>NC_137866.1:21131063-21856063 GCF_963924005.1 Protomyctophum bolini
GAAAAGCTGTGTTGTAGTAACTAGAAGTTAGCTCAGTGTGATGAGTGGCTGTGCTTGTTATCCACAGGTCCAGGGTTCAAATCCCACATTATTCATGGGTCTCTGTGATGCTTTGCTTTGCACACTGACTTTCAGAAGGACAACTTTAAAGCAGCACAGAAATTCCCCATGATTGTGTGCCTCAGTGGACCAACGGATAAGTCAAATGATATCCGTAGTATACCTAGTAGAAGTGTGCCGGTTCAAACCCCGACATACTCAAATCTTTACTGACACTTTGCATTCCACACTAACATCAACTAGCACAGAAAAGCTGTGTTGTAGTAACCAGCAGTTAGCTCAGTGTGATGAGTGGCTGTGTTTGTGATCCACAGGTCCAGGGTTCAAATCCCACATTAGTCATGTGGCTCTGTGACACTTTGCTTTGCACACTGACTTTCTTGAATAAAAAATAAAAACTCAAAAGCACCAGGAGACATCTGCTGAATGCCCCAAGGTGCCTTGGCTCAATGGTGTGGAGCGCTTGACCCGTTGCCTCTGCTTCAGACAGTTGGCCGGTTCAAGTCCCATGTCATGACATCAAGGTGCTGGGAAGGACCATCGGGAGACGGTGCTCTCTCCCCCTGTTTCCTGAAAAGTAACGGTTGGGGGTTATGCCGTACGATATAGGCTATAGCCCACGGTTGCGAAATTGCGGAAATTGTAATTGCGGAAATTGTGGAATTGTTGAAATTGTTGAAATTGCGGAAAGTTGCGCGAGTTTTTATTTTTTTTATTATTTCTTTCCTGTTTTTTTTCATATTTTTTTCCTATTCAGTAAATGGGCCATGCGTTTCTGTTCTATAACTTGCAAAATGCAAAGTTTAGAAAATGAATGTGCAAAATAAAGAAAATGATGTACACAGAATAATGTATAAAACACTGGATACACACAAAATGTATTTATTTAAAAAAATACAGAAAGTCTATGCATTCCTATTTAGTTTTTCTCTACGTAACAAGACTGAATCACACTTGAAACAAAATGCATTAAAACGTATCGCCTGACTGCTCAAACAATCCAATTTTTATTATACCGTTATTAAAACGTATAAAAAACATCTCAGTACAAACATCGACAACAGCAATTATTGGTTCTACAACACAGCATGCCCTGATGGAAAGGCAATGTACATTACAACACAACATAATGTGACAAGGGGCAGATTTGACAGGACTGAAGCGTAGCCGCCCATTAATTTTTTAGATAAATTCAAAAAGTTAACAAGGTCCTATGACAATTAGCTGTCTAACAAATGGATGACAAAGCTACCATTTCCTGGAAATAATCATATTTGTTCTCAGGTGAAGCACATAAGTAGAAATGCCAAAGTGTGATGAGAGCAACATATTCTCATATACTCAACATAAACCCATGGTGACATCCGACTGACACATAAACCCCAGTTTTTGAATGAGCCCAACTGTATACAAGGCACTAAGACACACTCAACGGTGGGGCAAAGGCAATGTCACATGGCTATGTCCCTCTCTGAGCATCAGAGCATCATAGAAGACTGTCATAATGGAATTCAAGGCCCCTGTTAGAGCTTAGGTGAATAAGAAATGTGACATTCTAAATAGAATTCCGCCCAGGCGACTGCATGGTCAATCAAATATCATCCATTGGAACAGAAGGTGACACAGATGGTGTCACCATTGTAAACATCTGTGAAGTTATTCCCATACGTGTACAGCAGAAGGAACTGTCTAAAGCTTCAGCAGGCCACAACATGAGTACACCAGATGTCCCACCTCACAATTATGCAAAGAAAAGTCATAATCTTTTCTATAGTGCCTTCATTCTTAAACCGTCCTAGTGGCACTGATTTGAATTAAAAATGAGAATACATTTTTGGCAAAATAAGTATGACAGAGTTGCTCTGTAAGTGATAGTTTTTGGTAAGCCTCTTGACGTGTATATGTGCCCACCAGCTGCTCAAAGCCCTGGAAGATATCAAAGGAATGGCTTATGTGCTGCCTATAGTTTTGCCCGCACAAGAATAATCCTATATGTGCTTGCACCTAATCGCAGGCAGTTATTGCAAAGTGCAATGTCACAACTGTGAATTCCATCATCATTGCTCCCGTGATTCAGTCCAAACCTCAAATAGAAATAGTTTTCTATTTGAGGTTACCGGTTATAATCCTGTTTTCAAACATTTATCTCAAATATTTGAATAAAATATTAAAAGCCGCAATGACAGTAAGAAAATGGAAACTGTAGAAAATGGAATTTAAATAAGAGAAACAAGAAAGCTGCAAAAACAAAGTTCTCATAGCATAATTTAAAGAGCAAAGGAGACTGTCGCCTTAGTCCAGACAAGGGCTATAAACAATGAGCTTTTCTGTAAATTCTTTAAAGTTCAATAAGTCCAAGTGTGTCAGTCACATATGGGATTTGGACTGTGGTGAAATAAAGACCACATTGACTTGACTTTTATATTCAATCAATCATCATATATGAAAATGTGTATATCGTATTTACTGATTGGTTGGAATGGTTGTCAACTAATGAGACTGTACAGCTCAAAGATTAGGCTGATGTATCAAACATGTTAAAAATCCCCCACAATCCACAGAACTCTAGCCACCAAGGAAACCTGGATTCTGTCTTCCTTGAAAGAGAATTTCACCATTGCTGAGCTTAGAAATTGCCGAGCTTAGAATATTAACACAAATCTCGTCTCTTTAACACGTGGGGTTGTATCTGTCTGTACTTTACAAGATTTAGTCGACGCAATTAGATTTGACAGCAAAAGACAGTCGAGAATTCCAGTCTAGCTAGGTTCTACCAAATACAAAATCATATCGAAACCAGTCATATAGTCCATTCAAATTATGCACTTTGGCTGAATAATAATTTATAAGAGGAAGCTAAATGGTGCTTCCCGTTTGACACAGATATTTGCAGTCTTCTTAAATAAGCTCCTACCACAGCAGGAGTGTCAAGGAGAAAGATAAATAGATATACACAAAGAGAGCGAAGGTAAAGAAGGCTCATGTAAATCTGTACATCGTGATGAGCATTATACATGGCGATGAATGGAGGGACGGTAGGGTCCAGGATGAATGAGGCCTTGCGGAAGGCTATGCTCTAGAGTTGGAACTGTGCACGCAGACCGGGCTGCTGTTAAAGGAGACTGAAGCTCCTGGTAAGGTGGGACCAAGTGAGCAGACATGGAGGGCCGAGGAGCTGCGGGCTGAGGCTCCCGGCGAGGAGTCGCTGGCCTCTGGAACACCGGTTCCTCCGTCTCAGCCACGCCTCCTTTGACGTTGCCTGCCCGCGGGTGTGCACGGGGCGCTGCGGTGGCGTCGTGCCTGGGCGAGAAGTGGTCCGAGATGGGGTCCCGGTCGTCAGGCCTCGGTTCTTCGTCCTCCTTCTCCTCTGGATGATACTGTTTGAGGCGGATATGCCAGGCCAGGCTACAGACGGCAGACACGGTCTTGAACTGGTGGATGACGTTCCTGGGGATGAAGTAGATGTCGTCATCGCAGAGCTGAACACGGACGTAGCGGATTCCCTCCCTCCTCAGCTGGTTTAGTTTGGCGTCGTCTACCCACTGAACACACTGTGAGGAGATTTGTTTTATTTGAAAAGGATCCCCATTAGCTGATGCCATGGCAATCAGCAAGCCTTACTGGGATCACCACAAAACACATTACACACACACACACACACACACGGTACATACATACATGAAACAAGATGCAGCAGACTGGCCTGCTATAGGCTAGAGGCTTCTGAGATGCAGCAGACTGGCCTGCTATAGGCTAGAGGCTTCTGAGATGCAGCAGACTGGCCTGCTATAGGCTAGAGGCTTCTGAGATGCAGCAGACTGGCCTGCTATAGGCTAGAGGCTTCTGAGATGCAGCAGACTGGCCTGCTATAGGCTAGAGGCTTCTGAGATGCAGCAGACTGGCCTGCTATAGGCTAGAGGCTTCTGAGATGCAGCAGACTGGCCTGCTATAGGCTAGAGGCTTCTGAGATGCAGCAGGCACGGTTGGAACTCCCTTCTACATTTGAAACAATATTGCATCTCTGTGCCTGCTTTTGATCCGTCGTTGGCTTACTGCCTACTTCCATAATTGTATCTTCCCATACTCTTTGCTCAGGCTGAACCGCCAAACGGAGATCTCTCTCCTCACCGACAAGGTCCGCCATCGATTCAGCACGATCAGTCAGGGGAACGCCACGCTAATGGACAACTAACTATCACTGGGCGGTTGTTGGTCACATGCTGACAGCTTTTCAGAAGATTTTGCCTTGGTGCGTCAGGGCCTTAACCCATTTTGACCTGGGTGCGCCACTCGGTGGCGCGCTATGAGCTTGTAGATCTGCTATTTTTCCAATAGCTAAAGCATAACATAATGCTAACACCAAAAGGGGTTCCCGCCCAAAATGGGTTTAAAGTACTCTAATTTCTGGCTGTTACCTGAGACACTGGGGGCTCATAGATATCCAGCTGCAACCTCTGTACTACATCATTGAAGTCTTCAGCATGGAAACACACTACGTCTTTGGTTATCCGTGGTCGCTCGCTCCTGTCGGAGGGAGGGAAAAAAAAGAAGTAGTCACGCACAGTAACTCGCACATCACTCCAGTCAATCCTCAGCACTTTTCACTGGGAATCTCCACAGTGACATTGTTTAATGCTTCAAGACACTCACAGGCGCTCTCCAAACTGCACCGCCTTCAGTACGCCTACAGCAGCGGTGCTCTGCCAGTCGAAGCTCTGACCTACGTGGTCGGCGTGGGCCTTGGTCCGGTCCTCAAAGAGAACCTCTCTGGGTTCACTGGCCCGCGGCAGGTAGTGGAGATTTTTTACCTTGTTCATGGACCTTAGTTGAAAAAAGAGAGGAGACAGAGGAAAAGGCCTTTAATTATGCTTCCATAACTGAAAGAGTAGTAACCTTGCCTATCGTATAGGCAAGGTTACTACTCTTTCAGTTATGGTAGAACTGACAGGTCAGCCTTGGGGCAAACTCTGCTGTTACTCAGCAGTCAGCACCATACTGTACGTCTCTGTTTTTTTACAATCCTTCACAGAAAGAAAAACATGCATATTCTTTGAAGGACTGTATACCTGCTTCGTTTGAAGGGAGACATGGGCATGTCTGCAGTGGGTATCATCTGCTCCCCTGGCCTGACCCACATGATGGGTCCATCGTCACTTTGAGAGCGACAGTCCAGCTTGAGGCTCGACATGCTTCCCCATGGGAGAGTATTCTGAGAACATGCACACACGCACGCACGCACGCGCACACGCACACGCACACGCACACACACACACACACACACACACACACACACACACACACACACACACACACACACACACACACACACACACACACACACACACACACACACACACACACACACATTATAATAATAATAATCTTATGATTTGAATTGTGTGTAGAGAGGGAGAGAGAGAGAGAGAGAGAGAGAGAGAGAGAGAGAATTTATATAACACATTTTTCCCATTCCTTTGCCCCCCAGCACCCCCTTGTGGCCAACACTTTGAAAACCTGTGGCCTGTCTGATATGTCCTCCCTGGTACTGCCCAGCTGCAGCCCGTCAGTAATAGTAATACACATGGTAAGAAGCCTGACCTTGAGAAAAGGTGACTCCTCCAGCATGTCCAGGAACTCTGGGAAAAAGTCGCCCACCTCCTCCGCCAGTGCACCGACCAGGCTGATCTGTCTCATGGGTCCAGCCCGGTATGTCCCTGAACAGTAGGTACGGCTCACCTGCCCACAGAGGAAAGAAGTCAGCTTTCAGAGAACTCTGTGTTTCATGGCTACTTATTTTTTTCCCGAATGAATGGCATTTCTTGGATATTTGGTAATTATTTTATGAAATTATCTGAATCTGAATTTGTTTTTTTCACAGTTTTGTCTATTCAAGATTTCAGGGTATACAGTAAATCAAATAATATGACAATATATGTGACACACCCATACGAACATACCAAAGAGATAAAAGATATGTAAATGTCGTGACCACCATATGCAAAATATAGTGGTAGCATAAAAGAAAAATAAATTGTAATTTGTTTTTATTTCTTGAAATTTATTTGGGGGGTTGGGATTGAAAGTGTGTTTCAAGTGTAAAATAAATAAATAAATAATCTGCCGGATAAATAACAACGGAATGACACTATATGAACCTGATCTTGGGGGATTGTGCAGTGCTCCAGTCCCACTACTATATCTGGTCCCTGACATTAAGCTGTGCTGTGGTTTATAGACAAATCCACACAGGCTGCCCTGGGTGCAATCATACAGTAGCTGTGGTCGTGAGGTGTCACATTTCTTTATAATTTTTATCCCACGATTGTGTAACCCATTTTCACCCCTGTGTTATTATCTAATGTGATCCTGGGCTCTACACACCCTCCACCAACCTAGTCCCCATATATGGGGGACATGGGGAGAGCAACGGACTTGAACTCATGCTTCCTTCATGCCTTAGTGTCCAAGTTGCTCCTTTACACCTGACAGGGGGGAGTTTCCCTGGTTGGACGTAGCGCGTGGAAGCGCCAGTTCCTTTCCCCTCCATCAGGCGCCCCGGCTGGCCAGGGGGAGGCAGTTTAGAGACCAGGATTACTGCATGTTTTTTGTGAGGGTACCTACCTAGGGGACACGGGGAGAACATGCAAATTCCACACAGAAAGGCCCTTTCGCCAACCCCGCCTCGGGTATGGGCACTGACGACGCGGAGGAGGAAACACGCCGCCAGCGCCCACAGTGTCCCGAGCGGGAATCGAACCCAGGACCTTCTAACTGTGAGACGACAGCACTACCAACTGTGCCCCCGTGCCCCCTGTGAGGTGTCACATTAAGATTGCATGGACACGGCTCTGCACATTCGTCTATAGGCATGCCATGCAACGATGACTTCCTTCACACATACCGTACCTGAGTGTGGAAGTTTGCAATAGTGGTGGTCTCAATGTCCTTCTTGCCCAGGATCTCCATCTTGACCGGCGTGTTGGGGAAGTTGAAAGCAAAGTAATCCAGGAAGTCCGGCAGGTAGGAGGCCGCTCCGTGCACCACCGCCAGGGCATAGCGGGCCGCGCCTCTGGGCTTCTCCGCGAAAGCCAGCTCCAGGAACTGGCGGGAGAAGCACTCCAGGTCCGCGGACCTCAGGCAGGCCAGCTTGTCGGAATAGGCGTGCAGAACCAGCGCCCCGCCGTTGGCCTGCCTCTCTTCGTGTATGAAGCGCCCGTGCCAGGTGCCCGTCTGGAGGCAGGAGCTGCGGATGTAGTGGTCCTGGTGGGAGAGGAAGGGGCCGTGTCCCACTTTAGGCGCATGGTGGTGGTGGAGGTAGGAGCGGCGGTCCACGGTGGTGCCCGGCTCCTGTTTCACCACACCGCCTGACCTGGTGGGGTCAGGGCGCATGGCGAGGGCCGCTCCCGGACACACAGCGCACACGGTTTGCACTTCCTTGTGATGCAGGCGCCGGACCTTCTTCTTGCCATCGTGTTCGTCCTCGCGATGCCTCTTCTTCTTCTTATTCTTCTTCTTCAGGAGGAGGTATTCCTCCAGAGTGAGGGACTTGACATTTTCGTCATGGGGCCTGGGCTCTGCGTATATAGGAACGGGTTAAGACAAGAGAGAAAAGGGGTTTTGAGTTGGAGAGGAAAGGAATAGGCACCCCAATTAAGGCACTGTCCCATGGTAATGTTTTATGCAAGAACAGGAAAAAACTAAAACAGTGTAAACAATATTGTACACAATATTGTCTATTGATAGTCTGACAACATAATATATTAATGAATTGAAGGACTTGATCTGCCAGTCTCCCATAATGTAAGCTGTAGGCCTACTATTAAAGACTTGTTTACATAAGGGTCTACATCGGGGTTTACATAAGGGCCCTCCATTTTCAATTCATCAGAAGATTTAAAAATCACACCCGTGTGAAGTGAGGGGCGCAGGGGCGCTAATATATTAAAGTCTAACTCATGTTGATTAGGTGATGTAATGGTGATATGAAACAAACGGTGCCAACACAAACAAACATTAAACGTCCTTATCAATAAAGAGACAATTTGACTAATGAGGCACATTATGACTACATTTTCCCTTCATTGTCAATGGCGTTTACAAAACAAACATTGAACTAAAGACAAACATTAAACCTGTGAGGAGGGGCCCCTCAAAAACATACAAATATACACTTCTATGCAAAAACAATAAGAAGAATATACGGTTATAAAAAAGGTAAAACGTGAATAAAGTATAGAAATATAGGGGGTGAATAGCTCACCCTTCCTTTTCTTCGGTTCCACACATTTCACATTTGCCTCTGTATTTTCCTTCTTTGGCTTGAGTTTGAGATCTGCATCTCTGTGCTTTTCTTTGTAATCCTGTGTCTTGGCCTTCACCACTTTGAGAGGCGTAAAGGTGAAGAGGGCAGGTGCCGCGGCGGGGGGCACCGCTCGCCTCTTCTGGTCCGGAGGTACCTTGATCCTCGGAGCGTGAGCCTGAGCCGAGGCCGGCTGCAGGTCCCTCCTTGGGCCGTTTGTGAGAGTGACTGTGTGACGGTGGTGCTGTTGGTTGTGGTGGTGCTTATTGTGGTGAGGCGGCATGTCAGCGGGTCTTTTATTGTGGTGAGGCGGCATCATGTCAGCGGGTCTTTCGGAGCTGCTGCGAGGCTGGGGTTTTTGCGGCTGTTGTTGATGCGGCTGGTGCGTCCGCTGCTGAGCGTGATGGTGATGATGGTGGTGGTGGGGGGGAAGAATCGGGAGATGTAGCTTCAGTTTCTTGGCGTCTTTAGCCGAACGCTCGCGCTTGTCCGCTTGCGGTGACAGGTCCCTTTTCCTCTTCTTTTTCTTCTCTTTGATTAATTTGTCTAGGCTGTCCCCTGTCTTCACTTGTACTTTCGCATGGACCAAGTCGACTTGAGCTGCCATCTTTGCACGTAGGCTACACAGTACAGTTATATTTAAAGGTCTAGCTCAAAAAACGCCGCTGAATTCCCACTGCGCAAGTCGGTGAGCAATTGTAGTCTGTATTGCCGTTGTTTGTAGTTTTTAGCACGTCGCTGTGTATGCGCATGCGCACAACAGCGGGATGTACCTGGGAGTTGTAGTTTATGTTAGTGAGCGCGTGCGGCCCTGCACGCATCCAGCTCTTACAGCTGACGACGTCATGTTTATAAAAATGAACGACGTTACACCCGTTATAGCTCCTTTATAGCACTTTATATGGTTAAAATATTAATTATTCATTAATAATAATACATCGTACTTTTGAAGAAAAAAAAATCTCCAAATAAAGATGCTTTTAGGACTATTTGGAACCAATTTCCATAAATTCACAAAAATGTTAAAAGAAATAAAGAAACACAAGGGCAGTTTATTCAGTAAACGTTTATTTATCAGTGCATGAACAGGATGCCATGACCAGATTATTTCCTTTCACCGCAGTTATATAATTTTCCTTGTATACTTAAAAAAATAATGAAACGATTTACAGAGGATTTATATATTTTCTTTTCTGAATGAAGGCAAATATTTATACATTTGCTGTACAATTTATAAACATTTACAAACTACAATAATGTGAATAGGCGTTTTATGTAGAAGCAATGCAAGGCCACAGTATCACAGAGACAATAATGATGGCAGGAACGGTAATAAAACGGTAGCCTATCACATAAACTTTAAGATAGACACTAGACAGTTATTAGTATGAGGTCTTTCAGACTGAGACAGGTATATGTGTCCGTCCGTCCGTCCGTCCGCCCATCCATCCTAACATATATTAGACATGGCTGTAACGGTTAACGCAATTTATACATTTATGTTTATATGGGTTGCCACTTGCCAGTATTGTTGTAACAACAGTGATTTCCACAAGTCAAGCTCCCAAATGAGCAGACATGCAGTACTGTATATAAACCACTAGGTGTCTCTGTACTCCACACTGTCCACAGTAGCAGAGAGACAACAGATGTGATGATGGGTGCTGCGGGACTGGTATAAACTGTAAAGTGTTCACTAGCGCCCCTGCCGGATGCATTCGCTCCTGAGAAAGTCTACACATTTTCAGAACTGCATGAACTTTGCCTGAACAGCAGTTTTTGATCTAACCTATTCATTTTGTTTTAATAAAATATTGCTAAAACCTAAATTTAGGACCACATATCCTACAGTATCTTGGTGACCATATTATTAATTTCCCCATTCATGTGAAAACCTAACCAGGACTCTTTGGAAAAGTGGATTTATTTACATTATTAAAAGTGTGACAGACATAAGTGAAGGTTAACAAAGGCAAACAACACAAATGTATTCATGGATAAATAGCAACTCTGATCAAAATAGATTTGGATATTAGTATGAGGGAAAGAAAATAGATTGTGCCAAAACTAACTTCATATAAAATGCAAATGTTTGTTTTTAATAAATTCAAGGCAAAGATCTAATTTAATACAGATCAGATTAGATAATCCAACTCAGCTAAATTAGACCTCTATGTATAGATCACTTTGTTAAATTATAATATACTGTACAAATCAGATTAAGTACAGTCAAAGCTACAGCGATGTCTAAAATACATAGGCCTACCATTGGGTTGGTATACATACACACACACAGCCAGCCAGAGGAGTGAGAGGACCTAAGATACAGTAGACAACATTACAGGATGGAATAGGCTTGTGGAACTGTGGACAGACCATGGATGAATAGAAATAGAATGTATGGTTTATCATTGCTGTCAGGAAGAAACCCTGTTATCTTCATATTTAATGTTTTTATGTTTATTCTTTTAGTAAATGAATGCCCTTCTGTGTCATGACAGCGTCACGCAAAAGCAGAAGGAATAGAAGATCTACAAGCTCACCATGTGTCGCATTGTGATGCGTTGTGAGCTTGTGGATATGCTTATCTTTTAAAAAAAATTGAAAGATTTGGCAAAGTTTCTAAATTATCTTTTTGCTTATGACATGCAGAGCTTGTAGGTCTGCTATTTTTGAAAAATCGTGAAAATGCGGCACAAATCTTTGATGTATATATTCTTTCAGAGCGAACGTTTTCTTTATTTTGACGTCAGGCCTGAATGGGTTAAGTCTGTCTGTGGGTTTGTATATAAATATTTAACCAATGAAAAGTATTAACAAGAGCTTGTGACAAAGTGGTAAATACATTGGATCCATTGAAACGCAGGCGAATATACAAGGTTTCTGCCTGACAGCAACGTTATGCATCAACAAAAGAACAGGCTCGTTCATTTGCTATAGACTTGCATAACACTGGTTAATAATGTATACTTGTTGAGTTGAGAAATAGCAGTGGACATTTGTTCTTGTTGAGAACATTACACACATTTGAATGATGATGCAATATACGGTATAATAGTAGACGAATGTCCACGATGAGGATGCAGATGTACACATTCTGTTTCTATTTATTCACCACATGGAGGCATAAATGAGTCCGTGTGGATAATGCATACTTTAAGTATTTCTTGGTCATATAATTTCAATAAATTACATTATACTTCATTATAAACACGCATAATAACAAACAATAGAAGTCTAACCACAAGTGTCTGGTCTTCTGATCTGATTGGTTCTTGTAAAGCTCCAAGGTAGTCCAACACCCACTGCAAAGCAAAACTGTAAAGATGAGAACAGCATGATTCTTTAAATGTGTGCAAACACACTCACACACTCACAGTTCACAGCTCAGGGATTCCCAAATGTATGTTTTTGGACCCTCATCTAAACGTATTCTCTGCCAGGGACCCCCAATGTAAGTAGTTAAAATGTTTCCAAAGTATCCCACATTTTTCAAACATTTTTAAATTAAAAAGGGCCTCTGTTTTAAGAACCACTGATTTAGGGGGGGTGGTCACCATAACCTCAGACATTCAGTGACAAAACAATGGAATATTCCCCAACAGGAGAAGCCGGGTGATTTCTGTGTGGATCTAGACGGCTTTTTAAACTTTCAGACTGACAAATAAAACACAGGATCCTTCATTGAAGCTAGCAGAGAGAGAGAGAGAGATGATTTTTTTTGTGTCATCGCCTACAAAGAGTCTCACAGTGAGAGTGATACAGTGCACCTTCATTTAAAGCCGGAGTCTCCGATTGGCACAATGAGGACAAGAGACTTCACTGCCATGTCCAAAATCAGACCCAAACCCACCCCTCTATGCAAACACAGACAGACAGACAGACAGACAGACAGACAGACAGACAGACAGACAGACAGACAGACAGACAGACAGACAGACAGACAGACAAACAGACACACGTACAAATAGCACGTACAAATATGCTCGTCGGATCCGA
Organism: Protomyctophum bolini; assembly: GCF_963924005.1. Classification (NCBI taxonomy): domain Eukaryota; kingdom Metazoa; phylum Chordata; class Actinopteri; order Myctophiformes; family Myctophidae; genus Protomyctophum; species Protomyctophum bolini. The sequence continues at coordinate 21,143,422 of NC_137866.1, forward strand.
CAAAGAGCCCGGTGCCAACCGACTTGATATGAGGCAGAGGGTGGAAAGAAAGTCACTGGTAAACGATGCGAAGCAAATGTAGCCGTGGGTTACACAGTGATGTTATTGTTATTCATCTTCCAAGTCTCAAAAAAGTATTCATTTGTTTCATTCCATGACACCACCATGCTTCGGAGGCTTCCGCTTCCGTTCCATAATGGATGAGTGGGTGCGTATTTAGTTCCTCTCAACCTGGGACTGGATCTTGGCTGAGCTGGGGACTTTCCATGGCCCGGGGGTGATGGAAGCCTTCTTAATGCCGTTGCAGCCCGGGTCGTGGATGCTACCACTGGATCCCCTGGGGTCCTTTTTGTCGACCTCTTCACTCGATCCGCCGTGGTTTCCCGTCTCTCTCGCGTCCTCTCCGTCCTTCTCTCTCCTGCCCCTCCGGCTCAGGGTGGCGTGATCCGCGTCGGACCCCGCCCTCGCCGGGTTAGTCTGGGATTGGGGGGCTCTACTCTGGGGCTCCGCCTCTCGCTCGGCCCCTTTGTCTCTCTTGCGCCGTTCGTTGGTTCCCCTGGTCGCGTCTCCTCTCTCTAAGGTCCCCCTTTCCTGCCGGTGGGGGGCCGCATCGTCGTCGTCTCTCCCTTCACCGGGGGGGGCGGAGCTGGGCTGCTGGCCCCCCGGGCGCCGGGGGCTCTGAGGCTCATCGAGGCTCTTAGCCGCAGTCGGGTCTTGTTGCCTCTTGGAGCTCTTCTTAGGGCTAGAGGAGTGGTCTCTTTGTCCGTGGGGCCTTCTCTCCTTGCTCATGTCCTCTTGGGACCCACCGTGGCCTCGGTCTGTCTTCCTGGGGCTCTGGGATCGCTCGGCCTGATCAGGCCGCCTCTCAGTCGCTCTCTTGGGACTGGCGGGCTTGTCTTTGTGCGACGGGCTGGAATCGCTCTTTTTGTGGAGGGCTTTTCTGTCCAGGGTGTCGGGGCTGGTGGGACGCTTATGGTGCTGATGAGAGTGCTGTCCTCTCGCCCGGGCGGCCTGGCCCGCGGCGGGGGACTCGTCGGGGGCAGTGGTGTTGTTGGGGGAGGACGGAGACCGCTCGGAGGCAGAGAGGGTGACGGAGCACGGCGAGGCCAGAGACGACTGCTCGTCGGATGCAGAGAGTCTGGGAAAGCTTGAGGTCGGGATGGTTACTTTGTCCTTTGAACCTGCAAAAACAGGTATCGGGAGAGTAATGAGGAGAATGAAAACCATTACACAGCTCTTATAACACGGATCGGTATTCAAATGTTGAACGTTTGTCAAATTAAACTGAACACATGGTTTTGGAAATTATCGGCAGCTCTAACATGATCCAAAATCAAACAAACATCACTTAAAACAAAATAATGTTTATTTTGGGCTGTAATGTGGTCTCACATCTTGTTTCACTAGGTTATACAAAACAATGTGATAAGCGTGCAAAACGCCTTGGTTCAGAATAAACATTTGTCAAACTACTCAAACACACAATCTCATACCAAAATATAAAATAATCTGCAAAATCTACCAACAAGCACACAGGAAAATGGAGTGGGCACTTCCTAAACTTTAATTAGGTATCATATGCATCACAGAATGGTCCAAGACGACACAAAAAACATGCTTGATCAAACATGACTAAGAAATGACCTATCGCTGCCTGCAAAAAGTAGGGGTGCCAATTCATGTGAAAATCAATTATTCTGAAACCATGTTGTGAGCTTGTAGATCAGCTATTTATCTGCAGATGGAAAAAAGTATTGACCCCTGGGGGTCTCCAGTCGAGTACAGGGTTTAACTGGTTAAATACTGTCAATGTTTAACCTGACAATGGTTAATTGTGTTGACTTATAAAGGTTGCTATTTTACATAAAAAAGTCTAATATATATATATATATATATATATATATATATATATATATATATATATATATCTATTATTATATAACATAAACAAAATCAATCTCAAATATCATACTATAACATTATGAAATTGGAAAGAAATATTGAAAATGCCATAATGTCATTCAGTCTCAATGGAAACTACACTTTCACCCAGCAGTGACATTTCAATGTCCTAATGTTGATAAGAATTGCACGGCCGTGATTAAGAGCAGAAGAATGATTAATTAACATAATTAATGATTAAGAGCAGAAGAATGCAGCAGAGAATCAGAGAAAGAGAGCGAAGGGTGAATGGACTTAGTGGGGTCTGGAATGAGCTTCTCTATTTCTATGAGTAACAACTCATAGAAAAAAATTATCTTCGGTTTGGGGCCAGTGAATGCACATGCGTATCCTTGTAACCATTTGTCACTCGCTGATCAATATCTAGTTACGGGGTTTTCGCCAATGTCTCAATCTTTATTGTTCTTTGCCTCGGGATGAGGCGTTTGTGTGCTCAGTGGCAGGGTGGGTTTACTAATAATAATTTAAAAATGAACCCCTGGGCCTCTAAAGGCTTCCAGCGCTCATGCAGGTCTGTTTATTGTCCTAGGAGTCACTGCTTTGTTCCACAGCCCTCTACAGTTCTGTGATGATATGCCAAGACCATGACACCATAGGACTTAATTAATAGGGACTTATTTGGGACATAGTCAGGAGGAGCTGAATCTTGGGAGGTGAATCGCTATAGTTTAAAACAGGAGAGGACAAAGGCAAAAAGTAGGACAAGGTTTACCGAGGTTATTAGGGACAGACCAAGAAAAGCAGTGAGGCCCTTTAGTGATGATCTGGTTTCATGTAGAAGCACAGGGTGGAGGAAGAGTTCAGACCTATAGGAGGAAGAAATAAAGAAACAGAAATAGAGAGCAGTGCTGGGAAGGCGAGACACTGAAAGCACGGTAGTGAGAGGGAGAGACAGAGAGAGAGAGAGAGAGAGAGAGAGAGAGAGAGAGAGTAGCAGAGGCTTTGCAACACATGCATGAGAAGAATAAAGAAAGTCAAGCATATTCATACCAAAGCTTCTACATCTGTATGATGTGTGTGCTACTGCTAAATAGTCTACTGTGTTAAACCTCTATACGGTGTGTCCAATTGCACTGCTGCCAGTACTGTGTGTGTGCGTGCGTGTGTGCATGCATGTCGCTCTCAAGTGTGCACGCACTGTGGTCGGGGACCAAGCCCAGGCCGGGTCGGAGCAGCAGATGAACTTTGGTGCCCCCTGCTTGGATCAGCTCGATGGCCCGTGTGTGCGTGATGCCCTGGGTGGCCTCGCCGTTGATCTCCACGATCTGATCTCCGACCTGTGACACGGAGGTAAAGTGTATTATAACTGCGGTAAATGCAAATTAACAATTCATATAAGAAAACACCCCTTTCGCACCAACCAGAACACAGAGCTACAGTATTGTGTTAAGTGTGTACAGATACTCAAAGAATCACACCCGTGTGAAGCGAGGGGCTCATATCATCATAACATCCGGCCGGATGTAATCACAATTTGCGTCCTCACTTTTCCGTCCTCACTTTTGTCTTCAATGTTTGTTTGTGTTTATACTGTACCTACGTACAGTATTGAAGTAAACTTCATTACTGTACCACCACTGGCACAGATGCCAGGCAGACGTTGAGGCAGTTGAATGACTTACATGTATCCTGCCATCTTTGAGAGCAGGTCCCTCCTCGGCTAGTCGTAGGATGAACAGGCCCATGTTGTACTCTTTCCCGCCCCTCAGGCTGAACCCAAAGCCACGCTGGCTGCGTTCCAGCTCCACCACAAAACAGCCCTGTCGACACGGAGACAACCATATGAAGTTATAATAGTTATAGTTATAAAACAGCCCTGTCGACACAGAGACAACCATATGAAGTTATAATAGTTATAAAACAGGCCTGTCGACACGGAGACAACCATATGAAGTTATAATAGTTATAGTTATAAAACAACCCTGTCGACACAGAGACAACCATATGAAGTTATAATAGTTATAAAACAGCCCTGTCGACACGGAGACAACCATAATGAAGTTATAATAGTTATAGTTATAAAACAGGCCTGTCGACACGGAGACAACCATATGAAGTTATAATAGTTATAGTTATAAAACAGGCCTGTCGACACGGAGACAACCATATGAAGTTACAATAGTTATAAAACAGCCCTGTCGACACGGAGACAACCATAATGAAGTTATAATAGTTATAGTTATAAAACAGCCCTGTCGACACAGAGACAACCATATGAAGTTATAATAGTTATAAAACAGCCCTGTCGACACGGAGACAACCATATGAAGTTATAATAGTTGTGGACACTATTAAGTTATAATAGTGGGGACTTTTTACACAAGTCGGGAGTTTGTTGAAAAGGAAGAGCAGAAAAAAATAACAATACAGGAGATGTAAGTGATATATTTGTGTAAAAAGTTTGATATTCAGAGTGTTTGTTCAGTTCAACAGCAGTCTTCCCCATCTCTCCAGCTCTTTGGTAAACAGAAAATACGTTTTCAAGTAAGGATACACGTTTTATCCAATCGAGAGAGAGAACTGTTCATTATCAGCTTCAACGTTACAGTGTTCCGTGGGCGTGTTTCAATTTGTTTTCTCGTTATTATTTTGTTTCATCACTTCCAATTTAATTTGATCAGCCTGTGTCCTCACTCTTCTGATTGGATGTTATCACCAGCCTGAAACTGTATTTTCTGTAAAAACATAATAGCTAGTAATGGAATACAGTGAGGACATGAATGACAAGAAATGTAAAACGACCTGGAGAGACAGACATGCATACAGTACCCGTACTACCCCTGTTATAATAAACAGTTGTTATAATAAACAGTTGTTATAACACTAACACAAATTCTAAGTGGAAAATATCAGTTGCACACCCTTTGAGCATTCATTGTAAGAAAAGCGTCTGCCACATACAGTGTGTACATGTAACTGTGAGAACAAGCCGAGTTTAACTTTCTCATCACCTGTTTTGGGCCCGAGCTGATAAGTTCTCCTCCCTCTCCAGCTGGGAGAGATTTCAGCTCTGGCCAGCCGACACCCTCCTTCTTATCATCCGACTCGCCATTCCTGCCCCAACACACATATACATACAGTAACAGTACAATCACATATCGCAGCAGAACCAAAAGTAGAAACCAGTAATTGGAGTAGTCAGCTGTGGAGTGGGGGTAGGGAACTGTGACGGACATTGTGCATTTCTTTGTTTGTTTGTTTGTGTAATAGGTTTTTTTTTTTTTTTTTTTTTTTCCTGTATTTGTTGTTGTCAAAACATTTCCTGATGTTTCTTGGAAGATTTTGTTTGTATTTGTGCTGCCATTGGGATGTGGGGGGAAAATATATGTGAATCATTGTTTTGAAATTACTTATTATGCTGTCAAGAAAATCAATAAACATAATTTATGTTTTAAAAAAATATAAAAACACAGTAGAAACCGTTATTTGACCCTACTAGAATATGACAATACTTCTTAGCAGACACCTTTACCTAATGCTGTGATTCTAAACCCTTTTAATTTTAAGGATGACCCCCCCCCCTCCCATCTACTGTACAGTGTAGATTGGACCCTCTCTAAATTCTACACCGTAAAGATCCTCAGTGTTCATTTAACCCCGAGTGTAAATGGAACCAAATGATCAATTTGGTTCAATTTGTACACTCTCAAGTTACCATTTAGGCAATTAGCAGATAAGTTACAATAATCACATAGCAATGTAGTGCATCAAGAAACTAGTATACCAGATAAGCAATTAACCTAGCATCTGTCTAAAAACAACATGCTATCAAAATAACATTCTGTACATTGAAACTATAAGATAGACAACTATAAGATAAACAACATCATATCTAAATAACATTATTGTACATTTAAACTACAAGATAGATACCAGGTAAACAATGACCCTAGCGTCTGTCTAAAAAATAACATGCTATCTAAATCCCTTTCTTAACAAGTGATCTAAATCCCATTCTTAACATTAATCTTTCGATTTATGCTAGCGACGGACATTATTGACCACAGATTTTGTGGTCAATTATGTCAGTCGCTAGCATCAATCAAAAGAAAATGTGGCTAAAACCGTACAGGTAGTGTACTATAGGTACTAGTGGAGTCTGAAGGTCAGTCTTCATTACGGCAGACAATTAGGAGACATAATGAGACAATGGGGAGTTTATTACACAGATTGGGAGCCAGGAGGGAGACGAGTTTAGAATGTGTGGAAGGTTGTCCATGGTGTTTTAGGGAGGGCTCGGTCATCATCACTGTGTTAGCTGATCTAAGTGAGCGTTATTATGCCATGCCTTTGGTCAGTGTTTTGTATTCAGTACAGGCAGCAACCGGGAGCAAAAGGGGGGGGGGGGGGAAGACATTTTATGTTTTGTGCTGTTGGATGACTATGCTGTACTACGGCAGCATTCTGTATCATTTGAAGAGACTGAAGTGAGAACGCCAGGAGGCCAGTAAAGAGGGAGTTACAGTAGTCGTAATAACTGAGGCCTGGATAAGGAGTTAGCCAGTCTCCTGGGTTGAGACTGTAATCGAATGTTGTAAAGTGCAAACCTACAGGAGCGAGGTATTGCCGCATGAGTCTTAAAGGACTTATCCAGGACAACACCCACAGCTGCAGCCCTGTAAGGGTTTGTACACCTGGTGGTCCCGGTGTTGAGAACCAGTGACCTAATCATTAGGTCCTAATGTACCTAATAGCCCTGTGTAGGTTGATGGGTCGAGCATGGCACTGATACTGTACTTCCCAGGTTAGGGCCAGGGTTCTGTTTATAGAAGGTACCAAAAAAAAGGTATAAAAAGGTACCGTAAAAGGGGTTTTAACAAAATCTTCTCCTGTGAAAAAAGGAGGGGTTGGTCTTTAAGATTATCTGTAAGAAGATTGGGTTGTTTCAGAGACTATTTCAGATATGACATTTTGAAAAAGTAATGTACTTTACACCAAATGCCACTGGCTATCCGTAATGACTGGCTAATGACTTCCTCCAGCTCTATGAATGGACTATTACATTTTGCCTCAGAAACTGGAAGCATGCATATTTTAGTCAAAAAGGGGCATTAATGTTCTTGCCATTAAACAGGGGTAATTGAACAATTTGGACATTAGAAAAAACTGGGGCCTTAAAGTTCTTTCAGCATGAAAAACATGGATTTCTGTGTCCCAGTAAGTAGGGCTGCAACGTTCAATTAGTTTAAAACAAATTACTTTTTTGGTTTATCAAATAATCTTGAAGCATGTTTTCTTTGGTATTTTGTCTTTTTTATGTCTCTCTTTTTTATTGGAATTGATTAACAAATATCGAAATGCCTCGTTTTCTCTGTCTCTTATAAACCATCCTGTGAATATACTGTGATTTAACATCCAAGGTGCATGTTTGTATTTTGTATATTTATTTAAGCCATTCTGGGCCCCTTTTGGTGTTTTAAGGATTATGTTATACTGTTAGCTATTGAAAAATAGCAGATCTACAAGCTCATATGAACTTGTAGGTCTGCTATTTTTGAAAAATTGTGAAGATGTGACGCAAATCTTTGAATATATTCTTTCAGAGCGAACATTAACTCAAATCTTTGCTTCTGGGGGGTCCCTGGAACAACATATTTTCAGATGGGGGTCGGCGGCCAAATACATATAATTCTGGGGGTCCTTGACATGAAATATTGAGAACCACTGACATAGAAACATAGGTTTTTCAGAAAACGGTCAGGATTCAGAAGACATTTTGTAGAATCAAACGTAGGTCTAAATGGGTTAAGTATGTTAGTGCAAGATATCGCATGTCCATGTATGTAATGGTCTGTAGTCTGTTCATTAGCTTTTAGAGTACAGTACATTGATGCATGAAGTCTGTTATTCTGTGGGTGATCAGGTGGGGTGGGAGTGGGCCAGTTTCAGGAGAGCGTTATGTGTTTTTTACTTGTTTATGTATATATGCATGTATGTATTTGTTGTATTGTTCTGTCTACTGTACTTTCTGTTGGACCCCCTCGAAAACGAGATGATACAACTCAACCCTCAAACGAGATGACACAACTCAAGGGGATATCCTTTTCAATAAAAAGGTTCATATACAGTACATTCTCATTTTTACAAATCGATTAAATTGATTACTTCGATTAACTGTTGCACCCTTAATAGTAGGTGACGCTTCACAGACGGCCTTTCGTGTCCCTTTCCATTAGGATGCCTCCAATTGAACTGGCTTCATTACAACATCAGGGCTCTGTCTCATAGCTCTCATTATACAGTGTGAGCAGTCGGCGTTAAATCCTTTCAAAGCACCGCGTTGCCTTTACGGTTCACTGGCAGACAGCTGGGGCATACTTTAATGCTTCACAGAGCTCATTACAAGGCCTTTGTGGGAACTTATCTGCATCGCCAGTGGCTCGCCACACTATCAAAAGAGGCCGCGCCTTCCTTAGCAGCCACTGGTGCAGAGACGAGTTCACATACTTCACCATGCAGGCGAGATGACAGAATTGACGTCACGCCACATGTTAAGGATTATATAACAACGACAATAAACGTAATAGCGAGAACATTAATTAACCCATTCTGACCCGAGATTTTTCAAAAATAGCAGACCTACAAACTCGTAGCGTGCCACTTGGTGGTGCGCTATGAGCTTGTAGATCTGCTATTTTTCAATAGCTAAAGCATAACATGATGCTAACACCAAAAGGGTTCCCGCCCAAAATGTGTTAAGTACAAAATACGAATCATAACAAACTATAATAAACATTATAGCACTCAAAAACAAAGTCACAACGTGCCTTAAATAAAGACGGACGAAATTATCGAATGAATTATGAAATCATAGAATAAAATATAATCAGAAAACAATAGAAAAAGGAGGTGCAGATGTTGTTGATTGAGAGCGACGAAACAGACAAGAAAGGAAGATTTGTATCCGCAGAAACACAGTACACAAGTCTGATTCTTACTCCGTTCGAGTGTCGGAAATAGCCAACCTACAAGTTTACAATGCGTCACGGATGCTAAGCTATGCGTCGTTGTGAGCTTATTGCTCTGTTATTTTCTGTTCGCAAAACACACCGTCGTGCGGCGGACGATAAATTAGGCTTAACAGTCCTGACACAGGTGATCTCGTTTGAAGAGGAAGATCAAAGCGTAAAGTGAGACTCCAATAATCCGTGGATCTCCACGGGGCTGCGGCTGCATGGGATATTTTATCCTATGCTTTCTGTATGTGAGGAGAGCAGTGTTCTAATGAGACATGAGACATTTTATCCTATGCTTTCTGTATGTGAGGAGAGCAGCGTTCTAATGAGACATGAGACATTTTATCCTATGCTTTCTGCATGTGAGGAGAGCAGCGTTCTAATGAGCAGGACATCTTATCCTATGCTTTCTGTATGTGAGGAGAGCAGTGTTCTAATGAGCAGGACATCTTATCCTATGCTTTCTGTATGTGAGGAGAGCAGCGTTCTAATGAGACATGAGACATTTTATCCTATGCTTTCTGCATGTGAGGAGAGCAGCGTTCTAATGAGACATGAGACATTTTATCCTATGCTTTCTGTATGTGAGGAGAGCAGCGTTCTAATGAGACATGAGACATCTTATCCTATGCTTTCTGTATGTGAGGAGAGCAGTGTTCTAATGAGACATGAGACATTTTATCCTATGCTTTCTGTATGTGAGGAGAGCAGTGTTCTAATGAGACATGAGACATTTTATCCTATGCTTTCTGTATGTGAGGAGAGCAGTGTTCTAATGAGACATGAGACATTTTATCCTATGCTTTCTGTATGTGAGGAGAGCAGCGTTCTAATGAGACATGAGACATTTTATCCTATGCTTTCTGTATGTGAGGAGAGCAGCGTTCTAATGAGACATGAGACATTTTATCCTATGCTTTCTGCATGTGAGGAGAGCAGCGTTCTAATGAGCAGGACATCTTATCCTATGCTTTCTGTATGTGAGGAGAGCAGCGTTCTAATGAGACATGAGACATTTTATCCTATGCTTTCTGCATGTGAGGAGAGCAGCGTTCTAATGAGCAGGACATCTTATCCTATGCTTTCTGTATGTGAGGAGAGCAGCGTTCTAATGAGACATGAGACATTTTATCCTATGCTTTCTGTATGTGAGGAGAGCAGCGTTCTAATGAGACATGAGACATTTTATCCTATGCTTTCTGTATGTGAGGAGAGCAGCGTTCTAATGAGACATGAGATATTTTATCCTATGCTTTCTGTATGTGAGGAGAGCAGTGTTCTAATGAGACATGAGACATTTTATCCTATGCTTTCTGTATGTGAGGAGAGCAGCGTTCTAATGAGACATGAGACATTTTATCCTATGCTTTCTGTATGTGAGGAGAGCAGCGTTCTAATGAGCCGGGTAGAAAGTCACTCAAGTACTGTACTTGAGTAAAACTTTGAGCCACTTTGACTTTACTTAATTCTATTTCACTACATCTCAGAGGAAAGTATTCGACTTTTCACTTCACTACAATTATCTGGACAGATTTATTTACTAGTTGCTTAATTTATAATAACCCATTTTGGGGCGGGAACCCCTTTTGGTGTTTCATTGTTGTTATACTTTAGCTGTTGAAAAATAGCAGATCTACAAGCTCATAGCGCGGCGAGTGCCGCACTACGAGCTATTTTTTTTAAAATCGTGAAAATGTTTGAATATATTCTTTCAGAGCAAACAGTTTTAACTCAAATCTTTGCTTCTGGGAGGGTTCCTGGAAAAACATATTTTTCAGATGGTGGTTGGTGGCCAATTACATATCATTTTTGGGGTCCTTGACATGAAATGCACCACTGACATAGAAACATAGGTATTTTAAAAAACGTTCAGGATTTAGAAGACATTTTTTAAATGTTCAACGTCAGGCCTAAACTTAAACCCTAGGATCTACAAGCTCACTTGTCTTTTCTTGTTCCTTTTGTGTGTGTGTGTGTGTGTGTGTGTGTGTGTGTGTGTGTGTGTGTGTGTGTGTGTGTGTGTGTGTGTGTGTGTGTGTGTGTGTGTGTTTGCGAGCGCGCGTGCGCGTGCGCGTGCGTGTGTGTGTGTGTGTGGGTGGGGTGGGGGGGGTCCCTTTCACTTAAGTTTTGATTCCAATACTTTTACTCAAATTAAATGTTTAATACAGTCAGGACTTTTAACAGTGTATTTTATTTCTACATTTTGGTATTGCTACTTTTACTTTAGCAAAAAAAAGAAATTGAGTACTTCTTCCACCACTCGTAACGAGGGAAAGCAGTGGTGGAAGAAGAAAACCAGACTCTGTTTCGACCGGTGGACTAATTTATGGCTCAACGACGGTCTCCAACTCAACTCACTTTCAGTCTGATAAACAGGAGGTGCTGGTATATACCAGTGAATTTACCTCTATTATGTGGCCTGCCTGCCTGCCTGCCTGCCTGCGTGCGTGCGTGCGTGTGTGTGTGTGCGTGCGTGCGTGCGTGCATAGCCCCTCTACCTGTCCGGATGGCTGGGGGGCTGCTGGCCAACAGCTCTGTGTTGTGACGACGGGCTCTGCTTGGCTGAACTGGTTCCGGATGGAGGACCGGTCTCTGTTCCAAACACAATATAAACACACCAAACATTCCAAGGATGTCCAAACATTTCAAGGATAGAAGAACACAGGAGCACCGGTTTGTCTTGCAATCCACAATGGGACACCAGTCACACACCACAGTACAGTACAATATCCAATGGCTTCATTGATTTCTTCCCCCCCCCCCACCCCAACACAATGAAGTGATGTGGAGTTTTATCTAGAAACTATGGCTTATTCATTCAATGAATAATCAATCGTTAAGCATGTTTTTTTATTATACACCAATTAATCATTTAACCACATAATCTTTGTACTTAAATGTGGAGCTACAAGCCCCTAGATCCACAATTCTTTTTTGAAACCTTTTTGCCTATAACACTACAAATTAGCCTTTAACTAAGCATTATTTAGCTATTGAAAAATAGCAGATCTACAAGCTCATAGCGCGCCACTCGGTGGCGCGCTATGAGCTTGTAGATCTGCTATTTTTGAAAAATCATGAAAATGCGGCACAAATCTTTGAATATATATTCTTTCAGAATACTTTTTTTTATTTAACGTATCTCACTCCTACAACATTCCGGAAGTCAACGGGACCGGACCCTTCCCACGCATCAACGTACCGTCTTCAGGGACCACGGTGAGCGTGACCGAGGTGCCGGCCTCTTTGATGAGCTGGACTATGTCGTTGTGGGAAAGCTCCATGATGGACTGGTCGTTCACGGCGGAGATGCGGTCTCCCACCTTCATCTGCCCCGTGCGGTCCGTAGGACTGCCCTCGATGATCCGGCCAATCTTGTGTGGGATAACTGCCGTAGAGAAAACAAGACACATTTCAACTTAAAGGAGAATTCCATACTAAAAGGCTTTCTTACCTTTCTTTGTAGTTGTTACGTCCCCACCAAAGAGGTCCAGGTGTTATTTTGTGCAAAAGTTCCTTATTGGCTATTTCCCCTACCATAAGCCCTAAATTAATTGCATTGAATTGAATGGGAATTGAATGGGGCTATGGGGTGTTGTGCTAATTCGCTTATTTCCATCGCTCAAAATTATAATTTCTTTGTATATATCCTCTCTTCATAATGTAAATAATATCCCAAGCGGCACACTTTACTACTTCTTTCGATGGAAATAAGCGAACTAGCATAAGCATAACACCCCATAGCCCCATTCAATTCCCATTCAATGCAATGCAATTCATTGAGGGCTTATGATAGTGAAAATAGCCAATAAGGAGTTTTTGCACAAAAAAACACCTGGACCTCTTTGGTGGGGACGTAACAACTACAAAGAAAGGTAAGAAAGATAAGAAAGCATTCTAGCATGGAATTCTCCTTTAATGTTTTTGCTCGATGACTAGCTTGGTTGCATACGGTATGTCTGACCTGCATTCAGTTTACAATTTAGCAGACGCTCTTAATCCATAATCATGTAATCATGTAATACATCAAGTACATAGGAATCATACGTATTATGTAAGCTAAGAACCTGACATCCGTCGAACTGTGGAATATCTATTTAATGAAATTACGTGTATACTGTACACTAGTGCTATGACTACATAAAATGCTATCTAATTGCATAAGTTGAGTTGTTAAACCCCCCCCCCCCCCCCCCTCTCTCTCTCACACAGGTACACAGGTAAACAGGTACACGGATATTGCTGGTTGTAGGAGTGGTTGCACCACTCAAAAAAAGGCTCAATGTGTGACAGTCACAGTGGACAAGAGAAGTGACGTCTCTTTCTTTATATCTTACCACCAGGTGGCGGCTTGTTCTTGGACGTGAGGATGACAAAGCCGAAGCCCTCGGTTTCTTTACGCTGCAGGGTGACATCGAAGCACGCCGGCCGACAGGGCTGGGCCGGCTGGCCGGCGGTGGTGGTGCCGGCCAGCCCCTCGATGCGAGGCGCCTTTGGAGAGCCGTTGACCAGGACAGAAGCCACCTGCGGGGGGGCGGGCTGCGGACCGCCCTCCTGCTCTCCACTGCAATCTGATATAATTATGACAACACAGGATGACCACAGGAGGGAATATTAAATATAAGTTATCAGTGGGAAATGACACCATTTTGTCAGTCTGGAAAGTTCTTATAGCGGCAGTGGGTGCCCCCCAGTGAATCAAGGTGCAGTTTTGGAAAAAAATAGACTTCTGCAACATGATCAGGAAGGTTGTTTACCATACATCACATCCAACGTCATTTCAGAAAATGCTTGTACACTATTTGTGGAATTGTTATTCGTGGTTGTAAACAAGGCTGCGTTAAGCAGGGGTTGGTGCTGCTGAAATAGAAAATTCAGATTTATTTCTTTTTTACTCTATCCTTTGAGATGTACATCAACACTACTGGCTGGCTGGTCTATCTCAACTCCAATCAGAGACAAACAAACAATCTCTGTTTAGTAAACTTTTTTTTTTTTTTTTTTTGCTGCAATATGTACTGCAGTCACCCAGTGAAGGTGTCATTCCTCGTTTTCAAGTGGAAAACTTGTATGTCCAAAACCAAAGACAACCCAGTCATTGGGCTATATGCATTATGCACACAGAATAACTCTTCCTACTTTCAGGCTTGCTTCCCTACTTCCTTGGTGTAAAGGTGTTACTTACCGATGACATTATTAGTATCATCGGTAAGTAACGGATCCATTTAGTGTGCAGTAATCTCTCAAGAACAGTTTTTTTTTTTTTTTAATGTTTTTTTTCTTTATTTTATATTTTTTATTGAGGGGAAAAAAAGGATGCTGACAGGAAATCGGGAGAGAGATGGGGGGGTGACATGCAGTAAAGGCCGTCGGGATCGGGAGTCGAACCCGCGGCACACTGCCAGACTGGATTACCAGCCAAGGTGCCTGGACCGCTGAGCCACGGCCCAGGCCTCAAGAACAGATTCTGTGCTGGGCTACCAAATCTGTCAGCAAGGCCATTCAGAGTGGATAGTGGGGATGAAAACACAGGAAGTGGAGGGCTGAGGGCTGACCACTAGGGGGCGAGCCAAATTAGTTTGCGATGGTTTTTGAAAACCTTATGCCCATACCTAACACCATGCCAAAATTCAAAAAGTAGTTACCAAGTGCATAATTGTTATGATTTTTTTACATCCCAGTTTATAGGCATTTTAGCTCATTTTAGCCTTCTTGAAAACGATGCCTTTCTGGTTGTATTGTTCCGTTTTTCCTAAAATTTTAGTACGTTATTTAGCACACCCTATAGTCACAGAATCCATTGTAAAATCTCTTTTATCAATTATTCAGGTTTTCAACCATACCGATAAGTGTCTAATAATATTTGAGTCTGTGTAAACAGACCACTAGGGGGGCGCTCCCAATACGTTTGCACAGCTTTTTTAAATGATTATACCCATACCTAACGCCACGCCAATATTCAAAAACTAGCCACCAAAAGCCAAATCTTTACAAGTGCGACCCCAGCTATGCCCTAACCTCGCCTCACCAGGCTTTCCACCTCGGGAGGAAAGCCTGGTCTCTGTTCCAAAAGTGTCATACGTATTATGATCCGGTCGGGAGCGGATGATATCGTTGTAGTATTGTTTTGTAGTCATCAGGCAGGAACAATCAAACGGAACTTCCTTTTCCCTCAAACCGGAAGAATAACAATAAAACGATAAATAATCGGTTTGAGGGAAAAGGAAGTTCCCGGGAGATTGCAGACTACAAAACAATACTACAACATGACGTAGCGATATCATCCGCTCCCGACCGGTTCATGAACCCAAAATGGAATGGTGCCCAGGCTAGCTATGCCCCCAGAGGTAAATTAAAAGATAACAAACAGCAGAGGGTTCCCAGATTGTGTGTGCAGTGTATCTCAAACGTTTTAATTTATTTTTCATTTGGAACCCACTCAAGGACACTCTGAAACCCACTGGTGTTGTAGCAGAGCTTTTCCAGTGAGCCAACACGCACAATAGAGCACCGAAGTCTGACGTCAATATCGGTAGAGGGCGCAAATCCACAGGTTCATGTACTTCTTATTTGCATTGTGATCCCCATAGGGGGATTTTTTTTTTTTATCATAGGGGGATTTTAGTTCGCCTCATATGAGAACTGTGATCGAAATCCCGGCCGTTTCACTCATATGGATATGAAGAATCAACTGACTGAGAGAAAACACTATTGTTACTGCGACTGAATTAGTTACATTATTTCGCTAGGAACATATATGAGTGACTGACTGTCGAAAACGATACAGAGACGCCTCCCTGACAATAACGCCGAGACGGCTTGTTTATTTTACTGCAAAGCGTTAAGCATATTGCTTATATGAAACGATTTAAAGATGACCCCATGTTATTCTCCAAATAGAGAAATGACTTCCGTGAACCAGGTGGATGAGTGAGCCAATCATCAAGCATGTAATGCAACAACACGCCAGCACAAGCCAATTAAGGCTCGAGATTGAAATGCCAACTTGTCAAACTTTACATTACAGTCGATAATCCATGTAGAAAATTATAAATATATGTTTAACCCATTCTGAACGGGAACCCATTTTGGTGTTAGCACCACCGAGTGGCGCACTACGAGCTTGTAGGTCTGCTATTTTTTTTTAATCGCCTGACATTTTTAGAATCTGATCTCAGGTCAGAATGGGTTAATCAGACCAGTGTTAAGCTTATGACATAGAGCTGTTTATAAAGATAGCAGTGATTGGTCCTATTTTTGGCCGTTACGTCGTTACATTTGCCAAGTCTGAAGACAGAACAGCTGATGCAGCGTTCCACTGTGGCAGTACATGATGTGAGACCGTGTCATGCTGAGCCATGCATGTACAGTATATAGCATATACAGTATCTGCAGTGGTGGACAGTAACCAAGGACATTTACTTTAGTACTGTACTTAACCCATTTAGACCTGGCGACGATTCTACAAATGTCTTCTAAATCCTGACAGTTTTCTTTAAAAAAACCATGTTTCTATGTCAGTGGTTTTCAAACTATTTCACGTCAAGGACCCCAAAAATTATTATGTGATTGGCCACCGACCCCCATCTGAAAATATGTTGTTCCAGGGACCCCCCCAGAAGATTTGAGTATTTGAATATATATATATCAGAGTGAACCTCTGATATATATATATTCAAAGATTTGCAACACATTTTCAAGATTCTTCAAAAATAGCAGACCTACAAGCTCGTAGCGCGCCACTCGGTGGCGCGCTATGAGCTTGTAGATCTGCTATTTTTCAATAGCTAAAGCATAACATAATGCCAACACCAAAAGGGGTAGTAGTACATCTTTGGAGTATTCGTTTCTGTTTTGCAAGGTCATGACTTTCAACTCTACGCTACATTTCAAATAGAATTGTTTTTATTTGGACTCCACCGCTTACTTTGGAAATGTTCTAAATGTCAACAGTAATGCATGATTGATATTAACAACAGTGGTGGACACAATATAGTAGTATAGTATACTATAGCATAGTATTGTAATGCTATGTTTTGTCCTAGTGATGGTGACAACATACCACACTACCTTTAAATGTGTTCACTGTCTCCATACGCTCTGGTGTTCTTACATCTTTATGGTGCATAAAGATGTAATGACAGTCCGTTAATATAATGCTTTCTTGGAATATCTTTTGGGCAGACACTCTGCAACATCTAGATTCTAGATGTATGAAAAAAGGGAATCTGTGGGTATACAAATATATACAATAATATTATTACTAATAAGTATGAAACTGTTCATAAAAGTCTCATTCCGTCTTCTCAACAATGCTATTCACTGTCAAAGCTGAGGAATGCACAGAAATGCTTACACCTGCAAAATAACCACCTAAAAAGTCAATTTCAGCATAAAACCCCTTTAAGCATTCCTTTGTTAAGGCTTACCCCAAATTTAGGGGATCAGAGTGCAGATCCAACACCAAAGCCTTTCTTACAGACTTTCCTGTAGCGTCCTGACCTAGGAAATTATAGATTTGAATTTACGCGTTGCTTGGTGTTTAAAGCTGCGATACAGATCTTTTTTTAGTGCATAAACTGTTATTTTAACCAATCTAGTAATAAGGTAGCACATATGCAGTGGTTGGAGGTGGCCTCTCTACTCTTCCACTGAGACATAATCGATAATGATGCAGTTCGAGGTAGGAACACTGGTTGACAAAAGTCATTGCATGGATCTCAAAATGCTCCCCTATCCAAGCGGTCATTCCAACTTGGCTCAGCAGGAGAACTTTCAGCCCTTGTGCGGAATCCTCGGGTAGGACATATACTGTAGTGTACATCTTATGGATTGCAGCTTTAACCCATTTTAGGCCGGGAACCCCTTTTGGTGTTAGCATTATGTTATGCTTTAGCTATTTCAAAATAGCAGATCTACAAGCTCGTGGCGCGCTACAAGCTTGTAGGTCTGCTATTTTTTGAAAAATCGAAGAACGACTGAACTATAGAAACATAGCTTTTTCAGAAAACTGTCATTTTCAAACAGACATTTTTTTAGAATCTGATCTCAGGTCAGAATGGGTTAAAGGCCTCAGCGAGTAAAATATACCGTAAACATTTAGAGTTAATCCACCTGCGTCACCAGACCCACCTGTGTGAGTCAGTTTCCTGCGGACGGTGAGCATGACCTGGCCGTTGCGGGCGGCGTTGGTCATCAGGTCCAGGACTTGTTTGTGGGATTTCCCCTTGACCGGCACGCCGTCTATGCAGAGCAGCTCGTCCCCCGCCCGCAGGCGCCCGTCCTTCTCCGCAGCGCCGAGGGGCACGATGGCCCCGATGTACACCTGCAGAAAACCAAGGAGTAGCGGCCATTAATGCAGCACAACATCAATCAATCAATCAAAACTTAATTTGTATAGCACATTTCATACAGCAAGTGCAACTCAATGTGCTTCACAGTTTACAAATATAAAAAACAATAAAGGAGATGGAAAACAAAGAAGGAAAAATAAAGAAAACATTTAAAAAGAAACATTATGGATAACATAAACAAGGATAATGATATGAGCCAATTAAAAGCAATGTTAAAAAGGTATGTCTTAAGGTTTCTTTTAAAAATGTCCGTGGATTCAGAGAGGCACAGGTTAACAGGCAGGCTGTTCCACATTACAGGACCATAATGGCTAAAGGCTGCTTCTCCATGCCTTTTAGTCTTTGGTCTAGTCTTAGGAACCTATAAGAGAGCAGTTCCCGAGGATCTAAGAGCTCTTCCAGGCACGTACCCAGGGAGCATTTCGGACAAATATGTAGGTACATTTCCATGGATAGATTTAAAAACCAGCAGAAGGACCTTAAAATCAATTCTAGATAAAAGACATAGCTATTACAAAAATATATTGTTACCGTTCGATAACTGTCAATTCTCTAGAATAGATCAACTATTTTTGTCACGGGCGTCAGGACACTGCATATAAAGGTGGCATCAGTGTACGAAGCTTACCGGCTGATCTGGTCCTTCGCCTCCAAGGACCCTGAAACCAAAGCCTGACTCCTGGTTCCTCTTGATGAACACGTCCAGGTCCTTGGTGTTGGGGGCTAAGAGAAGGAATCAGAATTTAAATAAGGATTAAAGGAATATTAGGCCTGGAGGTCAGAACTAGTCAGTGAGATTATTCATGAAGGCCATTTTTTTTTAACTCTAGTATATCATGGCAAAATATTATTTTCGGAATTCAGACATTCACCAAAAATGTGATAAATCAAAAGCATTAGTGTACCGTTGCTGCCGGGTAGTAACCTTGCATATCTAACTTTCAACTATTTTATATTCTTTGTAAATTAATGCTACTTTGTCGTTCAATCGTGTCAAACAAAAGAAATAGTCAATGATTTGATCGGCTATTTTTTGCTACTTTTGAATATTTCTGAAAGCGAAGATGGATTAGTCCGTTTTATAAATATTTAACCAATGAAAAGTATTAACAAGACCTTAAAGGGACATTTTTTTCACAGCTGGAAGAATCTGCAGTCACTTTCTTTGACACTTTCATGGGAGCCAAACTCACACCGGAAGTGCAATGAACACTAAAGGAAAGCAGTTGAGACCAGGAAGTTGTACATGCCCAAATTTGGTCATGTACAACTTCCTGGTCTCAACCAAGGACTGTCTAAAGAGGACAAGAAGCGAAGACCATAAGGGTGCCGCCATGTTGCTCACATGGTGCTCCATGGAAGTAAAGAAACATGCGCAGTGGGCTATATGCAGCCAACACTTCCGCGTTCAGCTTCCTTGGTCTCAACTGCGCATGTTTCTTTCCTTCCATGGAGCACCATGTGAGCAACATGGCGGCGCCCTTACGGTCTTCGCGTCCCGTCCTCTTTAGACAGTCCTTGCTCAAAGCTTCCTTGATGTAGTGCAGGAAGGAAATGATGAGTCATCAGGCATTTGAAATACCAAAATATCTAAAAACATATTATACACACAAACAACCCCAGGAATGTGTTTCTTGTGTCTAGGTCACATCCTTAAAATAAGATCTGGTCGTTCCATCTGTTTTTTAGGTTGTTAATTGTTTAAAAAATTATAAAAATTATAAGTGACAAAAAAAAAAGATCCAATGAAATGCTATTTTCTATAAAGGCCATTTTCCTGAAAAATAAAACATTTTCGTCATACAAGGTTTCCGCCCGACAGTAACAATATGCATGTTGGGGGAGCTTGTGAACCAAATAAACATGAGAATAAATTCAGTCAGTGTCGTGTCTTTGGCGGTGAACCTACGTTTGCTGTCCAACAGGGCCTTGGACTTGAGGTAGAGTTCGGAGGGGTCAGGTTTGGGAGAGGAGGAGCGCGGCAGGGTGTTGGAAGGGAAAGGCAGGGGCTGCGGGTGGTGGTACTCCGGGGGGCTCAGGGTCTCCGTGCTGCTGGTGCTCAGCTCCTGGCGGGGCTGCAGCATGAGGGGCACTGCAGGCTGGCCAGCCGGCTGGGCTACTGGATGGGGCGTCTGCGTCTGGGGAATCAGCTGGGACACGGCTTGGGACGCGGGGGCCGTGCACTGAAAACACACATGTTTTACATTCAGAGAAGAGTGATAGCCGAGCCAAAACTACACGGCCCGACATTCATTTTAAACTGAATTCACACCAGGTGATTTATTTTTGTTAGAATTTTTAGAATTTGTTTTAATGGCTATAGTTGACGCCTATTTCAGACCACAGCTCTCTTCTGGTTGGCTGCTGCTTTGTCCCGACCGCACTGAGGCTGAGGCATTGATACATTTTTCTCAACTTTTCTGCTGGCTCTGCCACCGACTGCAGTGTAGAAAGTGTCGGTCCTCTCCATATGGCAATACATGGAACCTTGCCGCTTTCTCAGAACACAGAGGTGGAATACCACAGCTGGTTGTGAATTCGGTGTAATGTAAGTAACTGTGAGTTGGACTTTTTCAGTTTCAGCTCCTCTATCCCCTTTTTAAAGAGGCAGGCCATAAGGAGAACCAAACTGGAACCAACTGTAGAACATCCTATAACATCTTAAACACTGAGATACAGGAGGATGTCAAGTTACCGTTTGCCAGGAGCCAGTACATTTACCCGCAGCCAGCTCCAGATATAACAGTCATTCTCGCTAATGTCCCTGAATAATGTAACTTCCACTGCTAACACTGTGCACAAGCTTCCTGGTGCTTGCGGGTAACCGAGGCAAAGTTGTAGCATTCTGTTAAATTATTCAGCAGTAGTCTTATCCTCTGCATCTCCCTGCTTCAGCGTAGGCTTGAAGAACATCTTACAGATTTAACTGAGCTGGGCTCCTTCGGCAGAAGCTGGACTACTGCACGAGATATGATCTCTAAAGATGTGAATTTGTAAGAGCAATTAGAAGAACTTCCAACTCACCGGCTTCAGTGATTTCACAGGAGAGGAATGGCCTAGAGAGAGAGAGAGAGAGAGAGAGAGAGAGAGAGAGAGAGATGAATGAATGAATAATAATAATAATAATACATGAATGAGAAAAGCAGACATTTCATTCAAGACTCAATGTTTATTTGTCAGTACAAGTCATACAGGTACAAGCAGTGAAAAGTGTTTACCGTATTCTAAGGTCTGCAATACTGTGCAAAATAAATAAATAATGAAGATAAACTAAGATATACTAAATTACTAATAAGATAAAGATAGATTAAATCCTTGGCAAAGTCCCATGAGGAGTCCTATAGCAGCAGTAAGGGATGGGGGGGGGGGGGGGGTAGAGAATGTGCAATAAGGCAATATACTTTTTGTTTTGTGCAATATCGATGATTGAATCAAATGATTACAGTTCCAGGGCCAACATAGTTTAATTCATTCATTTATGTATGTATTTCTGACAGCCAGCAGGAAACAGCTCTTGTTGGATATAAAGGATTAGCCAGTGACGGTACAGCAGAGGTTTCTCCTCTGGTTTGTGTTGACCAAAAGCTAGGACCCAATATATGAAATATACCAGTATATAATAGATATTTCCATAAGAAGTTCTATCCCAAATATCTCTCAACCCACTACAATTCTAGACAGAAAAGGCGCACGCACACACTCACACTCACACTCACACTCACGTTGTGGCATAACTCAGTCAGTAGGTGGCAGTGTACTCCAGCAGCAGTATGGATTATTGTGCCACAACATGAGAAAACAGAGAGGGGGGCAATGGCAAAATATGCCATTCGTTAGGCATTATGTGAACCTCATCACATATTTGCTGTTCTAGTAACCTGCAAGGTGGTTCATAGACACATACAGTATATACCTATGCTCAGAGGTACTGTATGAAAGAACACGTTTCTTTACTACTATGTCTTTATTTAAGTACAGTTATAAAACATGAGCTGGTGGTCGTAACCTTATTGCTCTGGGGGGGGGGGGGGGGGAGTCAGTGCCTAGTCTACAGTACATATCCCTTAGGGTACTGGCTTACAAAACAGCACAACAGACCATGTTTGTTTGCTGCCATCATATTGAAGGTGAGCTTTAGCTGCTGGCGGACAGAAAAGCCCAACTTAATCCGTAGTCTCTGACCAACCTGCGAGCAGCCCAGGCAGATGTGTTTGTGTTCTTCAACCCGGAAGGCTGTGATCTTGACTCATCCAATGCACCGATTCATGTTTATTCCCAGAGCAAAATAAAGATAATGTGAGCAAGATTGTTAACAAGGACAATTTAACATTCCACTGCTCTCTCTCTCTCTCTCTCTCTCAAACACGCACACACGGAGTGCATGGAAGGACAGCGCACACACACCCACACAGCAGGGAGGGCTACCAGCAGCAGCACGCGCCCAGGACAAGCCCCTGGAGCTCAGAGTATAGCTGGAGCCCGCCAGAGAACACCTGATACGTGGGAGGTGCAACCCTGGATCTCCGGAATCTAGGCTACTGCACTGCAGTGTAGGACAAAATGGAACAATCGTTGGCCAACCGGTAACACAGACCCCTCTTTGAATGTGACAGAATGGCTGTGATCACCCGCCCCCCCCAGCCTGCCATCGTCGGTAGCCGACATCCGTGCATATCTCTGTCTCTTAAGCTCTGTAGGACACTGTGTATCGACACAGCAGGTGGGCCAAAAACCACCATCTTTCTCGTTAGGCTGCCCCCAGCGCGGAGGCGGCCATGTGTGCCTGTCCTGCTTGTTTGGGAAGGTGCACCGGGGAGTGGCGGGGTGGCCATGGTGGGCCAGAGCTTGAAATTGCTTTATTGGGGTGGGTTAGCAAGGGGCATATTGCATATTGCATATTTCACCTAGAAGTAACACCAGAGATGTACAATAATGTCAACCAGCATGTTACTATGATACTATAATGACACCCTCATAAGGACATGGCACTTTCGTTGGCCCACCTGATGTCATTTGAGGTTTTATCTTATTGCGAACGCAGTGATTGCGAACGCAGTGAGCACTAACTATAGAAGCTGGCCTAAACTGTCTGTCTGTCTGTGTGTCTGTCTGTGTGTCACGCTGTAACACCACCGGGCGCAGCTGTATCACACACAAAAAACACACACACACAACTTAACTTTTAAAAAAAAACTTAAAAAGAAAAACGTAAAAAAACCCGAAAGAAAACTTAAAAAAAAAAACACACGCACACATACACACACTAAAAAAGGAACTAAAAACGTAACTTAAAAAAACGTAATTTATTTTAATTGTTGTTATTGCAATTTACGAGCTGCGTTCGCTTCCCGCGTTGGCGCGTCTTTATCTTGTCTTAACTGTGTCTTACCTCCCCTGAGCACGAGCACGTTGACCTCGCTGCCGACCGGGAGGTCCTTGAGGATGTCCACCACCTGGGAGTGGCTGAGCGTCTGCACGTTCTGCCGGTTCACCTCCTTGATGACGTCGCCCTTCAGCAGACCCCGGCACCACTGGGCGTCCAGGATCATCTTCACCTTCTGGCCCAGCGGGCAGTCGGCGATGGCGAAGCCGAACCCTCCGGGCCCCTTCACCAGGGGCACGCCGACCAGCTCCGGCTGCAACAGAGTCATGGTGGTCTCGGGGGCGGCCTCCGGGGCGTGCGGCGGGTGAGCATGGTGGTGCGTTTGATGATGATGATGATGATGGCGCCCTCCGTTGGTCATCGTGGCCGGCACGGCGGCCTGCCTCGAGAGGGTCCCCCCGTCGGTGTGGTGGTGGTGGTGGTGGTCCCGGTGGTTGGAGGCGGAGGGGGAGTGGCCGGCCTCTGCCGAGGCGTCGTCGTCAGCGCTGCCGGTGTCCTCGGGCAGCGGGTAGCCCCGGCAGAGGACCATGTCCACGTACTGGTTGACCGGGATGGACTGGAACATCTGCACCACATCGGCGTGCGTCTTGCCCAGCACACAGCTCCTGTTGATGTCCACGATCACGTCACCTGAGGAGGAGGAGCGAGGAGTCAAATCAAATCAATCAATCAATAAGTTTAAATGGTTTTAGTGCATTGATTCTCGGCCGGTTTCATTTCAACGACGCCCAGTTTGATATGCAGTTTGATAAAGAATTGTATCTCTCTGATCCCAATCTACTGTAAACTGTAAAAAAAGAAAAGGTTTTTTTTTTTTTGTCACACTTGCAGAGTGTGGGTAGTTTGAAAACCGGGAAAATGGGAAAATATATAGAAATAACCTCCAGGCAGTCCTTGAACACCAAAACAAAAAGTTCAGTGATTACTGGACAGGTGGTCCTTAGCTCCTTCCACCTCCACAGTCCTACTGTGACTGCCATGCAGGCAGTGGGAGGCCTCCCTACATATAAAGGCTAAGCCCCTCCCACTGGAACATACCACCCTGAATTGATTCCACAATTATACCAGTACTTCATAATGTCCAGGGACAACACATATTATTCATCACATTATTATTATACATAACTTATTATTCAATCAATTAACCATATCATATAAACAATGAGAAAGCAGGGTGCTCTAACAAAACCCTCATGCTGTTGGTATGTTCCCCACACCCCACAGTTTGAACTTCTTCTCACTTGGTCGATCTATGTGTCTCTCTGAGGAGCAAGGCACTTAGCCCCGGCCTTAACCCATTATGACCTGAGATCGGATTCTAAAAATGTCTTCTAGACAGTTTTCTGAAAAGTCTATGTTTCTATGTCAGTGGTTCTTTGATTTTTCAAAAATACAAGCTTGTAGAGCTTGTAGATCTGCCATTTTTCAATAGCTAAAGCATAACATAACGCTAACACAAAAGGGTTTTTAACAGTCCGACTTTTTTCCTGTATGTTCAACAGAGCTATTCGAGCAACAATCGGCATCTGCTGGGTAAATGGAGAATAGTAATTTCCCCATGCCCCGTGGGTCCGGTAAACACTCTCACACTTATCCTCTTGATGTGGTGTAGATTAGAAAACGTGTGAGTTGGACACAAGGACACAATACAGCCAGGCAATGGGAAATCATTGCCGTTCAACAGCCAGAGTGACCTGCAGAGCTGAAGAGAGACATGAGTGGATAGGTGTGGAGCAGCCATTCATTTCACAACGGTGAGTGTTCGGTCTGCAGCGTGTCACGGAAATGACAAAATGACAAAAAAGTTGTACCCCCCCCCCCGATGGAATTTATGTTTTAGATCAATCATTAATAAGGCATTAAAGGCTGAGGGAGATTTTCTGATTAATTGAATATTGAAGGACCCCAATGAAAACAAAACACTGGGCTTTATTGCAGACCATGTGTTGAACTGTACTTTCCTGTGCTTTTGCTGCAAACTGTTAATAAAGTATTCAATCAAAGATTCATTGAATAGGCCCCGGGCGGCTGGCGTAGCCGTCTGGGCACTTGGCTGGCCAATCCAGTCTGGAAGTGTGCCGCGGGTTCGACTCCCGATCCGTCGGCCTTTTACTGCGTGTAAGGCCGGCCCCCCATCTCTCCCCCCATTTCCTGTCAGCCTACTCTGTATACCTATCCCTCTATAAAAAATAAAAAGGCGAAAGCCAAAAAATTATTTTCACTGAATAAGTGCACCGTAAAATCCTCTGTGTTAAATCTATCCTATTTGAAACTCTCGATTGGTTGATTTGTACACTCTCTGAGTCAAATTAATGCCAAGGATCTTTGTGTGGATAGAATCCGTTTTGTCTCCTCCTCCACCATCAATGTTTGCTCAGCAGCACCATGCAGCACATCATTGCAGAGAAAAGAGAGCAGAAGTGAGAGAGTTAATGAACTGTGTGATCATCAAACTGAAAGCGAGAGGTCATGACCCGCAGTTCTCTACTCCTGCCTTACATCTCCCTATGAGGAGGAAGGTCCCGTCATCATTGACCTGGCTGAGATAGGCCTGGATGTGCTGGTTAACTGTAAGAGTGCCCTGTGGGGGATTTGCTCAACCTACACACAGTCGATTCCCTAGCAAACACAGCAAAAGGTTTCACTCTTTAACCCATTTTGGACTGACAAAAAAGGCTTCTAAATTAACTAACTAACATTTTTCTGAAAAACCATGTTTCTATGTCAGTGGTGCTCAACCTTTTTCATGTCGAGGGACCCCCAGAATTAACTCTATTGGTCGCACGGACCCCCCCCCCCCCCCCCCCCCCCCCCCCATCTCAAAATATGTAGTTCCAGGGACCCCCTCCGAGAAGCAAAATTTTAGTTAAAAATGTTCGCTCTGAAATATATATTCAATGATGTGTGGCAGATTTGAACACTTTTCAAAAATAGCAGACCTACAAGCTCGTAGTGCGCCACTCGATCTGCTAATTTTTTCAATAGCTAAACTGCATAACATAATGCTAACACCAAAAGGGGTTCCCGCGCAAATGGGTTAAATGAGCTACACATGCCAACTATGTGAGAGAGCGTTGCACAACCATGGCTACACACACAGAAAGACCAGTAAGACGCGCAAAGCGGGAAGCGAACGCAGCTGAGACCCTGCAGATCATGTCTGTCTGTCTGTCTGTCTGTCTGTCTGTCTGTCTGTGTGTCTGTCCCGCTGTTACTGTATGGACCTGGCCCCTTTTGTGCCATATATGGAGCTGAGTGATTGCTGATGCAACACACTCCATATTTGGATAAATGTGGACCTGGCCCCTTTTGTGCCCATATATGGAGCTGAGTGGACCTGGCCCCTTTTGTGCCCAATGCCCATATATGGAGCTGAGTGATTGCTGATGCAACACACTCCATATTTGGATAGCGGGACAGACAGACACCACACAGACAGGACAGACAGACAGGACAGACAGACAGACAGACAGACAGACAGACAGACAGACAGACAGACAGACAGACAGACATGATCTGCTAGGTCTCATAGTAAGTGCTCACTGCGTTCGCAATAATAGCCGCCTCTCTAAGCAAATGCAAAACATTGAAATCTTCGATTGTGAGCAAGGGCGGACTTTTAAATGCTTTCGGGAACCGCACTGAACCGCCAGTGAGACGCCATCTTAGTGGAGTTTTATGATGCATGATTTATAGGTGGTTGGCATGCCGCTCTGTGCGCCTAAAATAGCAGATATACAGTAACGACTCGTGAGCGTGTAGATTTGCGGACTAAATGCAACTAAATATAAAACGTCCTTATAAACCCATTTTGACCCGAGATCAGATTCTAAAAATGTCTTCTACATCCTGACAGTTTTCTGAAAAAGCTATGTTTCCATGTCAGTCGTTCTTCGATTTTTTTCAAAAATAGCAGACCTACAAGCTCGTAGCGCGCCACTCGGTGCCGCGCTATGAGCTTGTAGGTCTGCTATTTTTCAATAGCTAAAGCACGACATGATGCTAACACCAAAAGGGGTTCCCGCCCAAAATGGGTTAACCACTAGATCCAGAGCATCCCAACTCTGGGAGGAATATTCACCAAACATAGTCAATCTAGAAGCTTGTAGATCTGATATTTTTTGGTGAAGAGATTTGATGTAGAGCAAAAAAAATAGGGGGTCCAACTACAGTTGCAATTCAGGTGTAGAGGGTTTAAAAAATGATTAACTTGTGATTGATGTAATATCCAGACCCAGTAAGAGTAAGGAAGGCCTGCATGGGTGGGCCTGGGTTCCAGCCTGAATCGCTGTGTTCCGTGAATGTGTTCTGTCACTCGCTACTCAGTCTTAGCCTGGCTAATAAGCCAGACCTCAAATCACACTGTCGTGTGGTATTTGAGTCTGGAGATGCTGTGTATGGATCTCGTTTCCCGGGGGGGGCGGGTTCAAACATTTTCTCTTTGACGCAATTGGTCAGAGCTACTGTCAGTCAAAGGTCTCAAGCATTGAGTTACTGTACCAAGGCCCGCCCATATTGCATACCGTGTCCCGATTGGCCACACCAGTTCTCTGGTGTAGGAAATGGGCGTACAATTGAGCCTCTCCAGACCCTAATCCGCCGGCAGGCAATTGTTTTTTTAGCCAGGCTAACTCAGTCTGGCCAGCAGGCAGCAGGCTCGTGTTTCATAATGTCACCTGTTCATGCTTTTCTCACTCGAGAGAAAAACCTAGGGTAAAAAAAGTAAACACTAATTTGATTCTGTAGTCCACTGTGTCAGGTTCAGTAGTACAACGAAAAGTGCCGGCTGTGTGGTGGCGAGTTTAGTGAATGATGCGTACGTTGCAGGGCAACAGCAGTGCAGTGCAGTGCAGTGCAGTGCAGTGCAGTGCAGTGCAGTGCAGTGCAGTAGCTGCGCAGTGGACATGCAGTGCACTAATAATACTTCGTCAAACTGGTGTTTTTTCTATTTCACCCGTTTACATGTCCCGCCTACCTTGGAGATATAATGTAGGACTCCTGGTTGGAATTTAAAAAAGGTTCCACCTTAAATAATTTTTTACCACGACATTTACCATTCAGCCCAATCGTCATGAATACGAAAAGGAGCACCACTGCTTGCTATTATTATTATCCCATGAAACTAAAATGCATTATGTTTTTAGATTAATTCTATCCCTTCCACTCAAGGGGAATGAACAATGAAAACAATAACTCTCTCTCCACTTCCAGTTTGTTCATTCCTAGCAATAGCACCTCTTAACCCATTTAGGCCCGACGTCGAAATTAAAAGAATGTCTTCAAAGGTTCAAAAGACAGTTTTCTGAAAAACCTTATGTGTCTATATCAGTGGTGCTCAATATTTCATGTCAAGGACCCCACAAATTATTATGTAATATGCCTCTTCCCCGATCGGAAAACATGTTGTTCCAGGGACCTCCCCAGAAGCAAAGATTTGAGTTAAAATGTTCACTCTGTAATAATATATATTCAAAGATGTGAGGCACATTTTCACTATTTTACGAAAATAGCAGACCTACAAGTTCATAGCGCGGCACCCGGTGCCGCGCTAATACGCTATGCGCTTGTAGATCTGCTATTTTTCAATAGCTAAAGTATAACATAATGCTTTAGTTTAAAAACACCAAAAGGGGTTCCCGCCCGGAATGGGTTAAAATGTGCAGTGCAATCAATATTCCTCTCATGTGGATCCCATGGCGCTTTCGGCAACAGTGATTCATATCACGAGCATTCGCCACACAATGTGATCACGGTCTTCATATATGCACTACAAGGAAATTTACGGAGCCACTAACATGCGAGGGTGACAACAAGCCCCAGTGTGTTTATTGGAAGCATATTGGGGGCAGATATATATTGCGTTACAGGTCTATTCAATTCAGAATAATATATGGGCACGCTGTAGATAACTGTAGATAAGCAGTCTCATAATGTCTAATATATATGGCTCCCGGTAATATCTGGACACGCACCATAAACAGAACACCCGGGCCATTATTGATGGAAGGTGGATTACAGTTGGGGGGCGGGGCAGAGCTGTGTAGCTCATGAACATTTTTGTCCTCGTTTGATCAAGCATTGTGACATTCACAGGAATGTTTTGTTTGTATGCTTCTTTTTTTTTGTGGGCGCCTTGGCTTGTAAATGATTGTTTGTATATGTGTACAGCATGCAGCAGCCTTTGGGAGGGCATAACTAAACAGTAAACACCAAGGACGAGAAGAGTCCAACCAAAGTTAATATGTGAAGTCCTTTACGAGTCCACGCTCTTATCGACACTACATACTTTACTGTGAGTACACAGTCAAATGTTAAAAATCACACCCATGTGAAGTGAGTGGTGAAACTCTGGGTGTGTGTGTGTGTGTGTGTGTGTGTGTGTGTGTGTGTGGGGGTACTGTACTGTACTGTCACTGTACACCTGAAATCACAGTTAATATGTATGTGTGTTAGGTTGCACACAGGTGGTGAAAAACAACCATGCTGTTTTCGTGCTCAGACACACCCACCCACACACACACACACAGCTCCGTAAGGGAGTGGTTGCACCACTCAAAAAGTGGAACTAAATCGGAGTTAAATGAACACTGAGGATTTTTACTGTGTAGAAAATGATGTGGGTTACTTGGTGTGGGACAGATAAATGATGTGGGTTACTTGGTGTGGGACAGATAAATGATGTGGGTTACTTGGTGTGGGACAGATAAATGATGTGGGTTACTTGGTGTGGGACAGATAAATGATGTGGGTTACTTGGTGTGGGACAGATAAATGATGTGGGTTACTTGGTGTGGGACAGATAAATGATGTGGGTTACTTGGTGTGGGACAGATAAATGATGTGGGTTACTTGGTGTGGGACAGATACCTGAGGCGATCTTGTTGTCGTGCGCGGCAGGCCCTTCCGGGAGGACGTTCTTGACCTGGAGGAACTCGTCCGGCCGGTCTCCACCGATGATGGTGAAGCCGAACCCCTGGGGGCTCTTCCTCAGTGCCGTCTGCAGGATGGAACCCTGCAGCTGAGCCGGGTCCCGCGTGAAGCCCCGCAGCCCTCCGACCGGCTCCTCTGGTGTGCCTGGATGGATAGTAGACATGATGAGGATGAGAGGAGTGGTGATGGGGAGTTGGTATTAGCCCATTTAGGCCTGAGGACGATTCTACAAATGCCTTCTAAAAGTTTTCGGTTTCAGTTTTCGGGAAAAACCCATGTTTCTATGTCAGTGGTGCTAAAAACATTTTCATGTCAACGAACTCCAAACATATATATGTAATTGGCCGCCGACCTCTATCTGAAAATATATCGTTCCAGGGACCCCCCCCCCCCCCCCCAGAAGCAAAGATTCTTAAAGAATATATAGAAAGATTTGCGCTACATTTTCATGATTTAAAAAAAATAGCAGACCTACTGTACAAGCTCGTAGCGCGGTGCTGCGCTATGAGCTTGTAGATCTGCTATTTTTCAATAGAGAGAGAGAGAGAGAGAGAGAGCAGCACAGTGGAATGAGAACAGGAGGGACGCGTCATTAAATGTGTCATTATTGTGATTTCGGAATGTTAAATTGTCCTCGTTAACAATCTTACTCACATTATCGGCATTTTGCTCTTGCAATAAATACTAATCAGTGTCTTGGATGGAGTTTTATGAATGAAATGTGGGATGTGATCACTTTTCATCCATTTGCGAGTCTGAACGTTAACCCATTTTAGGCGGGGACCCCTTTTGGTGTTAGCATTACGTTATGCTTTAGCTATTTAAAAATAGCAGATCTACAAGCTCGTAGCGCGCCACCGAGTGGCGCGCTACGAGCTTGTAGGTCTGCTATTTTTGAAAAATCGAAGAGCGACTGATTTTTAGAATCTGATCTCAGGTCAGAATGGAAAACTGTCAGGATGTTATAGAAGACATTTTTAGAATCTGATCTCAGGTCAGAATGGGTTAAGTGAAGCAGTGTTGCATGGCATGCTGCCACGGTGGCCCGTTCATGTTATTTTTTGCCACGTCGCTTGAAGAAGTATTTTTGTGTCAGGTGCAAAGTAAGCCTTGACGAGCCATTTGTCCCCACAGGACAGGAGCCTATCTCCTATTTCTGTAGCGTGAGGCACAGTGGCGTATCTACAATAAATCAATTTTCTGCCTGGCCAAAATCCAGACCTGAGACCTGAGAACTTATTAGTGGACAGTGGATTGGCCGTTGCGCGTATAGAGAGCGACCCTCAATCACCCATTGGAATGCAAATGCATGCCTTTCAGCCTTTGAATCCTATACTGTCTGGCAGGTATATCTCTTTGAAAACCTTTAGTGCTACTGATTGTGTGCGGCCGGAGAGACGAGAATTAACACATCTTGCCTGCCCAAAATGTAATTCTTGCCTGCCAAAAATGTAATTCCTAGAAACGCCACTGGTGAGGCAGCTTGACGTACATGTACATCTCCTGGACATGACGCTATAGTATGTCGCTCTGAGTCTAACCACAAGGTCACGACTGAGGCGGGCGAGTTTCAAGTTAAAATTCAAGACTGTTCATTCAAGACTCAAAAATAGCAGACTTTTTTCCTCTTCTTGGGGTTCCTGGTACAAAACATTTTCAGATTGGGGTCTGCGGCCAAATACATGCAGTATCATTTTGGGGGTCCTTGGCACGAAAAAGTTGTTTGACATCAACTGATCTCAAACTTTCTGATAAGAAGGCATTTGTAGAATCGGCCTCGGGTCTTAACGGGTTAAAGAACATGATGTAGACGTGCACGCACAAACGCACAACCGCTTACCCACCCACCCACACACACTATACGCCTCAAGGAGTTGTACTGTAAATGTAGTTGTACTGCAGTACTGTAAATATGCAAGAGATAGTTAACAGGACAATAGATCATGCACCAGGCTCTGCGTATGTTTGTGGGGGAGAATTAGAGTGGGAGAGAGAGAACTTACGGTACAATTTAACGTCATGCTGCATTTATACTCGCAGGAAAATCCACAAGCTGATGCGATGCTTGTACATCGCATATTCTCACGTCACACTGTACTGTATGTTGAAGTATAAACGGGGCTTCGTCGGCTTGCCCTGCCCTGTGGCGTAGCAGCACTGTGAGAATGTTGAGTTACGGACTGCGTCGCTGCACACAGTGGGCCTCTCTGTTCCCACACTGATACAGTGGGGGGGGGGGGATCAATCTCATTAGTTAATGTGAAGATAGAACCCCCCCCCCTCCACCCATAATAACTTGCAAAGTGTCATGGGATTGTGATTTGCATAATTGTTCGGCAAATTGCCTGACGAACATGACCGCTCTTGCCGAGGATTAAGTCTAGTATGATTAACATGACATTCCAGGCTGTGCTGCTGATGTCACAGAGAGAGGGTTCCTAGATTGGCTCTATGTAAATATAGTTCCTCCAAAATAAGTATAAGGAATAGTAAGTAAGCGGGCGCACAGGGAGAAAGATGCGACACGCTCCTTCACCAAGTCCATGTGCACGAGTATGTGTACTGTGTGTGTGAGTGTGTGCACTCCGTTCTAGGATTAAAGTCTTGTCAGACTGTGAATGATCACTTAAGGCCTTCGCCGCCTTTGTCAACGCCACACAATGTCAAGTGCCACTCACTGCCTCCCCTCCGCCGGTGAGAGCGCAATGTGGACCGAGGTGATGGAGGGAGGGAGGGCCGGAGAAGCGAGTACGTGCACGCGCACGTGTGTGTGTGTGTGTGTGTGTGTGTGTGTGTGGTGGGGGTGTGTGATGGTGGGTGCGAGCGAGCGATGAAATCCATGGCTATGTTTACACAGGCATTTTTAAGCCATGGGCCCACAAAAGGGACAGTCTGTTTTTCTCCAGGGCGACGTGATTATGTGAAATGTCAGCGAGGAGGACTGTCAGCGCTGTGTAATTATGGCCAGCGAAGTGTGGGTGCTGTGCTGTGATGGGGATGTGTCTCTCCTCCTCTTTGCTCTGCGGCGTTCTCAAGGAGGAGGTCGGGGTCGCCCGGCCCTGTCACAACAGCATTTATAGAAGCCACCCCCTCATCCCTCCTCCTGTTGCACCACCATTAGCCATTCGTTCTCATTAACAAGGCTGGTTGCATGGGGGTACATAACGGACAAACAGCGATGGGGGGGTAGTAGGGGATCATCATCATCGTCGTCATCGTCCGCAGACCCTAGAGAGGTCTGAGACGCTCTGTCCAAAGGGTGTCTGGAAGGAAGAGGCTGGTCTGAATACTAATCTCTTAATGAGCTCTGTGTGCATGTGTGCTCGTGCGTGCGCGCACGCGGGTGTGTAACAATCACGAGTGAGCTTACTCATGTTATTGCAATCCTAGTCTACACGACCTGGCAACTGTTTGCGCGCACAGCATGCCGGTTGCTCAGACAGACCTGTGTGCAGAGGTTAGAGGCCTGCAGGAGGCATCAGTAACAAGTGACAGTAGACCAAAGCGAGCGATCCAGAATGTAATTAAAAATCATATAGGTCACATTTGACTAAATTAATGCGTAAATGAATTAAGTCCTCTTATCTTGCTTGCAGCACGTCGCTCTCTCTCTCTCTCTCTCTCTGCCTGCGTTCTAGAGAGATCTTTAAACCCGGGCCTTGACTGACAGAGCTGAGCAAAGGGAGGCTTTTTACCAAAGAAAGCTGAGAGCGAACGAGAGCCCCCCCTCTCCCCACTTCATAGTTGTCAAACGAATTCTGCCGCCCAAGCGAAGCGCTGCTCCATTATTCAAATTGAATCTCATTGCTTGCGGAGACTACAGGCTGTTTATCAGAAGCCTGTCAACTGCTGGAGGGCTCATTCTCCAGAGCCATACATCTCAGCCTGTGGTACAGTACGTACATTATGGAAGTGCCCCAGTGTTTGGTTAATCTAATACCTTGTTATTCAGCAGTTTTGTTTACCCCCCCCAACAGGTAAGCAACAACTAACCCATTCTGACCTGAGATCAGATTCATACGAGGTTTCCACTGGACACACACTGGTCTGATTAACCCGTTCTAACCCGTTCTGACGTTCTATGAGCTTGTAGATCTGCTATTTTTCAATAGCTAAAGCATAACATGATGCCAACACCAAAATGGGTTCCCGTTCAGAATGGGCTAAAGCACAATGCTGGAACGTGTATCCCCATAGCGCTGACTCCCGCGTCGATTCCTCATCATAACACAGAGAAGAAGGAGAACGAAAAACACAAGAGGAATGCGACGCTGTCGGAAACATCTGCCAAGCGAGAGCATGAGGAATGAATGCCAATCTGTTGACATTGTTCAGTGTTCCGTCTGATGAGCCAGACCGGAACCGTTTACGTTCAAATGACTGGAATGAAGCCAGACAAAAGGAAAGTATAAATCCCTCTTCACTAGAACCTGCTGTAAGAATAAGGATGGAGGTCGATAACCAATACCCGACAAAACCCGATAACAAGCTTATTGAGTACCCGTTATCAATATGCTTTGGACTTATCAAGCCTGTAATCGAGCATGACGTCATGGGGTGCAGGTCTTTTTTCCGACAGCATATTGATCCGAAACCTCAATCCTAACCTAACCCTAACCGCAAGCACGGGAGCAGCGCATGTCGGACCATCGCTTTTTCGCATCGCAGCGAATGTCCCCCCGCTGCGGATCGGATCGTTGCCCCGTCGGCTAGAATGCTGTCGGAAAAAAGGCCGCCTCCCACGTCATGTTTAAACGATCAAGACAAGAGGCGATCAAGAAATAAATCTAATCATCCATGCTGGCACAATGTCGTTCTAAAAGTGTATCGCTGTCCCGCCTGTCCTGTCCAGGTAAAGAAAATTAGGCTTTCAAAGTGATGGTATACATATTAACCCGTTAACAGTTTCTTTAATGTTACTTTATTGGTAAAAAGGTTCATTGCCTTCCGTCTGTTAGAAAAGTACTGTATTTGAAGGCCCTAGTATAGACCCTAGGACCACTCGATAAGAACCCGGCTCGATAAGCCTCATCGATAAAGTGCTTGTTATCAATAAAAATGAACGAGCTCCAGCCCTAAGAGTAAGCTATCTTGCTAGCATAATCCCTCAGCAGCCACTGCCAGTTTTCCCTGGCACAACATATTTTCAGATGGGGGTCAGCGGCCACTGTACATATAATTTTGGGGGTTCCTTGACATGTTTGAGAACGACCGACATAGAAACATGGGTTTTTCAGAAAACCGTCAGGATTTACAGTAGAATGGTCCTCCTCAGGTCCAAATAATGAATGTGACGTCTGCAACGAGACTCACACACTGCAGCAGGAGTAAGAAGAAGCCACGGCTCGTGGGAGGGGCTTACCCGAGGGAGCGGCCGTCAGCTGCGGTCCAGTGGTGGGCGTGTCCACACTCAGCTTCCTCTTAGCCTCCAAGACCGGGTTCTCAAACTGGGTCTTCTGGTTGATGTGGCTGGAGATGGACAAAAAACAACTTGAGTATAACAGCACATAAACAGCATAACAAAGTCCATAAAAACCCTGATAGCTGGTCTTTTTTTTTTACCAGTCAGAGCACGGTGGGTCACATGAATCTCTTATCACTTATGGTCTGCAATCTATTCATGGTGCATTCACACTACGCTTATACTCGTACACGCTTAAGGTATTGTATTTGTATTTTTGTATTTATTTATTCAGCACAGTATAAAAACAACACAGGGAACATATACATTTAAGAAGGGTAAAGTGCTAGGCTGAGGCAAAAAACCCAAGGGGCTTATACGAGGCCTCTACCTATATAAATTATAGTAAAACATTGTACATATATAGATATAGAATATCCAGAAAACATGATTGCAGTATATAAAACATGATCAAAACAACAAAACAAAAACACAACAGGCTCATACATACTCCAGTTTTTGGTGATAGGTTATCACCGTAATGGTGTAGTTTTACAACCCTTTAAAAACTACACCGCGGTGATAAGCTTTCACCAAAAACTGGAGTATGTATGAGCCATAACTCATTCAGACGCACTGGGAGCGACCTCTGTGAGTCTAAACTGACATCTAAATGCTTCTGGTCTTGCATTCATCTTGTGCATATTAAGCCCTCGACCGAAACTGACTCTTTGGTCTCCCGTGACAAGGGCTCGTCCGTCGACAGTGCTGATCTCTATCTTTGCTGCACATGCAAACCTCTTGATTTGCCTGCCTGGAGGGTGTGAGGTAACCTAAGCTGGGCTAGGCAGCGTGGGAGATGATGGCGCACACACAGCCTCCCCGACACCGTGTAAACCGCTGACCCGAGCCCTGTGGCGGAGTACACATGAAGATGGGATTTACAACCCGTCTAAAACTAACAGCCAAGAGTGTTACAGAATGAGTGTATGTATGCTTTCAATACTGCTTTGTTTTATTGAATCCAAATTGAATAAATACAAAGATCTGTGGGAGGTTTGCCGTCTAGAAATGGATCTGTGGTTCTAGGGCTGATCACAAACCGCAGGTCAGATCGGTGCCAACTTTCTTGTCCACGCTGCATGTATATTATAGGCCAAATAAGCAGCTCCCTGCATGCTATATATTATTTTAATTATGTAACTCTAAAAAGGAGGAGGAGGACTCATAGTCCCGATGCCAAAACACTTTTTATTTACATTGGTAAATAAAAAGTGTTTTAGCAAAACAAAACAGTTTTTATTCACCTTTTCACAGACCATCAAAATTGAAGAACGACGGTATTGACACAGTAAACTGGGCAGGTTGGCCCTAGGTCCTCACACCTCTGCACTGAGTCCTGCATTGACTGACTGGCAGTGGGAAGTCTCCCTACTTATATAGGCTAAGCCCCTCCCATGGACCATACCAACCCTAAATTGATTCCACAATTACCCCAGTTACTCCTCAATGTCCAGAGACATCACATTTCATATAGACGTTTAAAAGTGTTACATAATATTCTATAAATTATCCACATAATATGATCCACATAATTAAAGAGTTCTCTAAACAAACCCTCCCACTGTTGGCATGTTCCCCATAACCCACAGCTGGCGCGCTACGAGCTTGTAGGTCTGCTATTTTTGAAAAATCGTGAAAATGCGGCACACATCTTTGAATATATATTCTTTCAGAAGACTTTTTTTTTTTTGACGTCAGGCCTAAATGGGTTAAAGTTGATCTCCCGTGGTCAGCACCTCCCTAATCTTGGTGTGTGCTCCTACCTTTTTGATGTGCTTAAATATGTAACTATGAGTTTGGGCCCATTACGCGTCCCTCATGTTATACACTTCCAACAGACCGACATGTCAGTCCATGTCCTATATGTCCATATATGGTCATGCGACTCATGCCCATTTTTGTGCCCATATATATGGAGCTGCCTGCCTTGTTTGCACCCGATGCCTTGACGACAGATTGAGGTTCGAAAACATCCATATTTGGGCATAGCTGCATTGGGAAAAACTGAATCCATTCTCTTCGGATCAAATAGTAATCTCAGCAAGGCAGATAGATAGATGGCTTCTTGGTTAGGCCGCAGTCACATCTATCAGACAAGCGTCTTATGGTTGTCTGATGAAAAGCATCAGACAAGACAGCTCCCAATGCATTTCTAATGGGAGTCACGTGGTTTCATCAGACAAACGTGTTTCATGGGGGGGGGGGGGGCAAGACACAAGACACAAAACATTTTGTAGGCGACAAGCTGAAGAACAGGGCGGCACCTCAGACAAGACAAAAAGGGTTGGGTTTACCCGCCAACCAATAGGAGAGAAGGTCCGTTTGTTACGCTGCACTGGGCGGTCTTTTCACACTCTGAGTCTGTTGTTTTTTTTCTGCATAGTGCAGACACGGAAGAGGAAAGAGCCTATGCACTTTCGTAACGAAAATGATTTTATTGTTAAGTAAACTAGTTTGGTCTGTTCCAGTAAGCAATTCAACAGGAAAATATAATCCCTGCCCGTCGTGGCCGAACAGAAAATTAAAACAAACGTTATAATTCAAGGTGCATGCATTTTATCATTCACTCCTAACCTAGCTCTGGTCTATATAGCCTAATGCTTATATGATTCCCCCCCTTTTTTTTCTCTAATTTTTTTTAATAACATTAACATTGAGGTGTCCACTGGCAATGCCAAAGCAGTGGCATGCACTCTTCAATCTGTCGTCTCCTCTCCTGAAGTAACGCTGAACGGTCGGACTGCAGATAGGAGAGAGCCGTGCGCCCAGGCGCAACTATAGGCTCCAACTTGGAGACGCATGTCATCTCTTATCCTATATTTCGCCTATAGCCTGCATCGACGTCTGCGTCATGGCTAACAGCCTGAAATGCAGCAAGTCGTGTGTTGTGGTAAAATGGATGCGCTTTATTAAAAATAATGGAGTCGTTGCTAACAGAAAATATTAATTTTCCACAATGATGCCATGCTTAGTCTGCGTACCTGGAGGCTATATACATACACACGGAATCAGTGCCAGACTTGGCACCTACTGTGGTAGTGGTACTGATAAAGTGGAGACGCAACACGTTGACACAACCAACAAGCTACTAGCTACTGTGTCCCGCAGCTAACAGCGTAAGGACAACAACAGGGGCAACACGTGGATCTGTTTCCGCATGTCCTCGCACCGCCCACGCACCGCCCAGATTCCGCAAAGCATTGTGGTCAATTGATGCGACAAACGACAAGACAGATGAAACCATAAAACATTGATAAGACGCTTGTCTGATAGATGTGACTGGCGCCTATTAGAGTGGGTGACAATATTATCACACGAAAAGATGAAATTACCTACCTAGGTTCCATCCTGGAGGCCAATCTTTCCGGTGATAAAATGGCCACCAACGTAATCAAAAAAGTCAATCAATGAACAAGATTCCTTTACAGGATCTCCTCACTGGTCAACAAAAACACCTTGAAGACCTTAACAGGAGCCCTCGTACAAGGTTTCTTTGACTATGCATGCACCTCTTGGTACCACAGCACCTCAAAGGCCCTTAAAACAAGGCTCCAGACCTCCCAAAACAAACTGGTCAGTCTCCTACTTGGCCTCACCCCCCGAACCCACCTCACCCCTGCCCACTTTGACAGGCTGGGATGGCTTAGGGTCGACGACAGAGTACAGCATCTTGCAATGGGTCTGGTCCACAAGATTCGATACACCACCAAGATACCCATGTACCTGTCTAAATACTTTATGTACATTAAATACCTTAATGTAAACGAAGCCCACACCCACAACACCAGAGGGAGTGCAACAAACCATGTGCAACCCAGATTCGGCACAAACAAGGGACTAAACTCTTTTCGCTCCTATGCCACCAAAATGTGGAAAGCCCTACCAACAGTCATTAAGACATGTGAATCCCTTGACTCCTTCAAAACCGCTCTCAAAGGACACCTACGGATGGCTGCAATTCGAAACTGGCCTCCGTAAAATCTGAATCCCCCCCCATCACCCCCCCCCTTTTCCCCTCACTGTATATTTTTCTTTTCCCTTTTTTGCTTCCTTTATGATGAATTCCTGTTCTGTTCTTTAACTATATAGAAGTGTATATTTGTACGTCTCTAAATGTTTTGATGAATTGTACAAGGTGGACCCTGTTGTAAACAAGTGTAATGCTTAATTGGGTCGTCCACTCACAGTTAACAGTCAGTTTATTGAGTTTGTGCTTGAAATATACTGTAATTCTGCAAACTGTTAATAAATATTTCAATCAATCAATCAAAGATAACTCCTTATATGGTTATGGCTGAGTCATAGTGAGTTCACAGAGAGAATTGGTGTGCACATCTCAAATGCCTACAAGGATTTGCAGGCCAGGTTCTGGTGTGTTGCTGATGTGTCAGACTGCAGGCATCAAGGCAAACATCAAGGAGGAGGAAAAAACCTCTGCACAGTTTGTTTCTAGAACTCCATGACACTTACTTTTATCAAAGGCAAGGAATTGCAACGTTTCGACACTAGGTCTTCATATATATATATATATATATATATATATATATATATATATTGCCTGATGAAGACCTAGTGCTGAAACATTGCAATTCCTTGCCTTTAACAAAAGTAAGGCTCATGGAGCTCTAGAAACTAGTGTGCGGATGTTTTTTTTATCAATATTTGATCATAATGATAAGAAATAATAATGTGTTTATGTCAATACTCCGAAAAAGTCCAGTGAAAATTACTTTCTATAAAATGCAAACGCACTGCGTGATAACATCTGGGGTCAATCAACATCGGGTGATGAATTATGATTTCATTCACCTGTGTCACCTGTTCCCATAGTAGAGCATGTTCTTCCACAAGCAGGTGTTTCTCATTATAGTGACACTGTTGGTTCTGCTGGTCTGTCTGCTGATCAAATGTATCCGTTTAAAACTTGAATAGTAGTACACTAAAATATATATCTGAAAACATTTGAGGTGAGAAATAAGCAATGCAGTAACATAAGCGCGCTTCAATTAGCACTGCCCCCCCCCCCCCCCCCCCCCCCCCCCTCACAGTCAGCAGTTAGAGCCGTGGTGCTCCGGATGAGTTACCTCATCGATCCCATAGCCCGAGGGGACTGAAGCGTAGGCTGAGACTGTGATTGGTTGAGGCACAACACGTCTCCATTTCAGAAGAAACGTGGCAAAAAGTACCATTACTGGAAGTAATTGGTGGTCGGATCAGGCTAAATCATTCTTACTGAGGTGATGTTGTACTACTGACATAATAGTAGGCTACCATAGATTACCAACGTCAAAGACTGGCCACATGAAGTCCTTGATCTACAAGCCATGCCACTTGTCTTGTCATAATTGTTTTCGTACGTACTCGGTCAACAGTTGCCAGATGAGTAGTACCCCAACCATCTCTTAATATTTATATTTGTTTCATATACATTTGTATTACGGGGGCGTGGTACAGTGCGGGGAGGGGGTGGAGTCGAGCGCGCATCTCATTATTTTCTGAAACAACGCCACAGAGAGCTGACCGACCGCCTCAAAATTGCAAACAAAATGTAAAACTACCTGTTGCAAGTATAAAAAGAATACAGATTTCGCAACTTCATGGCCCTAAATCACACCTACATACACCTAAATATTATAGGTCGTTTACAAGTTAGAGATTAAAATCCAGGGTCTACTTTTCTCCTGCCGTGCTATAGGCTCGGAGCACCTGGAGGCTGGAGCACAACCTACTACGAGTGTGTCGCTGTTGTTTCAGCGTGACCTTAAATAAAACTGCTATAGACAAGCGAGAGAGACGCACGTGCGTGTGTGTGTGAGAGAGAGAGAAAGAGAGAGAGAGAGAGAGAGAGGGGGAATGAGCATGTGTGTGCGTGTGTGCGTGCGTGAGAGAGATGGAGAGAGAGGGGACGAGTGTGAGTGGGTGTGTCTGGGTGTGTCTTCCTTGTTGTTGAAGAAGAGAAAAACGAGCACTCTCAGTCCAAAAATGCAGTCCAAAGTCCATTCAAGGTACGTTTATGGCATTGTGCAGCATGGACAGACGTCAAGCCTTCCTCAGCGTGTATCTCTCTCATATACACGCTGAGGAAGGCTTGACGCCGAAACGCGTCCGTGTTTTAGCTTGTTGTACTACCAGAGCTCCGGTCCGTTGTTTCTTGAACGGACCAACAGTCATAGCCGACGA
Organism: Protomyctophum bolini; assembly: GCF_963924005.1. Lineage (NCBI taxonomy): Eukaryota > Metazoa > Chordata > Actinopteri > Myctophiformes > Myctophidae > Protomyctophum > Protomyctophum bolini. The sequence continues at coordinate 21,185,650 of NC_137866.1, forward strand.
GTGTGTCTCATAGCACGGCCGGAGAAAATGAGTCCCTGGATACCATCTCTGACTGCTCGTTTGTAAAACGACTTTTTACGTTTTACGTTTTAGCTGTAAAATATGCCATGAAGTTGCGGAATCTGTATTATTTTTATACCTGCAGCTAGATTTACATTTTGTTTTCAGAAGTCGCATTTTCGAGGCGGACAGATTTCTGTGATATTCAGGGACTGAACATGCATGCTCGACTCATACATGTTTATTTTCATTTCTCAATTCTGATCAAATAAATGACTTGGGTTAAGGGATGGGGATGATATTGTGAGGTCACTATATCACTGTTTGTTTCGTTGCCACGTTTGACTGTCAAGGTTTCAGCCTCTAGGAGGAAACCCCTAAATACAAAGACATTATTGCACATTAACGACCACACCAAGGGGTCTAATGAAGTACTGTCACCTCACAAAGGAAATACAAAAATCTTTAAAAACAGCCTGTGCAGCGAGCAGATTGAGCAGGACATGCACGCTGTTTACTCTGCAGCTGCTAGTTTTTTTTAACACAATGGGAACACAAATTCCGGTTTCTTGTCTCTACTGCACCTCTACTGTACCTTACATACACCTTACTGTACACCTTACTGTACAGTACCTACCCATCTCTTAGAGTGACAGCACACCAGAGTTAAGCCTAATTCATACTTTGTCTCACAATGCTCTGAGACATATGAAATTAGGCTTTAGGTGGCTGATCCAAGGGAGGTAGCTCAGCGACATCACACTGCTCCAGTTTACCGGTCATACACAGTTGTGAAGGCAAACACAGGACCACTGTTTTAACCCATTTTGGACTGAGGTCGATAAAAAAGGTTGGCTTCTAAATCTTTCTGAAAAACCTATGTTTCTATGTCAGTGGTGCTCAACCTTTTTCATGTCAAAGACCCCCAGAATTATCTCTACTGGGCCACGGACCCCCCATCTCAATGTTGTTCCAGGGACCCCCCCAGAAGCCAATACTTTAGTTGTTCGCTCGGAAATATATATTCAAAGATTTGCACCACATTCTTTTATGACTTTTCAAAAATAGCAGACATACAAGCTCGTATGAGCTTGTAGATCTGCTATTTTTCAATAGCTATAAAGCATAGCATAATGCTATAAACACCTAAAGGGGTTCCCGCCCCAAAATAGGTTAAAAGGCATCGATGCGAAATCAGCCTCATGCTGAGCAATGCCGATGGTACAGGTGCAATTTGTCCTTGCGTGTATTCAAGAAGAAATGTATGTTTGTGCCTCTGTCGCAAATGTCTAAAATGAATTGTCATGGAATATGGACAGATAAACACAGTACTCTCCCTCTCTTTGTCCTCTCTTTGTAACTCGTCCCTCGACTGCTTGTGCTCCAGGATAATAATTGTGACATTGTGTTGCACTGCAAAAAAAACACATTTCTGCTGTTCAAAATAAAAAAAGGAACTTGGCAGACCAGGGATAGACTCAGCAGCAAACCACGGGAAAAAGCCAGCTCCCTCTCTCCATGACCTCCTTGCATGAAACGGCAAGCCTGATTTCCTCCCGCCTGCGGCGATGGAGAGGGCTCGGTGTCTTTCTCTCATTCTCTCTCTCTCGCTACCATCTCGCTTTGTCTCTTTGTCTCCACGCCGTAAAGAGAATCACACAAACGTTCAATGTTCTCTTTGTTTCGTTTCTGATCAGAAGGAGATTCATCCCCGTGCATCATGCATCATACAAGGTCAACTGACTCTCCAAGTTGCATCCATTCCTCTCTCTAATACCCATATATAGCGGCTTCATCAAGGCGCTTTTACATAGATTGTGCATTACATTCACCCATTCACACAGGCAGAAACCATGGGGTTCAGTGCATGTCTTGCCCAAGGACACTTCGACATGTAGACAGGAGGAGCCGGGATTCGAACCGCCGACCCTCGGATCATTGGACGATCTGCTATACCTCTTGAGCCACAGTAGCATAACACCGCCACCATCACATGTGCTCAGAGTCTTAGCAACTTCTCATTTATCATGTCATACTGTAAGTAACCTATAATGTAGCTTACCTGATTCGGTATTGCGGCATTATACTGTAGCTCCAGCATATATAGCCTCTGATAACTGTATGCAGCATCCCATTCACATTAAACACACTTAAGTGTCTCCCTAAGTCACGTCTACATATAGTACAATTCTCAGTGTTACTTTATCCATTCGTAACTCCTCAAATGTACAAAGAGTTGATTAAGACCGAGGATCTCTGAACTGTAACGCAAAGCCCTGACCTGAAGCAATTGATGCCAACAGATGAAAAACATTTTTCTTTAACCCCTAGTATCTGTCTAACATGCTGTATAGGCCTGGGGTCTCCCCCCCGGGCAGCAAGAGAAGAATACTCACTCCACGTAGTAGACTCCGTACTGGGGGTCCTCAATCTTCTCCCAGCCGTAGGGCAGCTCTGCAGCAGAGACAGCAGACGAGGGACAAGAAGAGGCACATGCAAATAAATTACAATGGCCGCTTGGAGAAACGCTATATATACGAAGACAAACCGCCCCACCCCGCCGCACCAGGGGCGCGTTGTGTATGTATGCGCAACGCATACACCAAATATTACAGCATAGAAGTGCTGGAGCCTGCTTTTATTCACGGCTATGTGTTTATAGGGGCTTAACACAAGCTATGGGGCGGATGAAAGAGACGGGTGGTGGGGTGAGAGATGCTGGGGGTTCTTATAGCCTTCCCTGGAAAATAATAGGCTATCCTCCGTGGGGGGAGTGTTTGAGTGTGTGTGTGCGTGTGTGTGTGTGTGTGTGTGTGTGTGTGTGTGTGACGTGTGTGTGACGTGTGTGTGTGTGTGTGTGTGTGTGTGTGTGTGTGTGTGTGGGATCTCAGGCGTTTGCTGTTGTGTGACGATCTCACACGGTGCAGAGGGGGATCTTTCCAGCGAGATGGGGCCTGTGTGCAGAATTGCCTTTCTGAGATGCTGTGGTGATGAGCTCTCGGCATGTGTCCCAGAAGCTATTAGGGGGAGAAGGGTGGGGGGAGGCTTGCGAGAGGGTTTTGCGCTGTGTCACTACTCACTGGCACTGCTGTGACCGGACCTGTTCAGCTGTTTTAATGGCTGTCTGCTATAGTGAGCACTTCCTCCAGAGAGCAAGGCGGAACACTCGGGCACAAACACACAACGCTCTGCTACACAGTGGGCAGAGTGTCTGCACGAAGTGGCAGGGTCTGAGTGCAGTGCCTCGGGGCAGGGTTTGGGAGTTGAATATTACTGAGGACAGATTATTCTTTTTTTGTTACTTGTCCAAGTACTGTAACTGTGAATACACACACTAAATGCAACTATAGGACAATTATTATCAAGCTTGATTACACTTTAATATACAATATTTTGAACCACACAATGATGACTAAATTAAATTAAAAATTATTTGGAAACGACCTCCTCCTCGTCTGTCTTCCTTAAAAGGTTGTTGACTGGCTGGTTGGTTCTTAATTTCACTGTTCGTCAATCTACCAGGACATTTAGCGAATTCAGAAACGAGCAAAGGTTTTAGATATATTTTTTTCTTTTTTAGACAATATATTTATTGACATTCTTTTTCAATTATATAAAACACTACAGTTAATAAAATATCTAAGTTTTAGATTCATTTTAGATTCATTATTGTTAGGAACAATTCAAAAGTTAAGCTATCCCCTTAAATACCAGCAGTACATTCTCCCATGTCAACTATCCTTTAGTCTTGTGTAGCCAGATAAATGCATGTCATTGTCTCACCTCCATCATCACATTTCTCAGGGGGTTTGGCCTTCTTGGCAAGGCGGGGATCCAGCCAGGTGGTGGTCTTGGAGTTGTGACTGTGGAGCAAAAAGGCACACTTTACTTTAGCAGAGAAAAGAAAGAAACTACTTAGCGCAAGCTAAGGCGATAGCTTTTCAGTGTTGGCTCCGGGAACACTCAACCGCTGTGCCCAGTGAAGCTCTTTGAAAACACAAACCCGTACCTTTAGGGATCAAATGGCTTCTCTTGCGGAAGCCTTTGAAATTATTAACAAAGCTCTTAAGGCCAGAGAGGTATAGACGACAGAAAGAGAATCAGAGAAACAAGGGAAAGGGAAAATGAGGAAGGCATGGGTGGGGAGTGAGAACAGGAACGCGAGAACGTGAGGGCAAAATGGAGAGAGGGAAGGAGACAAGAGAGTGAGATGGATAAAGTGAGACATAGCGAAATACGGCAGGGGTCAGTGGAAAGGTTGGGGAGTTCAAGAAGGGGTGTGGGACATACAGTAGAAATAAACAGAGGGAGTGGGACTTAAGACAGTGAGAGAAAAAGTGAAGAAAAAACACGAAGAGAAAGCTGTGGCTGGCTGGATTCATAAAGAGCAAAGTGCACGACAGAGAGTGAGAGAGAGAGAGAGAGAGACAGAGAGAGAGAGAGTGAGAGAGAGTAAGATTCATTTATCCAATTGCTTCTCCTGTTGAGCCTCCAGAATGAGCTATTGATTTAGTCGAGGTGCAGCACCTGGCACTGTCAACAGCCGAACACCACTGCCTGCTTGACACACTAACAGGCCAGGTAAACAACGACGAGATGCTTCTTTTAGCACCAGCAAACAAAACCGACGAACCCAAAGGAAACAATGAAGGAATACATAATGAATAAAATACACAAAAAAGTACTTTAAATGCAAACCAGGGATATTGAAGCCTGCTTAAAGAAACTCTCGTCCTCGGGGCATAACAACAAAATAGCCTGTACGTTTTCCACTGGCTGACACCTAACTTGTTGCAGTACAGCGGAACGCAGCGGGTGGGGAGCACAGCTCTTTCAACATAACATTGCTGTCGGGCAGAAAACCTCCCATCTCCATAATCTTTTGGAATCCTGAAAAGTAACAGCTTTGGACTTACGAGGTTTCCACCCCGACAGATAAGACGATATTTGGCTCACCACGGTATACAGCACATACCTCCGAAGAGCACCGAATGTGACTAGAGAAAAGTTGATGTAATGCGAGTGAAATAAAGACATGAGAAAGAATAGCTAGCAGAGAGAGAGAGAGAAGAAAAAGGCTATACTTACTCTATGAAGTACACCATGCCGGTCTCCGTATAGGCCATTTCCCAGTTCTTGGGCAAGGGGTCCTGGCTCTCGTCCCGCGACAGGGTGCCCCACGTGCGCGGATCCATGACCCCCGCCGACTGGCTGTAGCTGGGCACCGTCTTACGCCACTCCGCCTTGTCCTGGTGGTCTGCGTGTGCCCAGCGGGGAGACACCGAGACGGGCAGGGAGATGGAGACAGGGCGGGGTTGGGAGTAGTAGTGGTAGTAGTAGGGGTAGGGGAGAGAGAAACAGGAGGAGAGGGTGATGGGAGGTGAGTGCGTGGAGCCATTGGAGGTCTGCTGGGCTCCTCGCATCTCTTTCCCTTACCTAAACCACTACTGCTGCTCACGGCTAACTCTGAAGTCTGAATACAGAATTCGCTGGACGGTTACATGCACTGGGAGAGGAGGCAGAGAGGGAGGGAGGTAGACAGAGATAGAGAGGGAGAGAGAGAGACTACACACAGAGAGAGATAGAGAGAGACGGAAACAGAGCAAGTGCCATAGGATTTGCATGTCAGCAGTGATGTACTGGGAACTGCCTCCCAGGCAAGGGCAGAACTAACCAGCGTTTCAGACCAGCCACATCCCTACCCTATTAGGATCATTGAGGCTGCTGTGTGTGAGTGTGTGTGTGTGTGTGTGTGTGTGTGTGTGTGTGTGTGTGTGTGTGTGTGTGTGTGTGTGTGTGTGTGTGTGTGTGTGTGTGTGTGTGTGTGTGTGTGTGTGTGTGTGTGTGTGTGTGTGTGTGTGTGTGTGTGTGTGCATGTGTGTGTTGTGCGTCGTGTACGTGTGTGCGCAATCTTCATCATTCTTTTTTTTTCTCCAACCTTTGCATGAGCTCTTATCTGCAGGTGTTTTATCTGGCTTGTCTACAAACTGGCGCAGTCGCGCCTCCGAATGCTCCCGGTCGTTTTTCAGGGGCCAGGGGGTGAAGACGTGGCAGCGATAAAGAGTGACAGTAGCTGATTGAAAAGCACTTTTATTATTTTGTGCAAATGGGACCTTTGACTTCTGCATTAGCGGAGGACAAATGACCGTGGCCAAAAGCAGTCTTGATAAACTGAACCTCGTTGTGGTGGGTTTGCTTTGCACGCAGGCGCATACCGTGTGTGAAATGCGTGGAGTTTGTGCACTCAAAGAAAATGATGAGAATGTCTTTTGGAAGAAAAACCACTGTCCTCAGCATTGTATGGTCATTATCAAACTGCCCTTAAGGCATGATAACTCTTCGCTATGGCCTTTTGTTGTACATCATTCCCCACAAGTTCAGAGACAGTTCATCCACATTCTATACCTACGTAAGAGATGCCAAAAGTAACAATACTGCATTTTGTGAACTAATAATAATTTAACTGTTAAATGCTTTTCCTTGACTTGGCTCCATCATCACTCTTGTTTGCCACAGGTCACAGCGATGATGCTTCTACAGTATGAATAAGATGTCTCCTCTATACCGTATCTCTCTCTCTCTCTCATTCTACATTGTTTTATAGTAGTCAACTCCTGTCTCCTGTCTCCTGCCTGTAGCACAGCCCCAGGCTTGAAGTTGTTCCGTTTTCAAGGTCTCACAGAAGATCCTGAGAACTCACGAGCATTCTGACAGGGTGCCATCACCGTCTGGTAATGCATAATGGAAATCGCTCTTCCTGGATGGAACCAGTGAGCCCTGCAGAGGGTGGTGGTGCGCTCTAGCCTGGCTATAATAAGCCAGACCGAATCAGCTGCTGGCAAAAAAAAAAGAAGATTGCCTGCCGACAGTGTTGTGTGATATTAGTCTGGCTTATTAGCCAAGACTAGGCCAAGTGCACCGCCATGGGGACTTCCCGACTCATACACCACCAGGTGTTTGAACGGAGCTAAAATTATTCTGAGGCAACAGCAGTGGACCGATTGTGCCGCAAATGCTCAGGCAAGTGCCACAAGGTCAACAGAATGGCTTTCTTCCTTCGGGCTATCGGAGCCATAAACAAGGACCTAGCTGCCAGGTTAAAATGTCTTCAACCTGTAAATAACTCTTGCTCACCACAGAGCACACACAGTTTTTTCAATCTGTGTTCATTTACCTTTTTGGGGTCCAACCTGCACAGAGTGTACTTGCCACATGATTATACCTTCTACTATGTAGATATTGTATAATGTATTATCACACAGAGTAAAATCTCATTGTTACGTTATCCATTTGTAATATACTATTGTAAGTGTACTATTGTATTTGTAAACAAATGGACCCTTTCTTACTGGGTCCATTTGGCTAAATATGAACAATAATGAAAACGAGATTTCTCCTAATGATCTCAGCCAGAACTTAGTTTAGTTTTGTTATACAGTACGATCATCCCCCCCCCCCCCCATTTTTTCTCTGAATTTAGTCAATTCCTGGTTCCCTGTGTATTCTAGTCCCTTGTCACTGTTACGCCTACAGTTGGTCCTATAGGAACAGCACAGACGATCATGTCTCCTCCAATACGTGGAGTGTCAAAGGGGATTCTTTTCACCTGACAGTGAGGAGTTTCACCACAGGGACTGTATGCTGAGAACACGCCATTCCTCCTCGTTCTACCATGACCAAACCTGTAGGAGTCGTTAGGATTACGTGCAGGACAGCTACAGTAGTTTCTGTCTTGAGACCAGAGAACATTTTAGGAGAGGACAGGGGGGGCTGCGCTGTTTTGCATTTTTTTAGGACGATATAATGAACTACCGTGGCTGCTTTAAATAGGAGGTAACTTAAGGTATCTGGAATAAATTGTATTTAAGCCCCAGAGCTGAATGGATGCCACCGGCTATAGTGGGAAGGAAGCTTGTTATTTTATTTTTAGGTAATATGTGTCACAGTGACTGAACATTGGGGTGCTTCAATCTCACCAGTCAAGCCATTGACCATGACGGGCTTCTCTTCCTCCTCCTCTTCCTCGGGGGCGGCGGTGCTGTCCTTCCGGTCCATCTTACTGACGGAGGTGGTGCGTTTCCGCTGGACCTCTGTGTCAAACTCCTCATCAAACAGAACCTGGTCCACCAGATCGGGCTGCACCGGGCTGGGCTCAGCGGGGGGCTTTGGGGTCCCATAATAGTTCCCTAGGATGGAGACGCACATATTAGAGAGAGACAGACATCCAATTATAGGAATGGTGTTGCACGCACGCACGCGCACACACACACACACACACACACACACACACACACACACACACACACACACACGCACACGCACACGCACACGCACACACACAAAACTGTCAAACCTGAGTGTTGTTAGCAAATAGAACCCCATAAAGTGACAGCAGAAGGGCATACATGTCCTGTACATAAAGTGACAGCAGCAGGGAATACATGTATCCTGTACAGTAGAAAGGAACCATATAGCTCCATTTTTGGCATTCCTATGTACAGATATAGCGTAGAGAGAAGAACTTCAGTCTCGGGACTCACAGCTGCTCGTCTCCTGAACCGTCCCTCGGCCCAAAATCCAGAGAGCGTTTCTTTGCCCGCGGTTTGCATTGCTCCCCAGAGCGCTGGGACTACAGCCATTACAGCCTCAGCAGGAGCTCACGGCCTCACGTTGGCTCACAAATGGCATGATAGCTACACTTTGCTAGTCTTCCACCTTGCTCATTGGGTGACCCACTTCACTGCTCTCTCCCTCTCCTCTCTCTAAAGCTGGAGACTATAGGAATGATGCAGAAGGAGGGAGGCGATGTGACGACAAGCACAGAGAGGAGAAACCGCTCGGGAAGGAACAAATATTGATTCATTGGTTGTTCTCTCTCTATGGGAAGCCACAATCCTGCTGTGGTTTTGCACAGTGCTTTAACCACTTCAGAAATTGCAAAGAATGCCCATCAAAAAGCTTACAACTTCTTAATGCCATTTTTTCTAAATGTATCTACAGTATGCTATTGCCTGGGTATTCATTGTTGCACAAGCTTATCCAAACAAGGGTAACAATGAATGAAAGGCAATAATTTGTAATTATTTTAATGATTTATTTATGTCCACACAAAAAAGAAATGTAGGACACAAATATAACGGTGAGGCATTTGTCCTCATGATACAACAAGCATTATCATGTCAACGAGCCCTCCGCACGCACGCACGCACGCATGCATGCATGCATGCGTGTGTGCGTGCGTGCGTGCGTGCGTGGATGGAAGACTGCGATACATTTTTTAATGCTAATTGTAGTACTGTAATGTAATTACATTATGCTAAGTAACTCATAAACACAAACTAATTTATAAACTGAATGATTTGTCTAAGCTGGCTGTCACACAAAACGCCCACATTGTTTTAGCCACATAATTTGCTTCCTGCTTTAATTTAAACAATATTAGTATCAGCACCAGTTTGAAATTAAATCATTACAGCCTATTAAGTTCATAATTAATGGGGGGGGGTTATAATGAACAAATGCCAAACACGGGAGTTGAATTGGAACTGCTTAATTGTACTTTAACCACAATTGTTTTGTGGCAGTCTGTTAACCTACTAAAGGTATAAGCTTTGCATTTAATGGCCTCATTAGCACAGAGTAAACAATAAGCTTTGGGAGTTGAAAGGTCATACTCAGAAAGTGCTTTGACATGGATTATGCACATTTCCACTAATGAGCCATGACATAGGAAGGCCATGAGATGTAAATGAGGTTGCATAACCTCATGTGATCATAAAACACAAAATATAAAGCTATTAAAGGGTGAGGAATCCATCCATTTAACTTGAGCTATAATGTCACAGTACAGTCATTAACTAAAATCCTTCCCTTCTTGATCTCATATGGAAAATCTCTCATACTAATACACACTAATACACAGTGAGCCTTTAAATTGGCAGGCGACACGCTGTACTCAAAAAGATCATTCACAAAACCTTTTTTCTTTCCATTGACGTCCCCATAATGTTCTGCTCACATCTTTTCAGTAAGGACCATTTCTCATCAGTAGTGTTGCACACAATGCCGACTAATGTCTGAGCCATTATGCCGAGCACCCACATCAGAGGAACCAAATGACCCGATAGCAGGGGGGCGGTGGGCTTCCGCTTTCAAAACAGAAAAAAAAACATCTGGGTTCCGCTCAATCCCCTTTCAATTCAAAACATACACACACACAAACAAACGGCAATTCCTATGACAGTGCGACAACCCTATAATTCTTCATCCTGTCATCACATATAACATTTTCTCAGTACCGACATTGCCGCGTGTGAATTTTAAATACAACACATCCTGCAGTGAATTGACAGTCACACTCAACCCTTGCTGTAGCCGAGACCATCATCTATCTTTCTCTTGCTTCTTTATCTCCTGCTGAGACACCGTGCCTATACAGACAACGAACCAATAAATTAACATTTGTCAAAAGACAGCTTCATTATACCTGCCCACCGAGCAATGGAGATGAAAGATAGGTTGCCATTCCGAGTCCAAACCTGTCACCTCCGTGCCCACACTGCCCAGTCATCTCCCCCAGCTGTGATTAATGCTTCGTAAAAACATCTCCATTGGCCACTGATTAATGTGTACCGCAGCACATGGCGAGGGAGGAGGAGAGAGGAAGCAGGGGCGGCAGATTTGTAATGGTATTTGACGCCATTAATCTGATAAGGATCTGTGGAGTCGATGTGTCATTCCACCGCGTCGGTTTTAATGTGACCACCGGCGGACCGTGGAGTTGCAGCCGGAGTGGCAGATGGACCGACGGGCAGGTAAACACGTGTATACTTGTTCGACTCACTCGAATCACGGCGGGGAAATTAACTGGGATTTATGTGTGAGGTTGGAACCCAACATGTGTGCCAAAGAGGTGATGGAGTACTTAATAATATCCACTATACCCTGGGAGACACATTGTGCCCCGTTTTTAGCCAGGGACTGAATCCTGCCAGAGCTTCCCAGAGGGTCATGCCTAGTTTATAGTTCATGGTGTTGCGGGCCAGGGACGTGCAGAGAAAGAGCGAGGCAGGGGCTGGAATTCTTGGCAAAATAAATATCGAAAACAGAGGACCTACATTTAGGCATGTAACAATTCACTCAACTCACGATACGATATTAAAAAAATAAATACCGTTTTTTTAAATTTTATATAATTTATCTTCCCCCTGAGATTTTTTATTTAACTATATTGCAAAAGAAGTAGCATTACTTTTGACAGTGCAGAAACATGATTGCCTTCCTTGATGAGCATCAACGACCATCATCACCTGGGCACAGTCACACACAGTCCCCTCTACAGTGCTCTACTACTGAATGTGCTTTCTCTCCAAAAGCACTTGAATAAAAAAAATTCAATGAATGGATTCAAATTGTCGGGATTAATATCGATATATACGATATATCGTTACAACTTACATGGCTACATTACAAGCTCTCAACGCTTCACGTTTAGAGTGTGTAGATCAGCTATTTTCGGGGCGTGACCGTCAGCACTCTTTAGCTACTGAAGATGTGGTGTACAACATGGATTTCAAGTGACAAATTAACGCAAAATGCTGTGTTCAAGTTCAGGAGAGTTCGGAAGAAGGCAATTCTCCTGAATGCTGCCTTGAATCATCGAAAAGGGGAATTTGAATTTCTTTCACCGTAGTAAATCCTGCTTAACCCATAGACTACCGTTGATGGTTTTGACGTAGTGAATTAATTAATCTAGACTTCCCGTTGACGGAATTGTTTTATTCCCTATAATCAGGGGATTTGTTTTAAATTAATTCTCATCTTTTAGCATTTTTGCTAACGGCCGTCATCCACCTAAAACCGGCCGAAATCCTTGCATGCACGCATCACGATATATTTGGGGCTAGATTAGAGCTTAATTTGACTGAATATAATGACTGTAACAAACCAGTGAAGAAAGTTAGCGGATGTTTACACTGTTGAACCGGAAATGACGGCGGCCAGATTCGGAATACGGTCAAAATCGGCATAATGGTGAAGTTACCGCCACCATCAGGACTGGGGTGTATAATACTATATACTTGCCGCTTTAAAATGAGATATATTGTGTATATCACAGATTTTTCTGATGGCATTCAAATTAATGAATGAATTAAAATCATGAATAGAGCTGGCAGAAGGCACTGAAAAGCTGCTATTGGGGTGGCAGTCCTTAATAGTCGTTTTTTACAGACAGGCAAAAGGGGCAAAAATATAGCAGATATACAAGCTCATGGTGTCGCAGTGCTCCGTGTTCCGAGTGTCGCACTCTGCCGTTGTGTGTCATTGTGTTTCGTGCATTGTCACACAACATGTGGCCATGCAACGTTTCTTGAGCTTGTAGATAGATATTTGCGGCACCCACCACCATAGAATATTATATGACACTTTTCTATACAATATGTATAATAGAGTCGACTGGGCCGATCAGCGGGCGTGTGTCCATCCCCGGCCAGGGAGGGCCAGGCTCGGTCGCCTGGGCCCTCTGGGCTGGGCCGTTGAGTTACAAGTCGGGCGGTACCAGGGGCGCGGAGCATGCGGAAATGTTGACGTATAGTACACTCCAAAAATCTGTTATTTATGTAGGATAGAAGGTTTACACAATTCAGTGTCTTCCGTCATATGCTTCGTAGGTGATTTTAATTCTTCAATTCTGCTACTCGAACTACTGTCTAGAGACGCATGTGAAAGCAATTTCAAATAAGAGGAAAGACAACACGAAAAAGTGTGAGCAATTCTCAAGAGAAATTACCCGCGCATGCGCGCGCACACACACACACACACACACACACACACACACACACACACACACACACACACACACACACACACACACACACACACACACACACACACACACACACACACACACACGATCAATCATCTGGAATTGCATTGTACTGTACACTTATTTGGAAAGATTTGTATCAATCATTGAAAAAACATGTCATATTTCCTACTCGAGAGCTTTCTGGGTGGATATTGTATGGAGTGTGAACATGCATTGCACAGTCATCCATCCACATCTCATCAACAGCCTGAAGCAAACTACAGTATGTATTGACCACTCTCTGTGAATTACAGCAACAGAGACATGTTTTTCTTTCTTGTAGGGGTTTCAATGTCGAACTATCACTTTAAAAAATGTTTCATCAATCTTTTATTCAGCCAATTTGAAAATGTCTAATGACTTGTCGGTTTGGCAATGTCTGCGTGGTTAACAGACTGGGAAAGATAGTTAAACTTTGCCAAAAGACCATTGGCACAACGTGATTGATCATGGCCATCTTTATCAAGTTAGAGCCACTCACAGACATCAAACTGGCAGTATGCAGCAAAACACCCAGTGTTGTGAATCACACACATATCCATCATTTGCTTCCTTGGCTGTAGTAGGGTTTTTTGAACACTATTTGTTCCTGCACATTTAAAAAGTAAGTGCTGCAACTGCGGGTGGGGGTCCCCGGGGGGGGGGGGGGGGGGGGTAGTTCCAGACCCACAGGATCGCACCCAGGGTGCCAACCCAATTCCGGCGAGCCGCCCCGTGTCCGAAACGGTTGAGAAATGACAGAGTTACCATGTGGGGGTCCCTCTACTGTATCCTCCACTGTACTGTACTGTACTGTACTGTCACTGTACTGTAATGCATGTAGTAGTATGATATGATCTGAGTGCCTATGCTGTGTACTTGTACAATGTACTTGATATGTATTGTGTACTGCCTGAACTGTAACATACTTTATAGTTAGGCAGGCAGCTAGATTGTGATGTCTAGTCAGTGACGTCATTAGGACACGAGGATCCAAAAGCTATATATGTTCTGTATGTATGTAATAAACGTCTTAGCGTGATACAGTCTCGTGTCATGTTATTGTTCTCCCGGGCCCGTCCGTCCGTCTGTCCGCCGCCGGACCAAGGAATGATTCAACCGGGTCGTCACACACCACCTCAGCCTACACACAAGACCGGTCTGTCAGAACCAGACGAGGGTCCAGTACTTAGGATGACACAACACTGCACACCCGAAATCACCATATATACAGTTAATATGTGCGTGTGTTTGTGTGTGTTAGGTTGCGCACATATGGGTGGTGAAAAACAACCATGCTGTTTTTGTGATCAGACGCATCCAGCCACCCACCCACCCACAAACCCACACACCCACCCACACACACATAGTAACTTAAGGAAGTGGTTGCACCACTTAAAAAGTTCAGTCCAACACATGCCAATAACTAGCAGATTATAACTACCACTGTGAGGGAATCATTTTTCTCACAGTTTTCTGTTCATTAGAAGGTTGTGTGGGTTGTATCTACTGTAGGAGATGCCACGAGCTTAAAATTGCAACAGGGCTGTGTGTGTGTGTGTGTGTGTGTGTGTGTGTGTGTGTGTGTGTGTGTGTGTGTGTGTGTGTGTGTGTGTGCGCGCGTGCGTGTGTGTGTGTGTGGTTTCCGCCGCTATCGGCGTATGCACTATGCATGCATGTGTGAATGGGTGAATGTAATGCACAATCTATGTAAAGCGCCTTGGATAAAGGCGCTACAGTATATAAATGCACCATTTACCATTATAGTCTAGTAGCCAGCCCATTAGAGCCCCATTGTGAACCCGGACATGTTGAGTACGCCAAGGTTTTATGTGATAAAGGTTTAGTATGGGTCCCCAGCATGTAGAAACTGCCGGATGCTAACTTGCATATTGCATGTTGAGCAATTTTCATAATTGGCATAATATGTGACCATACCATTAACAACCTATAGAAGGCAAAATAGGCCAATTATGAAAATTGCTCAACATATGCAAGTTAGTATCCGGCAGTTTCTACATGCTGGGGACACATACTAAACATTTCTAACATAAAACCTTGGTGTACTCAACATGTCCGGGTTCACATTCTGGCTACTGGACTATTATCTAAGGCTGCAGCATCCTCAAACGCTGTTTTTTGACTTGTCAGTCATCTATAGCAGTCGTTCCCAAACGCTCAAGGCCCAAAATAAAAGTTTTCCCGGGACCCCAAACTAGTGACAATAGCAGATCTACAAGCTCACAATGTGACGTTTAGCGGCACGTTGTGAGCATGTAGATAGGCTATTTAGACGAGCTCTTAAACATTTGTTTCCCCCTCCCCTGAGCTCCTACCTACACCGACTGGCTCCCTCTCTGCTTCTGAACTCACCAGCCGGAGCCACATACTGTACACTCATTAATCACCGAGCAAGGGTCTCCCACTCCCTTGGGCAGTGCCCAGGCCAAACACAGTTTCATCACAGACTGGCTGTGCAGTCGAGGTAGACTGCACAGTTGTGCTGGCCATGGCACTGAGCTGAGTATCTAGCATGTGTGCCCACATTTTGTTGTTAACCAACCTACCACAACTGTATTGTTTGTATTTTCAATGTATACTGTTTGTATGCATTTTCTGAATCAAATTATCAATTATCAAAAGCTACTTATTGTCATTATGGTTCATTGTTCTTGCCGTGCCTTTGTATATTCAATCTTTTTATTTTGTGCCTGAGCTGTTTTTCTTTCTTTCTTTTCTTTTCTTGTTTGTTATTATGTTCTTGTTGTGTAATGTCTGTGGTTAGTGTCCTTAAATTTGTTAAAACCAATAAATAAAAACCTACCACAACCATGGCCTTCATCTGTATGTGTGTACATTTGCATATATATTGTGTGTGACTGGGGGGGATTGATGACTTGTCTCACCTACATTATTCTCCCCTCTACTTCACATTCAACTCTCACCTCGTTCAGCCATATAGGTACAGTAGAGGCGGGGGATATATCCAGCTTGGAATACCAACTGCATATTTCCCCCCCAATCTCTTTTGTTCAACTTTCACCTATTTTTCATATGAATGAATAGAATTATTTCACCCCTTCCCTTTTCCCGTAGTCTTTCCGTTTCAACCATGTGTTTCTCATGTGGTTTGGAGCTGCAGTATGAAGACTCTAATCCAACACGGTGTTATCCAGGAGTCCATGCAGTCCCGAGAAGAACATCATTAGTAATAGTATCACTATTTCTTAATCTTCCTGCCAGTTCCTAGAAGCATTCAGCTGTTGCTAACAGAGCACCTTTGCCCTCTCCCTCCTTTAATGAATCCTGACCCGTTGCCCTGCCCCATTACTGTAATTGCTACAGTAATGGGGGAATCTAAACACATAACAACACAGTCATAATGCGTCATGCTGCCTGCGACACATTGTGAGCTTGTAGATCTGCTATGTTCGGCGTGTGACACCAGCGCAGGCAACTCAGTAGAAATGAGGCTTAACCCACAGCTATCCTGCTGTACCTTAAGGCCGTTCAATACAACAGCGCTGTTAAAACTGGCAGTGGGTGCTGTAAAACCTCCACTGCACCCACAGCCTCTATGTCAGGGAGACACTGGGGAGGCACTGGGGAGACACTGGGGAGGCACTGGGGAGGCACTGGGGAGACACTGGGGAGGCACTGGGGAGACACTGGGGAGACACTGGGGAGGCACTGGGGAGGCACTGGGGAGGCACTGGGGAGGCACTGCATGGGGAGGCACTGGGGAGGCACTGCATGGGGAGGCACTGGGGAGGCACTGGGGAGGCACTGGGGAGACACTGGGGAGGCACTGCATGGGGAGGCACTGGGGAGGCACTGGGGAGGCACTGCATGGGGAGGCACTGGGGAGACACTGGGGAGGCACTGGGGAGGCACTGGGGAGACACTGGGGAGGCACTGGGGAGGCACTGGGGAGGCACTGGGGAGGCACTGGGGAGGCACTGGGCAGGGTCCACAGAGAGGTGGTCCGCGGTCCAGTCGTGGACCGCGGTCCGCCTGTTGAGGACCCCTGCTCTATGTGGTTCATTCGGTTGGGTAAACTAGCAGCATTTGAGAATGAATAATTTAGGTTACTTAATAAGTTGGAGCTCTATTTTCAGAAGTGACAATGTTATCATTCTCACACAAATAGGGTTGATCAGTAAGGACGCTCTCATTTAAGGGCGCTGACCTTGTGTGATAATATGCCAATTAATTGTTTACTGTAGTGCAGAATCTGATTTTCTGCTGTATTGGTTTTTGTGCCGATATCTATTTGTAAAGTTGGTCACGTGGCCAAAAGATGTGCGCTCCAGCCAATTAAAACATGTTCGGAAAAGATGTGGCAAGCCAATCAGAGTCACCAGCTCTCAGCCCACACCAGGCCCGCCCCCGGCTCACACGTCACTAGCTCTCAGAAATTCAGAATCTGCAGCGTTCTCTCCGTCTCTCCGCTCTCGCAGGAGAAGACACAAACAAGGAAGGGGAGAAATTGGATTTTGCTTGCTAAATGTCTGTATTTAAAATATCACTGACACAGCGATTCCCTTACTTACATCAACATTGTTGTTTGTCAATAGTTGTTTTTTGCCTAAGTAAAACAATTAGACTGTTCGCAACTTCGAATTGGCTTCTCATTGCATGCACACACACACACACACACACACACACACACACGTACACGCACGCCTGTAAGCCACCCCCCCCCCCACACACACACACACACATGTCCCACACACACACGCGATTACATACAGTTTCATTCATGCAAACACGGCACTTCTGCCGCAGAGTGCGTGGCGAAGTAACTCTGGGATTGAGTGGCCGCGAAGCGGGCGCAAAATTCTAGTGTAATACAATGTAAATCAGGGGTGTCAAACTCATTTGGGGCGAGGGCCGCATTGGTCAAAAGGTCACTTGATGGGGGCCACAACCAGTTGCGGACGCACGCTCGATGTCTCAAGCCCAACACACACCGGCTCCGTCCGACGCGGCGCGTCAGCGCACGTCGGACGCCGCCGGTGTGCGATAGGTTCATTGAAAATGATGGAGGCGGCTGTTTTGACGCGGGGCGTTCGCAGACGGTGTGGGAGGCCCTTCAGTCAGTCACTGCTATAATATCTATCTATCTATCTATCTATCTATGCTCAGACCCAGCCAGCCAGCAAGCCACACACATAGTGCTCAGACCCAGCCAGCCAGCAAGCCACACACATAGTGCTCAGACCCAGCCAGCCAGCCAGCCAGCCACACACAGTGCTCAGACCCAGCCAGCCAGCACACCAGCCAGCCACACACCAGTATGGAAGAGAGATAGTCACTTACTCACTTGTTGTAACTTGTAGGGATGCCACAAAGTGAACATCAGCCAAATTGAATAGTCGACAGCTCTGCCGATTAATAATCGATTAATTGAACCCACCCCCCATATTAATCAATATCAGATAAAACGTATAGGATTTTATATTATGCACATGCCATGGTCACATAACCATTATGTTGAGTGCATGCTTTGATGGTTACAGTTATATAATCAGTTTTGATGAGTAAACCTTTGTGGAGATCTTCTCAGTTCTCATTGTATGCTAGTTACTGCCATTCAGGATGGAAAATGAAATTCATTTGGATTTGGGGAGAAGTAGTTTCATAAGGGGCTGGTATGAAGTACTTGATATAAAGAGAACATGTTCAGTTCACTAGTCTACACTCTACTCTACACCTGCCTTCATTTCATCTGATTGTCTGTCTGGCAGGCACTTAACAAGCAATCGTTAACTGTGTCTGTTAGAGAGAGGGGCAGAGAAGAGTGGCTTTGCTCAACTTGATTTATACTTATATTATCCACTCTGATGAAGGTACATGTTCGATATATCATGCAGCCTTTTTTTTGCTTGAGGCAGGCGGGCCACATTAAATGACATGGCGGGCCACATTTGGCCCGCGGGCCTTGAGTTTGACACCCATGATGTAAATCCTTAAATGGCAGATTTTGTCCAAGCAAAACAATGTAACATAGCAAGTTAAAATGTCAACTACTCGAAATTGCACCATTTGTTTGTGAGTAACAAAGGCATGGAAGAACCCTCATCTACATCATGTACCCCTCAATGACTTTCCTAGGCCTTAAACCTGGCCTCTTATACAGAACTCTTGTCACATGGCAAAGTACTTACTGTACGGCCCTGATTGAATCATTATCTATAAATGAAATGACTATATGGAAATTTGGTGTTCACCTGGAATAATGCTACAAAATGATAGGATATAGATTAGAATATAGAATATTATGCACACAAGAAAAGTGCACGATAACTTTATGGGCATACTGAAATTACAAACTGCAAGCTTGGAGCTGCATCCGATATAGTAAAGCACTATGCTTGCGCTCCTGAACTCAAGCGGAAGACGCAGTGTTGTTTTCCCTTCATTTTCTTTTTGTCCATGTTTAGCTCACCGCTCCCTGTGATGAATGATTCATGCTGAAGGATTTTCGGCACACTCGTCAGCAGTCAAGACAAGAGGTAGAAAATTGGATACGCCCTAGTGTGCATGTATGCACTTAAAGCACGCACGCTGATGGGTCAAATTTATAGCCCAGGAGCCACGGCATTAAGAGTGACTTACATTCCGACACATCATTTCATAAAACGACAAGACAACTTAAAAACCTTTTCTTCTTGCAAATCCATTCTCTTTGTTTTGGCTGAGTCAACTTTACTGCATAGACCTGCTTAGAATGCAGACAGTGAAGACTGTTGGGACGTGAAACATTAGTGGATTAAAGCTACCGAAGGCACTTTACCCAAACAAACAACATTCTCTTCTTTTATGTATGGTTATAACTTTACGGTAGGTAGTATTTGCATAATATTAGTCTTCTGAAATAACTTTCCACTATTTATGGGCCATAGCAAATCTGTGAAACACCTATTGTCCCCATCTAGCAGAGCAGTGGATGGATGTGGACGTCTGTCTTAGTGACATATTAACCAGAGACAGAGATCGAGCCTCTGTTGTTCTCAGGTCTAGGAGGATTAGTCAAAGCGGAGGGCAGGGCAGCCCAGGTCAATGCTTCAGCTGAAGAAGGTAAACATTGATAGACAGACGATAATATATCAAATTCAACTCCCAACGATAATGTAGAACCAAAGTCAATGATTGACTTTATACACTTTATACACATTCACTGTGTGTGGGAAACCTAGTAGCTGTGTAATTATGTTATCTTTGTCTCTGTTCATGCTTGTTCCTGTGAGAGAAGGTTCTCTAATGCTTTAGACGGTGGGGAATGAGTGGTCAAATTAATAACTACCTTCCCGGGAGCTCCTAAAGCTCAGTCTTTAATAAAGCTACAGTAATGCTACGGTACATTGCGCGGGGCAGGGCAGGGCAGGCCAGACTGCTGCGTACTATCCATTATTCATCCTGTTGACCGCTTCATGGTCCAGGGGTTGAAGGGGCCATTCTCTCAGGGCCGGTTCTGGGTCAGAGCGCTGAAGGATATTCTCTTTCATATTTCCAAACCCACTTCTCTACAATGACCCCCTGTATAATAATAACGGCCGTGTGGGTGAGAGGGATCATGACGAACAAAAAGGATCACCTGGGGGATATATTATCTCCAGTTTATTTCACATTCACAATGACATGGATGATTATGTGTGCACTATTACTGACTTCACTAGATGACCTATGGTAAAAAGGCAAGCGTGGCTCGACAAACACGAGCGCAGACAAGTGGCCGCGTGCGTTTACAATACAGGGAGGGAATACATGCTCAGTCGGAGCAGTTGCCTCGGGGAACAGTAGGAAGCAGTGGAGTGATGTGGTGAAGTAAGGATGCTCCCTTTGTGTGTTGCTTAATTCACTCATCCTTCTGCTGAGGTAGTCTTTCTCACCATTTTTCCCAGTGCTTTCCATAGCACAATAAACTTGAGAACCAAACCAAGATAATTAAGAATACAAATAAAATACTGAGCCACAGATATCTATGCACTGGATATCTGGGTTAAGTGATTAAAGTGGGAATACCACATCTTGATCATCAATTCACCATGTTAATGATTTTTTTCAGACCTCCAGTTCTAGGAAACACAGAATGGGGGGACTTTTTTATTATTATTTATTACAGCTCTAAGGTATATTAATGAAACAGTAAAATGTTGAAAATGAGTGGAATGCCCCTTTAAAATGAACATAATAGTCCATCAATAAATATAAATGTACAGTACTATATGAATATATTATATATCACTATACACCTATGCCCAATGAGTACACGGACAAGGGGATGTACATGGCCTTGCATGGCCTTTTAACAGTTTATCAACACCGAGTATAAAAATTTAGCCTACAGAAGATCATTGCATATAAATATTGCACAGTGTGTGCTGGACGGTACACGTACCATCATAGGTTCCACTCTCCAGTAGCAGTCCACTTTCCTCCAGAACACGGAACTCTCCCACACTGATGAAGTTGTAATCCACTCCAGGAACCTCCCCTTCTCTCGGCTGCCGAGTGGTACCTGCCAAAGAGGACGACAAAGACTGAGTCACGGCAGAGGAGTGGCGCCGTTTGCTGATGTAAGAAGGGAGAGAGAGGGGGACAGGGTGACACGGTCTCGTTTCCAACATGTCTTTGGAGATATGAATGAAATATCAGAGCCAGTGAGAAACCTGTATCGACATCATGGACACTCAATGGAGCCGGGAAACGCAAAGATATCAATGCTCACTCTAATCTAATCTGTCATGAATACTAACTGTAATAATGATGACTCTGTGGCCATCTCTTCTCGGCTATGAGCTACCGTACGTGGGTTTGAATGACAACTGTACTGTACTGTAACCCCCTGCCCATCCATGTATGTGATGTGCATTTACAGCGTACAGCAATTTCTCTGCAGGATTTAACAGCCCCTATACTTTCCCGGGTCAAATCCAAAAGTGGAGTACAGTAAGGAAAGATCTTTTCTGCATAGAGATTCTGAAGCTAAAAGAAATAGAAATATAGCTGCAAGCAGCGATAAGGCGAGACCAAGCAGGAAGGCATTAAGCAATAATATGCACATAGAAACATGGAAGACTGAACTTGAGAAAAAGAAGACCATGTAATTGTGACTGGGTCGGTTTTAATTGTGGGGGGGGAGGCAGGGTTTTTGAAGACGCTGAGTTGGCGGTGCCCGGCTTTGAATCCATGAACCATACTGTAAAGTTCTTTCTACCATATTGCGAAAACAGCACGGTTCAGCCAGAACTGTGTAAGAAAACAAAGCAAAGAATCTACAGTATTTCCTTCGCCGTTTAAGATCCTTTGGTGCTAGTAGACGGATTCATCTTTTGTTTTACACTTCTGTTATTATGAGTGTTCTTCAGTACTGTAGTACCACCTGATATGGATGTTTGTCTGTAGCCTTAAAGTCACAAATGCTGCTAAACTAAACATTTGTTAAAAGATTGTTGGACAACCACTTCAGAGGCTCTAGTGAGTCTAGTCTATACATCCATGTATGATAACAGCATCCTAAGGTTAGCAAGGAATATCACCTCAAATACTAGCCATGTCTTGTATGGAGAGTATAGGTTGCTGCCTTCAGAAAGGAGATATGGTGTTCCAGCATACAATAAGGTCAGACTGAAGAGGTCTTTTGTCCATCAATCAACTGAGGCTTAATCAGGATTTCGGCCAGGACTAGACTGAGCTGTGGACATTGCTCTCTGCCCTTATGTTTCTATGTATGTAACTGTATTTAATTTTATTTTTTTGTCCTGTGTTATGTCAAATGTGTATAATGTGTTGCATACAAGGCCGCTGGGTCGCAAAACACATTTCAGTGCAAACTGACAATAAAGTACTATATCATATCATATCATATCAGAACTGCTATTTTTAGCGGAAGGAGGAGATTTATAAAAAACAGAAACAATAAGGGACCAAGAAGTCCCTTCGGGCTTGGTCCCTTAATGACAAAGACTTATGTGACAATGTACGATCATAAGACAAGATGGAGTTGGCATTTGAACCTGGGTCGTCACTCCTCATGCTCAAAGCATCGTAGACATCCTATAAGAATTGCTATAAATCCAGAAATACTATATTGAATCATTAAGTCACGTTATTCTTTTTTTCTTATCCTATCTGATCTTTGACTCTCACCACACACAACTCTCATTTTTCCTATTCTGGTAAATAGCTCTACAGTATATTCAAGTACACTCAATGACTTTGTTGTAATTGATTAAAAAAGCGGGCATTTTTGTCCTGCCGATCTGCTCATCTGTAAGACATTGAAAACATATTGTTAAGACAATTATTTTATGCTCCATGGGATGCCAGCTCTGCTAACCCTCAGCTTAGATGTAATTGGGGCATTTACTGTACCTTAGTGAACTGCATTGCAATCTAGCTCACAGGCAGAGCCTGTTTTAATGGGGAGTTTAATACTGCCCTAAGTCATCTTTTCACCATGTCAATAAGATCCACCCTAACAGCACGATGATAACCCATCACATCTGAAATAAGCCTCCGTAATAAATACCGGATGTTCTTCCATCAGACCTAGCAATCAGTGGAGATCAGCAAAATATTACTGTAGTCACTGAATATGTGAATATGGAAATGTGATCGTTCTACTTTCCTTTGTACGGCTATGAGAAGATTACTTCTGAACAGAGATTGTGATACAAGTTCTATCCGTTTTCTCAGTCGAGGTCTTATCAACAATGTCATGCATCTTTGTAAAGGGCTAGATACTTTTGGTGCGTGACACTGCATGCAACATCAGTTATTTTCCAGTGAACAACACTGGTGCGTAACTATACTAAATCCGGCATACCTATCACATAATCATCTGATGTTCGAAATACTGTTGCAGGAAATGTTGATTGAAATTTGTATTCACTTCACAGTATGTAGAATGGGTACATTTCAGGTACAGGTCATTACAAAAATGGCTTCCAGGTTAAAACCAGAAAAAGCACTAAGACTTGTTTACATCAGGGTAATCATCAGAACAGTTGAAGTAAATAAGGGGAAAAAATGCACAGTATGAAAGAATAGGGAGGGGGGGGGGGGGGGGGGGGGGGGGTGGGGGGGGGGGGGGGGGGGGGGGGGGGGGGGGGGTTACAGGGGCCAGTTTCAAATTGCAGCGGTCCTTACAATAAGTGCTCTCTGAGAGCAGTTTTGAAGGAGTCTAGATCTACATTAGTGGCATAGAGCTAAATTAATTCAACCCCTTGTGTCCCAGAGATGACGGACATTGAGGAGAATAGAACACAATGACAGCTTGACACAAAGGGCGCTGGAGGAAACGGTATCTTTGGAGGTTATCATGACAGCTGCCTCGGTCCTAACCTGTGGCACAGAACCTTTCGCCTCCAGATTGAAAAGGTCACTCGCCTTCTAACACCTGAGTGGCTACACTACAGCCCTGCGAGTTGTTATGGTTACAGCTCAGACTGTGTGCTGGATAGCAGGCAACGAGGGGGGAACTGAAGTTTGCAGCATATTAGGGACTACATTCTTTGGTCCATGCGTGCGTGCGAGCTCTCCTGTTGAGAAAATCAAAACAATGATACAAAATAACTGTCGGGTGGTCGTCGTGTCAGAACTAAAAGCGTTAGCACAACAGCATGTTATTGTCGCTAGAACACGATTTGGGACTTGAGTGCAGTGGCATCTCCATTGTCATAGTATTGTGTTCTTCTAGAAACAGGTGGTATGTCTAAACCCAGGTGACAAGCAGCCCTACAACAAATGCTTGGTAACAACAGGGCTGCCAGAGGCTGGTTGTGTTGCAGCAGAGAGGGAAAACGGGCAGACAAAAGTATATTCTGTGGAGAATTTACTAAACCGGTCACAGTCGGGTGAAACACTGTTAGTGTGTTGCAGACAAAGCATAGGTGAAAACTGCATTGCGAGGGAGTATAATAAATGAATAGTTAAACACTCCAATCTCACTATATATACCGTATAGGCCCACAGTAAGCTTTCTGCTGCTGAGTGGCGTTGACCCCCATCCTCTCAATCGGCAATGTAACACATTCTGTCTGCAACTAATGTGTCACACCAAAAGTCATAAATGTATTTATGAATCAATCAGAGCGTCACTAATCTGTTATTACTATCACCATGAGGGCACAGCTCAGACTGCACAGATCCATGTGCAGGAATATAATCTTAAAACAGTGCGATTCATAAAACATTTGTGTTGAGTAAGAATGATTGGGCTACGTCGATTAATGTGGCGGCGGAAAACAAATAACAATTGTCATTTAAATATCACGACCCTAACTATTCTTGATTCAGGGACAACATGGGGAAGATGTGTAATGAGTTCAAGTAGAGAAACTTCTGACGGTTTTATAGCAAAACTATCTCATGGAAGGTAATATTTTCTGGCTTATACTCCCTGCACGACTTATTTCGTCAGAACTCTGCAGAAGGACAAACTCTCCCTTAAGAGGGAGTGTGATGAGCCAGATCCAGGCAGACTCTTTTGTCTCACCGGATTAAAAAGTTGAAAGATGGCCTCTTAAATCTTCCCGAGAAAGAAGCCAAACCTGAGATTGAATACCTTAAGGGGCGCTTATTTTTTTATTCCTACCATACTGCCGCCATGCTGTGCCATAACGGATATTAATGCCTGGGGTACAAAAGGGCGATAGCTGAACGCGGATCAGCCAAGATTCAAGGATTATTACGGCGCCTTGGTCCTCCAGCCCCTGTCATCTCTTGAAGGAGGCCCGAGTGACATACTGCATATATTTATGCCCCACCCCACCCCGTACTGTATACAGTATGTGTTGTGGACGAACGGAATTGGCATTCCCTCCTCTTTTCCCTTTGAGATCGCTTTCAAGCATAAAAAAGGCCTTGGCTTGCATGCTGCATCCGGGCCCCTCCAGAGAGCTCATCGTGGCTCAGTATGTGCAGTGAAGATAACCTGTTGGCTTGGACTTCAGTGAGAGTCCAGTGGACACGAGGAACCTACTGGTGCCAGACTGCAATTTCTCTCTTGGGGAGATATAAATGGTACACATTTATTTAATTTTGTTCCACTTTGCAGCAACATCTATATATACAGGTCAGGGTGTAAAAGCAGTCCTTGACGTATAATTGCCCTGGTGTTTCCGACAATCTGGAGATGCGTGAGATCTATCTTGTTTTGCAATGCCACTGTTTTCTTCTCTCAAATGACTCAGGTCAGGAGGACTTTAAATGGTAAACGGTGCATTTAACCCATTCAGACCTGAGATCAGATTCTAAAAAATGTCTTCTATGTCAGTCGCTCTTCGATTTTTCAAAAATAGCAGACCTACAAGCTCGTGCTATGAGCTTGTAGATCTTCAGATTTTTCAATAGCTAAAGCATAACATAATGCCAACACCAAAACGGGTTCCCGTACAGAATGGGTTATATAGGGCCTTTATCCAAGGCGCTTTACATAGATTGTGCATTACATTCACACATTCACACACCGATGGCAGCGGAAACCATGCAAGGCACCAACCAGCACATCGGGAGCAATTAGGGGTTCAGTGTCTTGCTCAAGGACACTTCGACACTAACTCTGGGGGAGCCCACAGGGTTCGAACGGGCAACCTTGCGGTTACCATCCAGCCACTCTACCTCTGAGCCACCGCCGCGCCCCTTTGGCTAATTTGTCATCAAAACCTTTTTTATGACTACGCATAAATATTTGCAGCAAAGCCTTTGATATGCCTAGATGACTACAATGATTTAAACGCAGAGAATATTTATAATGCAGTTGCCCATAAAATAAAATGGACGACAAGCAGATTCATTCATCAAGATGAGAAATTAACGGCGCGTTAGGATAATGTGCAGTTCTTCCAATCAGTCAGCCATGTTCATAACATTATGCATGGCTTCCTCCCAAGGTAACACAATGTCAGAGATTAGGAACTTTTGAAATGCTAAATGAAAGTCACAGACTCCAGATGAGTCTGCGGCGTGGATAAAAATGATAATGGCATCTGTAAGAGCCATTTGAGCCTCCTAATTGTATCCAATGATGTCCACTGAGGGGCGTGGTCAATGTCAAGGTTTGCAGGGTACAGAGGTTATGCGTGTGACATCATCATCAAACCTGGAAGTTATGCAGGAATGCCCATTCAGTATTTAAGTCCGACGTCATTTTGTAGTGCT
Organism: Protomyctophum bolini; assembly: GCF_963924005.1. Taxonomy (NCBI): domain Eukaryota; kingdom Metazoa; phylum Chordata; class Actinopteri; order Myctophiformes; family Myctophidae; genus Protomyctophum; species Protomyctophum bolini. The sequence goes on from NC_137866.1 coordinate 21,212,666, forward strand.
ACGTTACAGCTACGTTACAGCTCCCGTCCGCATCTCATTGTAAATAGAATAGAATCTAAACGCGTGAAACTTTTTACAATGACGTTAATTTTCAGAAAGGAAGCCATTGACGGTTAAAATGGGTCTTAATGCTTCCAACTCGAGTAGAATTATTAATGTTTTGCTCGGTAAAATATTTAAAGCATAACATGATGCTAACACCAAAATGGGTTCCCGTTCAGAATGGGTTAAATAAGAAAGCTGCGGAGAACTGTTGCTTTGTGTTCACTCTGTATTGTAATGTATTGTCATGACTGTTATAAAGATTTGTTAAAAATAAAAAAGAAGCCTTCAGCACTTCACTTCCGCCTTCATTGGGATACACGTCGCTCCAATGAACCGCAACGGCCAGTGAGCAATCTATTTTTTTATAATATCTATGGGAATGCCTATACTGACTGGCAAAAAACTACTTTCTGACCTTGACAACCCATGTGCATCCAAACGGAAAAGTCTGATTGCATTAAACAACGTTAAACAATGTTAAACTCCCTCCTGCATGTTGCTTTGCCACTCGATTTGCCCTTCACTTGCGCATATACCCCCTATTTAATCAGGTCTCAATCAACCAGCAGGTGTTGTTTAGGAGGCTGTTGTTTATCATTTACGTTTAGTGCTTTTATTTAGATGTATGCTGTAGTGACTAGGCCTGCAGAGACAGATAATAAAGCTTCATTATACCAACTCTACGCACATGTTTGGACATCACTTTCTTCGGGGAGAGAGAGAGAGAGAGAGAGAGAGAGAGAGAGAGAACAAAATAAATGTTTATGAAATGCGTCTGCACTCCTACAGTACGCCTCAGTACTGAGGTCAAAATGACGTGAAGTCAACGATGTCTGTGTGCATCGAACAATCCCATGATATAAACATTACCTCGAGTGCACTTCACATCAATTTGTTTTGAGAATACTTTAATTGAAGCTTGGCCTGGAACGCGGATATGATTGCTAGGTAAAGCACATAATCAATTAAGGAATACACAAAGGCAAGACATGGACCCGCCATCTGGTGGGGTCAGAGGGTCGCCGCGCGACGCAGAGAGAGACAGAAGGAGATTTTGCAAGCCCACGGCAGGGACAGCAGAATGGGAGAATAATTATACTCACAGGGTATGGTGCGTAGGTACAGGTTGTCCCTGATCACCTGCTGGAGCTTGTGGTCCAGGGAGCCTTTCTGGAACTGGAGACTGAGGTAGTGACGCAGATCTGTGTTCAACACTTTCCCTGGAGAGAGAGAGAGAGAGAGTGGACAGGCAAAAGTTCTCGGTAAGTCCAACATTAACAATTACCCACGGGGCCGGGGTGCCTGCATAACGTCCACTTACAGTACAACACTATAGAGTACACTTTAGTGGTGGATTTAGAGAAAATTATAATGTGTGAATTTGCACACGTGGAATCCTCTGCGATGGGGTACTATTTTGAAAGCTCAACCTTAAAAACCCTGTCAGAATGTATATTGCAGTGGTTTCAACAACTTATTTCTGTTTAATTTCAGTCAGGACAACTCGTGAATGGATATAATATATTTTTATTGAATATAAAATGAGCAATATTATATGCTGTTAGCATTACGTTATGCTTTACCTATTTAAAAATAGCAGATCTACAAGCTCATAGCGTGCCACTCGATGGCGCGCTATGAGCTTGCAAGGTCTGCTATTTTTGAAAAATCGTGAAAATGTAAAATTTATTTTAAATCAGGCCTAAATGGGTTAATATAGGATAGGCATACAGTATATGGAGATCTGGTTCCGACTGCTATGCCCATATGTGCCAACATCTTAACTACTATCCTAAAAGGGAAATTCCACGTTGGCCGGGGGGAGATATTAGGCTTTTGGTCATCAGGCAGAGGCATGAGCCACTGCTACACATATATGCCACTTCAAACCTAGCATTATGTATCGGCAAGCACTTGAGGGCATGATGTGCCAAGTGGGAAGTTGTCTGAAAGAAATATCGATAGAACCGCGAATCCCCATACTGTATATGTAGTACACTGATGTCATCAATAGGACACTGTGTAGACTGGCCTCTAGACTCCATTATTTGGGCATGCCTGGCTGACACGGAACTCCATATATGGGCATAAAAGAGACAGAGACAGATACTGATTCAACCCTATATCTCTGGGACACACTTGTGCAGAGGGTAGGCTATAAGAACCGAGGTAAGAGGCCCCAACAGAACCACGTCTCACACATGAGCAGATTGGAGCTGCCACGTGTGATAAAACTTTAAACGGACTCCATCGCTTTTCAGATGTACACATGAAAGAGGAGAACCCCACACACACACACCAGAGTGACAGCGGTTCCGTTCAGAAGGAGCTTGGGAAGAGAAGAAGCTCACACGTCGCACTGAAGAGGAGGGAGATTTAGCGTTGTCCTCGAAGCGATGGAATGTCAGAAAGAGAAGAGCCGGCGGGTTGCAGAGAGAGATTTCCCTTGTGTCTGCTACAGTGCTCTTCCTGGGAGAGCCATAAAGACTCCAGCTGCTCATGTTATGAGGCGATGGTGTGTGTGTGTGTGTGTGTGTGTGTGTGTGTGTGGGGTGGGGTTCCTTTGGGCGGGGCCCAGAGGATGTGCTTATTATGTTATTATGTCTGGCCGATAGATAGGCCATATTGCTTGTCTTTTTTCGTAGACGGGTATCGCAATAATGTAGCCAATGTCTCCGGAATTTTAACCACTTTCAATGTGGCGTCCCTATCTCAGGTTATCTCCATCTATTATTATGTAGGAGAATGTTTTCGAAGTTATCGAAATGTTCTACAAGCTCACAATGTGTGCAATGCGTACCGAACTTGTAGATTAGATATTGTTTGACTTTTTTCTTTTTTTTTTACAGCGGTTAAATTAAATAAACTTGATAAACAATCGGCAATCAGTAGTCTGGGAAATCTTATCAGAATCAGACCCAAAAATCAGATATGGGTTTGGATTTATTCGGTTAAGTCCCTCTTGTGGAGTGTAGGACTGGTGTCTTAGCTTAAGTTGTACAAAATAGTAATATTATTATCATATTGCAGTCAGGAGTATAATGCATATACTGTATGTATAGTAAGTCTAGAATGATTAAAGTTGAAAATCTACCCTGCCCCAAGTCATAGAATGTGGGATTCTGTGCCGGTTGTAATGATGACATGCACTGACTGTAGCGTGTGTAATACGTAGCGTAGGCCTATGCATGTTAATCCACTTGGCTGTTCGCTGTACTGCCAAGTTACAACACATTTATTGGAGCAAGCGAAGCATCTGATAATGAGAGCGTTGTGTTCAATACACAAGGTGGGGAGGTTCTAGCAGCCACACAAAACGAGCCGAGGAATGGGAGTTCGGGGTGCATACTTAGTTTAGATTAGACATGGGTTAAGGTTAGGTTTAGGTGTGCTGCCCCGTGGGAGGTTAGGTTTAGGGTGAGGGTTTGAGATAGGTTGTAGTTGTAGGACTAATGACTGGTCTAACCAATGACTAGTCTAAACCAAAAAGTGTCTAAAGTAAGTACTGCACCCGGGAGTTCATTTATTTTTAGGCCTGTAGCGAGGTTTGAGTGTGTGCCTGTTTGTTTAAGCCATTTGTAAAAGGCTGATAAGGTGATAAGGTAACCACAGAAAACAACAACATGGCGTCACGCTGCGGTGATATGTGAATCACCGCTCACCCAAACACATCTCTCTGGTCACCTTATCATCTAAAACTGGAGTATGAATAGGGCCTTAACTCTGGGTGTGTATACAGTACACATGTAACAGGTGGACTTGGTTTCAATAGTACACACTCAGAGATAAACATTGATTTTATCGCTGCTGTCAGGTGGAAACCTTGTATCACCAAAACCGCTCATTTAATTTTTAAACATTTTAAATAGCGACACTCTTGTATGATTAAGTAGGTGTAGGGTATCAATTTACGAAACATAAAATTAATATGGAGATACAAGGTTTCTGTGTTGACAGCAACAACATTTGACTTCACTATAATTCAAACACTGTGACTGCAGTATGGCAGAGATACCAACAGAAACATGGCTCTCTACATTATGTAACTCAATGGAGATCTTTTTTTTCCTTTTTCTTGTTGTTGAGGAATTTAGGTCAAGGAAACAAAGGCATCGGAACTCACAAACCCACAAGCCTGTGGTCCCACGTTCCCAGAAGCTATGAGATAATGAAAAAGCCCAAACTCTAAAACATGCGAGCACGCGCACACACACACACACACGCGCGCACACGCGCACACACACAGTGTGAGGACGCACCCTCTTCCAGTTCCCAGAGGGGGTGCTGGGGGGGTGGGGATGCTTGGGAATTCTGTTTTATATGGGAATCCCGCAATGGATCCATTTCCACACACACACATCAGTCTCGCTGGGACGATGAGGGGTTCAGCTGTGGACAATGGACAGTGCTAATTGTTATCACTGGATTCCTGGAACACATGCAGGCCAGATACCCCACTGGGTCAATGAAGCCTCTCTCACTCTCACTCTCACTCTCACTCTCACTCTCACTCTCACACACACACACACACACACACACACACACACACACACACACACACACACACACACACACACACACACACACACACACACACACACACACACACACACACACACACACACACACACACACACACACACACACACACACACACACACACACACACACACACACACACACACACACACGATAAACAGGCGCTCAGAGGGGTTGGGGGGTGTCTTAATGTTGTCTGCTGTGTCATACAGTACTTGAGAGTTTGCCTGTGTGTGTGTGTGTGTGTGTGTATTGGGGGGGGGGGGGCTTGTAAGGCATGCAGGACACAATGGAAGGCTTTGTGCCTCGCCATCTCTCTCTCTTTCTCTCACTCACACACACCAGGGTGGTGGTGGTGTTAACCCATAAGGACAGAGAATAACTAATACTGAGGGATGGAATGGGGGGGATTAGGAACGTGTAGAGGTGGTGGGCTGTGGGGTTTTGCACTGGCCTAATGATGTAAGTATCATGGGAACTATACCCCTCCCCCCCGTTCTCGTTCCTCCCCTCCCAACCGCCAGCAATATGTCTGCCTACCTGTCCCGTCCGTTCCCCCCTCTCCCCCCCCCCCCCCCCCCCCCCCCCCCACACTCTCTCTTTCATCCAGCCTCATCAGGTGGCTCAATCTGTCAAGATAAAAGTGGGAAACCAAGCCCTCCACCTGCCTCAGTTTAAACTCCTATTAGCAGAGGGCCTCCACCTGCCTCAGAAAACCTCCAATTAGCAGAGGGCCTCCACCTGCCTCAGTTTAAACCTCCCTATTAGCAGAGGGCCTCCACCTGCCTCAGTTTAAACCTCCTATTAGCAGAGGGCTCCACCTGCCTCAGTTTAAACCTCCTATTAGCAGAGGGCCTCCAACCTGCCTCAGTTTAAAACCTCCTATTAGCAGAGGGCCTCCACCTGCCTCAGTTTAAACCTCCTATTAGCAGAGGGCCTCCACCTGCCTCAGTTTAAACCTCCTATTAGCAGAGGGCCTCCACCTGCCTCAGTTTAAACCTCCTATTAGCAGAGGGCCTCGACCGTTGGCGCCTAAACTGAAGAGTAAGGAGAGGGAGGTGGGGGGGGGGGGGGGGGGGGGGGGGGGGGGGTGAGGAGAGAACAGGAGAAGGCCTTCCTAAGCAACTGAATACTGGCTTAAATCAATAATGAGAAGGAGCCAGAGTGAAAACACATGGACACACTCTCTCACTCTGGCGCTGCGCACACTCTCTCACTCTGGCGCTCACACTCTCTCTCACTCTGGCGCTCGCACACACACACACACACACACACACACACACACACACACACACACACACACATACACTCTCTCACTCTGGCGCTCGCACACACACACACACACACACACACACACACACACACTCACTCTCTCACTCGTGCACACACGCACTCTCTCACTCTGGCGCGCGTGCACACACACACTCTCACTCTGGCACGCGTGCACACACACACTCTCACTCTGGCGCGCGTGCACACACACACTCTCACTCTGGCGCGCGTGCACACACACACACACACACACACACACACGCGCGCGCGCGCAATAAAACTGTAACAGAGACAGGTGTTGCAGCCCATCAATCTGTAATGGTCCCATAGGGTACGTAGTACGTACATGTCGGTATCTCTGCCAAGTGAGCATGAGAAACGGCACGGAACCATGAGCTCTTTCCTGCACTCACACTTCCCCATCTGTCATTCTCTGTATCTGATGTCAAAACTATTAAAGCTCTTTGCAAATATCTTTCGTTTGGAAGGCAGGTCGTTTCTCGGTCCACAGGCTGGATGAGAGCTTCGATTTTTTTTCCCACCCTCTTCTACACCACAAAGCTTTCTTTTTTTTTTTGCAAACCCGCAAAACTCTGAATCAGTGCAGACTGCAGTGCAACTCTATGATTTTGGTGTGGAGAAATAGGGACATTCCAATGCATCGCCTAATTGCTGATTGCTTAGAAAATAAACATGAAGCATTTTATCATAATTCAACTACAGTGAACACACAATGAGCTGCTGGATTTAGTCCAGATCGCAAAAAAAATGTTTGATGCATCAGTCAAACTGAAATGTAACATGTCTACCATTGACAGAGCTCTGCAGCCAAATTTTCTCCTCTTATTTATTTTCATTTTTTGGAAACAACAACAACAACTTACAACAACTTAAGATTGCAGCAGCATTTTACTCTGGGTTTCCAGCATTTACAGTATTGGCTGGATGCATTGCTGGTATTCAGTGCAAACAAACATCTTAAATGCATGTTAAACTACAACCTCACCTCCTTCTGAGCAACAATTAACAGGTTCAAAATCATATGCACAAATAAACGTAAGCATTATTCTTCTATAGTATACTGTAAACTCTTATTGGGCCAAACAAACCTGAAGACACAGCTAAGCCCACTCAGTGTCAGTCTGGTTGTTGATAAAACACTAGACTAAATCCGTCAGCATCCACGTAAAGATATTCTCAGACAGACAGTAAAACACCCAAATAAATCGGCAACTCTCCTAAAAGAGCAGGCATGGGGAGATGCCTAAGGCAGGTAGCCGTGTCTGTGGGTGTCTAATGAGTCCATTCTATGACAGCGGCAGAGCACTGGTGATGGCAAATAAACAACCAAGAAAACACTGCCAGATAATTACTACTTTGTTTGGCAATTCAGGGCAGCAGAGTGTTCTGCTTCTGTGCCCTAACTGTCGCTGACACTGACAGACAGGTGGAATCAGTTGGAACAGTTTGTTAAATAAGTATTACTCAATTACTCTTGTTTTTCCCTTTTGTAATGATGGATTAACAGGTAAAGTATGGAAACCTGTATCCACTGTATCTTAAATGATGAAGAATATGGATACTCCTCAAATTGTTAATCAACGCATTGGCAATGGAAATCATGCAAGTTGAATCCATGGAACCGCATTTGAAAAAGATATTTGAAACATATTTGTTATAACTGCATGGAGGTAACATTACAAAAGACAGTATACTGTCTTTTGAAAGATTATCTTTTAGGCCTTTTCAATCCAATAAAGGCATATCCTGTCTGCTTCCTATAGGCTACAGATAGACAGCTCCCATCACGCCAGCTGATCTCTCCTCACCCGTCACCGTGACTACTTAACCCATTCTGACCCGAGATCAGATTCTAAAAATGTCGTCTACATCCTGACAGTTTTCCATTCTGACCTGAGATCAGATTCTAAAAATGTCTTCTATGTCAGTGGTTCTTCAAATTTTCAAAAATAGGTAAAGCATAACGTAATGCTAACAGCAAAACGGGTTAAGTTCTGGTGCATCTGTGTTCATCGCCAGTTCGTCACTGACGGCACGCTCATGCAGTTCAGCATCACGCCCACAAATGTCCTGTAACATGTCCTCCATGTCCATGACACATCCGTGACGCGTACGTGGCACTGTCATGCAGCAGCACAAAACATATTGTAAATATTCCACCTGACATATCCAAACACCTCAATCACATATTTTTTAGCACCGAAAACATTCTTTACTATTTCAATTGAAAGACCAGTCCAACAAATGCAGTTGTACTGATCACCCTGGGTGATCAGTGATCACCCTGGGCAAGACCTACGCTGAAAAGACTATCAGCGGAAGTTGCGGGATTTTAGCGGAAGTGAAATCGTTGATGCTTTACAAATCAGTTTACATTCTCCGCGAATGAAACAAGTGTTGCGATTGGTCGGGAAAATATCGTATCCGGGGGAAATACATTTGACGGCTGTTCTGGAGGATACAACCGCCAATAGCTTCTCTGCCTTAGGTTGTGACCAGGCTTTTCTTTTCGCAGATAAGTAAGCCTGGGACCGAGACTAAGTTGTGATAGTGTTATTAGTATACTATACAGCATATACTGTGTCATCCCACATAGGGCCTCATTTGTTTCTGGACATTGATTTTATAGGACATTGATTGGATTGCTAGGTTGTACAAAATAATATTGGGTCAATTTAATTTGCAGGACTCGCGCAGCTGCCTTGTCTGTGTTGTTGACATGACATGGGCTTGCAGGACAGAACTTTTATTTGTGAGATCGCTGGCACCTTTATTTGCCACAGATACATACGTTCCTGCTTTGCACACAGTGCATTCTGCTTCAGATATGTCACGGCCAGGACGAAAACACGGATACTTTTTCCGCAAATCATCTGTGAAGTTGCATTTTCTTTTCGGCATCTTTCTCTTTCTCTCTCTCTCTCTCTGTGCAGTGTGCACTGAGTGACACACACACACACACACACACACACACTGTGACTGCATGCATGCGCTCACCTCCAGTTAGTTTGTTTAGATCTGCGCATGCACTCCGCCTCTCAGAGTGCTTTGTTCGGGCGCGTTCGGAAATATCGCACCAGAGCACACTCGCCTATTAGTTTGCATTGCACAGTGCGCTCAGCGTGCTATTTCCGAACGTGCCCCAACCATGAACGTGTATTGTAAATACACGCTACCCTCAAAAGTTAAAACCCCGGACGTTTGCAGGATTTTACAAAACCCCCCCGGACAGCCTCCCAAAAGAGGACTTGTCCGGGACAAAAGAGGACGTATGGTAAGCCTAATATACACATAAAGTGTGTTCTCTACTGGGGTGTGAAGCTGTACATTATGCAATGGCACGTAGAATCCCGGAAACGTTTTTTTCTATATGACCTACTGTTTAACTCGCTCTTGGCTGGCAGGTGTTATAAGGGAAGTGAATGAATTCCCTGGCATGTCAGAGTCGGACAAGGCTTGCGGCCGGGAAGCTGCCAAAATAGTGGCAGATTGCGACGTGCCTCCGACTGAACTCGGGAGAAGTTGGAAAGACCCACTGGAACAGCAGGCAGTCGTCTTCCAGGTCACCTGCTGGTTGACAGATGTCTGTCACAGCCTGGCAGGATATAACCTCACCATATGATGGCACTCCTCTTCACTCCATACTAGATATACAGTACATCTATCACTTGACCATCACTCAATTCTTTGGCCAGGTAAAATACTCCATTTTGCTATGAGATTCAAGGATATAATGCCCCGGATTCAGGCCCAGCATTGGAAACCAAACATCTACTGCTCATGCAAGAGCGAATCAGTAGATGGCCAGGCTAGTCAACCAGTAGGTGTCCATACCTGACATTTCTCACTTGATTATTGTTTCTGTGAGTCAGTATAATGTAATCAGTATAATGTCAAATCTGGGAATACATTTCTTACCAAGAATTTTCTTCACCAATGTGTTTGTAAAGGTGTCTACTAACATATCCCACATTGGTTTATATTTAACCACCCTAGGGGAATTTTTGACAGCTGCTGAAAGTTGGGGTACCATCAACAGTCAATATATGGCAAAATGTTCTAAATTTCATTATGCTTTAAATAGCATGCGACGTGTCAAACTAGGAGGTTTTCATCATTCTGAATCCATTCCAAACATTCGTTTTGCACGAATAACACTTCTTGGGCTAAAAACGGCCATAGACACTTGCCCAAATGTGCCCTAATGTGCTGACCTGCCATTTTAGCCCAAGGAGTGTTTTTCGTGCAAAACTAATGATTGGAATGGATTCAGAATGATGAAAACCCCCTAGTTTGACATGTAACATGCTACTAACATTTTGCCTTATAATGGTTGTATTGTACCCCAACTTTCAATGGGGTTGAATATGAATCAATGTTGGATATGTTAGTTAAGTAGACACCTTTACAAACACATTGAAGAAAATTCTTGGCAAGAAATGTATTCCCTGGCTTCACAATAACAAATGCAAATGGAATTGTAGCGAGACGACCTCCAACTACTGCAGACATGATAGTTATATTGTACCATTATACCATGCAGATTGTAGGCACACATCACATAAGAGTACAGTAGGTGAAGTCGCTATGTTCACACACACACACACAACATAGTACTATTGCGCCTTGACTGTGCCTTATTACCAGTATCCCACCTTCAGATTTACACAGCCAGGTGGGCGTGGCGCGTTATGTGATTTAGAGGGCGCCGTTGCATCATGCTAAAATGAGCATGGGGGCGCGGGGTGGATTTGTGTGATCAGGCATTTCTCACGACTCGCCGAGTGCAAGATGATGCCCTAAAAAAAGATGCCCTGATGCCCATCAAAATGGCTGCTGTCAGTGCTGTGTGAGGAGGACTTTTCATATACGGGAGACAAACTTTAAAGCTGTTGTCACTGCTATACTGCGGGGGCTTTGGCTGAGGTCTGTAATTGGCCAGCAGGCAGGAGTCAATTAGTCACTGTGGAGAAGCAAATGGGCCCGAGAGATAAAATGTTGGACGGTCTTTGGGTTGAAAAATGATACATGAGGGAAATCAATGATCTTGATCACACTTTTCTCTCTCGCCCAAGTCTCTTCAAATCCAATTAGTGGGCCTACTTTGGCCTTTATAGTGATAGGTTGGGTTTATGAATGGTCACTATAGAGCAGGGTTTCTTCAAAATGGGTGCCATGTGGCACGCCGCAGAATACTTTGATGACATTTGGAATGTATCAATATCACTTCAGCTTAACCACTTAGACCGTCTATACTTTAGTTGCACTGTACCTGGCGCATTCTTTTTCAATCAACACCAAATCTCTTTGCCAAATAAATAAAACTCTACATTTAGTCAGCTTGTGCCATATTTTCCCATTCAAACCGGAATGTTAGAGAACTACTAGCACTAGAGAGATTACAGAGGCGTTTTTGTACCTCCTGGAAGTTGTCGGAATACCAGAAATCTTTTCCGAGACCGCTCACCCGCAGCTCTGAATGTCATCATATTGTAGTCTGTAGTCAGCCAGAACAGAACAATTTTAGCCTGTTTTGGAGGTGTATAGTATATGCAATGGGCTTAAGTCCGCCGTGGAACAAGCACAACGCCACAATCCCAGTAAAGCTTCCTCTTAGCAGAACAGCCTAGATCGACACATTACCGGCAAATAAACCCCGACGCAGCGGTTTTGGTTTGACGGCGAGTGGGCTTAATGTTGCAGGCATAGAATACTCAGTATGATAATCATCATTACCCAGGGCAACAGACACAGATGGTGTCCCAAAGTACACGGCATCCAGAAATATATACTCCTGGCGCACCGCATGGCTTGCTTTGCTATTGTTGGCTTGGCTGTACTAAATAGCCATTAGATACGTGTTTCGGATCAAATTGGCTGCTGCTATATCCGCGCTCCACTGAAGGAGACTGTAGTGTTTTAGCTGTTGCCTGGTGTAGGTGCAGACTGCAGAGGCTAGAGTCCATCACCTTGTGAAGAAAGACCCAGGCCTGTGTGTGTAACTGTGTATAGGTATTATGATGGAGTAATGATCAACAGAGCACGCATTAGGAGTCCACACTGCCCCCTCACTTCATTGCTTAATTGCATGGAACTAAAAGTAACAAGCAGACAGTGAGGAGGAGGAGTGACCTCAAACTCGTCCTTTTGTAATCCTATTGTGCCTATGAGGAAGATGGCTCTATAGTCTCTGCGGATCTGTGTCTGGGGAGTGTCGGGGGGTGAAGGAGGAGACACAGGTCTCTCCACCTCTCTCCCCGTCAGCATCACGGGGCAGTGTGTGATGTGTCCCACACTGAGCCTCGCTCCTCTCAGGGAATCGCAGTGATCAACCCGGTCACCACGCCGGCATATAAAGTGGGATAGGAAACTATAACAAAAGAAGATCGACAAGGTCAATGCAACAAGGCTGGCATTAACAAGCTGTGGAGAATTGTCCATTAAAATGTTCAATACTTTCGAATCTTTCCAGAGATTTCCAACAGGGCCCCACCAAGACCAGAGTAATGGGATTTCGCTTGATACGGACATGGCAGCAACTTATATAGGCAGATGGAGGGAGCAATAAGAGAGGATGCGGCTATAAGACAGGCTCAAAACGTATATAGCCAGCTCTATTCGAAAGGATCATCATTCACTTTTATTCTAGCCTGTTAAATGTATGAATGTCTATTTCACTTCCAGCCAGGCTCCAGTCCTCGGCAAAACGAGTATTCTAGCGCGCCAGTCCATTACAAAAAGCACGGCTCTCCCCCAGCAATGTCCTGTTAACCCTCAAAATGCTGTCCAAAAAGGGCTGCGTATGAAAATGTATAGAGAAAATGAATATGGGGAGTGTGTGCATACTCGCGTGTGTGTTTTGTCTATAGTCTCTCGACACGTTTCATTCTCACTCCACAGTGCTTCGCGGCTGCTCGCTTCTACAGACGGAGGCCTTCTTGGGGGTGCGATACGGAGACAAGAGGCCCCCTGCTGCGCACGGCCTCATCAAACGCAGGCCGCTGCCGTGTGCTGCGAGTAGGGTTTGTAGCCTTTCTTCTATGTCTCTTTCTCTCATTGATCCACACAGACATGTGCGCACACACATTCATTTAACCCATTTAGGCCTGACGTCGAAAATTTAAAAAATATCTTTTTAAATAGTCATTTTTTCTGTGGTTCTCAATATTTCATGTCAAGGACCCCAAAAAATGATATGTCACCGACCCCCATCTGAAAATATGTTCAGAAAAAAAAACTGAAACCCTTTCAGAGTTTCAGTTTTTAACTCAAATCTTTGCGAGGGTCCCTGGAACAACATATTTCAAAGATTTGAGGCACATTTTCACGATTTTTCAAAAATAGCAGACCTACAAGTTCATAGTGCGGCACTCGGTGCCGCGCTATGAGCTTGTAGATCTGCTATTTTTCAATAGCTATAGTATAACATAATGCTGAAAACACCAAAAGGGGGTTCCCGCCCGAAATGCCATAAGCCCAGAGCACACGCAAAAAGCTCACAATAGCTTCCAAGATGGCTTTTGATGGAGAACGATAGAATGCATGTACTGCAGAGGAGAAAGAGAGAGAGAGAGAGACAGACATCAAAGATGGGCTACAATCTTATTTCCCATCTACATTCAGTCTGAGTGATCTTCACTTCCTGTTCCCCGTGGAGAAAGGAGGCAGACAAAAGAGCCGCCAACAAAGAGCATATTAATAACGGAGCGGAGCAACACAACACAACACAACGCACAAATAGAATTAATAGATTAATTCTATCGGCAAAGACATTGGTGAAAGAAAGACGCGACGCATGTTCCATCATACTGTGTAGGTATACTGTACACACAGACACGGCACAGCCAGCACAGTTATGACTATACAATTGCAAAGAGCATGATCCATTGCAAAGAGCATTGCACCTGGAGACTGGACAAAAAAGCGTATAATAGCAACAAAAAGTTAGTAGACGGAACGCTTCGGATCTGTAATAGGTACACCCCCCTCCCCCTTTGTTCCGTGTATTATTATTGTTCTGCAGAAGGAGAAAAGTGTGACGCGCTCTCAGCCTCAATAACTTGGGTTGTCACTGACAATATGCCAACTGATGCATCAGAGAAGAACCCCTAGGGGATGACAAAGGGACTCTCCCTCCCTCCCTCTCTCTTGCCCTGTCTCATCCATGTAACTGTCGTATACACACGTATAAGCACTGCAAGCATTTTCACCTACAGAGGACGCTGCTCCATGCCCTGGAAACACCACCACACAGCCAGTGTTATATATATATATCAGGGAGTGGCCAACCTAATGTGACAAAAGGGAATAACAATGACAATATTTGCTGGTGTGAAATGTCATGTGAGGGATTTGGTTACACGGGGCAGACAGTGAGCGGGGCCTTCCACCGGCAGGACTTTGGAGCGCGTGTGTGTGTGTGTGTGTGTGTGTGTGTGTGTGTGTGTGTGTGTGTGCGCGCGTGCATCCGCACGTGCTCGCGCATATAGGCACACACTGTACAGTATGTGCACGTATACGTACCTGTGGGTTAAGTGCGCTTCCATGCATGTTAGACCATCCTTTAACCCTGGCAGTATAGAGACGTTGCACTGTGTGAGCACATGTGCCAAGAATGTGCATAAAGAGGAGAGCAGCTAATAATGTACAGTATTATTCTACTTGCGTGCCGGTGTCGTGCGCTATGGTGTCTCGCGAGCGTGACTAAGAATAAATCAGTCTTAATACACCCCAAAGGAGCAGGCGGTTGCCTCTTATACACGCCAGGAAGTGTGCATCTCTTGGTGCAGGGCTGACCGCACACTAACTGGATACTGGACTTGTATGAAAAAGGTCAATCAATGCGAGCGCTGACAATGCACATCCTTTCCTGTACAGTGGAAGTCCCTGAGCTTACATCTTGACAAGCATACACAGCACATTCGGAAATAACTATATGATTACACAGCCGGAATCTGGTGGTGGAAACTAGGCATGTAACGATATATCGATATTATATCCCAACGATATGTATCGATTTATTTAAATTTTATATCGATTTTCTAAAAAGTGGCTAGTGTGTGATATGAAATGTGAGCTGTAATCATATTCCATCATATTCACGTGCGTGAAATGAGACAGACTCAGTAGTAGAGGCCTGCAGAGGGGAGTTGTAGGTGTCTGTCTGTGACACAGGCGATGGTCGTTATTGATGCTCATTAATACATCAAGGAAGGCAATTATGTTTCTGCACTGTCAAATAGGTCAAAGAAAAGAAGAAATGTTAACTCGAGCTAGGTTTAAACATGAAAGCATGTTTACAGTTGTTACACAGAAATTATGTAATTTTACATGAAAAGTAATGCTACTTTTGCAATGTAATTAAATAAAAATGGTGATAAAAGCTTGGGGGGGAGATAAATTTAAAAAAAGATTTTTCGGTCATTTGTCTGGAAAATAATTGTGTTGAAGATATCGTGAAAAATCGTATCGTGAACCTCATATCGTGATACGTATCGTATCGTGAGTTGAGTGTATCGTTACATGCCTAGCGGAAACTATCAATTGTTCTCTCAGCGATTATTCCATCGATTGCTTTTGTGTAATTGAATAATTGATTGATTGGTTTTTTCGAATCATTTAAAATTGTTAAAAACATTTATATAAATCGACTAAATCTATTAGTGTTTACGGCCAACCTATAATTTACATAAAATAATTATATCGATAATAGTTATCAAATACTTTAACTGTTGCAGCCCGAGTTTTAACTTTAAGAATGTACAGGTACACCTGTACATTCCATATTCTGCTAGTATCATTTGAACCCAAATCAAACATCATCCCTGTCTCTCTCTCACACACACAAACACACACGCACACCACACACATACACGCACACACGTGCACTCCTCGTCCGTCTTGTACATCTCCTATAGGCGGGGTCAGGTCACAGCGGTGAGCGGAGGCACCACTCTCCTACATTGCATTCATCCATCATCATGTGTACAAACCCGGGGCCTCCAGCCCGGGGCACACTCCTGTCTCATCACTGAAATTATAGCTGGCCGGGATTCACTCATTTCAGTCTCATGTCCACCCTACATCACTCTCACTGACTGTGTGTGATGTGTGTGTAGTGTGTGTGTGTGTGTGTGTGTGTGTGTGTGTGTGTGTGTGTGTGTGTGTCACAATGGTCGTGAACCCAGCGACTTAAAGCTAGGCTGCTGCACTTCTTTGCAGGTAGAGATGTGTAGGCGTCTCTGTGTGTGTGTGTGTGTGTGTGTGTGTGTGTGTGTGTGTGTGCGTGCCTGCCATGCAGCTGACTGGGGGCATTTGCTCAGCCGCTGGACGATGACATTTAGCCGGTGGTGATTTATTTGTTTCTCTTTGAAGGGCGCAACAACAGGGTTTTGCCCAGTAAGCCATGGAAGGAGACCAGAGAGGAGGCGGGCAGGCAGATCAGTGGCTCAGAGCTGGTGGAGATACAGCTTTAAGCAGCCGACGCCAGCTAGAAGGGCAGGAGATGAAAATCTCTCAACCCGCACAACTACTGAGAGTTTGTCCTCGTTTATTTTTTTTTAGACCAGCGATTCTCAACCTTTTCTAAATAAGGGGGGGGGGGCAATCAATCGTATTCCCTGCTTGGATCAATGGAACAAATGAGAATTGTGTGCCGCCTGTCACAGACATGCGCAGAGCAGGTTCAGTCAGGGGAACCTCAGTGGTGCAGTCACTGCCAGACAGTAATTGGGCCGCCTCAGCATCACGCTCTCATCCACATGATTTCACTCAGCCAATCACACACTCACTCCATCTTCATACCGGCTACATTAACCGGAGGTTTTGCATTCCTCCTCCTGCTTGCTTGCTTGCTTGCAGCTGCTGCTGTTATCAGCGTGCTGCTGTGTACCAACCTGCTGCTCACCCACCTCCACCCCAGCTTGCTACCACCTGTCGTTTTGGATCTACCGTTTAGGTACGGGGGGATTCGGAGTCCCTATGGGCCGGGACTGATGCGAAACACATTTTCAAAGTTGTAAAGAAAAATGACATTGTGGCATTTCTTTTTTAAGATAATATTTCAACTTTTTCTGTCTTTATTGATGGTAGTAGATTGACAGGAAATGGGGAGAGAGACACGGGGAGTCACACGACGGGATCGGGAGTAAAACTTGTGATACGCTGTCAGGGCTGCATTGACAAACCTCATGCTTCCTTCTATGCATGAGGAGTCCAAGCTGCTTCGTTTCACCTGACAGGGGGGAGTTTTCCCCGGCCGGACGTAGCGTGCGGAAGGAACACGTTATTCCGACTAGTTCCTTTCCCCTCCATCAGGCGCCCCGGCTGGCCAGGGGAAGGTAGTTTAGAGACCAGGATTACAGCATGTTTTTTGTGAGGGTACCTATACCTTAGCGGACAATGACACAGGGAGAACATGCAAACTCCACACAGAAAGGCCCTTTCGCCAACCCCAGCTCGGGTATATGGGCACAAATGACGCGGAGGAGGGAACACGCCCACAGCGTCCCCAGCGGGAATCGAACCCAGGACCTTTTAGCTGTGATGCGACATCACTACCAACTGTGCCATGTAGTGTTTTTGAACATGTATAGTCACATTTATATATGTGTGGAGTGTTAGAGAGAAGCACCGTAGAGTAAATCATACAGATTTGCCATATATGTGTGGATTTTCTATAGCCAAACATCCCTAAGACAACAAAATAGCCCAAGCTGCCCTATTAGCATCAGTGTGTATAGACAGCAGTGGTAATGACACCCAGGTTGGGGGAATGAGTCACAGTGTGCGGCTGATAGAAGGGGACAGAGTGGGCTGATCTAATGGAGGCGAGTGAGTCGACTCCCTGTTGGTCTATGTGGGCCTTTTGTTATTGGGATGACATCAGGGCAACGGCTTGGTGGAGGATTCAATCTGACCATTTGGAGACTGATTAACTCCATGTGTGATGGTCACGGCTCCGTAAGATGGTGACTCCCACTAAGAGCACGCGCACACACACACACACACACACACACACACACACACACACACACACACACACACACACACACACACACACACACACACACACACACACACACACACACACACACACACACACACACACACACACACACACACACGTGCACGCACGCACGCCCACTTAATGGGCTCGACGCTAAACAGCAGGGGGTAGTTTTGGTCACGGACAAGGAATGTGGCCCAAATGAGATCTCTGAGTGGGTCTAACAAAAAATTGTACTGGGTAAAGAACACTGGTGTTAGCCAAAACATCACTATACATGAATCACACATACGCAGGCTAGCTAGAAAAATATAGACACACATAATCATGTCTTCAAGACGTAATCAGCGACCTTAACCACAAACACATTGAACACATCGTCACAACCCCATGTCTTTATCAGTGAGTGAGTCAGAGTACTTCAGAGTGAGAAAATGTAACGTCAATAGCGTATACCGCACCAAACAGACCACTAATGTAGAAGGAAGCGAGAAAGATTAGATTTAGATTTAGCCAGAGATTCGCAACTTTTCCAATTTCAAAGACAATGCATTATTAGGCCACAGACCCCCACTTGATAAGATTTTTTACCTCTGGGACCCCAATCTACACTGTAAAATCTTCAGTGTTAATGAATGTCTAGGGGAGTACAAATGGGCCCCATAAGGGTCCATTTGGTTCCTAACCATCAGATAATGTAGCTGGGTACCCCTGGGTTCTCCGTGGTGAAGGCTATTTATGTTCACATTCTGGGGCAGTAGTGCTCCATACGGTGTCCTTCACAGCCTACAGGTATGGATAATGTCAAGTAAACAGTGGGAGAGGGGCTAAGAGGTTCGGTATCTCACAATGAAGATTTTCCTGGCCCTTTCATGTTCTCCTCGCCCGTTCCTGGAGGCTCCGTTTGACAGGCGAGAGAAAAGGCACTCGCGATGCCATCAAAAAGTGCTGCTCACTCTGCATAAAGAATAAAAAATGGATGGTGCCATCAGACTCAGAGGGAATAAATAGGGCAATACAGTATGTGTTGTGATCTTTTGCATGCTAAAAGACACAACAAGTTATTGGTAGGCATCTCACGTACTGTATGTCTTGACTATCTGGCTGTGGTTTTACACGGTATATGAAAATGATTGCAATTGTTCAAAAGGCAACTGTAGCGTGATCCTGAATCCAAGGTTGCCACCGAGGAAGACATTTATGTCATGACAAGAAGGCAAGTTTACAATTTTACAAAGGTTCAATAGCAGCCCATGCTGTTCTTTACATCCAACCGGATCAGAAAAAATATAATATAATAATATTTTGATATTAGCTGGAAATTAACTGTTAACACAATCTGTCTGGTTTTCTGTGGAGGTTTTGGATGTCAATCATGAAAGATTTTTTTTTAGAAACAATAACAGTCTCTAGCTAGTAGGGACTGTCATTAACCCATTTAGACCTGACGTCGAAATTTAAAAAATGTATTTTCTGAAGAAAAATAAACTTGTTTCTATGTCAGTTGTTCTTAAACATATTCATGTCAAGGAACCCCAAATATATATGACATTGGCCGCTGACCCCCATCTGAAAATATGTAGTTCCAGGGACCCTCTCAGTAGCAAAGATTTGAGTTAAAAAGTCGCTCTGAAAGAACATATATTCAAAGATTTCAGGCACATTTCACGATTTTTCAAAAATTACCTACAAGCTCGTAGCTTGTACTGTAGATCTGCTATTTTTCAATAGCTAAATTATAACATAATGTTTAAAACACCAAAAGGGGTTCCCGCCGAAAATGGGTTAAGGGCATAACAATGGCAACGACGAGAGATCTGTATACTTGCTTGTGTGTGTATATTAGTGTGCGTGTGTGTGTGTGTGTGTGTGTGTGTGTGTGTGTGTGTGTGTGTGTGTGTGTGTGTGTGTGTGGTGTGTGTGTGTGTGTGGGTGTATTCAAACTTCTGACTATCGTTAACATCTTAAAGATAGCAGGAACACACGGGAGGTAGCGATCATCCTCCCATGTCTCTCTCACACACACACACACACACACACACACACACACACACACACACACACACACACACACACACACACACACACACACTAGAACAGATTAATGACACGAATCCCCATATGAGGAGAATCCATTAGGCTTAATTACTCAAACCTGACTCTCCTTTATTATAGAGCACATATCCCTGGGAGAGTGAGAGAGAGAGGATGCCAGCCATTCGTAAGACAATGATAAATTTAATTAGCTGGGAGATAGAACTGCACCAAATTCATGCCGCTCTGCGCGTTAATCCGCTTTCCCTGAGAGTTTTTCTCAACAGGATTATCAATGGGAAAAAGCGAAAGAGCATGTGAAGAAGATGGGACGGGATGGGAGAGGCAGGGCATCTCTCGCGGGTTGATGCAGGGGTTTTCTTCAGTGGATGATGTAACTCCACCCAGAGGGGCCACATGAAGCAGAGGTATAATATGAGAGAGAGAGGAGCGTGTGTGTGTGTGTGTGCGCGCGCGCGCGTGCGTGCGTGTGTGTGTGTAAGTGAGAGAGAGAGAGAGAGAGAGAGAGAGATGTGTGTGCGCGTGCATATAAAAGCGGATAAACTATCATAGGCTCTCATTGAAGTGCTTCTTTTTTTCCATCCATCTTCAACCGCTTATCCGTAGTCGGGTCGCGGGGGCAACAGCTCCACCAGAGAGCTCCAGACTTCCCTCTCCAGAGCAACATTAGTATAACTTCCTCCTGGGGGATCACGAGGCGTTCCAAGGCCAGTGAGTCGGCGTTCCAAGGCCATCCCTCCATCTGCGCCTTGGTCTGCCCTGAGATCTACTCCCAGTGGGACGTGCATCAAGGACCTCCCTAGGGAGACACTCGAGAGGCATCCCTCGCGTGACTGAACTTCTCACCCTATCTTTCTTCTTCCACTCATCCTTCCTCCACTCATCCTTAACAAGGTGCGACCTTGTTAAGTTTTAACTCTTAAGTATCATATGTGACCTATCACGTCGCATGCTGGAGCCTGGGCTCCAGCCTGGGCTCCAGCTAAATGATAGTTACTGGAACCAAATGGACCTTTATGGGTCTGTAACTCTGTAACTCTCAGAGTTAAATTAACATTGATTTTACAATATAAATCGGGGTCCCAGAGATAGAAATGGCATTAAATGGGGGGCGGGGGTCTGTAGCCTAAATGCATGTCAAACTGGGGGTCCTTGAAATTAAACTGGTTGAGATTGAGAATCACTGCTGTAAAAGTCTTCTCTTATCGGGGTCTCTGACATATCTTTTCAAATGGGGGTCTGTGGGATAATTAGTGTCAATGTGGGGGTCCTTGACATGAAAACGTTTGGGAACCACTGCTTTATACTTTCAGAGATAGACTGGGCCCTATCTTGGGCCCTAGCCATTTAAAAAAAAAAGATTCTCAGTTTGTTCTAGTATTGTTTTGCAGTCATCGCGCAGGAACAATCAATCGGAACTTCCTCTTCCCTCAAACCGATTTTTCTCAATAAAAGCCACAGGCTACGAGAGCTTTTATTGTTATTCTTCCGGTTTGAGGGAAAAGGAAGTTCCGTTTGATTGTTCCTGCCTGATGACTATAAAGCAATACATCAACATGACGTATAGCGATATCATCCTCTCCAGACCGGTTCACATGACAACTTTGTATAACACAGACCAGGCTTTCCTCCGAGGTGGAAAGCCTGGTGACGCGAGGTTAGTATGTATAGGTGTCATGGAACCGGAAATAGCCGAACTATACAAGCTGCTGTTGTGCGCTTGTAGATAGGCTATTTTCGACATGAGTATAAAGCAAGCATATGAATTACTCCATTCATAGTGTCCATATCGAGTGTCAACTATTCAAAGGGAGATTAAACAATCATGGTGCAGAAATGGACCGCCTGCATCATAAATAATTCTGTCATTCATAACCAAACATTAACGCAGCACGCCACCTCAGGGGTCACTGCTACATCGCCTCCCCCCCCATTGTGATCAAAGAGTGTCAGAAAGCATGCATCAGAGCTCTATTATTAAGGGGGCCGACGCAGAGATTCCACACTGTTGCGGCACAACCCCCTGATTTTCAATTACAATAGCAGATTAATAGCAATCAGCACGCCCAGGTGGTGGCCGTGATTAGCTGAGCCAGGGAAGCATGCATAATGACATCTGTTCCACTCCACGCCTTACAGAACGCCAGCTCGCCCTAGTTAACATACTGTAGGGACCAGTCGGAGGGGGGGAGTAGGGAGTCCTCTCTCTGGGCCATATCTTGTTGCGCCTTACCCCTTATCCCTAAACTTATTAGCCATATTTTACTATTTTTAACATGTTAAAATAGTTAAACCAACCGATCTATCGATTCATTGTGAGCTTGTAGATAGGCTATTTGAACTATTTTAAAATCTTTTTTTAAATAGTAAAAAAATGGCAACGACGTTTAGACGCAAGAGAGGGCCCATGCAGTCTATCTCTGAAAGTTCATAGTGGTTTAGTTATTTCTCTCTTTAGAAATACTCTATAAAGCAGCATGGTTCCCAAACTTTTTCATGTCAAGGACCCCCGTTTGAAGAGACATGCCAGGGACCCCCGATAAGAGAAGATTTTTACTGCTCTAGCAGTGATTCTCAACCCGTTTAATTTCAAGGACCCCCCAGTTTCACATGCATTAGTCTACGGACCCCCCATTTAATGCCATTTCTATCTCTGGGACCCCAATTTATATTGTAAAATCAATGTTAATTTAACTCTGAGAGTTACAGAGTTACAGACCCATAAGGGTCCATTTGGTTCCAGTATAACTATCATTTAGCTGGGGACCCCCTGGAACTCCCTCAGGTACCCCTGGGGGTCCCCGGACCTCACTTTGGGAACACCTGCTATAAAGTATTGCATTTTCTCAACCAGTAGTGGTCCATAATTAGAGGTGGTCCATTTTTTTGAATACAGTGATGACAGACTATCTAGAAAGAAAAGAAGAAGAAAAAAACTTGGGGCAAAATTCCTAAATAGCAACAGTCAACCTCGACTTCAACCAAGGCAAAATAAATAGCATGTGCTTCTGAGTACTCTGATAACTGAAGCCCCGGGGAGAAATCACAGCTGAATATGTGCAGCTTTTCCTCCCTTCCAATGGCATCCTTCCATTTAATCACCACAACAACGTGACCCCCCGGCCATGATGGTTTATGTTTTTTTTCTTGAGAGCTTCACTCACAAGTGGACGGGCAATGTTGAACGCTCGCGGGCAATCTCCTTTAATATTGGCAGGGAAGGAAAGCTGAGAGCAGGCGCTTAATTCAAAGGAATGAATATGTTTTCAATGAGCCATTAGAGGCTGCAAAGGAAATGCCATTATGCTAAGGTCGGCATCTATCACAGGGCCCGAACCAGGATGGAGCCATCACTCATTGATGTAATAAAGACTTTCAACTAATTGTCTCTACTCGGGTCTCACGGCTATTATGGGTTACTACTGGTATCGTAATCTCAGATTGCACGTCTATGGCATTCAATGGGTAGTCGTTTGCTTGACAGCTTTAGGGTGGCGGTGTACACCAGTAAAATCTTCAGTGTCAATTTCCACATTTTAACTCTGAGAGTGTACAAATGTAACCTTGACATTTATATGGTCGCGGAGAAAACCCTCATAGCTCTGCCGATGCATGTAACGTCAAGAGCAATGGTTCTTTAACTTTTTGCTCACACTAACTCCCCGGCTGAATCCCGCTAGTTTGAGAGCATTGTGTGAAAATGACAGGAAAAGTGAGACAAAAGAGGAGACGTGTCGCTATATGGCACTAACAACAAGACACCGCGCGACTGCATTTCAACGCTGCTGGCTGCTATACATAACTCCAGGTAGAGACATGTGCTCACAGTGGCAAGGAGAACTTAAACAAGGACTGACAGGCACGGAGAAACACACACCCTGCCAATGGCCTATAGCTACAACTTCCTTCCTCTTTCATTTCTCCAGGTGGGACTGTAGACATTTTGGGCTCCATTTTCGTCACCGCTATACTCCTTATCCCTAAACGTCTTTTTACTATTTTGCAAAACATTTTTGGATTGTTAAAATGGCCAGTCTACAAGCTCACAATGTGTCAATGTAGATTGGCTAGTTGAACTATTCAAAAATGTTTTGCAAAATAGTAAATAAGAAGGCAAATAAGTTTAGGGATAAGGGGTTTAGCGGTGATGAAAATGGAGCCCTTTGTGTGGTAGAGGTAGAGTATAAGTTAATACAATACAACTACTCTTCTATTGAGAAAGTACCAGTGCCGGAAGCTCAAAACGCAACATCTCTCCTGTCCAAGTGGGTGTTTGCTCAGTCTTATAGCGTATACTCACAGTTATAAATCTCATCTCTTGCGCAGGAGACCTGGTTTTGAATCCCCGGAAGAACGTCATTTTTTTAACGGATTGCAACAGATAGTAAATAAATAAAATATAGCTCCAAAATCGAATATATTTTTCACATAATGGCAAGAAAGGAAGAATAAAACGTCACAAGCATAAAACTTCCATTTTCAATGGGAACGTGGAGGAGAGGATCCATCAAAAAGGAGGATCCCCATCGTAAAGATCGCACGATGAAATGAACCCGTCTCTATTGACAGCACTAGGGGACGTGCTTTTTCCTTTATTGCCCTGCCGGTCTGATAAGATCTGTTGGGAGAGACAGCCCTCTCAGGTTGATAAAATGCATGCAAGGGAATAGAAGGGGGGAGCTGCTTCATAAGACAGATAGACCCCATGGTGGTAAACACCTAACAACTGAAGGAACTGTGGCATCTCTCTCCCTGCAAACACACTGCAGACAGCAGGGCAAACACACTGCTAAATCAGTCCGTGATTGATGCTGCTTATATGTGTCCTCCTCTACCGCCGCGGGCACAATCATCCTGAGCACAGTGTGAAATGAACACGGGGCGCGCTTGGATTTATGAAACCGGGACATTGTTACGAGAAATGATAAAAGGTGGGATTCAAGGTTTGGGATGGGGGGGGGGGGGGAGAGGAATAGTGGAGTGGTGGTGGTGGTGCAATAATTGAATTCTGCAGGAGTGAACGTAGGATCGGCAGCCTATATTGGATCCAACGCGCTGTAGGCTCCATTCAAATGAGAATAATAACGAAGAAGAATGGCAAACAGACAAGAGATGAGGGGGGGGGGGAGGCGTGGAACATTTGCATGTCCTCAGTGATATCGCTGTGTCTCAGATCCAGCCTCCCTCCCTGACACTGCATACTCAATTGAGGATCCTATACTGGCTTTTTTTGCGGGCAGCGTTTGGCTCCCGTTGGCATGCTGTCCTCCTACATGAACTGTATAAATATTAAATGCTACGCACACAGAGCAAAAAGTTCACAAATGCAGAAAGCCTGCACAGAAAGAGACGGACGGACATAAAGACAGATAGTTTGAGAGAAAGGGAAATTGGGTAATGGAAGTGAAGTTAAAGGAACCAGCTGCCTCTAATTGACAAAATGGTTGGCAGACTTCAGTGCTGTGTTGAAATATGGAGAGTCTATACTATAGCAAACAACTAAAGAGAAGACAAAGAGTGCACAGTAAAAGGATTTCACCAGTGGGTTCTGTATGGGCTTCAGAGTGGTATAATCTAGCTATTCCACTGCTGCTGGTACCAGGCAGCTCAACTAGACTGACTCAGCTCCCCCTAACCCCCTCAATTTAGCTGGTCATAAATTATAGCAATGTCCGTCCTGAGACTCCGCTGGAAACAACCTCTATGTCAGCTATACATACTGTTTTGGACAACATTTTGGGTGACAAATAGGCCTGCAGTTGCTTAAAGGATCACTTCACCACTTTTCAACCTACCTTCATTATAATTAGTCCTCACTAATGTTCATGATTATGCCACAATGTTTTTCTACTCGGTCTGTGTCTCATGGGAGGGCTGTGGGCAGTTCAGAAACCCGTCCACCAGTGACATCATCGATGTCAATATAGAAACTGCAGGCTTTCTATTCCTGAAAAGTTGCAATGCGAAAATAGAAGCCATCGTTCTCACGATAATAAAAATCTAAATATATTTTTAAATCTTGTTTAAAAAATAAAAAAATCTGCCCACAGCCCTCCTATGAGACATAGACTGAGTAGAACAAAATGGTGGTATTTTATCATGAACATTAATGAGGACCAATTATATGAAGATTGAAGTTGGAAAGTGGTCCTTTAATATTGAATGATTTAACACGTATAGTTTAAAAGTTTGTTCCATGCAGTATAAGGAGTTTGTAGTGAGGCAATTACGCAATGATACCAGTTACGATTCTCTTTAACCAACCAGTAGTAATGCAGTATACGAGTTTTCACATCAGTTTTTGGAATTGCCTCAGCTCAAGTGCCGATACCTTGAGTACCAATGCAGTGGAAAAGCACCGTAAAAAAGAGAAAGCTTGATAGACTTGGTATAAGCCTTCTGTGTATTTCAGTCTGGGTGTGCAGTTTTGACAGAAGTTGAAGCATTCAGTGGTTTTGTCATTCAGTGAGTCGGGTTGTTGCTGTGGCTGAGGTCCAACAGTGTTTCTTAGAGATATTTAATTGGTGTAACTGTGGCTGGCTTCAATTGTGTATTTGTGATATTACGCCCATTTTGGGCGGGAACCCCTTTTGGTGTTTTAAACATTATGTTATAATTTAGCTATTGAAAAATAGCAGATCTACCAGCTCATAGCTTGTAGGTCTGCTATTTTTGAAAAATCGTGAAAATGTGCCTCAAATTTGGAACAAATTTGGAACGTTTTTAACTCAAATCTTTGCTTCTGGGGAGGTCCCTGGAACAACATATTTTCAGATGGGGGTCGGAGGCCAATTACAGATCTTTTTTGGGGTCCTTGACATGAAATATTGAGTGATACAGTAGGCCCAGAAAGTCAGGATTTAGAAGACATTTTTTCAGGCCTAAATGCAGTTAAAAGCAGTTAAACTTGTTAACATGGGACAACTTTGCTGTCCGTGGAGTCAACACGTTCATGGTGGAACACTCCAATTCCAGCTCGCTGATGCAAAACACTGTAATGAGGTAATTGGACCCTTCTCATTTAGCTCTCCTTTCCAAGCATTCTCACAAGCTCACACATTTTGTGCTGATATTAATCTCACTGTTTTCACTGCTACTGTAAAAGTGCCGACTATTACAATGTATGGATGGATTCACAAGCAGTCACTTTAGAAGATTAGAAATGTGTGCGAGGTCTAAAATATAATCACAGCCTACCTAAATGTGTTTTAATATAACATCTATCTCTCCATATTATTGACACAACAAAGGGTCAACCTGTACTATACATCATTCATACCCACAATTACCAAGCACTTGATCATTTCCGCCATATGGCCTCATTTCCATGGCTTTACTACTATGATGATGGATGCTGAAGTGGTTACACAGAGCACGCACGCACGCACGCACGCACGCACGCACGCACGCACGCACGCACGCACGCACGCAGAGTGGAGAGGCTGTCGTTACTGCACTTGAAGCCAATCAGCCGGAAATGGAATCCCTGCTTGCAATGTAGAAAGGTCATGCCGCCTCCTGTCTGCCCTTGGAAGCTGGCATCACAATGCTCCACATTATGTGTGTGTGTGTGTGTGTGTGTGTGTGTGTGTGTGTGTGTGTGTGTGTGTGTGTGTGTGTGTGTGTGTGTGTGTGTGTGTGTGTGTGTGTGTGTGTGTCTGTCTGTGTGCGTGTAAACAGGTACAATTATGTTCTTCCATCATGCCCTTAGGTATGGTAGCACTGCAACCCTCTCTCTCTAGTCTCACTGGGCTGAGAGTTTCATCCCTGGGGGGCTCCAGACATCCAGTTTCATGTCCTCCTGACAGGACCTGTGGTGGTTTGACATGGCAGGTGGTGAGGAGGTAGGGATTTACACGCTCCCTTGGTTGTCCCGAGTGGGGGGCAGAGCTGCACCAGGGAGAACTTTTAGACCTTTTCCCTCTCAGGGGGGAATGGTTTACAAACCACAGGTAGCTAATGTTCTCCACTAGACGGCCATGTATACAGTACAGTACAGGACCATACAGGAATGCAGACACAGAGACATTTACAAACTGTGCAGTGGCTGGAAGCCTAAAGTACTCACAAGAAACATATTGTGGCTTTTTAAGGGAGAGCAAGGGCCCGGCTAATCAGGCGAATTCGAACACATCAAAAACTGTGCCAGGTCGAGTTCAGATTTTACACCGACAATTAAAACGAAATACCCCCCCCCCCCCCACGAGTATGATGTAACGGCAAAAATGGTTCCTAGGTGATTATGGTGATTATACCGCTGATATTTGGATCATAGGGGGGGGTCATGGATTTACTAAGGAGTACTAAGGAAGGGAAATAACTGACGTTTTTGATAACAGAATTAAGTGCAGAGACAGCAGGAGAGGATTAGAAGTGCAGAGTCGTGAGTCGAGAGTAGAGCTTGCCTCCATTCAGACTCTCGTATTGTGTGCACTCTCAATGAGACGTTGGTGCTGCATACAAGGCCAGAGCTGACAAAAGTGCTCTATCATTATTAATGGATCGCAGAAGTTCTTCACGGAGCTGATGATATGATGCTGATGTTTCCTTGGGGAAAAGTCTACATCAGTATTGTTATAATAATCATGAGTCGCCCATGTCTGTGTACTTGAACTTGAGACGCGGTGTACTTGATATGGTATTGTGTACTGCCTGAACTGTAGCATACTTTATAGATATAGGCTACGAGAGACATCTCAGCGACAGCAAGGTCAGCCTTGCTGCAGTATAGGCACGTTATTTTGTCTCATATCTTGTTGTCACGTAATTATTACTGTCTCATGTCGCGTTATTGTTCTCCCGGGCCCGCCGCCGCAGTCGCTGCACCAAAGGAATACTCCAACTGGATTGTCACACACCACCCAGTCTGCACACACTACCCGTCTGTCCGAACCAGACGAGGGTCCAGTACTTGGAGATTAAGGAAAAAAGGCACAAAATGACGATGGTCTTACCTGAGAGGGTCAATTCCGAGGACAGGGGGAGAAAGGGACCCACATGGAAAAGGGAGAAAAAGTAAAATACTGTCAACACAACACTCAACTCATGGAAAATACATTAATTCTTTGCTTTACCCAGGCGGTTTGACATTTTTGCAAGGCCAATTTATTATTAACGGTACACTTTCACAAACGCAGGCAGCATAGAACTATTTACATTGGATATACCCTGCACATTTAGGAAGGTGCTCCACAGACTGTAATAGCATATTTCATTTGACTTCGGCTAACTTTTATGATGCAGAACACCTAAAAAGGAACGCACACTGTAAATCTCACAATAATAACATTTTATCTGAACTGAATTTCATTCCTTGACATTTTGTTTGGAACAGGAGGATGTTCCTAGCTTCCTAAAATTATGGAGAACATTTTTACTGTAGATGTAATTATTATCTATAAATGCGGCAAGTCTCTGTGTGTACGTTCGTACGTACGTACGTCTGTAATCCACGTAACTCGAGAACCGTTCGCCCCACCGAATTAACATTAACATTGACACACACGTTTCACGCCACCACAGGGAGTGCAGTGTCGGTTCCGTCGGATAGCCGGTTGTCCAGAACCATCACAAAAGCCTCTGCCCGGGATCTGGACCTGATCACCCCTTTATCTCCATATATGTAGCTGGCCTGTTCTGACATCACAACACTTCATATTTGGGCATGCCTCACACAGAATTCCATATAGGAATAAAGCAACACAGAGAGACAGATGCAGAAATCTCCATATATGGGCATAAAATGGACACAGACAGATGGGTGGAAGTGGAACGGGTACTATGACACGGGTACAACGGGTATTACATAGCTGGGTGGGGCATGGATCCAACTTCCATCGCCTAGTAATACAAATTACATACTGTATGATAATCAAATGGTTGAGAGGACCGTTCGCAAGACCACTGTGTCTAATTGGACTCAAGTGTAAAATAAATGAGTGAAAGAGCTCAAAACTAGCGCAATTCTTGATCATTAATGCAAATTGGCAGGACGTCTTAGCCTCGACATGAAATGTGTATTGGATTGTACTGGAACAGTAATCAAGGAGGCCTGCATATACAGTCACATTTTCCACCAAGACCGAGACTGATCTGTCAATTTGCATTAATTATAAAATGAAGCCGAATTATAAATGATACAACTAAGTAACATACACCCACAGTACTCCATATACTTCTTCCACTCCCGCCACCCCAGCTCAACTACCCTCCCCGCCCAACACCCCAACACATGAGGAGGTGAAATATATCAGCAGAAGGGGTTGCCAACGCGCCTCAAGCCCATTTTAGGCTGGTGCGGTGCATCACAGGGCACGCACACACTCACGCACGCACTCACACACTCACGCACGCACGCACGCACGCACGCACGCACGCACGCACGCACGCACGCACACACGCACGCACGCACGCACCAGTTCAATTCGTACAATCTCAGATTTACAAATGGAAAGATTTACATTTAGTTACTTTAAGGAAAGAAAATGCCACACATCCAACAACCATACTACAAGTCAGGCTGTTTTGTATCCACATGGAGCGCATGCATGCACATTAATACAGGGCTGCAACTCATTTTCGAAGGAGGTGCAAATTTGAAATTACACCTCAGGGGAGGGGGGGGGGGGGGGGGGGGGGGGGGGAGGACGTCTTGTTTGCCACCAGCAACAATCTCAGAGGAAAGGGAAATGACATGACCTCCATTTGCTGCCAAGTGGATTCCGACAACTCATTACAAGTCCTCGCCACAGTGAACAGAAATTACGCAAAGTGTCTCAGCACCCGTCAGTCTAAAATCTTGAGGATGGTGCCGATATTCAGATAATAAGAGAAGACCTGCCTATACGTGTCGTGTCGCCTTAAGATTGGGGGATTTGAGTCTCTAAGCCATGTGCTCAAAAACTGCAGTGAGAAGAAACAAGGTAATACCATCATGTACTGTATATATATATATATATATATATATATATTAGCGTACGTGCGTCCTCACATCATCAAGGAAGGGCATCTTACATCATGCATTGCATGCAGAGCCGCAATCTCTGGCTGCCTCACCCCAGGGGGCTGTGAGTGTGACCCCTGTATTAACCAGACAGATTTCATCATCATTTTCCATCACGTTTCATTATATAGTTTCGTTTTAACGTCTTTGCTCTGACCGCTATTACGGTATTTTAAACGCTTACTCCAGACAACTCGGAAACAATCATTCAACCTGCAGACAGAATTTCCCCATTACTGTGACTTGGGGAGGGAGATGTTTTTTCTTCTACCAGCAGGCGTTCTTTGCACACTCCTATAGCGGGGTCCTTGGTCCCCCCATCCATCTGCCCGTCGTCCCTCACTCGTTAATTCTAGCTGTCCCCAGGTAGCTGCCGGTCGGTCGGCGCAATGTGATTAAACTCAAGCGTACCACTAGAAATAAATACAATCTAAAGCCTCTCAATGGAGAGAGAGAGAGAGAGAGAGAGAGAGAGAGAGAGAGAGAGAGAGTGAGCGAGGGAGTGAAGAAAAAGTACAGATTGATCTTTTTGATCAAAGGGTCAGTCTCTGTGGGGCTGTCGACCAATGATAAACCGTTGAGACGGCATGCACAACTGCTACTTAAGTGTTACGTTAAGGGAGAGGAGAATACACAACAACAAAAATGTCTTCAGGCAAACGCCTGAAAATAGGATGGATGAGTAATGTTCTATAGGCATTACGTTTCCTGTTAGCATTCCAGGCACAGCTGAAGACGCATGATTTACTACAGCGGTTTAACAGCTCATGAACACGCCAGAGCCACTGTGGCGGTTCAGCGGATGTCATACCTGAGCTTTGTGCTGCGCAGTCATGCCCCTAATGAGCTGCGTCCACGTTTCTGTAGAGCCGTAATTGAGTGGCTGTCCTCTAGAGGTGCAACAATTAAAAAAAGGTAGGGTAAGTGATATTTTTTGGTTAAAACAAGATGTTTTTTGTTAAAAGGTTAAATCACTGTATTCGGAGTAATCATTGCTATAGGGGTCTCCCTGTATCTCGAGCTCTTTTTTATCCCACGATTTTGTAACCCATTTTTCACTCCTGTGTCAATCATCTAATGTGATCCTGGGCTCTGCACACCCTCCGCCAACCTAGTCCCCATATATGGGGGACATGGGGAGAGCAACGGACTTGAACTCATGCTTCCTTCATGCCTGAGTGTCCAAGTTGCTCCTGACAGGGGGGAGTTTCCCTGGTTGGACGTATAGCGCGTGGAAGGAACACGTTATTCCAACCAGTTCCTTTCCCCTCCATCAGGCGCCCCGGCTGGCCAGGGGGAGGCAGTTTAGTGACCAGGATCTCTCGAGCTCTTTAATAAACAGAAAATATTTTTTCAGGTATGTGACAACATTTCAGCCAATCAGGAGAAAGTAGCCATTCATCAGCTTAAAATGTATAGTGTTCCAGTTCTAATTGTGTCATCACATGTTTAATCTGCATCCTGATTGAGTTCTCTATCCTGATTGGGTCAAATTGGTATCCCGACCTGAAAATGCATTTTGTGTTTAATAAAAAGCTGGAGAGACAGGGAGACTCCTGTTACTGAACAAACTCTCTATATAGCAATGAGTACTGTCACAATATAGCTTTTTATTTTAGCCAAAGAAAATCACTTACCCTACCTTTAATTCAACTAATTGAATCAATTGAATCAATTTAAAACAAGAAATTATCACATAGTGATATTTGTCAGGTGAAAGAAGCGCCGTTGTGTGCTTGTCTCCGTTGTTTTCCCCCCATATTAGTATGAATGATTGTTTTAGAAACGTGTATGTTTGTGTGTCACAACCTCGAAGTTATATCGAGTGACATTCGAACTTTGCAAATGTGTCAAATAACTGTACACCACGATATGCCTGCGCCGTTTCACGCGCGTTTGTTTTGAAGTTATATCGAGTGGCGCGTTTGTTTTGAAGTTATATCGAGTGACGTTCGAACATTGCAAATGTGTCAAATAACTGTACGCCATGATATGCCTGCGCCGTTTCACCCGCGTTTGTTTTGAAGTTATATCGAGTGAGTGTGTTCATGCTGCTCCGCTGCGCTCTGCAGCCTGCCTAGCTGGCAGGCCATTGGCCAGAGAGGACGCAGACGTAGCAGACGAGGCAGCCAATCAGATCAGTCGAACGAGGTCTGGGTATCGAGGCTAGGTTCCACCTGACAAATGAATAAAATAATTTTCAAATATTGCAAATGTCAAACTGCTGTGTAGCACCTATTTTCAATATTATACACCATTATACAATCAAGTATAAAATAATTAAGTGTTTAATAATACTAATCGATTTAGTCGATCATGAAAATCACACCTGTGTGAAGTGAGGGGTGCTAATATATTAAAGTCTAACTCATGTTGATTAGGTGGTGTGAAACAAACGGCGCCAACAAACATTAAACGCCATTAACAATAAAGAGACAATATGTAAAGTTTCCCTTCATTGTCAATGAGTCTACTAAACAAACTTTGAACTATACAAACATTAAACCTGTGTATACTGTATAGGAGGGGCTAGCGCCCCTCAGAAATACTGTAATCGATAGTTGCAGCTCTAATGCCAGGCTTTTGCCAGCCCACCGTGGCAGCTCAGCATCTGTAGTACCCGAGTTTCTATCAAGCTGCCAAGTTGCGGCCGTTTGAACTGTGTCCACATGGCTACAGATGAGCCGTTGTTGAGTGGCTCTCTTCCACCCACTGCCCTCCAATCTCCTGGGACCTCCCTACGTGGGGCTCACTCAAAGGCCTGTCAAACCCTGCTCTTTTCCGGTAAGAGTCAGAATATTGACAAGCTGTCTGCACAGTGGCCCGGGCCATACGAGTCACCACCACCGCTAGTCGGCCCAATCAGGGCCAGCGTTCAGACACCGCACTGGCCTTTTGATGTGGATGTGATGGATACGCTATCAAGCTGTATACTGTACCATCTGTGCCGTTGGCTGGGCACTGTGTATACACAGAGCCCACAAAGCCTTGCCTCTTCACTGGGCACTGTGTATACACAGAGCCCACAAAGCCTTGCCTCTTCAAGGTTACGTTCAGTAGCTGGGTTCTCATTCGCCGATTCAAGGGGAGGCTAAACGGGGGAGATGGCAAAACTCAGTGCAAAATGAATATAAGACCGAAGATGATCCAATATGTTTTATTAAAACACATAAGCCAAGTTACTGCCTAAATTACATGATGTTGTCCTTGCTGAAGGCGCATCGTTACCGATGCCAAAATGCTCTCTCTAAGGGAGATGCCAGCCACCCGTCGAAGAAAACTCATTTCGGCCGCTTGTATACACGACCTTATTCTTTCGTCATGACCGAAAGAATAAGAGTAGGAATAAAGAGTAGGAATAAATAAAACGTTGACAATAAAGTTTGTACTTTGTACCTTTTATTTGGGATTATTTTTTTACAAATAAGGATGCTTCTGTAATCTATTCTGTAATACACTAATCTCTAGAATTAGATTAGGAAAATTGTCATTTCTATTTTCCTTAATCGTGTCTCTGGTACGTGCGTGTGTGCGTGAGACGGGTGTGGGTGCACACACGTGTGTGGGTGCGTGCACACTGCACATGCATGCGTGTGCGTTTGTGGACACACGTTATGCATCATCATCACCATCGGGGTCAGGGGAGGCGTATAGTGCTGATCACACAGCTGTGACACATGGCTTCTCAAGGGCTTTGCTTTGAGGCCGAGTTCAACACCAGCTCATCATAGGGCTTTCTTGGCTGTACAAGAGTCAATGACATGTGATCACAATGGTCTAATCTCCATTAGCAAGGTCCCTGTGTTGCCAAACACCACACCCTTAGCCAAGCCCCCCCCCCCCCTCTTTTCTTCCATTTTACCCTTGATCTATCACCATTCTCATCATAATCACTGGCTCATACATCCTCATCCCTCCGATCCTCCTCTTTCATCATTCCTTCAACATTAATTGCCTTGTTTTCCAAGTTTATCCCTAGCCCATTTAGGCCTGAAAAAAAAAGTCCGCTCTGAAAGAATATATATTCAAAGATTTGTGCCGCATTTTTACATGAAAAAAAAATAGCAGACCTACAAGCTCGTAGCGCACCACCGAGTGACGCGCTACGAGCTTGTAGATCTGCTATTTTTGAGCGCCGCAACCACTCCAAGGAACAGCAATGTTCGTGTCCGTGTGTTGTTCATGAGCACCAGTATATGACTATGAGTACCAGTAGGGGTGCTGTTGTGCCAGAAACAGAGAGAGGGATAGTGCTGCACTGTTGCCTGCTAATGAGAGAGAGAGAGAGAGAGAGGTGTGTGTGTGGGGGGGAGTTGCACCACTCAGTTCACACGGGTGTGATGCTCCAATAGCTAAAGTATAACATAATGCTTAGTTGAAACACCAAAAGGGGCTCCCGCCCAGAATGGGCTAGAGTGGTCCGTAGCAATCCCCACCTAGCCACCTGGGACAATTACACCATTCTATGCATGATGTTTGCTCCACAGTCCTTTCTAGAGGTGTAGCAGCTATACTGTAGCTCAGTGGTTCTGGTTCACAAAGACGAGCAGTGATGTCACACACAGGCTCTGAAAAAAAGTTTTACAAGACCTGGGGTCCGTTTATGACATTCTACCACAACACACAAACTGTATAGTGTGCCGTGACTATGCCTCGGCCGACGCCAAACCACAACAGAAGCAAAATCTGCTCTGCTATTTTTTTTGTAATTATGTATGCATGTATTTCGTGTATATGTGTAAATAGATTTATGTAATTCATTTTGACTGTCTTTCCGACCATCCTTGGGATTGTGGGTGGGGGGGTGGGTGGGATAGGGGATTGAGTTTTATTTTTTATTTTCATATTTGATATGTCTACTCTGTTTAATACTTGCCTCTGCTCTGGGTTTGTCACAAAAACTTTAATAAAAAGATTTTGAAAAGAAAAAAAAAAAAAAAAAAGTGATGTCACACAGAATTCTACTGCCATGGTTAGTTAGTGTACATTGAGAATATTGGGCTGCTGGACCCGAGGTGAGGAAAGTGAGGGGAATAGCTGCAGAGGTAAATGGGGCGATACAGACAAACACAAGTGCTCGCATAAAAGCGTACACTTAAAATGCCACTTGAATTATAAGCAGCCTGTAAATTTAACAAGCCCCCCGAGGTGTGACTGTTATAGCTATAAATCAAATGGCTGAAGCCGCAAAAAAAAAAGTATTGGGATCCGACCATGACATTGAGACACATAAGGGTTCACTTCCATTGCTTATTATTATATGGCATTAAAAAATTGTA
Source organism: Protomyctophum bolini (assembly GCF_963924005.1). Lineage (NCBI taxonomy): Eukaryota > Metazoa > Chordata > Actinopteri > Myctophiformes > Myctophidae > Protomyctophum > Protomyctophum bolini. The sequence goes on from NC_137866.1 coordinate 21,248,886, forward strand.
TTACACACATTGTCCAGGGGTGGGCCGGGCGTGGTGGGGATAGAAGGATTGACTACAGATTAGCGACCCTCCACTTCCTAGAGTCCTTATTGGTCAAATATACTGCACACAGTACCGTATATATACAGTAGCTATAGTAGAGAGTAGAGGCAGACGGAGTGCGTGACAAACACCAGGGTGAGATAAAGCCCTGACACAGCATAGATATAAATAGGGCACTAGTTTATGGATAAACAAAGAAATATGAAATACGTATTTGTAGATACAAGGTTTCTGCCTGACAACAACGTGATCCTCGGATATCCTGAACAGCAATGCATATAATGACATCCAACCCGTGTGAACGTTAGTCAGACTCATTTGACCTTCTAGTTGCTCATAATGTGCACCGGCATCTGGCCAGGGAATACGTCTAATAAGCCGTGGTGCTGAGGTACACGATCGGAAGAGGCACGCGGGACCTCCTCTGATGGAATGTGTCATAATCCATTCCCAGCATATGTTTTCATTGACCGATACCGTCAGCATGATGTTTTTCCTGCAGTCATTACAGCTATAGCCAGATTTCATGCAGGTTTTTTTCCCTGCAGGCTTGCGGGACAGCTCGACCCCTTGGCCCTTCTCCATCAGGCTGTGCTCATCATCCAACAAGAGGGCCGGAGGGGGGTCTGAGGTATGTGGCCAGTTCCCCTGTGTGGTGGTGAAACATAAAACTGGCCCGAGTAAGAACCAAAGGAATGCTTACGGAATGCATAACACGGCAACAAAACAGGACTGGCCGGCTCCGCTGCATTCTGGAATCCCAACTGAAACATTCTGAATATTTAGACGCAGACTGGATATAACGAGGAAAAGGAAATCAAGTAGCGCCTCAAGAATAAGACACGGCGAGTCATTTTTCAGAAACTCCTACAGCTACAAACAGCTGTGTCTGCAATGTCTTGTCCCGTGTCATTAAGATTGATATTGGGGCGGGATTGCATTTAGATAGCTTTATTCATGAGGCCTAGGGCATGAATCCAAGACACATATCACCTGAGAAGAAAATACAAAACACATTTTTAAATGCCAGGACCATGACCTCTGTGGAACAGGGAGCACATACGTAGCAATAACCTCCATCTGCTTCACGTGTATACTAGACCGCTTCTAGATCACCAAACACAGACACACGCAGCTATAAATCACACAGCACAATTTAACACCACAATATCCGCACATGTTTTATGGCCCTCATAAATGCTTGCATACGGTAAAGAATATTGCTTATGGCAAGGTGTGTGTGTGTGTGTGTGTGTGTGTGTGTGTGTGTGTGTGTGTGTGTGTGTGTGTGTGTGTGTGTGTGTGTGCAGCATACTCTAGGAGATACCTGGAGAGCAATAACTATTAGGTGCCTGGCTGAAGCTGCCCTCATCTAGTTTCTTTGCTTAACAATGCTAACTAGATGCTGATGGATAGTAGCCATTAGCGCCGCAAGATTAATCACACTGGACTTGGATGGAATAAGCTGAACTGACCTTCGGTCAATAGCACAGGAGAAGATGGATACCGCTAGTGATACCTCATGTGAATACATAATTGTTTTGTGCTCTTCTGTCACGTGAATACACACAGCAGCCACCTGCTTGGTGGCTAAGCTTTGTGCAGCAGCACGGACAGGACTGGGCTAAGTAAAAGTATCACAGCTACTGCAAAACAAACGGCTTGTCATAATGGGTGAGAGATTGGCTCTGGCATCCGAATGTGTCTCCACTGACTCTCTGAGATCATCCGCCACAGAAGAATCTACGCAACTCTGCATCCTATATAACCTGGCCTTTAGGGCTGCGCTGGGTTCTGTTTGTCTGTTGGTCAGTCTGTCTAAATGTCTGTCAGCACAGAAATATCAGGCACAAACAGACGGACACAGCATATCATTAAATAGTAAATACACACTAGTTTTTATTCTTTTATTTGTGGCAAATGACAGGCTGCAATTGTAAACAAAGTTGTGCTGAACTAGTCAAACTTTTCAGAGAGGTGGAGGGTTGAGGTTGATGCTAGCAATGTAATGCAGCCGTTTCACCCTTAGAGTACAGTATACACAATAACATATATACCCCACGGTGCAGTAGTAGTAGATACTCTAGCAGCAGCCTGGGGGACCCCCTGCTGCCACCCTTCAGCATGCAGAGCGGGATGTGTGGGGGGAGTCAGGGGGACTGACACGAGAGCCTCAAATAGCTCTTTCTGGCTCATTCAACCTTCCCACTAGACATAAGGATCATGCGAACAATAATGCTTAATTTATACTGCCAGTGTAGTTGCATGCCAGTGCCGAAAAGAGATCTACAAGCTTACAGCATGGCACTTAATTTAAAAAGAGATCTACAAGTTTACAGCATACTTAATTTCACCAATGAAACAAACTCTGGACCAAACTGCCAGGTCAGCTGCCTTCAATATGTAAATGCTTGCTCACAACAGAGCAAGCATTCTTCCTTTTGGTCAGATCGCCTGCACATACTGTAAATTGCAACATGTTTGGTATATGTGACCAAATTTGACTGAGAGACTGCCATTGGATATTGTTTTTTAATATTAGTTTTTCGAATCATAGCTTCAAATTGACATATTGGTTGTTCAGTTTGACCCACCAGTTTTGGAGATATGGCTTATGGAGTAATGTCTTGCAGAAAACAGCGAGTTGAGAAAACAGGCTTGAAAGGTTCACTTCTGTTGTCTCTAACATTACACCTAGCTACATGTTTGGGCATTTATTTCATATTTACATGTCAAGTTCAGCTCTGACACTTATTTCAGACATGCTCTAGTATGTGAAGAGTCTGCCTGTGCTATTAACTCATTTTGGGAGTGGAGTATGCATGGGTCTACTCTTACTGTAATGATTTGGTGCCGATTTGATGACTGTATTGTCTGTCTTTTTAATATATGTATATATACTGTAAGTCTCTATGTATGCATTTCCTTAATGGGAGTCTATCAAAAGCTACTTATTGTCATTATGGTTCATGGTTATGGTTGCCATGTCTTTGTATATTCAATCTTTTCATTTACAATAGTGTTGTGCCTGAGCTGTGTTTCTTTCTGTTCTTTTCTTTTCTTGTTTATTATTATGTTCTTGTTGTGTAATGTCTGTGTTTATCGTCCTTAAAAAAATAATTAAACAGTTGAAAATGGGGAAAGTATATACCAGTACTATACAGTTGGAGGGGGTACAGCATTTTGTAAACAGAGCTATGTCACATTGCATCGTTATATATGTTATACACGATATAAAGCTTTTTTGAAACAAATAGCAGAATGTTTTTTTGCAGTAATTTTGGGACAAATAGCAGCATGTTCTTCTCAAGACTGTTTAAATAGTATACAAAACAAACTTGGATTTAAGATGTTTAAAGGTAGCAGCTCTGTTTACATGTGCAGTAGGTCTACTTGGTACAGACAGTAGTCCTTAGGGTGGTTGTATACCACTGGCTAACCTTCTTTTGTCACTCGCAGCAGTTCACAAATCTTGCTGCGGTTTGCACATTGTTGTATTTGTATGGGAGTGTTTTGTCGTTGGTCTTAGTTTCAAACTCACTTTGGGTGTGTGTAATCTGTGGGAAGTGTCTCTGTTGTCTTGGTATAGTCGGCAGGTGGTTAGAAAGTGTAGCTCTGTTTCCAACACATTTTGTGTGCAGTGGGTGCATAGTCTGTCTTCCCTTGGGAGCGGGGTCTGTCTCTATTGCAAGGCCGTGTTCACCGAGTCTGTACCTCAATGCTTTCCTAAGTTTCGGGTCGTTTACCGTGCTCAGGAATTCAGCCAATGTATATTCTCTTTTTAGTGATAGATAAATAATAATCGCTATATTTCACTAATTACTACTACCTACGAAGGCCTCAACGACCAGGCCCCCTGCTACCTCTCTGAGCTCATCCAACACCATGCCCTCTCCCTCAGGTCGGGTGATGCCAACCTCCTGGACAAATGTATAATAGTAAAACTATAGAACTTAATTTTATGTTAAAGGAAGTGTGGAGAGTTACTACGACGTTCATTTAGGAAAGAATAATTTGTTCTCATTTGCTCAGATGAGGATTTTTTATACATCTTTTAATGGAAAGCAGTGCATTTATATATTTTTTAATGGAAAGCAGTGCATGTACAGTGCACAGGGCGGCTGTTTCCTTTCTGCTCAAGGTTTCAGGCTTGATCTGAGAGTAGAAATGGCTGTGAGACGAGGCCTGCTATTACTGAGCACAGCAGCGAAAAGATCAAGCACGTCTAGAGGCGAGAGTTCCATAGAGGTGGTCATGATCTGAATCTCTGAGATGAGAAAGGAGCAAAAGGAAGAGGGGGTAAAATATGTACTCCGACACTGGCGTTGTTGGATGCCAAAAACAGCGGAACTACAAGCTCATAACGACACACTGTGTGAGCTTGTAGATCTGCTATTTTTTGGCAAAGACGTACATCAGATAAAGAAGAAAGCACACTGCAGAAGCGAGAGATGCTGTAGCAAACAAGGGAAGAGAGGCTGCAGGGAGCTGCTTCCCTTCACTGTTGCAGAGACATTATTCATAATTGATATGAAGCAGTGCGTGGCAAAGGGATTCATTATTCTTTCTTCGCTTCTCAGCGAAAGGATTTTTCTTCAACAGTCAAAATCTGGAAATGTTTTGATATAAAAAAAAAGTTCCATATAATATCCAATTGTATATTATGTCAGAAAAAAGAGAGGAAGGAGTGCATCTGTTTGGCCAGAGTAGAAATCTCCAACAAGGTGTTCTTTGGTACAACTGGGTGACAGAATTGATGGGAAAAAAGAAGAGACCAAGACACTCTTGTAGAAAAAGTCTTTAATAAAGTGGCTAATGCATAATTGCAATGATTAAATTAAATGTAATCCTTGCATATGCATTACTCACTATATTAAAGGATTTTTACTTTTTCTACAAGTGTGCCTTGGTCTCTTCTTCTTTTGCTTTCTTCTTTTTTTGTATAATGTGTCAATTTACTCGAAGCATACAACTGCATTTCATGCAGTGTTTCAAAATGTACTGAGTGAACTGAACTGATCCATAACGCTGGCGTGTGCCACCATTATGTTGACTGCTCTTTGGTGAGAACATGTTCACTGTCTGAGTGTCTGTAGCCCTGGAGGGCGTCAACCCCAGGCCTCAATCACTACAGAAAGTCTCCACAAAGATGCAGTATGTGAGGTAGAAAATGTATATCTCTTAACAAATGAAAACCCGCGCGTCACATTAGCTCGGGCCCGCATTGCCGTTTAGCATCACTGCTGCTGACTTCCATGGACACGACCACACGCCCCCGGCGCACGGCCAGACTCCCGGGACCTCGCGAAAAAACAAGATTTCTTTCCCAGTCCCACCACCACAACCACGGACTCATTGTAACCTCGCATCAGTGTCACTGCAGACACGTATTCACACTGTGGAGGATTTATGTGTGTGTGTGTGTGTGTGTGTGTGTGTGTGTGTGTGTGTGTGTGTGTGTGTGTGTGTGTGTCCCCAAGAGGAAAACAATCTAAACATATACTAACGTCAGCAACGGGCAGATTAACACACACAAGGGTTATTAATGAGTTTTCTTATTGAAGTGCCTGTAACCGTGTGTTTACTTTATGTCAGTCAGCGATGCGATTCGTTCTTTTTCATCCACCACCGCACCATACGCACGGACTGGAGAGAGGCGAAGTGTTTCTCTCCCTTCGGCTCATTGTAACTACAAATATTGTTCCCGCTGAAACAATGTGGGGTCACTGCAATCCAAAAGATTGTAGTAGGCCTACTATGAATCAGTCAAGGTCCCCCAAAAAATATATACTACAGTATGTTCTGCTCCATTCTCAACATCTTTTGGTTTCCAACAAAACAGTAATTTCTTGCAAGTAAACAAAAACAGTAAAAAGCAGTTGCATGTGTGCTTATTTTAATTAAATTAAATTGGCTTTGATGTGAAAATAGTTATCAGATATCTGATATCTTCAGAAGAAGACATTTACTGCATGTCTCCCCCCCCCCCCCCCCCATCTCTCTCCCCATTTCCTGTCAGTCTACTGTCTGTCCCTTCATAAAAAATATAAAATAAAGGCGAAAGCCACAAAAAAAAACCATAAAAAAACAGCTGAAACATGAAGTGGAGTCTTGTCAAATACCACAATGTCCTTCTTCCCATTGCGCTGCAACGTAACTAGGATGAAATTCTAGTATTATAAAATGATCCGGGACAGATTACCGTGGCCAATACTTAACCACTGCTCTGACAAGGTAGTGGAGAGGAGTGTGGGTGGGGTGTGGGTGTTGGTGGGGTGGGAGAGTGGGTTGCTGTACGGTGGTGGGAGGGGGCCCGACAGCTGGCTCCTTATTTATCAGCTCCTTATTGGTTAATTAAATCCAAGACATTCCCGAAAGGTTTTTGGCTGCTTGCATTATTAGCGGCTAAAACTAATTAGTGTCTAGACGCTATTTTTAATTACCTAAACCATTTACAATGACCAAAACCCATAAGATGGGGCAAAAAGATTTGTTTTTGCCCATAATCCAGTAAATCCCTGAACAACAGTGCCTGCCAACTCGTAGTTAAATTAACACTCTGTATCCTGCTTTGCCGGGAGTGTCCGCTCTGAGACTTAAGAGCTTTAGGTTGTGTGTTGGTTTGTATCCTACTGACTCAACTGCTAGTGAGGAGCCTACGTCCTACTCCTCCTGCGGACAGGTGCCGCCACAGCCCATAGGAGACGGAGTACATGCAATGACCATTCCACAACAGGTCGTTAAGAGGAAGCAATCTGATTGGTTGAAACGGTTTCTAGCCGTCGATCAAACCAGCACTGTTCACCACCTAATCAAAACAAATAATTCAGCCGCTCTGTTTTCCCAGAGCGCTAGCAAACTCGGTGGCTAGGCTAGCTAGTTTCTTTGGACATTTGTGGTCGTAGTGACTACATCTGTCATTAAAAAAAAGTTTCGTTTTGCTTGTAGATCGGTTATTTTTGCTACGACAGCAATATATGGCCCTAGGCAGTTAGTGTGGAAATATAGTGGCTCTCTCCATCGTCAAAATTGCCTCCTCACCACCTCTCCCTTTCAATCTCTCCTGCCTTTGTGGCTTTCCATCTCATTTCCACACTTATTTTGTCCTCATCTTGTGTGACCATGGAGAGCAATACACCCCCCTGTCCCTCCCACGTCCAATTCCACTTGCAAGCATCAATCAAAGCGCGTGCATCTGCCATGCCACGTTCTCATTACCAATATCTGAAAGAGACGTTTCGCTGCAGAACTGTGACTCAAAGAAAAGTCTGCCATCAATGCTTTGGTGAAGGGCGCGAGTGGCCAAGCAGAATACTGACATTCTGTGACAGGTGACTCATGTTGCTAGTACAGGGATTTGTGTAAGAACACGGCATGGTTTACCTGAGGACATTAATACCTGCATATTTACAGTAATCTGTTCGCGTGATCTGCGGGATCAACTCTCATTTGGGATTAGATAGCATCAAAAATAATCTACAGTAATATTTACAAGCTCACAACGCGTCTCATCTGCAGTAGTTCTTCATACTACAAAGTATACCAGGCGTAATGAATCAGCAAGACCCACTTTGGGAACTGGCATTATGAAGAACGAGGGCAGGTCTATTGTGTGCAGGCGTGAATTAATATAAGCACAAGTATGGGGTTGAGAAGTGTGCCGATCCCATTAAGCAGATAAGTGCATTTTAATTCCAGGTATGATAACCATCATTAGTTTAATGACTGGCTACTGACCTGTCATTATGTAACGGAAGCCATGAGCTCGGCACTGGCAATGAAATAACTGCTTTCTTTTTTTCCCCTTCTTCTTTTGTTTTCTGTTCTCCTAAATGAGGCCCCCTGATGGTTTAAAGCCTTAGGATTTGCCCAGTTGTAGTGGCTAGAAACTAAAAATAAATGCACACAGAATTAGCCCAAAGGCTCAGACGTGCACACACACACACACACACACACACACACACACACACACACACACACACACACACACACACACACACACACACACACACACACACACACACACACACACACACACACACACACACACACACACACACACACACACACACACACACACACACACACACACTGGTGTCCTCAGTCAGAGGAGTAAATGTCCTTGAGAGGGTGGCATGTAGGCTCACTTGCAGCCTGTTTTCTCCTCTCTCTCTCTCTCTCTACTCACTCTATCAGCAAGCTGTGTGGTTAATATTAAATTGCTATGGAGAATAAAAGGGAGATTGGATCGAAACACCTTCCATATGCCAGCTGATCCGTTTTATCTGGGTGCCAGGCAGCGCAGAGCCGCAGACCCATGCCCGTCCCCCCCCTGTCCCCCCCACAGAAGGGGACTTTTTTTTGACAAAACAAGCAGGAGGCATGACGACGGGGGCTTTGCGTCCAGCCTTAGTTGGCTTTTTCACGGATCCGCTTTTATGAAACCCGTTGTTGCTCACTCTGAAGATTAAGCAACGGTTTTGACTTGGGAAGGAAAGAATTTTGGGGATATTCTAGACGCAGAAGCTGTTGAGGCTGTTTGACTACAACATATAATCTGTGCAAGGTTGAGAGGAACAGCCTCACCACAGTGGTTTACAAAAACATCACTCATAACCCCCCCCCCCCCCCCCCCCTCCCTCCCTTCAATACACACATGCACACATTTTCGAAATGCCAATAACTTCCACCTTAGCTGACCTTGGGAACACAATTCCCAGAACCGGTACCAAAAAAGTCCTAAAACTGCTCGCACCCGACCGCAGTTCTGATGTCAGTCGATGATTATAATCATAGGAGTTGGAATGGAGGCCTTTCTTTTGGCCAGGGTGCATTCCTTCATGTCTGAGGTTTCGCATGTGAATAATAATACACAAGTGAGGGAACGGAGGGGACTCGCTGTTAACTCACCACGGCCACCTACGCCACATTCATTAATTCATTCATTTATTCAAAAAGGCATGTTTTGCACGTATAGTGTAATGACTACTGAGGCCCTAAAACAGGTTAGTGTGCCTACTAGTATGAAATCCTAAAAAAACTGTGATTTCCGGGGACCCTCAGGGTAGGGCTGCACAATATATCGTTATCGTATCGATATCGAGGTATGAACATGCACAATATCAGTATCGCAAAAAGACAACGGTATCGCGATATAGATATATCGTCGACATATAGATATATCGTCTATATCGACAATATATCGTCCACTTCTAAAGCCAGCCCTCTATTTTAGCCTGTGCCCCTCGGAAAATAAACCATCACTCGTTTGTCCCTCTGTCCTGTTGTAGCCTGGCTCCAGCCCTGCATCGCTAGCCAGGTCCATTAAGAAAATATGTTCTGGCGATTCAGGTCTGGAGTCTCCCGACGACGGTGTCAGCTAGGGCTGCACGATATATCGTCATCGTATCGATATCGAGATATCTGCCATATATATCGTGATATGAATTTTTGTCCATATCGTGCAGCCCTACCTCAGGGATCCTTGAGGGGGTTCCAGGGGACTGACAAAATGACTGGCAGGTAGTAACAAGGATTTTATAGTGTAGACTGGCGTACCAGAGATGGAAATGATATCAAAAGGGGCCCCATGGCATAATGAAAATGAAATCGCTGTCGCTGTCTTGAACTATCGGGTGACAACCGACAACAGCCACGTAAGAATCACCATGTTATTTCAAACTCACACACACAGCCCTGGCCTTCAATTAACACAATGCGTTCCATGCCCAAAGCACCATTCAGTCAAGTTGATCTCTCATGGGAGACGTCGACTGAAATGATGTGGTGACGCTGTCGTTTCCGCCTATGCAGCGGCTTGGCCATGGCAGCTGTGCCGCAGTGCACAAGAAACATATTTGTCCTTGGGGTCGGGCATAAATCAGAGGATAGAGGGGGCGCCGTGGTCCAGTCGTCTGCCAGGGAAACGCTACATTTAATTAACTTGTATCTGCTGAGCCGGGCTTCACTCTAAATTTGAAAACCTATTGATGTCCGAGGACGACGACGCGGAGACCGAGGTGACAACGTCAAGTGTTGTCAGAGGCTCGGGTCGAAGAGGTCGGTAACATTTTCATTCATCACAGCTCTCTTAAAAAGGTAACTGCTGGAGACCTTTCCAGTCATATTTTTTGTTAAGAGCACAAAGCACATCCTCTCATAGAGAATGAAGTACCGTATAAATGTAATATCACATCAAAACCGTTTAGCATCGCCGTGGTAATGTCACCCACAGAACATTATGCTCCACCTCAACTGCTGAGACAGACTGTCCAGCTAACATCTGAACCTACGGTAGCACAAATCTAAAAGTGAATCATCTCTTTTGCTATAGCTATGCCCTTTGTTCTGTACCGCCTCTGTTGGAGAATCCCCATCGGAATTGCAATATTCGTCTCTGCACCGACGCACCGTGTTAATGTAGTCTTTTTTGAAGTCCACCATGCCAACCACAGCCAAGCTAATTGCAGCCGGACACATACTGTGAGGGGGAATTGCAGTGCATGCTAATTGTCGAGGTTAAAGCAGGCCCGAGTCACCCAGCATGCATTGTTACTTGGGAGCCAGTGGGATGTTTATTTTTGTCCATTTTGAAAGAGGACGTCGGCTCCACATGGTTCATATTGGAATTCAAACAAACGTTGGCTAAAAGAACAATACCACACCCCCACATTCCTGTACAAACGGCAGAATGAGACGCCGGCCTCTTTGCTACAGTGAGAGGCCCATGTTGGTGCTGTTGTTCAGGGGGCGTCCACTTAAGCACAATTATTAGCAGATCTACAAGCTTTACAATGCATTGCGATACAATGCGCTGTGAGCTTGCTAGATCTACCATTTTCGAAAATGTGTTTTTCCCCGTTATGCCCCAAATAGGAACAGAAGGCTAGTTTACAGTGATTAATACATTTATTATGGTTGCAGAAAGAAAACAAGTGTCAATCGAAAAATCTGATTAAAATCTGCAAAAAACCTTTAAAGGCGGAGGAAATAAATAAAAGACCTGCTGTTTTTGGTTAATTTTCTTTTTGAAAGCTAGGAGGTGGCCATTACCATCCCCTGGGACCACAAATGACGGCCCTGGTGGTGTTTTTATCCTTCCCCCGTCACCGCTGACAGCGTGCACACACACACACACACACACACACACACACACACAATCATTTCGGCGTGCACGACTGCACCGCATCTGAATATTTATGAAAGTTGTTGAGCAGCCACATTCCATTATAGAGGAGATTGCCTGGCGTGGCGTGGGGCTCCCATTACTTTCACCCTGATCAAGTCTGTCTGGAAGAAGGTCTATACACTTCATCCAATAGGAGTCTGTATTTCACCACACCTGCCCACCTGCCTGAGGGGACAATAAAGTCTGCAACCCCCCCCCCCCCCCCCCCCCCCCCCACCACACCCCCAAATAAATAAATAAAAGGATTGTGTTTTCAATCAAATCAAATGATTTGTTAACCACTTCAACCCTATGGACGTCTACATCTACAAGCTCACAGGCTTGTAGAATGTATAGATATGACATTTTTGCAACTTTTCTGAATGCCAGCAGCAGTGAAACTGAACCCACCTGCTACAGCATGTGAGAAAACAACAGCACAGCAACGCACTTCTACAACAACACCCTCGGTTTTGTGATTAGCAACGTTACTTTCCACAGATTTGATGTTTTCTCCATATGTTCCTATAACTTCCTCGTAAAGACAACGGTAAACTATTAACGGCAAGATCCTTTTTCAATCACAGCTCGCAACAGAGCCAGATCAAACAACACATGGCCCACAGGAGCTATACAGACACAGCTGTACTCTACCCCACACACCACACACACACAATAGTGTTATTGTTCCCATGGCTTGCTTGAGAAGTGGGCGGATTTGACTAACATCCTCCATTCATCCCGCTGAAAACAAACACTGGCGACCCCAAAAGGTCCCGATAAGAATCGGGTCTGCTTTTTTTTTTACCTTCCGTAACACGTGAGGAGGTGGAACGGTAAAACGAGACCCAGAGGCACCCAGACAGTAAGTTAATTGAACTCTGGAAGCGTACAAAAAAAAAGTGACCTTGTTTAAGGGTGGGAATGCACATAGCGTTTACATTTTTTTCCTTCAACGTACTGACAATCGTATGTTACTGTGGTGATAAAAGGTATCTGTATATGAATTCTGAACATTTGTTCATCTCTTTAAGAGTGACGCATCACTAAGCAGAGCAGAGTAGACTGACTGAACATACTGAGCAATTATGTTGCTGGCTGGAACAGCGCCACTCTTATGCACGTACACTACAAGATCTTCAGTTCTTGTCTCTTTATTTATTCCATTTCACAACAAAGTAACAGGGCTTGTTTTCTTTTCATTCAGCAAGAAAATCTGATTATTTCTGCCACACTCACGAAACACAGAAGATGAAGATTGACAATATCTGAACTTATATCATGGCCATTGACCAGGCAGGCATTCATGATGCAACCCAAGGTTCTACCAAAGTTTAACATGACATTAAAAGAAAGTTGTACAATAAATGACTGCATAAGAGCTACAGTTATTTAAAAATGAGGTGATATTATTTATATGGATACTAAAAAGGATCGGCCAGTATTGACCCTTGTGGGACACCTTTTGAGATGGTTAAAAGCTTAGAGTGGGTATTTCCTGTTTTCACACATTGACGTCTTTCAGACAGGTAGCTTTGGAACCAAGTGCAGACATTTGTGTCAAAACCAATACTGTGCAACGAAAGGGAATGATGGACAGTATCAAAAGCTTTTGATAAGTCTACAAATAGAGTGCATAGTGCATTTTTGAGTGATTCCACTCCAAGGAACAGCAATGTCCGTGTTAACCTAGGTATGTGACTTGTCCGTGTTAACCTAGGTATGTGACTTGTCCGTGTTAACCTAGGTATGTACGTCTCTAAATGTTTTGATGAATTGAACATGGTGGACCCTCTTGTAAACAAGTGTAATGCTTAATTTGGTCGTCCACTCACAGTTAACAGTCTTTGTATTGAGTTTGTGCTTGAAATGTACTGTAATTCTGCAAACTGTTAATACATATTTCAATCAAATCAATCAATCAATCAATGTGACTTGTGACTATGTGACTTCAATGAGTACCAGTAGGGGCACTGTTGTGCCAGAAACAGAGAGAGAGAGAGATAGTGCTGCACTGTTGCCTGCTAATGAGAGAGAGAGAGAGAGAGAGGGGAGGAGGAGGGGGGGAGAGAGAGGAGAGTTGCACCACTCAGTTCACACGGGTGTGATTTTTGAGTGGTGCAACCACTCCTACAACCAGCAATGTCCGTGTACAGTCATACACCTATGTACCCATGTGGTCATGAGCACCAGTATATGACTATAGGGTACCAGTAGGGGGCGCCAGAAACAGAGAGAGTGATAGTGCTGCAATGTTGCCTGCTAATGAGAGAGAGAGAGAGAGAGAGAGAGAGAGAGAGAGAGGTGGGGAGCTGCACCACTCAGTTCACACGGGTGTGATTTTTTTATTATCTAGGGCTGATGCTAAATCATTTACAACTAAGGTGGATGCTGAGATTGTGCTGTGACAGACAGACAATCTGTCTGCACATGTACATGTAATCACACACACTCACACACACACACACACACACACACACACACACACACACACACACACACACACACACACACACAGAGAGAGAGAGAGAGAGACTGAGAGGAGATGCTGCAGATGTCTGAAATGTGAATGATTCACCATTCCTGCAGTTCTTTTTAGACCTGTGTATTTTTTTTAAACTCTTCTGTTGATAACGGAGAGAAAGCCCACTGTGAAAGAGTCACCGAAGCCAACATCATGTCAGCAGCAGCCTGTCAATATCCTCCTTTTCACTGTGGATACATGGAAAAGTTCTCTGGTACCCTGATAATGAGGAATGTATAGTTTGACAGACTTGCTGAAATAAAATGTTAAGTTGAACAAGCCCAGTCAAGTTCAAGTACAGAATGAATCTGAAGCCAACAAGAGGGAGGTACATGTGTTCATTTAAAACCACCTAAGCTGTATTTTATTGCTCGTTGTAGGCAGGTGCGCGGAAATAGTGAAATTCTTGTCACCTACACAGACATGGCCAAAATAGGAATGCCCAGTTGATAAGCAAAACTTGTGGTAAACTCTGAGGGTGCCAAAATTAGCCCTCTGAGAGTCAAATTAAAAGAGAGATATCTGCTAAATGTGCTATTCATCTCATGCTTGCCCCACAGCCCACACATCTCTTTGATGAAAAGTTCTGAACGGGTGAGAAGAAGTGTGATGTGTGTATATCTCTCTCTCAAAAAACAAACAAAAACGTTGTAAGGGCCGGTGTGCGTGTGTCCTGAGCATGACGTTAAACTGCTCCGTTGTACTGTAACTACCATCGTTAATGTAGTGGGGTGCAGATTTAAGATGCATTTAATTGCAACCTCTGTGGACACTGTGTGCTTCAACACCATCGCGAGCTTGCATACAACAAGGCACTGCTCACCGATTGAGTATAATTACCGACAGCTGGTGCTGCTTGGTGGACCTTCTCATGAGAAGCTACTGGGAAGAGAGGCGTTGAACCTGGTCTTCTAGCGGTGTGTCCATCCGCTGTCGGAACAACAGTGGGTGGATTTTGGGCCCGTGTGTGTGTGTGTGTGTGAGTGAGTGAAGCACAAAGTCTACAAAACACCCAGACCTGGACGGCAGCAGCCTGTGTGGGGACAAAGTACACATCTGCAAAGCAGCAATCTCAACCATTGCAAGGAGCCTGAAAGACAGCGCATTCGACCGCACCCTGCGCATATCGTACAGAAGCAACAGGGCGATGAACAACTCGCCTATAAACTACTCTAGTCTACACCCAGAAGACACCACTCCAGGACCCCGCCTGCATTCAGAGGACCCTACAGCCAAGCACCCCCCCCCCCCCCCCCTGCCCCACCCGGAGGTCATGCCAGCGCACCACAGGCAGGCCCACCTCCCCTCATGCCCACCCCACCACATACCCATCACCATCCATACACATGCAAGCACCACCAATCACACTTATACCCAAGCTCTGAAAACAACCACTCCCAGCCCCACACATGGAAGAATCACACCCTATGAGCACAACATGCATAATGAGTTCATCAACATACTCAGTGAGCTTTACACCAACTGGTTCCAGTCCAAAACTACTAGTGGAATATAAATTCCAAAATGGATTACAAACCACCCTAGACTCAGTCTTACGATTGAGAAAATCCCCCATAGGCAGACCTGGCTCCCAAGAGAAGACAGACTATGCACCCACTGCACACAAAACGAGGTAGAGACTGAGCTACACTTCCTAGCCGTCTGTCCACTGTACCAAGACATCAGAGACATGTACTTACAATCCTTACAAAGGAGGTTTTGGTGAAAACCACGAAATGTTTATAACATGTTTAAAACATTGAAATACTGCTGTCTTGATTTATTCGTTCCACTTTTGCTTTGGCAATGTAAGCGTGAGTGCGTGCATGCGTGCGTGCGTGTACACGGATGATGGAAGGAACCAGCTGACTCCATGAGTTCCACATTGGCAACAGTAAGTAAGTAAATGTTACAAAGTGCTGTACAACAAGGCAAAACAATCATATTAAAACAAGGGCATGAAACAAACAATGGAAGGTAAAACATTAAATGCAACAACTCAAGCAAAATTTATAATAAAATAAAGTGCTGACGAAATAAATACGTTTTTAACAATCTCTTAAAACCGTCGACAGACTCTGCATTCTTCAGTTCAAGGGGCAGGGCATTCCACAAAGTGGGGGCAACCACTTCAAATGCGCGGTCACCCTTGGTTTTGAGTCTGGTTGTAGGGATAGAGAGAAGACCTTTATCGGAGGACCTGAGAGAACGTGTGTTAGGTTTAGCATGTAGTAGTTCAGAGATGTAAAGTGGAGCCAGTCCGTGTAATGCATTGTAAGTTATTAAGAGAATTTTGAAATTGATCCTGGATTTGACGGGCAACCAATGGAGTGTAGCAAGTACGGGAGTAATATGAGATCTGCGGGGTGTGTTTGTTAGAATCCTGGCAGCTGTATTCTGTACTAGTTGAAGTTTATGGATTGAGGAGGAGCTGAGGGTAGTGTAGAGTCCATTACAATAATCGAGGCGGGAGGAGATGAAGGCATGGATGATTTTTTCTAGGTCTTGGGGGGTGAGAACTGGCTTGATTTTAGAGATGTTACGGAGGTGAAAGAAACAGGACTGGGTGACCTTCTTGACATGGGATTCTAGGTTCATGCGGTTATCAAAGAGGACACCCAGATTTCTGGCAGACTCAACAGGCGTTGAGGACGGTCAAACATACAAAGCCATACACGCTGTGTCTACGTGCTGTGCATGGCTCATTCTGCCCGGAGGACTACAGAGAGCATTTATGGATAGAGGGAGGCTTTTCTTTCTTCTCATTTTCATTTACAGACGGATACATAACTCGAGGCATATCAAGGCCTTTGGAAAATGTCACTCCTAGCCGCTCCTATATTCAGCTATAGTGTAGATTAAACATTAAATTCCCATTGACAATGACTGGAGAATTTACATCATATGTGGACGAGCAAATCGGCTATTTTTGTCCTACACAAAGATTAAATTAAAATCGACAATGAATGGATTATGTACAATGATAAGAGCGCCACTCACTTCACACAGGTGTGATTTTTGAGGGGCACTAGCCCCTCCTATATTCAGCTATAGTGTAGATTTTTGTCCTAACACAAACAATAAATGCCATTGACAACTAGTGGTGCAACCACTCCCTTACGGAGCTATGTGTGTGGGTGGGTGCCTGCCTGCCTGCCTGGGTATGAGCACGAAAACAGCATGGTTGTTTTTCACCCCCGGGAACCCCCACACGGAGTTGCACCACTCACTTCACACAGGTGTGATTTTTATATTTTTTAGGAGCAACCTGCCCCAAAAAGTCCTGACCACATTATGAGTCCTCATGTTGGTGAGAGATAAGACATGGCATTGCCTTGTCAGGTAATTGATGACTTTGGGGACAGTGTTAAATTCTTAGTAGTGATTGGGTGGCAGGAGGTGGTACATTGCCCTGGTAAATGTCCTGCATTGTAATTGGTCCCATTATGTTAATGGCCAGTTACATAAAAGCCTAGACAATGGGAGTGTCCTCTGAAGCAATTCTATGGGGGAACTATACTCCTAATCATAATGGAACGCCTGATAAGATTGTTAAAAAAGGTAATGGTCCAAGTGCAAAAGCGGTGCTGACACGTATCTCAATTGGCAGATTTGGCACGGACCATAATGTGTGGACAACAGAGAGAATAGGATGATCGCTGGACTTTGGTGGACTAAACCAGTGATTCCCAATCTTTTTTCCTTGGATCTTACATTACCAGGGCAATGTAAGAAAGTGTTCTTACATTATTATGACAAAAGTGAATACTGGTATACCTCCAACGTGTGCAGCATGCACGTACGCACATTTGAGTTTTTCAAACATGCTAACAACTTAAGCCCCTACAGTATATACTTCCCATAAGATGAATAGCAAAAATAGGCGATCTACAAGCTCACAGTGCATTGCATCGTGATGCGTTTTGAGCTTATAGATCCGCTACGTTTTGAGGGGCACTATATAGCCCCTCCTGTATTCAGCTATAGTGTAGATTATTGTCCTAACAAACATTAAATGCCATTGACAATGAATGGAGAATTTATGTCGTATATGTCTGAGCAAATGCCCAGCTTTGTGTGTTTGTGTGAATTCTAGCAATGATTTGATTGGCTGATCACCCCATAGTGATGATTTGATTGGCTGCGCAAAGTACATATTGATTAAAAAGTGAGGGCAGAAAATTTAAGACGCCAATTGTGATTGGCCGGAATGACAGAAAAGTGATGTATGATCATAAGAGCGCCCCTCACTTTACACAAGTGTGATTTTTGATACATTTAAAAAAAAGAATTACCGTCTGAAATGAATGCCAAGTTGAACTGATATCACATTGAGAACGTATATAGGCAGGATGAAAATAAGTTGAAATTTATTTTGTGAAACATGTTTCAAAATTTGGACTTCTTCCAAACAGACATTACCCCGCACCCCTTCCTACGATCTTCGGTACCGCCACGTTTAAAACTTATCATATGTTGCATCAACTGCAGCGAGCAAAGGCTCTGCTCTGCTGCATTCATTTGTATTGGTGCGAAGCTTGAACAATATACCGGTAGGTTAATTGCGGACCGCTACAGACTTTATGATATTAACCTACCAATAAGGACCAAATGCCATTGCGCAGTAGCCTACACCAACAAGTCTATGCTGCATAGCCACATGTGAAACTATATCGTGCTGTATTTTGCTCTCCATTTCATGGTCATGGTCATGCGAGGAGAGAGCGAGAGGGTGCAGAGAGAGAGAGAGAGGTGTGAATGGAATCGCATCAAATAGCGTGGTTTGTGAGAAAAAAGTATACAGTGGGTCGCCGTGCGCATATATCATATATGGCACATCTCTCTCCTGTTTTGGTAATAAAGGGCGCACCCTTGACTGCATTGCGTCGTCACTGCGCCTGCATGCCGACAATGTGCGCGCGTGAACTTTTATTAGCCTACATTATAACGTGACATTTATTATACACCTGGAAAATATAGCCACTCTACAGGCTCACAACTGGTTGTGGACACTTCTATAGGTCTGACTCTGCTATTATTTTCTGTGCAGGACTTGCCAAGTCGCCAGAGCAATGGTAAAGTGTCTATCATTTTTTAATTATACGGAGAGAAAAGTCGAGTCGGGATTTGGAGATTTACGCACATAGTGTGACACGCTGACGGACAATGAAAGTTCCACTTCCACTCACAATTTACGTGGCTTTTAAAATGTGGTAAAACATTTTTTTTTAAAGTGTAAATATAAAATCAAATATAATACAATTGAAACCTGCTACTGCAGTGATTTTATCCTGTGTTCAATGCGTTTCTGCGTTTGTGTGTGGACATAGATATCTCTGTCATATGGGCAGGGATTTCTTTCTAAAACGGAGGACGGAAATATCTGTTTAGCAAAAGATCCTTGTACGTGTAGCCTGGGCCTAATTGGTGAAACAACAAGCGAAACTGACAGAGATCGATGCCCGACTACTTTATCGTACAATTGCTGAAAACAACTCATCTACAAGCTCATGTATAAATCAAGCGTTAGGCCTAACGCCGTTGCATGATCCCGTGTGATCTGAATGATTCAGACCAAGACTTTCTACAGTGACGGGGCCTGAGAATGGATGTCAGCAGAAGTCAGAGCCAAACCAAGGCAGGGAGAAATTAGCCTGCATTATATCTTGAGGTGCCCACCTCAAGATATATGTTCTGCAGTCTTACATCCCGCTGTACTCTGCTATACTCTGCATCCTTGGCCCTCAAGGAAACAGCCCCCTTTCATAGCTCCATCGTATCAGAGAAAGGTTGCTTCATTTAAAAAATCTGATAATATGAAGGGACATTGGACAGTAACATTTTAGTCAAGGACTTGTTGAATGCTGAATCATGTGGGATTGTGGGTGGCATCATCCTTGGGCTGTATCCTTTGTGTGTCCGTGCACGAGGATGTGCACAGTATTTCCACCTTGGGTAATGATGTCAGAACTTGGCCTTTCAGGATGTGAATTTCAACAAAGCAACAACCTTCTTAGATGCTGCCAAAATATTTACAGTAACAGTTATGAATGTATAGGGTTATGAAGTAATCTGGCCTAACCAATATGGCAGCAGGATAAATTCCGGCCCCTCCTCCTTAGGGGCTAGAAGAATGTGTCCTAAAGAAGTCACGTTGCAACCAAACATATTCTTACAAAGACAGGAAGGAAAGGACTATTGAGAAGTGGCTATTGAACTGCCAGCATGTTGCCCCTGTGGGTGATACAAGACAATAGCAATAATAAGATTACATCGAGTTTCCCTGGGAAATCTGGTGTACACACTATATGAGGTCAACTTCTTTGTTGTCAGCCCTGTGAGTCACAGTGGGGAAGCACGCATTATTACAGTACTTATGTGCTCAAACAATAAAAATTTATGAATTCTCTGAACACTAACCAAATTATGAAGGCAAACAGAGAAGACTTAATAAAACAGTGGAGCATAATTATTGGAAGGCCATCACTCCACCTCTTAACACCCCAATCAACCAGGAAGAAGTTTCTTTGTTCTTTCCATTAGTACCCAAGACGAAGTTTATCGATATGAAAACGGATCACTTCACAGCATGGAAGCGCCCGTTGTGAGATGTCAGTGAGACGTCATCAAAAATGCCCCTCCCCCGTTTAGCCGACGACAACGAAAATCTCAAAACGTTAATAACTTGCGATCTAAATCAGAGAGCGACCTAGAGTCATGAGGCTATTGTTAGCTGCTACACACACATTCACAACAACATCCGGTGTTGGGCTTGTTTCTAAAGTGTAGTTGCTCATTTAGGTTTACATGGGGGTCCTTTATGACAATGTTTGAGCAGAATCACAGGTTTAAACAACATTAGGGAACAAGCCTATAGCGCCCCTCAAAAGCCTTGCTTGTTCTTTCTGAGAATATGGAATTTGGCAAGCATTAAATATCTGTTAGTTTGGTATGTTTAGAACCCTACTAGCTGGAGAAGGCAGAGTTATTGATCCTAGCCAAATCTCCCAAATGAAAACAGTTGTCTATCTCCACAGCAGTTCAATTCACACAGCATTTTCTATCACCACAACAGTTCAATTCATCACAGTATTCCCAGTCCAACAATTACCTACCTACCGACCGAGCGACCACACACACACACACACACACACACACACACACACACACTCTAATGAAGCTGGTCCAGGGAACATGATGGTAATGAGACGATTAAGTGAACGCCTCTTCTGACATTTGAATCCAACTGCCCTTTCACAAACCAACACCCAGCCTGCCGGGGGAGGAGGAGTCAGAGAGGAGAAGCAACAACTAATGACCTTCTCGCAGGGACGAGAAGGTGACGGGGTATAGATAGGCAACAGCAATTCAACTTCAAAAAGTGACTCACAAAGAAAAAGAGGCAAAGTGGGAGGCAAGGTGGAGCAGAGAGAGAGGTAAAGAAAGGCAATTTAGAGCATGTCAGAGGGGTGACTGACAGGGAATGGCAATCAAGAGACGGACAGGAATGAGTCAGAGGCTGTGGGAGAGCGTGCGTGTGCGTCGTGTGCGAGACTGAAAGAGAGAGGCAGAGCAAAAAAAAAAGAAATTGAAAGATTACCTGAAAAGACTAGAGAAAGGAGAGCAAGGACAGGCATTAACTTCAAAGTAATTCTCCTGGCCATGGCCCTGTGCTGCTGAATCCTCCTCTAGCCCAGGGCCGTTGTCCCCTAGAGCCCAACCAATGCCACATCTTGAGTGCAATGTCAATGGAGATCGGAGAGTCTTATATAGACAACGAATTTGTTTGACCGATATTATATTAAAACGGAAGCAAAATAATTTCTAACCCATTATAAAAACTGAACATTTTATTAACGTAGAAAATTCTAAAATATTGTCTAAGTTTTGGAACTTTTCGCTTGTAATAACCATGCCCAAAACAAGGCGATTCAGGTAGAAATTGGTACACATCAGCTACATACTAACTGCCAATCAACAAAGTCATGTAATGGCTGATTCATTGGCCAAACAGTGGAGGCACAGTGGTCTGGATGATGATGACTGAGACAAAATAGTGTATTGGCTCTATCCCAGGACCACTGGGAGAGGACTGAGGTTGTGGGCTGTCAGCTGAATGCACGTGTGCCCTCTCTGGTCTCATCATTTCAACAGCATGGTCCCCAGATGATTAACAGGAGCGTGCACGCACGCACGCACACACCTATTTTTCGTCCTCCTATAAACACAACCTGTGTCTGTGATCAAATATTCAGTGCCTTACTACTGTAGGTGATGTTATGATCTTATGAATGATAGTCTGTGTAAAAAAAAATTGACTGACTCATGAAGTAAAAGATAAAGTGTATATGAATTTATGAATATAAAACAGTGCAACTGACTAGAGTATCAAACTGGTCCTCTTATTACTTCACCCACATGCGAGCATACAGCTGCATGCACCCACACAGTACACGCACTCTCTCAAATGTTCTCAGGGAAAATATACTTCATTTCACGGCTGTGTTGCCAGCACTTACTGTAACACGTTTGTGTGTGTGTGTGTAACCTTCAAATGTACATAATTTTCGTTTTGATTGTATTGCTGTATTTTTGAATTGTTCTTTCTGCTTTGGCAATGTAAACGTATGTTTTCTCATGCCAATAAAGCCCTTTGAATTGAATTGTGTGTGAACAACCAGTTCACTTTTATTTGTCAAGCACACACAGTTCATACTCTGTCATGTGGTGACAAAGTATAAATTAGGCTTAATTGTGCTGAACATATTAGAGTTAGAGAGTACAATTGTACCCGTCTGTCTGTATCGAGTTTGTGCCCATATATGGAGTTGTCTGTTTCTTTTTCCGTCTACCCGTGTCCCTTTTATGTTGATATGGAATCTCTGTATCCGTCAGTCTGTGTCTCTTTTATGCCATAGTATACATAGTGTGCAGACTTCTATTTGTATGGGCCAGTAACATACGTACAGTATAGCCGCCCGACAAAGCCAGCCCAAGCCAAATGACGACGTCCTTGGTGGTGGGCAGGCACTTTATTCTTGTTACAGACCCTGAAGAACCCTTTGCGCTAGGCGTGGGTTGTATGCGCTTCTTATTTTCTACACGGAGACAGTATGTCTCTAAAGGCTTTTAAAACTTTCTTGCCTTGGGTTATTTTTTTCTTTTACTGTCTTGTTAATTTAAATCAATATTGGTTGCAGCAAAATGGCCCTTGTCAACAAGAGAGATCACATGGGATTTTCACATGGCCGGCGTTGTATGTCCAAACGGTCCATTATAGACAACCCCATTTAGCATGTAATCACATCTCAATAAGTAACACTATTTCGGTCGATGGGCCTCCGCTCTGCTGCGTCTGGATCGGAGGAAATCGATGGGAGCCATTGTCAAGACGAGGCTTTCTACTCCCTCTCTTTCGCTCATTCTCTTTCTCGCTCCGTCTCTGTCGTTCTCCGTGGCGCGCCCATTTGGATGTCAGAGGACGGAGACGTATGGGAGAGGAGGTGACACGGTGGCAGCAGTTGCAGGAGGATTATTATCCCATTCTGACCTGAGATCAGATTCATACGAGGTTTCCACTGGACACACACTGGTCTGATTAACCCATCTACTAAAAATGTCAGTCGTTCTTCGATTTTTCAAAAATAGCAGACCTACAAGCTCGTAGCGCGACACTCGGTGGCGCGCTATGAGCTTGTAGATCTGCTATTTTTCAATAGCTAAAGCATAAAATGATGCACCAAAATGGGTTCCCGTTCAGAATGGGTTATTATGACGTAATATCGATCTGAGGGCGGAGAGCGGCCTGAGCCGCAGGAAGCTTGCAGGGGGAACGGACACTAAATCGATCCAATCCCTGATGACAAAGGACACAAGGACGGATGGTCAGATGTTATAAATTACCTTGGGTGGGGCCGGGGGGGGGGGCGGGGGGGGGCAGACAGATGTGAATGAACAGACACAAAGTAATTGAACAGGATTATCTTATTAGTTTACATCCAAATTTACATCAACGAGGCCTTTTGTCCAGCACCTGCGGGCTAGAGTGGTCTCATGCTCTATTACCTTTAATAACAAAAATGGCCGTACAAATGGTCACGATTGTCAATTGCAATTAACGTGCAGCAGAGGATCACTCACAGCCCCGTTGTGAACCTGTCACTAGCAAATACAGTATGTGGAGCGAGAATATTGTCTACTAAATCCTTGTCATGACCACGCCATCCTAATCCTACATCACAATGACAATAACATCTTCCTGTGGTTTTTGGGTCCGTAATTACTTGATGTGATAAGTGTGTGTCTGTGTGTGTGTGTGTGTGTGTGTGTGTGTGTGTGTGGGGGGGGGGGGGGGGGGGGGGGGGGGACAGAGCCAGATCGATATATTAGTTTGGTTGATATGTCAGCCATTATTTGACTTTTTTTTATTGGCATTTGTGCAGCCAATGCATCCAGCTATTTAAACACTTTCAACCTTGGGCATGTCATTATAAGCATTTCAAAAGCTTTCAAACAATGAAAACGATCAACGGAATTGCCTAAAATTGTGTCCATTGTCCCGGGTAGGCTGTGCTGCAGATAACTGATGACACAGAGAGGCACTGTCTGGCGGGGGACGATGTTGGCCAGATTGTGGCTCTGTAGCTTCTCAAAGGCTTAAAACCAGCATCCCTTTAGGGATTACTGAAATCTCGTCAGAAATTGGCCAAATCCCAAACAAATCCAGTGGGTTATTCTCTTGCAGTTCATTGCCGGCGGTGACTGGCCTTTGAACCACAGGCAGACATGGGTAGGCAAACCTTTTGAACACGTTCTACTCTGGCCTCAAGACATCGGTCACTCTAACAAACAGACGCTAGTACTGGCCAGACATGGCTCACTCCCAATACAAGAGCTGATGCAAGATGTATGCACACACAGAAACAAGGTTGACAAGCCTGCCTCAGCCACTTAATCCATATACAGTATACGTCATATACAAAGTACATACAACTGAACTAGAAAGTGCTTATTGGGCCAGCCCTTACAATATACAATAGCAAATGCAAGATGCAACAGATAGTTAGGATTTTTTATAAAATGCATACAATACATATAGAAGAAACAGACAAAGTACACACAGACACACGCACACACAAAGCCCCCCCACACAACTGATCAGCACCTCACCTCTTTCTGGCCCCAACAGCCACTGTTCCCACCCAGGCCCCCTATCCCTCCCCCTGCTATTCTGCCAATTACCTTCAGCTTTTGACCCATCCATCGCCAGTCCGCTGCACCCTCCTTACATAAAGGGGATCAGGAGATATTGGGGCATATGGCCCCATGTCTCCCAACGCCAACTACCCAGAACCCCCCAATCACCCACACCCCCTTCTGTTCTCTGTTCAAAACGGTCAAAGCAGACGGTGGTATAGGAAGAAAAGGGAGAAACAACAGAAACCAGAAGAGTGAGACACTGTGGGGGGGGGGAAGAATAGAAGAATAGAAGATGAAAACAAGTCAGGAAAGAGGAACTTCGATGACGATTATATCATGTTAGCAGAAGGTAGGGATATCACCCTCAGCATTTATCTCTCTCGACTTAAACCACAGTTATTAGGCAGATGGGATCTTCTCTCCTTCTGTGAAGGTGAGGTTACTCATTCTGGAATGCGATTTTAAAAGAGCAAGCATGCGATTCACCTCCTTAAACTGTCATCTTTATTTTTATATGCAAATATAAAACGAACAACCACAGATTGAGGCTGAACTACGGCATAGAAGCTGTTCCTGCAGTGTCGTGCCATGTTGTTGCCTTGCCTGGCGTTGCATTGCCTTGCTGCCATGTGGGTTACCAGACAGATCAATAGAAGGCATGATTGGAAGCGTCAGCCTTGGATTTATAGAAGCCTTCCGTCGCCCCTCTGTCCAGCTATATCGACAGGTCAGCCATCTGGAGACAAGCAGAATGCCTCCTCCCTCCCCAACCACACACACACAACAGCGGGTAAAGGGAGCACTGATATCCTGATGGATGTGGCTGTGAATGTTTCTGGGGACTAGTCCAGAGAGGGGAACAGAGAACAGAGGGACAGTGGGAGAAAAAAGGATCAAAGGCTGTTGCCTCATGCCTCAGCCTGACATATGAGCAGCGTGCAACCATGAGACAGAAGCATAAGTTAAAAAGGTCCTGGTCTGATGTGTCCAATCCATGGTCCAGTTTAATCTGCACTCAGGGGACTGCCTATACAGTATAGGTTGGTATGCTTTTAGTCTCTTGTACAGTATGTAGTAGAGAGAGAGTCTGGTTTCTCCACATAGCACAACCAGAGTTCTTATCATCTCTATACTCTCAGCCTCTAAAAGCAGAGTCTCAATTTAATACTATCTGTAACACAGCTCTGACATGCCTTTGGCTCTCTGGAGGACTGATTGCATCACAGACAACCCCACCCATAGATATAAAAGAAACTAGATACCTCATTCGCTCCTGCAGTTCATTGGAGCGAGCGACCTGTATCGCAGGGAAAGGCAGAAGTCAAGTAGAAGTGCGGAAGGCACACTGCCACTCAAAGGGAGTACTGGCCAATCACACTAGCGTGTCCTTTCAATTCAATGGAGCTTTATTGGCATGAGAAAACAAACGTTTACATGGTCTCCGATTGGCCTACCGAACGTTCCCTTCTGTGATGCACGCGGAAGCTTGCCTTCCCTGAAATGGCAGTGTTGTCGGACTAATGCATGTTGGACTGTTAGTAATTAGTATGTCTAACAGACATATACACCCTGTACTGGGTGACCATAGTGGTGTCTAACCAACATATACACCCCGTACTGGGTGACCATAGTGGTGACTAACCAACATATACACCCTGTACTGGGTGACCATAGTGGTGTCTAACCAACATATACACCCTGTACTGGGTGACCATAGTGGTGTCTAACCAACATACACCCTGTACTGGGTGACCATAGTGGTGTCTAACCAACATATACACCCTGTACTGGGTGACCATAGTGGTGTCTAACCAACATATACACCCCGTACTGGGTGACCATAGTGGTGTCTAACCAACATATACACCCCGTACTGGGTGACCATAGTGGTGTCTAACCAACATATACACCCCGTACTGGGTGACCATAGTGGTGTCTAACCAACATATACACCCTGTACTGGGTGACCATAGTGGTGTCTAACCAACATATACACCCCGTACTGGGTGACCATAGTGGTGTCTAACCAACATATACACCCTGTACTGGGTGACCATAGTGGTGTCTAACCAACATATACACCCCGTACTGGGTGACCATAGTGGTGTCTAACCAACATATACACCCTGTACTGGGTGACCATAGTGGTGACTAACCAACATATACACCCTGTACTGGGTGACCATAGTGGTGTCTAACCAACATATACACCCTGTACTGGGTGACCATAGTGGTGTCTAACCAACATATACACCCTGTACTGGGTGACCATAGTAGTGTCTAACCAACATATACACCCTGTACTGGGTGACCATAGTGGTGTCTAACCAACATATACACCCTGTACTGGGTGACCATAGTAGTGTCTAACCAACATATACACCCCGTACTGGGTGACCATAGTGGTGACTAACCAACATATACACCCTGTACTGGGTGACCATAGTGGTGACTGATGGCTACCTAATAAGCCTTTTGTTACTCCACTAGATGACACTTGATAGGCCATTGATTTAACCAAGACCAAAGGCTGTCTATGGGGCAGAGAGACACTCAAGGGTTAAGCTCTGAAGTGTTTCCACGAGTGTTCCTGGGCATGGTAGGGCAAGCGGAATCTATTCCTAAAAATAATAAATACTGTTAACAATTAATTTAGACCCTGGACTTCACTTCAGGAATGTCAGCTGAGCAAATATATTTAGTTCTTTGAATATCCTACACAGAAAAATGTGTTTTGTTTTGCTTACTTCGATCAATAAGCTTGCAAATGAGAGCTTTTGACGCTCAGAGTGATCTCAGAACTGTAGTGGAATTAAGTGGAATTGTGTCGGGCAGTGGACACATTTTGGAAATCAATAGCTTCTAAATATTGTACGCATTTGGAGAATCAATAGCCTATGGTCTAATGGGTGCCGGTGAAATAATATATCACATTCACAAATGCAGGGTTTGTACACTGTAGCGTATTTTAATACAATACATTGCAGTGGCTGGAAGTGGTCTCCCACTTCCTACTCTTCATTTGAGAAATGTGTGTAAAGCTCAAAGTGCAACATCTACACTACTCTACTAGCTGAGAAAAAGTGTAGTGCCAAACCCAAATCCAGTATACATCAAAAATTAGGAATTTCAAAGATTCCAAAAAGGTAGCACATCCAAAAATTAAATAAATGGCAGACAAAGTACTCACATTTCCATTTCTTTATTGGCACACACCAAAAAGGAACGCTTACGCGTTTCGGCTATGCAGCCGCCCTATATGCAGATGTTTTGGGAGCTCAATAAAAAAAATCCCTGTGACCTTGCGGTACTATTATTAGCGCTTCTGATGAAAGCGAAGGTAACTAGCGGCTGCCCCGGAAATGATTTTTACTTCTGGTTCGGTGAAAAGCAAAACTTTTGCACACCTACAGGCGACAGGTGCGTAGGAGAGGGTACGGTGCCCCAAAAATGAACAAGGAAAACAACCGCACACTGTCTTTGCGGCCTTCATCAGGCTATCTTTCCTGCTTACTGCTAACTTCTGGTTCGGTAAATCAGCTTTTGGGCTCTTCAAAATAAGACCCTGCGGCTAAAAAGCGTGCCGTGAGAGAGCTAACCTCGGCAGAGAAGGAGCTAAAGGTAAGGAATTACAAGGTTTTACTGTGTATGCCAGTTGAATGTGTGGCCTGCACAGCTGTGGTGAATTACAGGTCAGACGAGGTTGAGCCAGGCCTCGTTATCTGGGGGTGGATATGGGCATGGCTGAGTCTGTAGGACAGCTGTGTCTGCCCTGCTCACCCCAGCCTCTAGGCTCCAAAGTGTTTCTGACAGGTGCTGTACAGTACAACCAACCTGATTTTGCTGTCCTGCTACGTGAATAGACTACACAGTCAAATCTTCCTACCGTGTCCACCAAAGTGCTTTTTCCCCCAGCTAAAGACGCCAGGCACTCAAAAAATATTTCAGCAGTTGGCAAGCAGATAAAAACGCCAGTCACATTACCAGGAAACAGGTAGCAGAAATCTTTAGAGACATCCAATGTTATGTAACGTAATGTTATGATTGAGACCGGCCGGTTGAGAGGAGCGCTCATTACTAAATAAAGAAACCAGCGCTTCTTTCACCTGACCAATATCACCATGTGATCATTTCTTGTTTAATTGCTATAGTGTCCCCTTTTATGAGTAAGTGTTTCAGTGCTTATTGGCATGATTCTCTAGTATCTCTACCATACTGCAAAGTTTCAAATCAATATGACACTGCATTCATGTAGTATGGGGCAAAAGAATACACGTACTGTACAAACTTCTCTCCAGCTGGGATTTTAGATATTGGTCCAAAGTTTGTCTGTAGAGAGTTTCGTATTTAGTTCGAATTTAACCGTTTTTCATATCATTCTAAATGAAGATCTAAGAGGTCAAAGGTCACAGTGGCAAATGTGTTCCTCATGAGCAGATGCATGATACAGTATGTGTAAGGAAGTTTCATGGCTGTAAGTCAAACGGTGCATGAGCTATTTCTACTCAAAGTTAGCATTTTTAATTGATATTGCCAAGTTAAGCACGGTTACGCCAGAACAGCAAAAACATCAGAAGAAGAAAACTAACAAAAACAATAGGGGTCCTATACACACTAGGTGCTTGGCGCCATAATTATGCCTCAAATAGGTTTTCAATAGTCAAACTTAAAGACCAGAACGTCTACCAAACATTGGGCTTGGTGCTACTGCTAAAGAAGAGCCAATTCTGTACTCACTCAGGGGCTTACAAGTTAGTCTAAACTTTAAAATATGACTAATATTCTTCAATGGTGGGCTGTTTTCCTGTTGACACTTAGCTTGCACACCGGGCTTGGACAAATATAAAAGGACAATTGTTCACAGGCATGCTGATGCACTTAAGGGAATGTTCTATGCCTCTCCCCTTTTCTCCCTGTGCTCTGGTGCACAAAGGGCGACACGCCATAATAGTATTATCCACACTGTTCAGTGCCAACGGGCTCCAAAGGGAGCACCAGTTCTTCTGAGGCCTTCAGACTTTGTTCTTGCTGTCTGATAGCTGGCCCGTGTTGTGCTGAGTAACTGCTGGAGTTCTCGGAAGCTCTTAGTCACACAGCAGAGACACACACACACACACACACACACACACACACACACACACACACATTACAGTCGCAGAGTTTCCGTGCGGCAGACAGGAAGTCTTTACCATCATAATTACACCATGATTTTCTCTGGAGGCATCTAAAAGTCCTCCTACAGGAGATTAAGTATTATGGGAAAAGGACCAGGAGATTGAGAAATGACAGAGCAAGATCTGATGGTCCGGGGAGATGGACTAAAGAGTTCGTATAACTCAGAGCTGTTGGCTAAGTAGTGATTCATTAGGAGAGGGGGTTCTATGTGTAAAACGTAAAGCAGTGCTTCTCAAAAGTGGGATCAGTAGACCAGCCAGGGGTCCCGTTATGATTTATGCTCGACTCAGTGGCGAAACACTTATCTACATTAAGCATATTGATATTCATCATAATATCCACTCATGTATGAGACTGACTGTATGTGCGAATTGATATGATAATATGCGTGCTCTGTTCCCGTTTGTTCTGTTCTCATCCTCGTTTTTATATCCGTGTGTGTCTAATAAACTAGAATGTATGTACTGTACAATGCAGCCTGGTGTTGACTTGACATATGTTCTCCGCGCACGACTCAGCTGTTCCTCACCCACCACCCCTTTGGTTTAGAATGGAGACCCATGAGGGACCACTCAGATCATGGTCAACATAAATCACAACTAGTCGAGGATCAGCCGAGTCGCGCACGAAGAACATAATATGTCAACACCAGGCCACATTGCGCACACATTCTAGTTTGTTAGACACACACACACAGATAAATATATACAGTAGTGATGGGAGATTAATCGGCAAACACATCGGTATCGGCTGAATTTAGTGTTGTTTTTTAGATTAAATCGGCATTGGTTCGATTAATCAATCAGACCGATTAATTAATCGGTCCGATTAGTCGGTCTGTCTTTACAGATAAACAAACTCAAAGTAACAGCTTGAACAGATCTACAAGCTCACAATATTAAATATAAACGGGTATTTAAGTTAAATCTGACATGCCTAAGCCTGTACTTATAATTATTATAATTTTTCAATACAGAATGAGATCATATCGACATCTGTAATATCGGTTATCGGCCATAACAGAAATTAATTATATCGGATAGCGATCTCCGCCCAAATGTCTCATCGGCACATCCCTAATATACAGTATGAACAGCGGATATGACGTGCCTAGCAGATATGAAAATGAGGATAAAGAACAGAATGAACAGGAACAGAGCACGCATCTCATATGATTTCACACATACTCTCCACTACTGTTAGTGGACGGTCATCATATCATGATGGATAATGTTTACGTAATACGTAGAAGAGTGTTTCGCCACTGAGTCAAGCATAAATCATAACAGATCCTTGAGGGGGTTCCAGGTTAAATGAGTTAATATTGCATCAAAATCAGTTCAAACGGACTTAACCCTATACTGTATAAAACAGCAATTAGAAAATAGCCCGATCTACAAGCTCACAATGCATCGTGTTTATGTCGCGTTGTGAGCTTGTCGTAGACCTGCTTCTTTCTTTCTTTCCTTCCTCTTGAAAAAGTGTGAACATTTTTGAATATGTTGTGTTAACAACACAAATCATGCATGGTGTCCTCGACACAAAAGGTGAGAACCACTGTACATTGGTGCAAAGTTGCGCCACCATCATCACCCTCCATCATTCCGATGGTTGTCCGATGTCGGCTCATTGATGCGGCCGGGCGTGAGGGGGTTCTGTGTCATGCCACCCCATGAGGGGGCGACTGACAGTCGGTAATTAGCAGAGCTGCCTCTCCAGGCCTGACCTTCAACAGAAGTGCATCCACAGGAATTCTCTGAGGGGCCCCGAGTGTAATGCATTATTGACTGGGGGGCTGATCCTGGACACAACGCTGGTCAATGCTAATACAGCAGCACAGCCAGGCGGATCGATACCACTGCACGAGCAGAACAGCGGGTGCACAGTTGCACTCGTACAACCCACTACACTACAGTACACAGTCCCATAATACTGTAAAAAAGAACAAAACAAACAAGACGTGAAGAAACACCCTCATATGACTCCAGCACGGCAAATCATATAGTTGGGGAAAATGGTTATTTGTGTTTGATTTCTGCATCTACATCCATGCCAGGGAGACGGGAGATGTGAGCATGCACAAAGACAGAGAGGGAGACGAACACGCATACACCAACAGTCTTAACCTGTCTCCAGAGAAAGAGGGGAGGGAACAGAGAATAAAACATAGGCATGTGCGGGGAAAAAGCTTTGAAATTAGCAGGCCGTGGTGGAACTGGAGTGGCCTGGGAGATCTGAAAATAATCAAACGGGGAGGTGGGGTGTTTTCATCAGCAAAGCTAAAGCAAACTCCTCGACTGCGTCTGGCCTCCCCTGGCACACACAGCGACATGCAGTACAATTACCATATGCACACGCACATGGAAGTGCTGCACGCGCGAACACACACAGTTTGCAAGGGGACAGAGGGAAGCAGTGAGATGGGAGGCGAACAAAAGGCAGAGAGGAGAGATGGCCCAGTGCGTGACATTCACACCGACCACACTCCATTGAAATGCACACATGGCTGCTCAAATGCAAGCTCTCGCAGACAAATGGACAGACAAACTGAGCCAAGAATGTGCGCTTCATTTAAGCCACAGCCACACACACTTACTTGGGCCTGAAGTTTGCACCGGGACATAGAGAACAATGGGCTACATCAGCCCACCACTGGTTAACTCCCTTTCTCAGGAGAGACATTTCCTTTAGTTGTGTAATTATGTTGAATGAATAATAATGCCCCAGAGCATTAATAACGGTGCAGCCTCATCTAAGGGAAGATAGCGTGGCCTAAAGGCAGCTATTAGGAGACTGCGAGGCAATGGGTGTGACCCACTCTCCTTTACTGGCGCTGTGGCAGCCTGTGGCTGTAGGTATTATTATTATTATTGTTGAGTTTCCTTGGACATGTCACTGGTTTGGAAATTGTGCTCCGCAGAAGATGTCCGCCGCGGGCCACCGTCCTGTGGGTGTGGCGTACTGTAGGCCTGATCACCCTGACGTTCCCCATTGGCCAGGCGGTGGACTTTCATGGCAGCAAAACTACACCCGGAAGTTCGGCAGAATGCACTGGAGTCAATGAGAGCTCAGCGACCAGCTCATGAACACTATTTCTGAATGACTGAGACCTTTTGTAAAGTAATCGCTTCTGGCAAATAACAGAAGACATGCAACACATTATTGTCTGCTGTGTTGCTTTTCGATGTGTACACTGTGTAATTTTATAGAGGTATAGCATCTAAAGAGCACAAAGTACATTTCTGAACGTACCAAGTATCGCAAGACTTCCCACCGTTTCCTGTCTGGCAGCCAAATCTTGCGATACCTCAGAGCCAGAAATGATAACTGCTGCCGTTTAGATCCTCAGATAAAATTATACTGTGTACTCTGTGCACATCGAAAAGCAAGTGATTAGAAAACAACCTGTGATATGTCTTAAGTTTATATTCCTGAACTGATTATATGACAAAGGTCTCAATTGTTCAGAAATAATGTTTGTCATGAGCTGGTACAGCCGGCTCCATTCACTGCTATGTATTCATTGAACTTCCGGTGTGAGTTTGGCTCTCATGAAAGTGTCATGGCGCAGC
Organism: Protomyctophum bolini; assembly: GCF_963924005.1. Taxonomy (NCBI): domain Eukaryota; kingdom Metazoa; phylum Chordata; class Actinopteri; order Myctophiformes; family Myctophidae; genus Protomyctophum; species Protomyctophum bolini. The sequence goes on from NC_137866.1 coordinate 21,282,565, forward strand.
CCAGTCACGTGACCATTGCCTTTCCTTCTCAAAGCTTCCTGTTGGAGTGTGGGCTATATGAACACAGTCTGTGGCAACAGCTCTTCGGGTAGCAACGCTACGGCAGCTCTCCCTGCAGCCATGTTCCGTTATGTTTAGCCACTTTTCATCAGTTTGTGTTTCTGTTCAGTTCTGCTTTGTTTGTGCCCGTGAGAGAGGACGTCCGTTTGGTAGGTGCAAGTTGTAGTTCTGTCCTCGTTTGTCAGGGTTCTGAGTTAGGTTAGGATTACTGTAGGTTTGTTATCTTTTCTTTTGTTAGTCTGTTGTCCTAACTCCTGTTTGTAAGTAACTCACCTTTGTAAATATTCTGATACCCATTATATATTCTGAGCCATTGTAGATACTAGATATATATTTAATTCATTCTGAGCCATATATCCATTTATTCTGTCATGGGTTACAGGCGCCGAGAGAGAAGCAGTGCAAAAACCAAACTATAACCAATATACTATACATTTGTGAAGGGCTTTTCAAAACAAAGTTACAAAATGCTTTACATAAGTTAGTTAATAGAAACAAATATCCTCAGGGAGGGCGTTCCAGAGCCTAGGGGTGCCCGGTCCCAAACGCCCGTTCACTCCAGGTTGGGAAGCGCGAAAGCTTTGCTCAAAGACAAAGCATTCGGTTATTGTTCTCATTCAACGAGACAAGAAATCATGAGAGCTGGAGATTGACATAATACCAAGTTATTTGTTGACAAATGCAAATAAAGCATGGTCAGAGGGGGCCTTAGTCTACAATACTTGCTGAATTTGTGATGGACGAGTCAGGTAACCTATCGTGATTGGCAGCTGTACGTTAAATAAGAGTTATGCCCTCTGGTCAGATGATGCCCTCCGGCCCCTGTTGTTCCTGTAATACCTACAGTAAGCCTCCAATTGATTTTCACATTGAATAGAAGATCCAGCCTTTCTGCAACACAGCACATCAGAGCGACAGGCCCCTTTCTTGGTCAATTCTAAACAGAGTCTCCCATTAACACTCTGTGTCTTGTTAGATATGCATGGTGGTGCGGTGGGCCCTCCAGTAGTGAGATTGTGTTCGCTCGCTGTGAGCATTGCAAACAGAAGAGCTTGGTTTCAGTTTGGACTGCTACTGGAATGTTTACACAGTCCATGTTTACCAGCTGTACAAGGACCAAAGTCCAAGTGTAAGAGTGAGTGTGGGTGTCTGTCCAAGCGCCTTGGCAGTGTGTGCATGTGTGCCTTGCATGATTTCTGTCATGCTACTGTCAGAGTGGGAATGTGTGTGAATGGCTGAACGTGCACGTCATGAAATGCTTTGGAAAAAGGTTCCATACTGTAGGTTTGAAAAGGGATGTCAATGATACAGTAAGTGCTTTTCGTTTGAAAAACCTACTCACGGTCTCACGTGCACAATATACAGTATCTTACGGGTATGGCATAGTAAGGTCACATGCATCAATGGCACATTGCTGGCCACACTGGATTTAGATAGGCCTTTGATCTGAAATCTGAAAGTCAAATTATTTTTTTCCAACAACAACTCATTCTATAAAGTCTCACCTAATCCATCTCTGCCACAGGCGATCAAGTGTTCTACAAGTGTGTAAGACAACAAGGTGGTAAAGATTAGTTTTTATAGCTTTGAGTGCACGTGCACGCATGCGTCCGTTTAGAGACGTCTGACTCACGCAATGGTACAGAGTCCCGGGACTGGTCTAGTCTAATGACCCAGTGCCAGCTGAGTGACTGTATGGACATTTCTTAGGAGCAATTATAACAATCTTCCAACAATCCAGTGGTGCTTTTGAAGCTAAATAACCCCCAGGAAAAAGGCCTACCTCCCGCTGGTAATAAATGGCCAGGCTCAATTCCTCCTGTAGAGGGATGTGCCGATTTAGGGTAGAGCCCACTATACTTTCCTTTCCAAAGTTTGTTTCCTACTGTATCTCTTACACCCGTCTCCTCCACACCTACAGTACCCATGATGCTCAAAATATATTTCTGATCTTGTGGTACATCAAGCACCACCAAGACTTTCCTCGGGTTGTCTGGGACAGGTCTGCTTTGAGTCAGAACTAAACGCAGAGAAGCAGCATTCTGTTTTTAATGCACCGTGACCACATACCTGGAACAAACTCCCAGAACTCTGTTCTTTTAAATTGAAGCTAAAGACCACACATTTTTGTGTGTATATATATATATATTTTTTTTTTTGTAAAGCAAAATGTAATTTTTTTTTTGTCGATACGTGCTATACTATAATCTTGCCTTTATGTACTGCCTACGTTACACAACAACATGATCAAAGCATGATGAGGTCACCTTTATTATTACTTTTGAATCTTGACACTTGAGCTTATACGGTGGACTTAATGAGATTTGAGTGCTTTGCTTACCCGTAACGCTCCGATCTCGGTGCAATAATAATACATTGGCCCATCAATTATAGCATTGTAACATCGAGACAATATATCATACATCATTTAATGACCTTTCATTTCACAGAGCTGCCAGACACTTTGCCACACGGCAACGAACAAAGGGAACATTACTGGAAGTGAGGCGGATGAGAAAGACTGATTAAAATGTATTGACAAGGTCGACCGTTAATAAAACATTTTATGGAGCTTTAGGGCTTTGGCAGGCATATTGTAATATTAGTTCACACTGCAGCAGTGTGTGTGCGTGCGTGTGTGTATATGTATATGTATGTTGTACTACATACACTACATTGCGCATGCAGTGACTTAGGGGTGGAATGGCCGGTAGAGCGGTTCCGGAAGGGAACATGGATGTTCCTATAGTTCGATCCGGGGCTCCCCCGGAGTTAGTGTCCAAGTGTCTTTGAGCAAGACTGTCTAAAGTGTCTAAAGCATGAATTGCTCCCGATGTGCAGATTGGTGCCTTGCATGGTTTCCTCCGCCCATCACTGTATGAATTGATTGAAGTATTTATTAACAGTTTGCAGAATGGCTACATTTCACATGAAAGTACAACTCAATACAAAGACTGTTACTGTGGACGACACACTGAGCATGCCGCCACTACATGGCGCTAAATGGCTCAAACTGCCACGGTTTTCAGCCCGCACGGCTCCTTTAAGAAGCGAGAACCAACAAAATTGACGCACTTCCGGGAACACGGAAGCATTTCAGGGGTGCACCCATAGATACATGGTCAGTGATCACAACAGCTGAAACGGTCCAGCGCGGTCGCCAATTTTTTATTTTTATTGAGCTCCAAAAACATCAATGTTTTGTATGGTCAACTCAATCTGAGCTCAATCGCAATGCAAAGAGCTTTTTCGATCGGCTCTAGGCCGGGACCTGGATGGAATATAACCGGTGCGTTCACATAAGCTGAAAAAACAATCGGTATAAAAACCTATCTCATCCAATGTCGTCCTTGGCGGTCTGCGATCATAAATTAAAGTCGTCCAATGTTGTCCTTGGCAGGGAAGGAGCTCATCTTTAATGCTTTGAGTAATTATTAGTGGAATAGACAAGACAAGACAGCCTGTATGTATGTAATGAACACCCAATGGGCTGGTAATGTACGTACAGGCTTCGTTAGTGACTCAATACTTCCATTGCCATGTCAACCTGGTTGTTATAGGGATGGGATGGTGACACGAGGATACAATTCAGACTGCAGAAGTGTCAAAACAAGTGGCTCTCGGAGCCGTAGGTTGTGATGATTAAAATCTGCTGGAATGGCAGTGCGAGAGAGAGAGAGAGTCCCAGGCAATGACAAACATTGTCATCATTGAATCTGGAAAAACAGGCTCTGGCAGGAAACACAATACTGCTTTGAAACTCCCCCGAAACCCGCAAACAAGTGAGGCTAGTTCTGCACACATGGCTAATGGGGCTGGGCTCCCTCTTGGGGACAACGGGGAGGAGACAACCAGTTTTACATGACAGAGGTACGAGGTAAGATGAGCACACACACACACCGTGCTACATAGTAGCATCCACACACTGGGAATCCTAATCTTTCCAAAAACAGGTTAATTAATATCACCAGGTGATGCATACACACTAGAGTTATAGCAGGTTGAGGCTGTGGTCGACTGACACAGATTGCCTAGTATAGCGACAATGCAAAAAATGCAGTGTGTGTGTGTGTGTGTGTGTGTGTGTGTGTGTGTGTGTGTGTGTGTGTGTGTGTGTGTGTGTGTGTAATTCAAGGCCCTTTTCAATTGCCTTAGTCAACTGACCCCTTTCCTTTGAAACGGCTAAATACACAAGGGAAGAATATAGGATGTAATGAAAGCTACAGAGAAAATGGTGAGGGTATAGGGGCTAAGGAGGAGGAGAGTGCCACTTCAACTGTCCTGCCACTCTGCATCCCCAAGCAGTCCGTGATGGATGAATTGAAGCATCTCCTCAATAATAGCAATTCTCAAAGACATGTGATGCCGGCTGGATCATTAGCCGAGGAGCAGTAGGCCTTTTTTGGGAATGTAAGTGAGCAAATCACAATAGTGCAGCCGAGCTGTTTCCATGCGTGTGCCTCTGTCTGTTTGCGTACAAGTGTACAGATATAGATGTCTTCTATATACAGTAGATATATAAGTGTATAGATATACAGTAATATATATATATATCTTGGATGTTGGCTCTGTATTTGAGCAATGACCTCATTTGTCACACTACACACAGCGGGCAAACTAAAGGGCCTGGCCAGCCGAGCGGAAACTGTCTGAGACAACAATTTCAATGCCCGAGGACTAGTGAGAAGCTCAGCTAAACCCTTGCTCTCTCTCCCCCCCTTCCAACTCTCTCTCTGTCTGTCCATTTCCCTCTCTCAGGTCGATCCATACTGGAATCAAGCAAAGACCTCTCCGCGTGCGAGTCGCGGGCCGGGCCCTTGTTTACAATTCCTGATCATCATTTATGCAATGCAAATGTGGGTGTGTGTATATACGCTGTTATTTGCCGGAGACAAAGCTATAGCTATGTTATTTGCATATTATCGGCGGTGCTTGCTGAAGCATGGCGATATAAAACGGACAATAAATCAGAGTAAACAAAACAGGCAGCTGGAACAAACACAGCCGAGAGAGAGTGAGTGACACAGACAGACAGACAGAAGAGAAAACATTGCTATAGGGGACCAGAGCTAGATTTTATACAGTACTACACCTGTACACCACCTGTCAGAATGAGTCTCTGGTTTGTAATTCCCAAGTCACTGTGGTTTTTTCATTTGCTTGGTCATGAGGAGTCTCTTTTTAATCCACGTGTGGTGGTGGTGGTCATTACCACGTGTGTGACTCATGGTAGTGGCGTAGAAGTCGTCAGCTGCTATTTGTGGAAAGCCAGCGGTGGAAGCTTGCATGTCTGACAACGTGAATGACCTGCCTGACTGGGTCCTGGGAGGCCCCGAGGGAGACGGTGAAAAGGAATACGAGAGTACAACTTAATCCTAATTTATACCTCATGGTAACGTGATACATGACGCGTTATATGACAAATCATGTGTTGCTATTTTCAGCTGAACGTCAGTTGTTTTCGAAGATGAATAATAACTTATACGTCGTCATGAGGCATCGTTAAACACCGTTCAAGGACTAAAGGCATATTCATTCATAGGCTGGAAGCTGACCACCGCGACCACCGCTGACCACCGCCGCGAAATAACATTGAGTGGTGGTGAGTAAAAACAGAGAGAAGGGCTGAAGCGGTGGTGGTGGTTTGCTCTTCACCGCGGCTCGTGACGTCATGTTGTAGTTCGGTGGTAAACTAACCACCAAAAATCCAGACTATGTATGAGCCTTTACACTGTGTGCCTAGTACCCCAGTTTCTTTATTTTGTGGGCTACTCCTAACCTAAAGGGGGGGGGGGTAGTTCCCGACCGGTTCCGGCGTGCCGTCCCGTCTCCGAAACGGTTGAGAAATGACTGAGTGACCTTCTACTGTACCCTCTACTCTACTGTACTGTCACCCGAAATCGTCATACTGTATATGCAGTTTAACGTGCGTGTGTGTTTGTGTGCGCATTAGGTTGCACACAGGTGGTGGAAAAACAACCATCCTGGTTTCGTGCTCAGACACAGCCACCCACCCACCCACACACATAGCTCCGTAAGGGAGTGGTTGCACCACTCAAAAATAAATGAAAACAGTCAATGAAAAAACACAGCCCCTCAGTCACCAGAAAAAGGATGGGTTTTTCGACGAATCTAAAATAGAGTTTGGAGTTACAATGGGTTTGTATAAGGGTGTGGGCAGCTAAATATAATATCAAATATCTAAATAAATACTGAATCGAGCAACTTAAAAACTGTCTGGGGTGTTCACATAAGCCCGAGTAGACGATGAAATGACCAAAAGGTTTTGAAAGTGAAATATTCCTTTAAGGCCAAGTTGTACTTAGTTGTGCGTGTTTGTCAGCTCACTGAAAATAGTTGATGTACAAGCTCACAACGAATTGTGCGACTCGTCGAGTGTCTAGATCTGCCATTTTCACTAAATATTCTTTAAGTTTGAAAGTATGAAGTTCATAAATATGGGTGCAGTACTTTAGTTCAGACTAGTCATTGGTCCGACAAACAACCCACCTTAAACCCTAACCTAACCATAACCGCAAGCACGGATAAATATGTGTCAATCACAATTATTTGTCTGACAATTAAAAGTAAAATGTCATGATGGTGACAGCCCTAGAGGTGTTGATCTTGTTACGCAGTTAGGACAGTCTCCCTGCAGACACCTATACTTTGCCCCTTGTGGCAAGACATAATGACCTTCTACTCCACAAATGAATTAGAGATAAGGCAGTCAAATTGCATAAAATGCATACAAAGTACAAGCTAAACAATATTAAATGTAATTATCATAGTCTTAACACAACATTTTGACTGCATACATATCCTAGACAAAACCTTGTAACTTGAGCTATAATAACGTGTGTTTACGCCAATAATATGCTGTGTTCTTAGATGGGCAAGATGGGCTATGGACCACAATAGATCATAGTTTTGGATGTTCCCGCTTTGCCAAGTTTGGATCTAGGAGTGTCAACAACATCTTTTATTTCAAAATCACGTGTGCAAAGCAAGCACACATACATTTGCATAAAACAAACAACTTGCACATGAAGGCCAGGCTGTGAACACGTGACTTGGGAGCCAAACATGACAAGAGGATCTATTCCTCGGTCTGTCCCATATGTCCATTTGAACCCACATCCTGTCAGTCACGGAAAGGGCGGGGGGGGGGGGGTAACTGTCAACAAGGATCTCAAATGTATCCATCATTCAGTGGTTCTGTGTGCGCACAACTGCACACGTGTGTATCCGTTTGCTAAAGCACACCAATGATGTGTTTGCGTGTCTCTCTTTGTGTGGGCTCTGTGGGCTCACTTGTCCTCTCGGCTTGGCTGTTGCTTGTCAGCATAAGTGTTGCCATGCTCTCTTTGCCAGAGCCTGAAGGAGCCCCTTGACACACTGCCTCGGGCAGCCTTTACAGACAAACAGTGTATTGCATCCATAATAGCTCTGCTAAGCCCATGCACCGACCACAGAAAGCTGAGATATAATGAGAGAGCAGGGCCCGTCGTCTACTCTGTCTGGACACAAGCATTACCTGAGCACTTGCTCCAGGCAACCACTTTTCCTGAGCAGAACCATGGTCCTAAGAAGCAACACATTTGAAAAACAAACGAATTCCTCCGTTTGGGTTTTCACTGTGCCTCCTCAGCCAAAGCAAAATGACACTACACTATACCTCAAGGCTTAGTTGCAACAAATGGCAGAGTGCGGAAGAGAGCGAAAGGAGAAGGAAGGAAAGGGATTATACGCAGTCAACCCCCTGAGTGTGTGAGTCTCCGAGGGCTAGGGATTCATCTCCTGAGTAAGATGTGTGGCGGAACTGGAATGGAAGACAGAAAACATTGATTTGACTTCTATTCATTAACACCATGGTGAGTAATTTCAATACGTTTTGCCACGTTTCCCCATTAGTAAAACACAGAAAAAAGAGAAGACGAATGGGGTTGTGCATTAACATCGCAACAACACCTGTTGGACCGCATTCCCCTTATAACTCTGCGCTCATCTCATCTCGTGAATGCAGGCGTAGTGCATTCTTTGTGCGTGTGAGTGCCACAACACTTGCAGGGACCTTTCAGCGTGACAGCTTGACTACAATCGTAATGTGTTGTGAAGCCTGGAGGCTGTGCCACCTTCAGACCACTTTTCATTTACAGATATGTCAGGGACATAATGGATGAGTGGGGTTTGTGATGACAGCCTTCGGATGATGCGCAATGTCATTTCCTTGATGGATCAGTGACATACTGTGTGTGTGTGTGTGTGTGTGTGTGTGTGTGTGTGTGTGTGTGTGTGTGGTGATCCCCAAGGAGAAATGACTTCTGTGCATTGTACCCATCCTATTAGGAGCAGTGCAGCCCAGGGAGCAATTAGGGGTTCAGTGTCGTGACTCAGGGACACCTTGATACAAAGCAGGGAGGAGCCGGGAATCAAACCGGGTATCTTTCGAGTTTTGATTCCCAGGTGGCCTGCACTCTACCTGAGCCACACGTGCACACGCACACGCGCACACACACACACGTTGAAAAGAGAATCAAAAAGGTAAAACTAAATGTATTGTATAACTAAGTATCATACTGAATAATATTACACTGTGGCTTTGGCGCATTCCCCTCCTTCAAAGTGACATGATGAGACAAGGAGGGGGAGGGAAGATCTTGCAAGGCTCCTGTAGTGAAAGACATCTGAAGAGGCATGTAGCTGTAGAGACCATGTGGAATACATTTGCCAGCAGTAAATTGCACCTGTTGCGATACACTGGGACTTCCTGATGGCACGCAATGTACGCAAAAAACCCAAAAATACAGTATCTGCATTCCACACATGACTACAGTTCTGTGACTAACCTCCAGCCTTCGAGTCTCTGTGCAAAGTACGATATGGTTGCATTATTGGAGTGGTTTCTTCCCAAAGTCGCTGGAAAAGTATTACATCTGTTCATTTAAGATATTGTAGGCATTTTATCAAATACTTTCATTCCAGAGCAGTGAGTGCAAGGGTACAATCAATGAAATTGCTAAAATTACAAGCAAAGCAGCAGGGAATACATCAAGGGTCTGGCTTGGGAAAGGTTGCAGCACAAGACTTAGTTGCAATAAAATCTAATGAGTGATGTATTGTAAATAGGTTTTCAATGCAATGGGTCCCGGGACCCAGGGGTGGTCTTTTAGATGGGTCCCAGGGACATTTTATGAGTCCTACTTCAACGACGTTAGAGTACAGTACTGAGTACAGTATTGCATGACATGATTGCATCAACTTAATGAGTCTAAGAATGCAGAATGCAGGCTATTTGCATCATATATAATTTCTTTAAGGGAACATTAGAACAGAAATGAGAGAGCGGGCATGAAGTAATTTCTTAAGAGCTCAACTATCAGCTCATGACAGATTACAGGGAGTGATGCTGTGCTTATAACTATGGCATAATTAAGTACCAATTTATTATCAGCAGGTCTACGCTATTATCTAGCCTATTTATGAACCAGTTTCTTGCATTTGTGCTGAATTCATTTATAACCACATGTAATTTCTGTTTGAGAGACATGTCTCGTCAAGTGACATATTTACGAATGAATACACAATGCAAAATAAACTACATACAGACAGAGAAAAGTGTCCTTTCTGCTAGCACTCTTGCAATGAACCCTGCATGAGTATGTGACGAAGTACGTGTGAAATGTCAGATGCTAATGTTCTACTAATACAAAAACCAACAACAGTATGGGGGAGCTGACCGTGATTCGGTACAACAAAATATCACTTTACAGGGTCACAGGAGGAACTGTAACAATGCTCCATTAGAGTATAAACTAAAGGCTCATAGATAGTCTGGATTTTCGGTGATTAGGTGACCACCGAACTACAACATGACGTCACCAGCCTCGGTGAAGAGCAAACCACCGCCACCGCTCCAGCCCTTCTCTCTGTTTTTTCTCACCACCGCTCAACGTTATTTCAGCTCCGGTGGTCAGCTCACCACCGGAGCAGTGGTCACCTCACCACCGAAAATCCAGACTATGAATAGGCCTTAAGGCTCCCAATGGATCACCACTGACAGGGCAGCCGTGGTTCTCCAGCCTGTGTCTTCAACAGGTGGTGACATCAGAGAGAGAGAGAGAGAGATTATGTATGGGGTTGATAGAAGCAATTTGTTCTCTCTATAGTCACTACTATAGACTCTTGACTCTTTGTTAGGGTCGAGGTAATTTTTAGCATGGCATAATATCCTTTGACTGAACTGAAGCTCCACTCAGCTGCTAACAATCTGTTAATGGACGCTCCGATAGTCACATCATCACAGGGTCAATATTGCAAGGAGACGAAACCCTCGGCCTGCTTCGAGCAGTGACTAATGACGACCTCCATAGTTCATTCGCTCAGGAGCTGTTGCCAAGGCCTAGGGGGCCTATGGGGGTGTGTGTTTTGTTTTGTGTGTGTGTTTGTGTGTGTTGCTTGCCAACAAAACCACGACACAAAAACACACAAGCCAGCCAGCCGTGCCGTCATCAGATTACACAAAACCTCTGCTCCTTATTCAGGAGGAAAAACAATCTGCAATTCATCTACAGAGACTGCCAGCTTATTAGCGGAAAATAGGATGAAACAAAACATAAAAGGAATACAGAGGGGACGATCTGTCACAATGGATGAGTGCGGTCAGTGAGCAGGAATGGGCTCATCAAGCATAGTGTGTGTACTGTCTAGTGCCTGCACAAGCACAACACTAATGAGGGAGAAGCATCCTAGTTATCATTTAATCCATTTAGGCCTGACCTCAGAATTTAAATAAAGATATCTTCTAAATCCTCCAGTTTTCTGAAATAAATATTTTCACGATTCTTTCACGAAAAATAGCAGACCTACAAGCTATGAGCTTGTAGATCTGCTATTTTTCAATAGCTACATTATTGTAGAGAGAAGACTTCCGCACACCCGGCAATAAAATTGCTCTGAACTAGCAAGTGGCAGTGTGCGGATGTCCCTTCTTTCACAATAGCTAAATTATATAACATCATGTTTAAAACACCAAAGGGGGTTCCCGCCCAAAATGGGTTAAAAAAAGTAGAAGATAAATTGAACTTGAACTTAAACTGGACCGCCGCACCTACAACCTCACAACAAGTCACAGTGTGAGCTTGTTGATCTGCTATTTTGTTGTGCAAGACACTGACTGGGCACAGAAAAGGTATTCCAGCTGTAACTTGATTGAATACGATATGGTATGTGGCTGTTGAGTGAGTGAGTGAGTGAGTGAGTGAGTGAGTGAAAACGAGATGTCCTCTGTGTCCTTTCCTCTCTCCACAAAGATCAAGGTCTTTGGGCCCAACCAAGCAGCTCCAGGAAGCTGTGCTCAGACTTAACGGGCCTGGGATTGCAGCCCGATCAATAACCTGTTAGGAGAGCTAACGAGTAAAGCGCACCAAATTGTCCGGGCACAGATCCTAACATCCATGAATTCTAATGAGGACATTCAAAGAGGCTCATCTCCACTAAGCATGACGTCTCTGAGCGTGCACGCACACGCACACACACGCACACACACACACACACACACACACACACACAAAAATGTGGCTAAACGCTAAACCCCATCTTCCACCTAGGGACAATTACATCTCCTCCAGACTGTCACCAGCAGTGACCAGTGACCTAGGGAGGATTTATTTTCAATCTGTAGTTGACAGCTCTGCCTCCAGACAGTCCTGGCTGGGGGAATCTTCTGACCATTTATATACACACACACACACACACACACAAACACACACACACACACACACACACAACATTAACCTGTATACCACTTAAGTCAGACTGACCTAATGATGAAAACTCAATTCAGCCAGCAGCAGCATTAACCCGACTTCACCCTGTAACTATGATGGATCGTACAGTTTAATAGTGATATCACATCTTCCTAAGCGTGCACATACTGTATGTGCTTATACTGAATCAATATTACTGTAAAAGCAGAATATCAATGCACATTGCTCAAAAGGAAAGTAATACAATTACCATGTTTAAAACTAGTTTCTAGAAGGCTGGGGAGAAACGCCACATAAACCAAAACTGACCGTATAGACGGGACCACAGCGGTAGCTGAGCTGACCGTGTGAGGGTTGGTGGGGGGGGGGGGTTTACATCCGTTTGATAGATGTTGTCATAGATTTTATCTTGTTTTTCTTTTCCACTATTCCTTCTGTTATTGTGAGTGGGCACAATTGTAGGAGATGGCACTGACGAAGGGCCCCGGCCATCAGAATGGGCACCAGGCCAAATCTTGATTGCCACCAGCTTGCACCGAGATTGAACCCTGAGATGGCTTTATTACCCATAGATTACACACAGAGCATGGCTGGAAGAACAGAGATATGCACACCAGTGACACCACCACCCCCGCCCGCCCGCACAGCACACACACACACAAACAAAGACACGTGCAAATGGCCCACAATCTCCACTGTGCAAACCATGCGAGCACCAGCGAAATGGATATGAAATCAATCAAAGAAAACAAAAGGAGCTCTCTCTCTAACCTATAAATATGCCGCTGACTGGAGTGGAGAGAGAGAGAGAGAGATGGCGAGTGACATCTGTAGTCATGTGAGCAAAATAAAGGCGGCAAGCATCGAGCGGCCTGCAGAGGGGAGTGCGTAGTATAGCCTGTCTGTGATTGCGCTGCCCCTCAAAAAGCCACTAGAAGTGGTGGTGAACAAGCTGCAATGTGCCCTAATTTCTCATTGTTATGCACACACATGCACACACACACAGCTGCGGGCAGGTTATTTGCAGACATTAGAGATTAGAGAAGCCAACTCTTCTCACCCGCCCGCGCTATACGTCTGGAATAATAAGAGTTTGTTTGAATGCAGGGAAGAATGATTTGAGCTGCCCCCACTGGGAGCGTGGATACTATCATATTGATTAATGGTTGTGTAGCTGCTGTCAGCCCTGGAACTGATTCTATTATTACCTCCACATCTTCTCTCTCTTTCTCCTCTCACCTCATCTACCTATCCTCACCCCTTCCTTCCATTTTCTATCACTATTATGTGCCTCCTCCTCTTTCTCCTGCTTCATATTAAAAGAGAACATGTTTCTCAAGGAAATGCCCATATAGTGGTGGTTCTGTGCCAGCTTGTGCGTCTCCATTATTGCACATAGGGTACGTTTCGAACACAGACAGGAACCAAAGAGTCACCAAATAGGCTCTCTGCAGAGAATGGCACGTACAGTATACAGTACTATGTATTCATCTGGGAAAAGGGCCGTTTCAATCACCTCGCGGGCCACAGCTATCAAATAATCAATCCCCTGTTTTTCCACTATACGCATTCTGCACCTCATCACAAAAGCCCATCTTCATCCTCTTCCTCCCAATCTGTATTCCAGCTTTCAAATTTAAGCAGCAAATTTAAGCGTTTCTGGCAGCCGCTCAAGAGCAGCACAAAGTGGGATCATTTAAGTTTATCTGCAACAGTGTGGTCAGTGTGCCCTGACCCCTGACACTCATCAGGATGGTCCGGTCACTCTGAAAGCACAGTTTTCACGGCCACGGTCATAGTCGACACAGCAATAGCAATGCCAGTGGTCACGGCTGACGGGTGGGGAAAAATCTTCCCAGGTGACAATAGCCTACTGATCCTTCCTGTGATTCCAGAAGAACTTGCACCACAAAATTCTGAGCCGCCAATTCGGATTAAGTCAAGCATAGCTTGGGTCAACATTGGAGGTTAATTGCCATTCCCGGGACCCATTGATTCGGCGTTGGCTTTGCATTGCTTCACTGTGGAGGAGGCCGTTGCTCCTCGAGATAGGAGGCGCTTGGTGCTGGCCTCCTGTTATTTAGACGAACTATTTAGAGGCTGACCTCATCTCATCTCCGGGGGGGATAAACAGCTGCAAGCATGGCTCACGGCGGTGGAGAGAGGGACCAATTAGGAGTGAAGCTAAGGAAAGGAGGGCGGGAGTCTCTGAAGAAGAGTGTGTGTGTGTGTGTGTGTGTGTGCGCGTGTGTGTGTGTGTGTGTGTGTGTGTGTACGTTCCATCCCCACAGAACCACACTTGCAGCAAGGTATGACTGCAACGTTGGTACAGTAGAGAATGATTCATGTTTGGTGAATCAGAGCACGCTCATCTCGACTGCGTTTCTTGTCAAGGTGCCCGCCAAGTCACAGCGCTTCACTTTTCTAATAAAAGCTATGAGATCGAGAATACATCATTATTGGTGCCGGGCCTATGTAGCAACTGCATGGACTAGAGAGTATTAAAGTCCTGAGGTCAAAGCCATGCCCCCTGGGTCATAAAGAAATGTTTCCATTCCATAAATTGCCCATTGCCTTTTATTTTTTACAGGGCAGCACAGTATTGGCCAAGCCATCTAGAAGAGTGTATGTATGCCTGTCTGTCTGTGTGAATCCATCCTCCGTTTGTTATATTTTATACTTTTTGAAATATTTTGTAACTTTTTACACTCCATGTCGTCATTATACCCTTATTTATTCAACAATAATTAAAAAAATGAATCACTCATATTCATAATTTTACTGATACTAGAGCAATGTATATATATATACCCAAGGGGCATGGTTTTGACATCAGACTTTCAGTACAGGTACAGGCTTTAGTTCCGACATACTATTGGTCCGACTGTCATTAGAACAACAACCTATACCTCAAACCCTAACCCAACCATAACCGCACGCACGGGAGCAGCGCATGTCCGACCGTCCTTTCTCATGTCGGACCTTTGGCGTGTCGGATCTGCGTGTGCATCCCCCTTCAGTACTCTATTGCCTGACAACGTTGACAGTGAAGAAAAGGCAATGGGATGGTGCTTGTGTCACACCTTCTCTGGGGGTACATTTCCAACATGTGCCATTTTGTGGCCTGCGCACGTACTGTAGAATTGATGGGGGGGAATTATGGAAGGACACTCAGGACAAGTCAATTCTTTGTGTGTGTGTGTGTGTGTGTGTGTGTGTGTGTGTGTGTGTGTGTGTGTGTGTGTGTGTGTGTGTGGAGGAGTGATGAGCAATGGAGCAGGAGGAGAGCATAACAGGCCCACTATGTGCTTCTCATCTGTGAGCAGGATTGAGTTTGCACTTCAGGAGAAGCAAAGAGATGTAGGGGACTGATGGGAAGATGAGGAAGAGAGGGGGAAAAAAGTCACTTTAGTATTCAGGGCAGCTGCTGCCGTCTGGGGCCTCTGTGCATGCAGCCACCCGTGCTCTCTATCGCTCCCCACTGACACGCTGGCAGGATGGAGGGATGGAGGGCGGAGGAGTGTGACAGGTTTGCGGGTGAAATGAGCCTGGAGAGCAGCCAGCGGTGGGTGGGAATGATGGGTGAATACCGTCACAATAACCACATGTATGCAAAAACACACACATGCAGGTACATTAACGGGAATGCACACGCACGCACGCATGCACGTCCAGGCCAGGGGAAGAAGATATAACAATCTACTGTCCTTGGTTCTGTCACTGTGCATGGCTACAAAGCCACTTGGTAGCATTTGAAAACAGTCCATGTTTGGGATGGCTAACTTAAGATCTTTGATAAGGCTGTGAGCTTTGCTGACACAACGTCCATCGTATAAGTATGTCCTGGATCTGCTGATGCACTAGGCTGACTGTATGATGCTCAGCATGGCTTTGCTCTCCTAGTAAAGCATAGTTCATTTGCCACTCAAACAGTGGCATAGACATAGAACATGCATTTATTTTTGCTGAAGTCATAAAAATATCAAAGAAAAAGACAGGATTGAGGGGATGCATCATTTTTGCCATCACAGCAAACTTACTACGGCTTTTATGAGACTGTGGTTAATTTACTTAAGTGAGAACACAAGAGCAATATAGCTTTCATTGCAGCTGTTGTCTTTTGTAGTGGTTTCTTGTTGCACTGCGTGGGCAGGGAGGGAGTTCTCCTATGAAGTTCTTCTGGGCCTATTGCAGGGGTCGAGAGATGAACGTGGGTTGCTTTAAGGTAGCAGTTATTAGACAGGTAGTCGGTAGAACAAAAGCTATACAGGCTCTTTGTTGTGTCATCTGGAAAAGAAGCTGCAGTTCCAGAGACACCCCCATCAGCACCGCTCAGTGGGTTCTGAGCAGCTTATAGTCATAAAAGCTGTGTCTACTCTACAGTCTTTACACGGTGAGGGCAAAAATAAAAATACATTAACGGTAGACTGACTGCAGGCTTAATGATTCCCTCAGATGGAGAAGTGTGAGGTGTTCAGCTCATTATCACACCACCAGCTAGCAGAGGAGCAACAGAGTGTGGAATGGCCTGTTTAGCCATAGATCCTTCTCGAGGTACAAAAAAAAAGAAATTGTCCTTTTATACTTTTACAGGATCTGCGGCGTGTCCCCATCGCAGGAACCTGACACAGGCACAGTGCAGGATCTCTGGCAGTTACTGTATATAATATACTGTATCTCCTACCTACTGTATATCCTATATTAATTCCTCTGAGTCGCTTATATGGATCTGAGGGCATGACCAGAACACAAAATGAAAATCGCTTTTGAATAATTTAGTTTTCAGTGTGGATACATAGACCCATGTGGAGACACCTGGAATGAAATAATGTTATCCATGATTCCCCTCGTCTTTTGTCCAATTAAAGAGTCAAGGCAATTCACTTTTATTGCCTCTTCCATCTGTGGGAATTAAGCAGGCATGGGTGTAAGAAATAATTGGACAGGTTTCGTGACCTTGATGACAACAATTTGGCTATCAATGTCATTTTAACTGGAACCTTCCGTTTAAATTAATGTGCCAAAATTTGCCACCACATAACAGAAGTGGATAAATCTAAATATCTGTACTACTGTATACAAGTATAGATATTTACTAATAATGCATGACATCATGTATGTTATTAATTAGAATATTGCATTTCTAATCATGTAATGGTGTCTCAATAGATACATGGTCACTATGACTTTATCGATCTATCTCTCACTGTACTGTCCACCCCTGCCACATCCCCACAGGATACAGCAGTCACACACACACACACACACACACACACACACACACACACACACACACAACATAATAAAAAAGGATATTTAATTATCTGCAAATCCGAATGTTGAGCTAGGTGGGATCTTGTTAAATCATTCTTTTTAATATCTACTTTGAAATATAAGCAAGATGCCTTCGAACCAACGGTTCTAAAGCCATGTGGACCATAGGTCAAGAGTATTATCACCCGTTTATGTAGCGTGAAGCAAGTACACCCCCTGGGCATGATGTACAAGCACACCCCCTGGACAGTGGACACGGTGTAGTATGTCACAGGGACTTACCCCCAATCCAACCCTTGACACTGCTGAATGCCAAGCAGGGAGGCATTGTTGAGGTACCATTTTTATAGTTTTTGGAATGACTTGGGTCGAGGATTGAACCCCAACCTCCCAGTCTCAGGGTGGACACTAACCACAAGGCCAGATATACTGTACATATATTACATGTCCTATAAGTCTGTCTACTTAATTTATGATGATCATTAAATTATCTTAAGTTGTAAGGGGATTGTCGCATTGATAATAACAGTTATAACACCAATATTGATTCATCATTCTGGCCGAGGCTTTTTGGGGTGAGAAAAAATAACAGAAATATTTTAGAATGCACTGTTCACACTAAAATGGAATTCTCAGATAGATGGACAGCTCTACTGTATGCCACCATAGGCCTTCGATTTTTTTGGTCCGTCTGTGTGAAGCTTTATGGCTGGAAAGGAGTACTAAATGGACCATCCATTAAGCCCAATGACAGGAACACAAGCAGTCCAAAGTCGGCTAACAGCATTAATCAATGAGCATCTCTTACAAGACTCTAAGCAACAATAGGTGTGACTGTCTACTGTCTAAATATCACTAAGTATTCCACCTCAGGCTTCTGTTCAAGGTTACTGACATGTCTGTCTATTACCTAGTGTAGTTCCTCCCTCTAGGCAGTGGGCACAGCATCCTGAGTACACGATCTGGTCTGGAGCCAGATATGCACTCTGGAGTCCGGACATATTTCTTTTTGCTCTTTTGGATATGCCGGAGGTGTGGAGTGGCCTTAGTTACACTGGCTCAAATTTGATTTGGCTTAATTTCCATGGCAAAGTAATGTACTGTACTAGTTAAAAGGACGTGGGCCATCCCAGATTGCTCATTTGGGAATTGTAAGCGTCTTTAAATAAGCAGCTCAAAAATGCACACACATTAATGGATATTTTACATTTAGACTTACAATGCCACAGAAAACTTTAAGTAAGTGAAACGTAGTAGTATAGTGTAGCGAGGAGCGGTGAGAAAGTAAAAAGGGAGGATATTAAGGACACAATAGACCAGAAAACAGAAAGTGAGAATGAGGAGAGTTGAGCAGGAATGGTGAAAAGTGAAGTCTAGGAAACACCAGAGACCAGGAGTCATGATGAAAATGCATGATTCGGTGACCTCAAATGAAGAAGGATTTAATGGAAAGAAGATGAAGAGAAGGTTTATGATGAGGAAGAAGGGACAGAAATGTGTGATTTAGGGCATTATGCTGAAATAATGTAAATTGCTTTAATTTCAGGGATATTGATTTTGCTATGCAAACAGACGTCCAAGACATCTAGAAGTAAAATAAAGTAGGTCAGGAGACACCACTGTCGACCAGCTTTTGAGCGTTATAGGCCCCAGACATTAACCCCAGACAGCCTTATTTTTTTACCACTTAAACCCTCTAGTTGACCGTATTCCCATCGGTCCTATACTTGACTGTATTATTCCAACTAAATACAATAGCCCATCTACAATACAAGCTCACAATGTGTCGCACGACACGACTCATGGAGAGAAATCTTCATGAGATTATTCATGCATCATCGCGAGAATATGGATGCTAGGTTTGTGGTGTGTGGTTAACCTGAATGCAAACCTTAACCCTTCCCTTAACCCCTCGGCTTTGTTCCCTCATGACAACTCAAGTTTTCATCAACATCGGTCGGCTAACATCCGATCCTCCTCAGACCCAGGCACCTAATCTAGGTGAGGAGGAGCATTAATGATGGATGTTGTGTGAATTAATCATGGAGGAAGGGGACAGAGATAAAAACCACACAGTGAGAACCCGAGGAACTATGGCTACAGTCCAGTCTCCACAGTTTCAATGTCCTGCCGTCACTGAAATACAACTCAACTGGATCCGACGAAAGAAACATAGTGGAAAGCTATAGAAATGTAACACAATGAAACACACAGGCCTTTATGTGGAGCTAAACAAGACCATCTCCATTCTCCAAGGTTTATTACATTAGTAGTACCTCCCCTTGGGGTCTTTACTCTTCAGTAAAGATTGTTAGACAGCGAACTGAATAGAAGGAATGAATAGGTCAGCAAAAGTTATAGGCGTTGTTTGCAAATTGCAGATGAATTGTGTCCGACATGTACCAAATGCAAATTTTGTACACATCTACAGTACCATTTCTGCAAGGTACTGCCAAGTTTGGTACAAACTGCTGACCTCTTGAATATATAAAAGTTTTTGTTCTTGTTTATAACAGAAGGAGGAAGCAGTGAAATGTAAATGTTACTGTATTGTAAAGATCTGTGCACACTACTACAGAGTAGTTAACTTATAGTGAGCCCTTCTTATGCCTATTTGCTCTTTGTGAATTGAGTATGCAGTATGCACACACCCTTACTACTGAACTTTGTTACAATATATATTTGACACTGAATAGAAACAAAACATGGTATCATTTGTTACTCAGAGCACTCCAATATCTACCCCCCAACACACACACAGTGTGTGTGTGTGTGTGTGTGTGTGTGTGTGTGTGTGTGTGACTGTGTGTGTGTGTGTGTGTGTGTGTGTGTGTGTGTGTGTGTGTGTGTGTGTGTGTGAGTGAAGGCGGTGGATGGACTGTGGTGGACGAGTACTCGAACACGCACCTGGTTTCACAGACTTCAGTCGGATGGGTTCCCGAAAGTGGCGGATGACAGCCAGGGTGTCTCGGTTGGTCAGTCCGCTGACCGGGGTGCCATTCACCTCCAGAAGGACGTCCCCGCTGCAGGGAAACCTTCCAGCATGACAAACCATCGCTTCCGAAAGGACCTGGCCAAGGTACGGGAACTCTCCCAGTTCAGCACCGCCCTGGACCTCCACCACCGTGCCCAACTCCCCGGCACTTCCCCACGACACGGTGCATTCCTGTACCTTGCTAGACCAGTGTTTCTTCTTTTTCAGTGTTTTGGACATTATTCGCTATTCTTGTAAACCCAGAGGGGAGTCCGAAAACTATATGTCTTTTTGGCAAAAAAGAAAAAGAAAAAAAAAGACCAGCTTCTTAATCCTAACACGAAATGGTGCGCAGTAAAATCATTGCAGACAGTGGAGTTTCAGGAGATCCGCGTTCTTGTTGTTGTATCCCCATCTCAGGGCAGCCCTTTAATAATAAAGTGGCTTTTTGATGAGTAATCCTTCCATTGAATTATTCAGGCATCACCTGTGTGTAATTGGGATGCCAGCCCTGCGTCAGCGTTGTGTCGCATAGAGTGAGATCTGTGGGATGCTGCTGGAGTGTCAGTCCCGCAACAATCCATGCGTCCTTGTGCGCAAAATTATGTGTGGAACGATAACAGCCCGTGACTTTCCAAAGCAAAAAAACTACCTTACATAGTGAATGAATCCCGATCTTCTTGTGAACTGTATACAGTAGTAGATTATTTATGTGCTCCCGAAAGCGTGTCCGCTTCTGCAAGCTCGCCAGTCAACACAGATGTCCATGACAACACATGTAGACAAAAAGCCAAATAGTAAAAACCAGCTCCTCAATGATCAAACCGTTGCGTAAATTCCCTGTATAGTTCAGCCACTATCGGTGGTACTTCGCTCCGCGCACCTGTTCTGCCCTCCTCCTCCTCCGAGAGATGACATCAGCAAGGCATTCCCTAGAAACGCGAAAACATACTTGGCCCTGCTTTTACCACCGCCGGCTTGGCCTGTTATGTTAATATGCTCGCTGTATCAAAGCCTTCGACCGCCGCTCACTATTGCCGCCCCATGTGGTCTCTCCTTTCCAGAAGCACAAGTGAGGAATTCTCTGAAAACTACGCAGCTGCAAGCATAAGCAGTCTGATCCGATTAGGCAATACTCAATAACTTTTTTTTTTTTTTTTTGTAATCATTTTCCGTGTTTATTTCCTGATTGCATGGGCTGTTGTCCAATCAGATGTTGGGATGTCGCTAAAACGCTGACAATAGACCAATGGGGAACGGGAGGGCGATAAGGGCGGGTCTTGTGACTGGGATCTCAATGGAAGTGTTGCTTTCCTTGGAGAGTAAGCCAGGCGGAGCTCTCATGTGTTTTACTTGATGTGATGTTAAGTGCCCACTCTAGTGTTACGGTACCTTACCCAAAACAAAATGGGAAGAGCATACAACTTTGCAAGTTTGTAACATAAGGTAATTTTATATGCACACCATGTTTTCGTCCAGCGAATTCTGCTGTACAAAAATACGAGTGGATAGAAACATGTTTCATGAGAGCTCTTGCCAATTCACAAACATGCGATTCCTGGCGGAACGGTGACACCTTGTGGTTGGAAACGCTCAGAACAAATTGCAGTCGCATAATTGTACAGTTTGCGCCTACAGTATATTTGTGACAAATTATAATGTATTTATTTGTGTGGTGTGCTGCAAGAACTTGCTACTAAATGTTGCAATAGGATACACCATGCACTATACCAGTCAGTCACATCCCCTGTGTGCAATGCATCAATCAGGCTAATTGAAAAATGAAATTACAGGTTTGTGAATCTAAGCACAGTGTGTTCTGGAGAGCCTGGAGAGGCACTACAGTAAACACAAGTCTACTACTGCTGCTGCTCCGTTAATGATTAACATTCAGTCAACTTTGCAAGTCACCGGTCATCGGGCTTGCACATAAATATAGTATGCTCAAGTTTTTGAATTCACCTGAAAATATAGCCTTTTGATTTGAATTATAACGTCTTTGCCTCTACGGTCCACAAGCTGTACCATTTCAGAGCATCATTTAAGGTTGGAAAATAATGGGGCGTAATTATGGAACATTATGACAGGTACAGTATGGTCAGTTTAAATCTATTAGATGACCAATGGTATGATACTTTTTTAATATTTGGCTAAGCTTGTGATTGTGAATAGGCTATAATTATGCCAACTGATTTGATCTCTTTCAGTCTTTAGAAAAGTTTTTAACACCATCTGTCCACATGGATTTGAATGTGCCAAATCCAAATAGCTGTAGCAATAAGACCTCGGACCCCATGTGTTGTGAGTATAGCTACCATAAACATTAATCTTGTTGCATAATGTGTGTGTGTGTGTGTGTGTGTGTGTGTGTGTGTGTGTGTGTGTGTGTGTGTGTGTGTGTGTGTGTGTGTGTGTGTGTGTGTGTGTGTGTGTGTGTGTGTGTGTGTGTGTGTGTGTGTGTGTGTGTGTGTGTGTGTGTGTGTGTGTGTGTTCGAATTCCGGGCGTTCGAATCCCGGGCGTTACATATACACATACATACATTCATACTTGTGTTACGTATTTCGTATCAGTTTTTATATGACTCCCTTCTCATTCAGATGAGGAGGCATCAGGACATCTTGCTGTGATTATCATCCCTTCTTTACTGACTCTCAGTACAGTGGCTGTGGTAGCTCTCATTTTGTGCAGTCTGCTCAGGAGGAGACTGACAGGAGAAAGGATATGGCCCCTGGCTCTGGCTGCTAGCCGCAATGGTAAGAACACTGACAAACAAGTGACAAAACTAGAAAATACTGTTCCTAAGAAACAGCACTGGGCACTGGGCTCACTAAGAATGTAAGTATTGATAGTGTTTTGTTAAAAGTGTTAAAAAAGTATTAACATATTAGTGGGTTTAAGGGTGTTCACTTTTACATCAGTGCTTGAGCTGTATTCATATATATGTTTACCGTACATTGTGTGAGCATTGTGTTGATTAAATTAGCTTGACATCATGGTAATGTAAACTGTTCACTTATCTTTGCCTTGTGATAATCTTTCATAGGCCTATACAATTGTTCTTGACAGGCCAGGAGGTGTCTGTCTCCCACACAGCATTATCTAGGATCCCTCTAGGGATCAAAGAGGCTCTGCATCTGTGGGAGACCCAGGGAGAGTGTGTTCTAGAGGGGCTGGAGTTCTGGCAGACAGGCCGCTATGGTCCCATCTGTAATGGCCTGCTTAAGAGAGAGGGATCCTCCATTTCTGTGGTGGTAAAGTCAGTCCGAGGTATGGATTTTGACATACAGTAGGTCATGTGGCTATAGGTGAATTATTATGGCCTTTGTGAGTAATAAATGTTTCACTGAATCTTTGTATCATTGAATTGTGAGGAGGCACAACTTACTTGGAGACTAATGACTTTCATCCCTTCTGTAATCTCCTCCTGTAAAGATGGCCCTAACCAGCCAGAGGCCAATGAGTTTGTGGAGTGGGTCCTCTTCCATGCTACTGTGTGTAAACATGAGAATGTAGTGCGGATGCTGTGCTGTCAGACTCAGCGGTTGCCCATGTTCCTGGTCTTAGAGGCCTACAGTCCTGGCAACCTACTGCATTTCCTCTGGACAATCAGAAATGTAATAGCATTGCCCAGTAGGATATGGTCTGGGTCTATCTATCTGGGATTTTTTTAAAGATTGTATGGAAAATGCATTAGGCCTACTCTGTTCTTGTATGATGCTGTGTAAGAGTGTCTACTAAATGCCTAAATTGTAAACTGTGCTGTTTGAAATCCAAGTGTATATACAGAGTAGTATTAGTATTGTTTCTTTTCCCCTTTTTAATAGTGTGCCGATTCTTAAAAAGAAAAGAAAAGAAAATTCTCTGTGCCCATGCCTAAAATGAGAGGAGTCACTCTTTCTTGCAGAAGGATCTGGATATTGGGAATCAACTGCAGCACTTCAGTGAGAGGTCTGTGTTTCTGGTGGCCAGACAGGTAGCAGCTGGGCTGGTGAGTACTGTAACTATGGGAGACAAATTCCATATACTCAAACATTTTGACCAATAACAAGACAGGTTCTAATAACAGCATGGGTTCAAAGTAGATGGACATCATATTTAAAATGTCATATTGACATTGTGAATTTCAAGGTTTCTGTTTTGTTGACATCTTGATCTTGTATACGGGTACATGAGATTACATTTATTTTCTCAGTCACCTGAGATAGCCTTCCTCACAACTTGGTCGGTATATGCACGTCCCGGTGAGTTTCTCAGTGATGTGGGCACAGAGGAATTTTAAGTCCTTTGGCATGTAAGCTGTACTCTCCTCTCTATGAACCTTTCCTGAAGACGAGTGATTCCCTGGTGACAGGTAGAGCTCCATGTGTGGTGATCAAGAGCCAGGGATTCTAATGCTGGTGGTTTGATGTCACACTTCAGGAGGGTTTTAATGTGGTCCCTGTCAGTGGCGTATCTACAATAAGGCGAGGACAGGCGGACGCCTGTCCAAATCCATTTCTGCCTGGCCAAAATACATACACGAGGACAAAAACAAGACCTGAGAACTATTAGTGGACAGCGGACGTTGTGCGTATAGATAGAGCAATCACCCATTGGAATGCAAATGCATGCCTTTCAGCCTTTGTATCCTACTGTCTGGCAGGTATATCTCTTTGAAAACCTTTAGTGCTACTGATTGTGCGCGGGGGGACAACAATTAAAACATCTTGCCTGCCCATTCAGGAAATACATCCATACAGTGCATAAATACATACCGGTATATTAAAAAGGCAGACAATAGTTATCACAGGCACCAAATCATTACAAAAAGAGCAGACCCATGCATGTGGATAATTTTTGTGGATTAGATGTACTGTACAGGTCTGTCTGTGCTCTAATGTTTTTGGGGGGCCTAATCGGTTCTTCCAACCTCAGGATTACCTGATGTCAGAGCACAGGCTGGTGCACGGTGACGTCGCCGCCAGGAACATCCTGATTGGTCCAGGGCTCGCTGCCAGGGTGTCTGGGTTGGGTGTGGCATTTTCGGGACGCCAGCAGCAGGATTTGGAGTTAAGGAAGAGGGCAGCAGACGTGCCTCTGAAATGGCAGGCCCCAGAGAGAATTATGAGACAGCCCACCACAAGCCGGAGTGATGTGTGAGTTTGACATGCATAACAGTCACACAATGTACTCTTTTAATCTTTGATCTTTGAATTTTGTGTTATTCATGTCCTCACTGTATTGCATTACTGCTCTTGTTTTTTAATGTTTATGCCTTGCTTTTCTTTTCTTTTTTCTTTCTCCATTGCTCTGTAAAGCACTTTTGAGCTGCATGTCATGAAAGGTGCTATACAAATGAAGTTTTATTATTATTATTATTATTTTAGAATGAGTGATTCTCTATTTTGGAATGTTGGGTGTTTGCTTATTGGATGTACTTACATGTTTATTAGTCTTTGACAGTTTGATACTGTGCACATCGTCGTAAATCAACTTCAATCAACTATTATTTGTTCTTCCTAGATGGTCATATGGAATCTTACTGTATGAACTCACCACCTTAGGTAAATGCACCAGTTTCTACTGTCTATAATCAATAATATTATATGATGTATACCGTCATTCAATATCTACCTACATTCTGGGTATTCTTTATACCGCCTCAAAGTAAAAAAAAATATGATACATTTAACCAGGGTTTGGATTTGTGAATGTTCAGATAATATCATTTTGTACTGTCTGTAATTGAAAGTATTACATTATAATGCAATACTTTATGTAATACCTGTAGTACCTATCGTGTTTTTCATGTCATTTAAATCATAATTTAGTGTATGTTTTTTATCTTGTAATCTAAGGTGCTCCTCCATATCCTGAGCTGGAGCCTGTGTCTGTATTTCCACAACTACAGAAACACTATCGAATGAAAAGACCTGAGACCTGTGGAGCTCCCCTGTAAGTGAACATTGTATGAACTACTGTATACACACAGTATGTGATTAATTATGCTAACACTGGTTCCTGACATGGTGCATACTTAGTTTAGACTAGTCATTGGTTAGACATGGGTGGTTAGGTTTAGGTGTGCTGCCCCGTGGGAGGTTAACTTAGGGTGAGGGTTTGAGATAGGTTGTAGTTGTAGGACTAATGACTGGTCTAACCAATGACTAGTCTAAACCAAAAACTGTCTAAACTAAGTACTGTACCCTTCCTGACAGCCAAGTGAGCGAGCAAACTATAAAAATAGCTATCATTACAGTATGTACAACTAACAGCTTCCTCCACTCATCCACTCATTACTGTGTAATTCCACTTTTCAAGTTTCAAATTTCAATTTCCATATAGTTCAGTCAGATAACTCACGAATAGATTTAACCAATATTTATTAAGAATGAATACAAGAGTGCATGTAACATTTATCTTGGCGTTCGGCTCTGCTACGTTTTCTCCCTGCTCAGCACAAATAACCACCACCATGATAAAACATTAAGAGCAGGGAGATAGAGATACAATAAAAACCCCCATGGGGAACAAACAAATAGCAGATTGGGGAGGTGGTGGGAGCAAACAGGCGCATACCAACAGTCCAGGGACAAATGACAGCAGGAAGAACAGAGACTGAGGTGAGCTTAAATAACCCGGCAATTAATCAGCTGGCAGCCACTTCAGCGAATGGCATGTAACATGTGTGTAGTACGGTAGTACCATTGTAATACGCATGTATGCGCCCATGAGCATAGCATAAAACCCCTCGAGTATATCTGACTGAACTAACTCTGCAAGCTATACGTATCACTTATATGAAAAACAAAACTGATATTGTTCTTTAGATATGGACTAGTCTGTAGTACATGTGAGAAGTTTCCCTTATCTGTTTCGTTTTTTCTATCATCTTTTAACTGACATTCTGACAAATGCCATATTGCTGTTGTATGCACCATACTGTAGATATGACTTGATGAAATACTGTTGGATGTGGAGCTTCAAGGACCGGCCTACATTCTCGTCCATCATAAAGCTATTGGAGTCCTACACATACCTAGCTGCTACTGCAGCCCTTCACAGCCCAGAGACCATAGACGTCTTTGAATACAACAAGACAGCAGGACTGTGTCCATAATCAGTTGTTAGTTACCTGAAGCAAGGAAACCATCTGCCAAGGATGGACATTTTAATGGGTATACCTGTATATAAAGTGAGTTTGTCAGTATCTAATTGTCAGACACATGTATGCAGGGAGATTCCTTTATGAAAACAATGGCGTGTTACATTTATGGACTACCATTAAAAAAATATGGTATGTACGTAGGCTATTTTCGACACTATCAGATTCTGAATGCTGTATGGTGGTACAACAATAAAGAAAAATAGCCATGAAGAAATGACTTGTAACCTTTGTGTTGTGATTTTAGTTATGGTATCATTTTGATTTATGGGGAAAACAGCACAGGAATAATGTGAATATAGGTTTAGTGTGTGCACCCACCAAACTAATTAATTAACATGCTACCTGGCTATTGTGTGATGGTGTATTGTAGTGTTATGTGCCGTTAGTGGCAGGGTGAACTGCAACACAGTGTATGGAGTGTACAAGACTGAAGCATTACTACACATTGAGATAGTTCAGTCAGGAACACTCACGTCAAAGTAACCATTTATTGCAACAAAGGGAATACAGTGCGTTAAACTTGGCGTTAAAGACTCCGCCACACTATCCCCCAACCATGGGTATTCAAGAACAGGTCATAGTAAGACATTTAATCAGATTAACTTGAGTCATGCAAACTTGAATGCATTTTGAACATTAAAGCCATTATAGCCATAGATAAAACATTGGATCCGTTTAGAGCTATATGCAGCATTGAATTCCAGTTTACTTTAGAGCCATGCACACATGAATTTCAGTTCAACATTCAGTTTAAACGTCTTGAGTAATGCGAGACTCAGTCTGAACTATAAGGTGGAGGCTGGTAGCCGGCGGCCAGAGGGAATGAGGTATATGATTGGTGTGTACGAAAGTGTGTTGCAGATTGAAAGCAATAAGAAGACTAACAGCTGATTACAATTTGTAAAATAAGTCAAATACCCTTTAAAGTATTGTCGTCAACAATTAAAGCAAACCGTTTTATTGATGCATCTTTTTTTTATTGTCAAAATGTACAGAATTAAAAATACAGATCTTCGTAAGACCATTCTTGTTATCTCTGGGCAATGAAAATTAACTGTTGTAAATACTGTATAATTGCTCTTGATCAGTGTACTGTACATAATTCATAGCAGCCAGTGCCAGCCACACAGGAAAGCTACATATGCATTATGCTATGATCAGTGGTGTGAAGTAACTAAGTACATTTACTTAAGTACTGCACTGTACAATTTTGAGGTGTGTTTTTACTTTAATGGAGTATTTCCAATTTAATACTTTTACTTCTGAATACTTTTACTGAACGAATCAAGTTGACATGTAAATATGGTATGTCAGAAATTCATGGGCTCTTGAGAACAGACATTTCAACTGCTACTCTGCACTATTTCCCTCAGCAGAATCTCCAACCAAGACATTATAAGAAAACAAATTTACTATTCCCTGATTAGCCACTCACTGTATACAATCATAGCAGGGAGAATCACAAACAGCCATTTTAAGCTGCTTCATACTAAAAATGTGTCCCAATCTAAATAAGACTGGTCTACAACAACGTCATGTGCCAAGACTGAATACTGGCCGTGTTAGGAAGTGAGACTGAAATAGCCTCTTAAAACAGAGGCAAACGTAACCCATTAAGACCTAGAGGTCGATTCTTAAAAGGTCTTCTGGAAAGTTTTCTGGAAAGAATTCTGTTGCTACAGTATGTGGTGAACTGATTTTCATGTCAAGGACCTCCAAGATAATATTTGGCCGTGGACCCCATCTCAAAATATTTTGTTTCAGGGACACCCAGAAGCAAATACTTGAGTTAAAAGGGTTTTTTTTTTTTTTTTTTTTAAGGGGGCAAGGTGGCACAGGCGGCGTGTTCTCTTCTCCACATCATCAGTGCCCTTACCCGAGGCGGGGTTTGGCGAAAGGGCCTTTCTGTGTGGAGTTTGCATGTTCTCCCCGTGTCCCCTACGGTGGGTACCCTCAGTAATCCTGGGCTCTAAACTGGTCGGAATAACGTGTTCCTTGCACGCGCTACGTCCGGCCGGGGAAACTTCCCCCCTGCCAGGTGAAAAGAAGCAACTTGGACTCCTCATGCATGGAAGGAACCATGAGGTCAGTCTGCTGCCCCCCCCCCCCAGGTTGGCAGAGGAAGTGTAGCGCCCAGGATTACATTAGATAATTGACACTGGGTGAAAAAATGGGTTGCAAAATCGTAGGATAAAAATTATATTTGCTTTAAAAATATATATATTAGATTTGCACAACAATTCTTAAGATTTTTCACAAATAGATCTACAAGATCATGGTGTGGCTCGAAGTGACGCCTCACAAGCTTGTATATCTGCTTTTTTTGAATAGCAAAAGTATAAAATAATGGTTTAAGACTTAAAATCTAATAAAATGTCCCGGTCTTAATGGGTTAATATCTACAAGAATAAAGATGCTGTAGAAACACACTTAACTCATAGAATACCAGCCGTACCAAGATAATGCTTCAATATAGTTATTAAGCTGTGCATAACAATGGGAGACAAATGTTATGTCACACATCAAACATTTCAAAAACCAAATTACAGATCCAAATATAGTATAAATACAGCTTCTGACTTGGTAAGAACACATTTCTCTTGATATATTTATCCTATACATTCCATAATGATTGTTGTCATGTTTTTGTCATTCATTCATCTCAGTGATTATGTACAGCTTATACTGTTGCCCAGATGATGTAATACTGAGAAAAGGTATTTAATGTAAAAACTAAACATTTTTTTTACTGTTTTGCCATAGATTGGGTTATTATTGTGCTAGGGACAGAATCACACAATCCTCGAGCAGCTGAAGATTGTTTTGGAATGAGCCAATCAAACCCCCTGGCTTGAATGAAAACACCAAGGCCGTTACATCAAGTAAGCATGAAATATTTATCCTTACCAACATGAATAAAGTCCTTCTCATACCTCATACTAATTCTAGTCAATCAACGTGTCGTAGTCATCACATCTAAATAAATGGAAAGCACAACCAACGTGTGGTCTCCTCAGATGGGTGAGCTTGGATCCTCCATGGCAGTAGGTGGCAGCAGCAGACTGATATCCTTCGTTCACCCGGACGGGCCAATAGCGAGCCTATAGTGGGAGCTTGGGATGAGACCATGCCCCCCCCCCCTACACTTTGCAGCTCCAAAGCGATGTTGGGAACAAAATGTAGGACACGGACCACAGCAGGTAGTACACGCATGCTGATGGGAAGGAGGAACAGAGCACCATGATGACTCCTGCAAAGTAACAAAAGGAAACAAAAGTGAGGACTATGATGAGGCAAAATAAATGCCACGTGAACATTTTCAACTCAGCCTCATTTTCTAATATTACTACATCAGATTTTATCCAAATTTCACGCAAATCGGTACACATGCTCTCCCATAGTCATGTAATCAAGACGGGGTTGTTTGATTTCTCACAATCCACCCTCATTGGCTACGATTGGCTTCTAAACTTTTCAGGAGTAGCCCACTTTGTACCCGTTTTGTACATCGCCACAACTACTCAATGCAGCATCCGATTGCGGTGAAACTGTGCATGCATATTCCCACTAGGCTGAGGAAGAAATGCCACTTGACAGTTTTCAAATCAGCCTCATGGTGGCGCTACAACAGGCCAAGCCGCCACACACACACACACACACACACACACACACACACACACACACACACACCTATCACTTTTTCTAGTTCTGCTTTGTTTCATTTGTGAGCATGTGCTCCTTTCTGCGCAAAGTTCAGAAGCCTTGCTTTCATCACTGGCACCGTTTCCCCCCCAGCTACTAATAGAGCTCAACAGTGAGTTGAAATCCTATTCATATTCAGAATAGAGGATTTTGATTAATAGCCATAATTTCCTAACCATCTCAGGTAGACTTACCATGACTTATGAGATTGTGAAACGATGTCTAAGCTCCTGTATAAGCCACAAGTCCGTATGAGATCTACCTAGTTTTATTTGTAAACACCCACAATCTGAAGCGTAACAGCAATGTTTGGTGGAGCTCGCTATTTAAATGTGCCACTAAACTTCACGGTTATAATACATATTGTGAAGTCACTGTATAGAGCGTTGCAGTCCCGCCCCCTACCAGGGCCCAGGAAATTATTCTCCGTTAATTTTCCTCATAGACATTTCAAAAAAGTATTTATTTAAAGTCGTTTACGCCGCGGACAAAGCCAACTGTTGTCGTGAGTCGACAAACACAAATAATTAGAAAGAAGACGAAAACGGCAGGTTACAACACTTTTTTTGTTGTTTTTCTTCTTTGTAATTATTTGTTTGGTCCAAAATATTGTGTTTGTTGTCATGAGTTGTCACGACTCCAGTTGGCTTTGTCCGCGGCGTAACCGTCTTTAAATAAATACCTTTTGAAATGTCTATGGGAAAAATGCATTGGGAATCATTTCCTGGGCCTGGTGTCGTCATGAAAGGGGGTGGGACTGCGACGCTCTATATTGTCCAATCATACGAGTGCAAAAACGTGTTATAATAATAAAAGTAAAAATCATTCTCCTGAAAGGTGCCAATAGTTGCTACTACTACTTTGGGATGTTTAGCAATACAAATGCAATGCATGTACACACACTACATAACCCAAACTGCGCATACTTTGGGCATGTCATATCCCTGAATGGGTATGGACTAGTAACTGATAATAAAGGTTTCCTTCCTGCCTTGTATAATGTATAATACCTGCATAATCAAATTTCCTTGTGTTACCACCAGTATGATATATAGCTCTTCTAACGTGTTTTTTGTAAAATGACTGAATAACTGCAGATTTCCATGAACCTTGGTAGTTATGATCACAGTACGCCAAAGGGATTATTCGCTTTTGGGTCTAAAAAGGCCCAAAGAAATCTGTGAACCATGGCTGCACAAGAGATGATTGAAATTCAGGTGGAAAATGTGAATTTCACTCTAGATCAAAATGACATATTTAGTGTTGTAGGGGGTATGCACTGACTGTACTGAGAGGAATTGCACATAGTTGCATATTCAAAAGTCAGCCATACTAACCAACCAGAAACCTCTCACTTGAACTTGGTAAGATTTTTGAGCAGTGCCTCCGGGGTCTGGATGTTCCAGGGACCCCCCGGGAACCCCCACATAGTAACACTGTAAGTTCTCGATTTTCCCCCAAAATAATCAAAGTACAGAGCACAGTACACTACAGTACAGTAACTATAACAATAAATGTATAGTTGCACCGCACCGATTTATTTTAAATCTGTTGTAAAAACGTTAAGTTTACCTCCAGCATAGACAGCCTTCTTCCAGGCCTGGGACTCCAGCACCCTGTCATGAGGGTAGAAGTTTTGGCTGATCATAAAAAGGATCATGGCCACCGCCAGGACTCGCAGAAGAGCCATATTACCCCCTGAGAGGAGAGCAGCACTGGCCAAAATGGCCGAGGAGTAGATACAGGGTAGGCCACGATACACAAACGGGATCCCTGTGCATCCGATGCAAAAACAAAGTTGACAAAATTTACATCATTCCAATTTCCACATGAAACTTAATTTATAATTTTGAGTTTTTTGGAGCAATGGAGTTGCGTTGAATTCCAGAAACATTCACTTACCACTTGAGAAAAAGCAGAGGCGTACAAATACAGACATGACGTAGCACATGCACAGGATGTTGTCTAGTAGGTCAGGCGTCCTCAGCAGCAATGATGTTGCAATCCCAAATGTGGTGAAATCGGCAAAGTCATCTAGTTTGGCACCTGAGCATAACAGATGATCCATTTAGAAACACAATGTGTGGTACTAATATGAAACTGAAAAGATAAGATAAGTACATTATTCAATTTAAGACTTCAATGCCAACCCTCTATTCACTGCTACTGTATTTTCCAAAAAGGATTGCAGTCTGAATAAGCTGCATTTGCATGTGTGTGTGTCCTAAAACATGATCATCAAATCAAGTATTATTATATAAGGAAGATTTGTTTCAAAAAAGTGTACAGTATTTGTTAACATGCCGGACACGCAAACCAGTTCATTAAAAGGGTAAGACCACTTTTGTAGAGGTTTGGGTTGTGTAGTTACCTTGCCATGATGTAACTCCAAATGTGGACATGAAATAATAAATATTAAATAATTGCTCCAGTGATTAGAAATTGATAATTCAAAATATGATCCTCATTGACTTACATTGTAGACAGTATGCTGAAACAGCTCTCAAAGTCACTCATTTAGCACATAAACAAACACAAACAAAGTTGATTCAGACAGTATATAGCATCACCAAAACCCATGTAGTTTTATATGTTTATAAAAAATTTAACTTCCTGTTGATTTGTCCATTTTTATTAGGAAGAAAACCTGGACTGGATCCGTGGATCCGGATCCAGATCTTCAAATAGTAAAATCAACAGGAAGTTAAAGGAGCATTCAGTGATTTGGGTGATTTTGAAAAAACCCTGGTCTGCCCCGGTAACAAGATGTGCACATGCACGCACTACAGTGGGGGGGACACGCGACAGCACACACACCAAGGCCCGCCCCCACTCGATCATGATTGGCGGAAGGCCCCTCTCTATCCTGATTGGATGAAGGCTAGGCCACCTATAGCCAAAAACGATGGTGATTTGTCCAAACAGCTTGTACAGTACAGTACAGTACAGTACAGTACAGTACAGTACAGTACAGTACAGTACAGTACAGTACAGTACAGTACAGTACCACTCACTTCAGATGGGTCTGATTTTTGTTAAATTAAGGAAAAAAAGTTAGTCTTTGTAACCAATGTGCATTTCAATTAAAGGGGCTATTTCTCTTATTATTAAGCAGGCAAATCTTGACAAAATAAAAGTGTTCTTTGTGCCTCAACACAATACCTCTAATTTGCTGTGAATCTTTGGAGGGGAATATTTGTAAAACATTTGATTTCCATACTCTGCACCCCAGTATTGGTTGGTTGGGAAGGGATCCGATTTGTATAAGCTTGCCTTGGTTTGACTGTACTAAACAGGCATAGAGCCCCGCTCTATGCCTGCCCGGGCCTTAGTCTTTTTCAAAGATTATTAGTGGACCTTCAGCATTTCTAGTTGAGGACCGCTGCTCTATAGTAGGCTATGGAGGATTATCACTACAAAACAAAAAAATAAGTGATATTTATATTAAGTGAAATCACTGAATATACCTAAAGAAAGTTAAACCACATGAGTTTTGGTGATGTTCTATAATGTCTGAATCAACTTTGTTTGTGTTTGTTTACGTACTAAAAGCGTGACTTTGAGAGTTGTTTCAGCATACAATGTAAGTCAATGAGGAGCATAATATGGAATTATCAATTTCTAATCACTGGAGCAATTTTTCTTTTATTTCTTGTCCACATTTGGAGTTACATCATGGCAAGGCAACT
Source organism: Protomyctophum bolini (assembly GCF_963924005.1). Lineage (NCBI taxonomy): Eukaryota > Metazoa > Chordata > Actinopteri > Myctophiformes > Myctophidae > Protomyctophum > Protomyctophum bolini. The sequence goes on from NC_137866.1 coordinate 21,317,180, forward strand.
ACACAACCAAACCTCTGCAAAAGTGGTCTTAGGTGGTCTTTACACGAGAATGGTGTTCATAGAAAACGGAAAAAGAAAGTGTAGAAGCCATTTCACTGTGTTTTGTATTATTATTTAGCTTTATTAGTTGTGAGAATATTCTGTTGATTATTGGCTAATTGGTTTATTGTTTTGGGCACAAACAGCCACGCCTCCCAGGCCTAGGCACTATAGACAGGTGTGTGTGTGTGTGTGTGTGTGTGTGTGTGTGTGTGTGTGGGGGGGGGGGGATCATGCACCTATGTGGAGACACGGTTTTTACCAGTAGCACAGGAGAATTTTCATGTTTGTATTTATGCACCCTTTTTGAAGTAAAAGCAAAACAAAACGAATGCAACTTTGTGGACATTGGACTTCTTCATGCCTGCATAATCCTACATCCATATACTGGGTGCCTCATGGGTTTGTCAAATTGTTTTACTTGAAAGCCGACAAATACCATTACATAAAGTATCGTTTGCTGGTGTCCCTTTAGACGAGAACGGTGTTTTCAGGAGGTGAAAACGCAACAAAGTGAAATAGTCTAGTAGCCAGCCCATAGAGCCCCATTGTGAACCCGGACATGTTGAGTACACCAACGTTTTATGTTAGAAAGGTTGAGTATGGGTCCCCAGCATGGAGAAACTGCCGGATGCTACTTGCATATGTTGAGCAAATTTCATAATTGGCATAATATGTGACAAAGAAATGTGCAAAAGAAACGTATTGGGCTAAAACAGCCATAGCCACGTGCTGACATCATCACATTTGTGATGACGGCTATGGCCGTTTTAGCCAAAGGAGTGTATTTTGTGCAAAACTAATGCTTGGAATGGATTCAGCATCATGAAAAACCCCTAGATTGACATGTCACATGCTACATAAAGCATGATGACATTTTTGCCTTCTATAGGTTGTTAATGGTACGGTCACATATTATGCCAATTGTGAAAATTGCTCAACATATGCAAGGTGGGTGGTGATGGGTTGTGAAGTCGTGCAGTACCACAGATGAAAATCACAATGATTTAACTTACTGAAATCAGTCTAGATACTGTACGTTTATCAAAGGCCCATTATGGCAATGTCCAATGTTTTCTGAAAAGTGATAGCACATGCGTGCAACATGGCCTTTCTGTCCACATGCACACGCACATCCGCATGTGTGTCTCTGTATATGCATAAACTTGTATCCACAATGCACAATGCATCTATGTGCAGTGGAAATTCCACTGTCAGCCCAACAGGTCAATATTCTGTAAACAACATTCCCAAAACTCTTGCTCTCTTTATCCTACAGGGGCACAGCACATGTTTTCAGCGGATGAGGTGATTCTGACCCACAAGCTTAGATGAACGACATGGAATTCCGCAGCCCAGTGTGAACAATTTGAGCAATTTCAGATATGCAGAGAGCCAAAAGCAAAGGGATAAAATAGACAATTGGAGCGTGAGCCTGTGGAATTAGGGTGCTTAATAGGAAAGTGATTGTTCAATTGACAAAAAAAATGGTGTGGGGGGGGGGGCATAACAACACACACCCGCAAAGTCATGCAGAAAACACAGTCGGGGAAACAAAGCCTCCTGAAATGTGTGGGGCAACGAAGCATTGTCATGCACCTGGGGAGCTATTTTGGGCTACCGAGAAAACCATTGACAATCGGCCATGTTGAAAAGCTATTGGTGCATTCTGATTTACTGTATATGATGCCATTTATCTTTTGAAACAGTGCCAGTCTTGTTACATTTTGAATGCATCTTGTTTGCTTAGTGGGCATTTCCATTGATGGAGGGAGTGAAAAGAGGATGTCAGGCCACGTTCACCACCTCATTATGACACCTTCAAAAATAGCAGACCTACAAGCTCGTAGCGCGCCACTCAGTGGCGCGCTATGAGCTTGTAGATCTGCTATTTTTCAATAGCTAAAGCATAACTTAATGCTAACAACCAAAAGGGGTTCCTGACCAAAATGGGTTAACTCAGAAAAAATGCAAAACCTGTGGACGTTGCTGAAATACAGTACATCCAAACATCAAATGTATTGTAAAAGGTGAAAGGTTGAAACCCTGGGCTATATTTTATACCACGTTTGTTTTGAAGAAAAATGATCATGTCAATAGCTATACTTTCCTTTTATTTGAACCACCCATTGTGTCCCATGGTGCGTTTTGTTTTCAATAGTACATTCTTGTCTATGACCTTGTTTGACCAAATTATAAAGTCCAGACAAGGGCTAGGGCAGTGCGCAGTGAGTCCCTGCCAATATCTCAGTACAAATTTATCACTGGTGAGTGCCCCTGAGCACAACACTGAACTCACCCAGTGCAGAGCAGGCATCTAGTCGCCTGGCAACCGCTCCATCTGCCAAATCCAGAAGGTAGCCAATCAGGACGAGCCAGCATGCTGCATATTGATGCCTGGACAAAGCAGGGGAAACAAATATATTTGATTTGGCGACAAAAGAGCAGAAAGCACCCAGCCTTAAGCTATTTGGCACACACATTTATGGAAAACGGGTGAAAGCTGGCTATATTTTGATGTTGTTCCATAAATATCCCTCTATGACGAGATACAATAAGTCAATAACTATTTGTAGCCAATGAAGCCAAGGGGCTTCATTCCAATAAAGATCTACAATATGCAGTCATAGTGAAGTGCTTTGGATAAAGATCCACAATTGGCACATTATAGGCCTACTGTTCACAAAGACAAAGTTAAACACCAGGTGACTTTGATCATTCTGAACTGGGCTTTTTCTGCCCTTGCCTACCTCAGATCAGCTGTTTCGGACAGCATGTGATCGTCAGCTTTGAAAAAAGTTGAGCAATGTGCTCACAAAGAGCCTGCATTATTAGCTGAATAATGGACCCGTAATAACAGGTTACATTTACACTTTCAGAGTCAACACTGAGTATTTTGAAAATCAATTTCAATCTGCTTCAAACCCAAAAAGGGCAGACCAATTAAGGCCCACACGTGGACGTGTGTCAGAGCTGCACTCTTGTTTCAGTTGGTAAAGAAATAAACATAAAGTATTTTACAAATTCACTCACCCGCTAATACTGCAAAGAATGGAAGCCATGCCCATCACCATGTTAGCCACTGATAGAGCATTGGCAGCATTTTTACGTGCAAACTCCTTGATGTGTAGCCCCGTGGCTTGCTCACTCAGAAAGAACTTGTTGGTATGCTGGAAGAAACCTGAGACCACATGACGACAGCAACAGTTATACCGTAGTTGACAAACCAATGTTCTGCATGATGAAAAATAACCTCCCCAAGTTTTAAATCATAGATTACAGCTTACTGAAAGGTTGTCGTTGTGGTCAGACTATAAATAATGAAATCGCTTTATGAAAATCAGCCATGTGTGATTAATCATTTCAGTCTAATCTAGCGGGGAGTCTATTAATGCACAATATTATAGCATACCAATATTATAGCATACCTATTATAGCATCACTTACCAAGATGTATGTTAATTGGATGTAGACACCATATGTAGACACTAGTCCTTTAACACAAACATGTAGGAAGGAATGTATTGCATACACTCATTCAGTACATCCTAAAGGGCGAAACATTGAGAAGTTACCTATTCATTAATTAATTAGCTACAGTACATGCATTTACAGAGGACACCTACTACTGGCACAAATTAATTGAAAGACATAGCCTACATGTAATGAAACGTTATTGTCAAGAAATCCAATATTTGAACATTATGCACATGTTGACACTCGATTGTCGACTAGTCAGGGGTCGACTGCACGCAGACTGGTCTGGGGGAAATACTATGGACGAAGGGCCTACACTGCATATTGACAATTAAAACGCTTCTGATCCATCAGCCTGTAGCTCCAATAAAACATAGTGCCCTGAATTTTGTGAATTAGGCACGAGCCAGCAGAACTCGCATGGCTAACTGCTCAGATCTATTAAAAACACCTCATCTGCACCTCACTCTGCAGCCCTTAATGGTATACTCAATGGAGCACGCCATGAAAGCAATAAAACTACAACTTGCTGTGATTTTAAATGGTTCCAAAAAATATATATATATATTATAATGAGAATGCCTGGTAAAAAAATAAAGCAGTCAACTGGTACAGCATTGGTTAAGTCAGAGGAAATGAGTCGATAAACCCTATTATTGACTCGTAGTGTAAGACTAAGACAGTAACCATAGAAGTGGCTACAGTCAGCAAGATGGAATGACTGCTGACACTGCCTCACTCCTGCCAGAACTGCTTGTGCCTCCGAAAAAGCTGTGGTGTTTTTTAATGAAGACAGACAAAGCAATCTTTGTTTCTCTCTCTGCCTCCTCTCTTGTGAGTTTAGAGAATTCCCACAGAAGTTTTCTTTTCCCTTTTTTCTAATAGTATTATCCCAGTGTATGCAAAGATTAAGACCTGTAAAAAGTAATTAAAATGTTGCAGTGGCAACCCTTCAAGAGATTCAGCTAATCTAACTTGTGAAAAGTGTTAAAGTCATGCTCCTACTATTATGTTTTTCACCCTGAACTTCCTGTGATTCCAAAGCCAGACGAGTTCAAGAGACTCTTCATCTGAAAGAAAACAGCACAGCACAGCACAGCACAGCACAAAGCCAACAATAACTTGTACTTTACTTGACATGCTTTTATTTCTAATGTTTTATGTTGAACGATTTTACACAACTTTCAACCTGGTATATTAATTGTTATTGTAGCTATGAATCCTAAATCAACCAACCCATTGAATGATGCAGACACGTTCTGCATCTAAGATGTGTACCAAACCAAAATCCATACCATTGCCAATGGTAGACAAAGTGACTTTCTTTTTTCTTCAGAGAATTCTGAATTATCACCAACTCACAAAAAGAGGGATACATACATTTGTGGGGATTCCAGATCAAATTGTCAAACAAGTGCTGCTAACCAAATGAAATCTCTAAGCATCTAATACGTCTCAGTCATTAATAATTAAAACATTGAGACAGAGACAGACACACTGACATTTTCAAGCAGGTCTAATTCTGGTTTGCTGCCTAATGAGTGCATGGCATGATGGGAAAGCCCATGTTACGTAAATAAAAACTGTTGTTACCTGGTAATAGACAGAGACTAACACAAGAACAAACAAAAATCTCCCAACATGGGGAATTTATCTGTACCTGCCCATGGCTATTGATTGCTAATTGCTATTATTAATGTATTTTTTGAAGATTTTTGGGCACTTTTTATGCCACAAAAAAAGGAAATGGGGCCAAAAAGGCAGTCGGAATCAGGACTCGAACCCGGCACGCTGCCAGGCTACATTGTAGCCTATAGGTGACTGGACTAGGTCAGCGGTTCGGGCCTTAATATTAATATTTTTATCGTAGTACTGGACATCAAAGGTTCTATAGGCCAAGACAAGACATTTGATAACGTTTATAAAGTTCTCATCAGTTGTGGTTTATAGCTGATGCATGTGAAGTAGAGTAAATACCAATAGTATTATGTCAACAAACAAGGCTGATCTGTAACAAAACATAATGTAATGCAAAAAAGTAATAACCAGTTACTGTACATTCTAGATAGATACTAGAGATGTCCCGACTCCCGATACTGTATCAGTATCGGAAAAGTATCAGATCGGCCCTTATTTGGTCATATCGGTTCATATCGGTATCGGCAAATATGCCAGTCTAACCACAGATCCGACACAGGGGTCTGCTATAAACACAACAGGAGATATAGCTATAAACACTATTCCCAGTCGGTGGACTTCAAAATAAGATATTTTTTATTTTTGTATTATATATAAATATTATTCTCTGGTATCGGTATCGGCTAACACAGAAATTGTGGTATCGGGATCGGATCGGAGACTAAAAAATGTGTATCGGGACATCCCTACTAGATACTGTACACATATACAGTATCCTGCCGATACTGCAGTATCTGTTTATTTTTCCTAATTTGTCTCACTTTGGCTCCCATCGTCAGATTGGGTGCATGTGCAAGTTTTTTGTACTAGTTAAAAGTAGTATAAAACAGGCTTCATGAAACTCTACCTACTGCCACATGAACCTACGTATAGCATCCCTATTCTGGAGGAAACATTCAGCAAAAAGAACAGATCTACAGGCTTTCAAGACCATTGCAGGCTGCAGGATATTTTCAGTGACAATGTTTGGAGTTGAGAGAACAAAGAAGCAGACCTAATTGGTATGAGTTGTCCATGTACATCAAGTCTGTGTACTTGAACTTGAGATACAGTGTGTACTGCCTGTACTTTAATGATAGGCTTATAGAGAGACATCTTAGATAGGCTTTATAGAGAGACATCTTAGCGCCAGTAGGGTCAGCCTTGGTGCATTAGTCATTATCATGTCACAAACAAAAATCTCCCAACATGGGGAATGTATCTGTACCTGCCCATGGCTATTGATTGCTAATTGCTATTATTAATGTATTTCTTGATTTTTGGGCACTTTTTATGCCACAAAAAAGGAAATGGGGCCAAAAAGGTAATTGGTATGAGTTGTCCATGTACATCAAGTCTGTGTACTTGAACTTGAGATACAGTGTACTGCCTGTACTTTATAGATAGGCTTATAGAGAGACATCTTAGATAGGCTTTATAGTGAGACATCTTGGTGCATTAGCCATTATCATGTCACGTTTGTGTCTCATATCTTGTCACGTCACTATGATCTAGCACAGTGGTTCCAAACTGTGGTGCGTGCACCCCTTGTGGTGCGCGAGCACCTTCTAGAGTTGTGCTATGATTTTATTTTAAATATATTAACATATTATGCCAATATATGGCAAGTATGTGCAGAATATAGCCTATGCTGCATATAGCCATATTCAGGTTCATATATGTGCATTTATGTGGATAAATGGGAAATATATGTCTCTATATAGCTTATGCAATTTATATTTCCATGTGGGGGGTGCGTCAGCTAGGTCGGGAGGTAAAAAGGGGGTCTCTCTCTACGTCGTCCTCAGACGAGCCCTCCATCGTCTCCTTTGTGCTTTCCAGCACCATCTTTCTTTAGGCCTGACTCACACCTTTACATCTAGCATACAACGATGTTACATGGTAGATGCATGGTAGATGTAAACAAAGGGTAAGTCCCAATGCATTTCTAATGCAGCAAGGCTATGACCTTACTGCCTGGCGCCAAGATGTCTCTCGTAGCCTATATAAAGTAGGCCACGATAGTAGGCAGTACACATATCAAGTAGACTGTAGTTCAAGTACACAGACTTGATATACAGTACATGGACAACTCATAACACTAATAATATTGGGTCTGCTTAAAGTGGTTCCAATCTGGGAACTTTAGTCTCGAGAGAGTAAAGTGGTTAATGTGCTTTGAGACCTGTGATGATCTATCTTGTAAAGCTTACAGGAATTTAAGAAGACTAAAGACTAAATGCAAAAAAGACTAAATTCAACTAAACAAAAAACTAAGCCGACTCCTTCTAGGCCTAGGGCCCATGACCCACCTTTATGCAACGCATTTCGATGGCATAGGATGGCTCCGGGTAGAACTTCGAAGACAGAGTCAAGCAGTTGAAAATGGGGCTGACATTCAAAATTGTAAATTCAGCCCTGCCCTCTGTGCCCTCAGTCCCCATTTACTTAACGGATTACCACACAAAGGTGAGCAACTCTCACAGCCACAACACTAGATAATACTAAATAATGATCTGGTGCCACCCACATATAGAACAAATATGGGTAGATATGGGTAAATTCACTTTCCACAGCACGGTGTTGTATTTGTGTTGTTATTTTTGTTATATGTGAAAAAAGGAATAAGGAATGCACACACGCAATGTCAAAACAAATTCCTATGTGTCAGATACCGGCAAATAACGGTATCTGACACAATCTGCCACTCAGGTGTGGAATGCCCTGCCCCCTTCGCTAAAACAAACAAATTACTGGCTTCCTTTAAAACCGGTCTGAGAAGTCACCTATTAATGTCAGCGGGTCAACCCCCTAATACCTAACCTGACTCTGCCAGATGGGGCAGAAACCTGACTCCTGAGGGGGGAACCCAGTGTACTCTCTGCTGCCTCCTCTGGTGGAGTCAGGTTACCTAACCTCCTCAGAGTGATTTATTTGTATTTTAATTTTGTATACTTCCACCTGTACATAGTTATCATGTTTTTGAGATATCATCGTCATCATTGTGTTGTGAATGAATGCATGGGACCCGAATGGAAACAAGACCGCAAGGTCTTTTTTCGGTGCTATCCTTTTGGATCAATGTGCTTTGACTGTACCATGTATACTGTTTTGTATTATTGTCTAATAAAATAATCAATCAATGAATTCCATTGCAATAAGCAATATTGTGAAATTATTATATGTATGATTGTTATAAATATATTTATAACAATCATACCCTTATAATAAATAAATGTATTAATAAGTACAAAAACATCTACACATTCTCTCATGCCCCATGATTGGTTCTTCTTTTCCATCAAAATGTTACACCCATGTCCATGTAGGCTACTGGAGTATATATGGTCATTCAGATTATAAAAAAGAAAGATTGAGAAGAAAAACCTACCAGAGCAGGGAGTCAGCAGGATCATGATTGTCTCTTGGTCAGCTCACAGCGACTGAAATAGTACAAAGGAAAAGTTTTTTATAGTTAAACACAAGCTGTGTTGTCAAAATGTTTTTAAAATGGTCAAAGGTTGTCAAAATGGCAGTTGTGACCGTGTAATCAGCTATTTCTGATGGTCTTTTGACACATGCCTCAGCAAATTCTCACATCATGCATAGGCTACTTTTCTACAAATAAGTAGGCCTAGACCAGAGGACAACACAGCAGGTCATAGGCTACACATTTTGGGTATGTTAAAATGTAGGTGTTTCTGTCTAGCAGCATCAGGAAGTTAATCGAGACGTAAGCTAAGCTGGTATATTGTATGCAGACAGAATTTATGTAAAATTAGCTTCAGCAGCATTTATAGCCATGGCCATCCATAAAACAGCTTACGGTATACCAGACAACTGCAAGGAAACATTCAAGATGCCGCCACATGGTTAGCTCTGGTCCATAGCTTGACCAGAGCTACCATTACCATAGCTTGACCAGAGCTACCACCATAGCTTGACCAGAGTTACGACATGGTCAATTATGTCCAAAGAGTGTCATACTTGAAACCTGATTCTGATACATTTACACGGACTTGCCATTTAAGCAACACCAATCTCAGCTGGAAGTAATTGGCTATTAAAGATCGGGCAGTTAATCAGCAATCAAAGTAACATTGGTCTGTGGAATTGCTATGGAATTGCTTGGGTCTAAATTTTGAATGTTTTGATGCCAAGGGTGAAAAGGTCTATAATCTTTCTTATGGCATCCATTGTTGTTAAAATGATTAAGAAGTCAAATAAACAAACAAACTGGCCATACATAAATATAGGCTATTGGTCATAATTCATATTCTGAAATGTCATGCGACAATCATTATTATATAATTATTTATTAAATACCAGTATAGTACCGCCATCCTCACTGCACCATAGGCTGTCTAGACTATTGCATAAGGGATACGGCGCTGAACATATGGATATGATGGATCAGAAGCATAGCTATATGTGATGTGGATGCTGATGTTTAAAATTATACTATTTCTGTAGGACAGACAAAAACACGCATGCTGCGACACAGCTCTGAAAATGATGATGTGATCACAGTCGGGTAACGTTATGCTGTAGCCCTGTAGGCAACGACACCTCAAAATATAAATGATAATGATTAAAAGCCTTACCTGAAAGGACCACCAAGATGAGATTGTTTAGTGCGAATAGAATGACGGAGATGTGTCTCGGTCACACGCACGTAGGTAGGTTTTGTAATTAGGATTAGACTATTTCCGAAATTCCGTGAGCGCCCTGTGTAAATTGTGTATCAAACTGCCACCTGCATGTTTACGAATAACATTCAGTAACCTTCATCTCTGTCACTTTTCAGCGCGTCCCTTTTTAAAGCTCAAGGATAAATCCGCTGCTGGAACATTCCAGCGGAAATGACGCCACCGTGCGTTCTAGTCCTCCCCCCACAACTACGGTCGTGATGGGTTGTCCCTTTGATCATGCATGCAAGTAACCTGTAAGTCATCATAGCTACGATAGTAGGCCTACCTACTAACTACAGTCACTCGATTAATTAGAATTATTGATTATAATCCACTTATAAGTGGATAAATTATCCACTTAAAAGTGGATTATAATTAATTAATAACAAGTTATCCACGACTATTTGTTTTTGATGAGCAGTGCAGGCATTTATACAGTTTAAGTTCTAAATTCATCCTTTTCATTGTGGCCTTTTAGTATTCTTGAATTGTATTGTATTTAGTATTTTTTGTTCCTTCTTAATGTAAATCGCTCTGGATTAAGAGCGTTGTCTTTGAAGTAACTGAAATACTATAGCCCATAAACAGACATGAAGACTTGACTTAAATACTTATAGGCAAAAATACGGAGAAGGTCCCGGAGTTCCATTTATTTTCAGAGACAAAGTAGCCTACAAGTCATGGGCTCTGGCATGGCCCCTCACCCCACCAGCCTGAAGGCTTGTATGTGGGACTAAAAAACACATACAGACATCTTCAGTAGGCTTGTTATACAACACAGGACAAAGACTTCAAAGGAAAGATGCGGTCTCTCAGGTTCCCCAACCCCCACTAAAGTCTAAAGTGGTCAACATATGTTGTGTGTCCAGGCGACAGGTCAAGAAGGAAGCACATGCAGTGCTGCTATCAGCGAGCTGATCTATTTAGCATACGGGACTCCTACAGGGCTTGCAGCTGGGGGTCTGGCCTAACATGTCCTGTATAGTCTCTCACCCAGGGGAGACCCAGATTCCACAAATGCCTAAATTGTATTCCTTCAAGAAAGCTAGTCTGATAATCAGGCTACCTTTGGACTATAACAAAGTATGCATCTCATATAAACAATGTTATGTTACTATCATCAAGATTTAATATCAATTAGGTGTGCTGTGAACAAAACACAAAAATAACTCAGCCTTTTTTCACAATACCAAATGTAGCCAGGTAAGGTAAAAAATGAAATAAAATAGCCTTTTTGACACCTTCAGAATGAGACAAGGAATCCTGACAAATTCTGGGAAATGCCTAGGTTAATAAATAAAATCTCACCCGTGTGAACTGAGTCTCTCTCTCTCTCATGAGCAGTCAACAGTGCAGCACTATCTCTCTGGCACAACAGTGCCACTTTTGCCCCTACTGCTACTCATAGTCACATAGCCACACAGTCACATAGGTTAACACAGGGCTCAGGCACATCTTCGCGGACAGTTGAAGTTGAAGCCCGACATCATTCCGGCTTTTTAGACAGCTGGTGGATATGGAAAAGAAGCTCCACCTCCGCGGCTGACTGACGCAACGGACAGATTCCCGGAAACGCTCTCCTCCGCGTCAGTCAGCCGCAGGGGTGGAGCTTATTTTCCATCCACCAGCTGTCTAAAAAGCCGGAATGACGTCGGGCTTCAACTTCAACTGTCCGCGAAGGTGTGCCTGCGGGGACAGACATTGCTGTTCCTTGGAGTGGTTGCACCACTCAAAAAATGTAAAAATGTTGCGGTAATACAATTCAGGTATGAAGCAGAGGGAAGTATAAAATCTGTCCCCGGGACGCATTTGGCCTGTGGGCCGCACTTTGGACACCCCTGCCATAAAGCATTACACTTTTTCTTTCCTCACCTTTATTTATACTCGGAAATACAGTTGAGGGCAATACAACTTTATACAGAACAACCATCACTAAAATAAATCAATTGTTTACAATAGTTAGTAAGTAGCCTTGCCGAGCCATGAGGCCCATAGGGCAGGAGCCTATCAACTGTTTCTGTAGCGTGAGGCAGCTTGACGTACAAGTACACCCCCTGGACATGACGCTAGTATGTGTCAAGCAGGGAGGCACTGGGTCCCATTTGGGTCTTTGGTATGACCCGGCTGGGGATTGAACCCCGACCTCCCAGTCTCAGTGGCGGACACTCTAACCACAAGGCCACTGTGGTTAGTGTACAATAGGGTCCACAATTTTCAATTCATCAGAATGTAGCAGGGGGGACTTTTGGAGGGAATAATAATAAAATATACTTAATGCCCACCATACACCTTTTTCTAGAGGGAAGGTCCTCTTTAACAATAGAAAGCACAGGTTCGTGTGACCAAGGTTGTAGGTTGAGCATGGAAATAAGACATATTGTTTTCAAACAAAGGCATTTGTTCTCTTTTCCTTTTGTACACAAAGTAGTTATTCTTTTAAAATACTCATATTAAAACTCAACATCATACAAACAACCAAGACATACTGTACCATACATTTGGCTGGCGTACCTGAGGAGCGCAGCATTTTAAGGGCATTTCTACATACTAATTCACCAGGCAGCCAGTATGCTGATACATTTAGGAACGCCATGCCTTCAAACTGATACACCAACCTTACAGCAAGCTAGCAGCCCAGCCCTTTTAAACCCTGTCTGCCAATAAACCCCACCCTTAATTTGAAACAAGGAGCACCTGGCTGATGCTGCCATAGCAACAGGTCTACCTAGTGGTTACATATCTCCCCACAAAGTTTTAAAATGTGTCCTCACATTTTGCAAAACAAAAACACACAAAAAGCTATTAAACTCAATGAAACACACAAAAAAGCATTAAATTCAGTGAGGTGACTAAACCACACTAAAACATGTGGGGGTCATCTCCAGTCCATAGGTCTGTCATCCTGCCGCCCCCCCAGTCAGGGCTCTCTCATCAATCTGGTGGGTGCAGACACATCATGAGACATCACCATTTGGGAATCATGCTAGAGCTAGACAGTCCACCTCAGGAGTATACACACACAGTAGACACTATCCAACTTGACACGTTACACAGCACAGTACTGAGGTACAGGCCAAAAGGAGTGTGACTATGACGCCTATGACAAGCCCTTATTGGTTCCCCACATAAGCCCTTATTGCCCCCCCACAAGCCCTTATTACTTACTTACTTATGCCTATAGCCCAACTTTGGGCATAGGCCACGAACAAGAGCTCTCCAGACATCCCGGTCCTGGGCCATCTTCTCCAGCTGTCCCCATGTGTTCAAGGTTCAAGGTTGTTTATTAGTGTCCCTGAAGGGCAAAAGGTTTTACAGCAGGTCATAAGGCTTGAAACACATATTATAAATACATCAATCAAACCAAGGTTATTGCTGCTGGTCGCAAGCGTGCGCTGCGCCCGGCCTACTTGCATCTTCAGAAGCGACCGCCTTCTTCAGAAGCAAGACCAGATCTCTTCACATCTGCATCCAGGTCACGGCGCCAGGTGTTTCGTGCAGGTCTGGACCTCCACACATGCTCTTCATACAGTTCCTCTGAGGGGAAGCAGCAGCAGTAGTGAAGAATGCAGCCATGACAGCAAACGCACTCTCGAGCTCCCACGGTCCCAGATGCTTGGCTCCTCAATCACTCTAGGACAGAACCACTCCATTGACAGTATCAAATACACGTAATCAGATCCAAAAATACATCAATAGGCCTATCATACGTTTACTCTACACAATTTCCATGCTCAGGCCCTTGGTAGACGTACAATGAATGAATGAATGAAGGGAGGTGTAGGTTCCAGGGGGGGGGCCTAAGGCATCATGCCCCATGGTCCTGAGCACAGAACCCGCGGTATAGCTATAGTCTGAACATGTACAAATGCAAAATCTAAGGTGCCTACTCTACTGCCCCACTTGTCAGGTTGGCTTGCGTCTAGCGTTTATCCACTCTGTCTCGGAATCTGTCTCCTCGCTACTCACCAATACAAAAGTGGCTTGTGTTATTAGAAAGCCTACTTTCTACTCTGAGCCCCCCACCACATGTATAAAATGCACTTTTTGACTAGAAAAATACCCTCTACCGATATTGCCAAGAGAAACCCCCATAGTCTTCCTATAGACCGATTCAGAAACGGGTCCCCTGGTCGCAGCGAACGCATTTCCTGTAGGCGGAGACGACATATCTGTGGTGTAAACTCGCAGGTCTTCTACTACATTGAATGGTATAGAGTGACTGATGTTAGTCTGCTCAAACGTTACTCTCTTACCTGCTTTTTACAAACACTAACTTTACAAAGATGCCCAGAACATCGGGATGAACCTGTGTAGTTTATGGCTGCTCCAACAGTAGTGGCAACATTCAACTTAGAGCCATAGTGTAATGGTTGAGACGAAGCAGTGAAAGGTCCTGAAAGATACATAACGTCAGTCTTACCCAATACCCAATCTTTATGTTGTATGCACACAAGACTGCTGTACCTTATACCTCATACTTTAACTGCTTATGTGACCAGGGCACATTAGGCCCAGAACCACCAGATTACGTCACCCTGGGAGTTTCACCCAGAGAATATATGATAATATATAATGATGATACACTTTGAATACCCACAGGGTTGAGATAAGGAGGAGCAGAGACATGTGGTTCCAGTAAAAATACATAATATTTTATTTAGGCTCTGAGTGTCCTGAATGGACTAAATTTAACCTTGAGTTAGGAATGCTGCGTTCCCGATTGGATAGCTGTTTATATAACAAAGAAGCAAGTGTTCTGTGTTGTTGTTGTTCTGTGAACAACTCAGATTTAAGAATGCCACACTAGGCAATGAGAGGCCATGCTGTCATCAGCACTCTGGTCCCATGAAGCACACCACCAAACCAACAGTTTGCATACGAGGCTATGGTGTGGAGTCAGTCAGTACTCCCTGGTCCATGGGCAGTGGCATGCACAGATAGACACTAGGGAGGGCTAGAGCACCCCCTGCCCTTTTCCCTCTGGACAAAGGTGCCCTTTTGGAAAAAAATAAAAAGGGTTTTTCTTTTACAGTGTACACTGTACAGTATGTGGACCATGGTGACATTGTCCAATTCTTGATAAAAAAGCTTCTAATATATTATTTAGGCCCCAAAATCTATAAATCTCACACTATTAAGGCAACAGGCCGGTACCACACGCTGCACAAGGTGCCCTTTTTTCACTTGAGCACCTGCCCCTCTAAATGTCTGTGCACGCCACTGTCCATGGGGCAGCAAGCCAGTGAAGCCACTAATGATCAGGAGCTAACATACCAGCAGCTCCGCATGCAAGTCCGCATACGAAGCCGTATAGGTGTAACATGGTTAATAGTGCTTCCACTTGCCCAGGCATTATCTTGTATTGTGATCCAGTGTTCTGTGACTTTAAGAGTTCAGGCGGTTGCCTTTAAGGAAATGACGCAACCTACCGCACTTCCTATTTCATATTGGCTTTGAAAGCGGTAGGTTGTGTTTATTTTGTTCTGCAGATTATTTACATATATGTACCCAAAGTTGTTAAGACACATACTGTGTTTTCATGGTACTCAATTTGCTTTATTTCCAGCAAATGTAATGTGGAAAATATACGTCAGAACAGAGCAGTGATTGCCTCATTGTCTTTTGTACAGAATAAATCTACTCACTGCTGAGATCCTGGTCTATGGTGCTTCATATAACACAACGCAAGATCACGTCTGTTACACTGGTGCCGTGACGGTCTTCTTGTTACTGGGCGTTGGAAGAAGACATCTTCCGACGCTACGGACAAGAAACACCGGGGCTGTCATTCCACGCAGTACATGGTAGTCGAAATGTTATGCAACTGCACGCCTCAAATGGTATTTTGTTTGATTGTAAGGGCAAGTGGAATTCATTGGGGGAGAGTGTAACATGGTTAATAGTGCTTCCACTTGCCCAGGCATTATCTTGTATTGTGATCCAGTGTTCTGTGACTTTAAGAGTTCAGGCGGTTGCCTTTAAGGAAATGACATAACCTACCGCACTTCCTATTTCATATTGGCTTTGAAAGCGGTAGGTTGTGTTTATTTTGTTCTGCAGATTATTTACATATATGTACCCAAAGTTGTTAAGACACATACTGTGTTTTCATGGTACTGCATCTGCTTTATTTCCAGCAAATGTAATGTGGAAAACATACGTCAGAGCAGAGCAGTGATTCCCTCATATTCTTTTGTACAGAATAAATCTACTCACTGCTGAGATCCTGGTCTAATGGTGCTTCATAACACAACGCAAGATCACGTCTGTTACACATGCACTAACCCCAATTTACAGCCTAAGCCCGTGACCAACCACATGTAGGACTATGGCACACCGACTGTAACTGGGAAGATAGCAGCCTAATAACTACACCCTCTAAAGCCACAATGTTGGTTTGCATCATAAATAATAAACCCAAACTAAATCAAATAAACTTAAATCAAAAGAAAAGGACAAAAACAGGCAGAGGAGGCAGAGCTCCTCCTCAGATTTAAGAATGCCACACTAGGCAATGAGAGGCCATGCTGTCATCAGAACTCTGGTCCCATGAAGCACACCACCAAATCAACAGTTCGCATACGAGGCTATGGTGTGGAGATGCCACGCAGTCAGTACTCCCTGGTCCATGGGCAGTGGCGTGCACAGATAGACACTAGGGGGTGCTCTAGCACCCCCTGCTCTTTTCCCTCTGGACAAAGGTGCCCTTTTGGAAAAAAATAAAAAGGATTTTTCTTTTACAGTGTACACTGTACAGTATGTGGACCATGGTGACATTGTCCAATTCTTGATAAAAAAGCTTCTAATATATTATTTAGGCCCCAAAATCTATAAATCTCACACTATTAAGGCAACAGGCCGGTTCCACACGCTGCACAAGTTGCCCTTTTTTCACTTGAGCACCTGCCCCTCTAAATGTCTGTGCACGCCACTGTCCATGGGGCAGCAAGCCAGTGAAGCCACTAATGATCAGGAGCTAACATACCAGCAGCTCCGCATGCAATTCCGCATATGAAGTCGTATAGGCCTATACAACAGGTGGGGGGAATAATAACGCAGCCTATCCCAGGGTGGGATTCCCACTGTCATCAGATACCATCAATGACACTCTTGCACCAACAACCCCAATACACCACCAGGCAACCACAACAAGCCAGCCAGCTACTTTGATGGCTGTGGCTCCCTTTTCTTCAGTCAGCAGCCAGGTGTCTCAGCTGTTCTGAATATGGGCGATTGGGGCGTCACATGACTAGGAAAGCTCAACCTACTACACTTAGTATGAGGTATAAAGTACAGCAGCCTTGTGTTCATACAACAGAAAGATCATTTTGGATCTGCTGTTTAGGTACGGGAGATTCAGAGTCCCTATATGGTTGGGAGTGATGCGCTTGATCTCAGTACCTATATCAGATCCAATTCATCGCCAAACCATAATAAATATATTGCTCATATTCAATAAATATATATTCCAACCATTCTTGAGTTGTCCTGACTGAACTACATGAGCGCCGAAGTCCTGACGTCACTCGCTCTTCCCCTGGTTCCAAGGGGTTTGCAGTTATGGTTAGGGCTTGGGGTCGGAATAATGCAGTGCATGTGCCCTCTCCCTACGCTCATTCTGTAGCTCCGAGATGAGGTCGCACACTGGGCCCCTCCCACCGCGGTGCAGAAACGGCACATGTCTCCACAAGGAACGCTTCTTACCCTTTTCTGCACAATGAATCCAAAAAGTGAAGGGCCAAAATAGTTTTACACTAATTCGTCATTATTTAATATTTACTGAAAAGTATTATTATTATCAAGACGAACAATTCCTGTACAAAGATGCAACCTTTCATTACATTATATTAACATTCACTGCTAGGAGAATTTTCTTTAGGCATGGTTGTGAGAAAAAAAGAAAAACAAAAGTAAAGAAAAAAGAAAATTACAACATTGTACTGATTGATGCTAGTGTTGTTATGAGTGCTTGTTCTCTGTGACACAGGTTAAAGGTTATCTCAGATTATTTTGTTTTGCATAAGCCTACAATTTCTACAATTTGAGTGATCTCAAGGTGTGCCCACTGTTAGCCTTTTTCTCCCAAAGTTGATGACTTTGTTGTTACACTTGTTACACTTGTTTTTTTAGAGGGGAGATGTTGTGATAAGAGATATGACTGCCCCCTGTGGGGAGGCAGGTAGTTCTATAATAAAGATGGCTGACTGATAACACCAGGACCGGGTCTCTCTGAATATTATCATAATACTGCATAGGACCCGTGGACTTAGCACCCTCTAGCCAGACTTCTGTGCTCTATAGCGGAACAGCTTAATGACATAATCGTTCACGTTGTGACCAGGGGGGCAGTCAGACAGATATTTCGTGAAGCCACTAAGGAAATCGGGACTTCCTGAAAGTTCATATAATGGCCTGTTGTGGCGCTGTCATTGGGCCCAAAAAAACCCATAGCTCCATAGAGGCCCATGTATTTGGGCCCAACTTCACCTAGACTGTATTACCTTAATAAACATGGTCCTGAATACTTTCTGCTTCCAGTCACTAGTTTAAAGTCTCATTTCTCATGTCATAATATTCTTTTTGGAAAATGATGGTCCCATTTATTAAAATAATGACCACAGTTACTTACTGCCTTTTATGCCGGCTGGCAGCAACAAAGGATCTCCACTTCAGTCTGTTCTGGGCCAGCGTCTTCATAGCTCAAACTCAAAGGACATAAAAGACACAAAAGACTGGGAAAGTCTCAGGGTGCCTTTTCCCAACTCCGTTCCATCTGGAGGTCAAAGTAATGCAGCCTTAAAACCAAGATGCTCCTATACAACAACAATGTAAAGTCTGTTCTGCTGTACAGCTCCGAGACAGAGTAATTAAATCAGACGTAAGGAAAATTGAAGTGTTCCACAACCGATGCCTCCGGCGAATATGCCAGATCTTTTGGCCAAATAAAATCTCTAATAATGAACTGTATAAACAAACAGGGAGCCAGAGCATCACCAAGGAGATTACACATCGACGCCTGAGATGGCTATAGTGCTGAGACATGTGCTGAGAATGAAGCAGGACCACATCACAAAGGTGGCCTTAATTTAACACAATGGCAGCCAAATCTATACAATGGTACCCACTGCCCAATTCAATAGCCTTTACAATTTCAGGCCCTTCTTGGAATGTGTCTGTCTGTGGGCCAGCTAATATCAAGCCTCTCAGAGCTCACATGCAGAAACTCAGTCAATGAAGGTTTGTCCTGCACAAACAGTATATGACATTATATAACATTATATGGATATTTCATCGTGATGTGGCTCCGAAATATACGACAAGTGCTCATTGAAGCCTTATGGGACGAAGAGAAGTAAGAAAGTAAGTCTTTATAGATCCCCAGGTGTGATTCAGGGTCTTCAACTGAACTCTCCCTCCACTGTCACGCCATGTGTTCTTGGGTCGGCCTCTTTTGCGTTTGCCCTCTGGTGTCCAGTGAAGTGCACTGTGATGTTGTCCTGTTGTCTTCGTATGACATGCCCAATCCATTTCCACCGTCTTCTCATAAGGATGGTATCCATGGTTTCTTGTTTGCACAGATCAAGAAGGTGTTGGTTGGAGATGGTTTTGGGCCAGAATATTAGTTGAATTTTCCGTAAGCTTTTGGTGTGGAAGGTTGACAGTTTGTGGAGATCATTTTCTGTCGTTCTCCAACATTCAGAACCGTATAGCAGGGTAGACAGGACACAGCTCTGGTACAGTCTAAATTTGGTGTTGGTGCTGTACTGGGCCGACTTCCAGACGTTGTTAAGCCTCTGTAAGGTGTTTCTGGCCTTGCTGAGCCTGCTTGTGATGTCGCTAAATGCGCCTCCATCATGACTTACTACGCTGCCTAAGGCTTCGCTCACACGGTCACAACAGAATGTTGTATAGCTGATGCATGAGACTTGTTTACTGATGCAAGCTCGCAATGCATTTCCAATGGGAGTCACATGGTTTGACACAACATTTTTGTTGTATGAGGGGGAGGGGGCAGTCAAAACACAGCCGAAAGCCGTACAACAAAAATGTTGTGTCAAACCATGTGACTTCCATTGGAAATGCATTTGGGCGGCCATGACACTTACCCTTTGTTTACATCTAGCATCCAACAATGTTGTATGCTAGATGCGAAGGTGTGAGGGAGGCCTAAGGCCTGACTCACACCTTCACAACAGATTGATGTATAGCTGATGCATGAGACTTGTTTATTGATGCAAGCTCGCAATTAATTTCCAATGGAAGTCACATTTTTGTTGTACGGCTTTCGGCTGTGTTTCGACTGCCCCCCTCCCCCTCATACAACAATTTTCTTTTGTCAAACCATGTGACTCCCATTGGAAATGCATTGCGAGCTTGCATCAGTAAATTATTCAGCCCTGTATACATTTCGGCCATTTGAAAATAGCAGATCTATACTTTTGTACTTTTACTTTACTTTACTTGAGTACATTTTTAATATGGGACTTCTACTTGTAACGGAATACATCTACATTGCAGAAGTGGTACTTTTACTTAAGTAAAACATTTGAGTACTTTTCCCACCACTGTGAATGAGTTAAAGGCCATTTAGGTGCAGAGGTGAGTGTACGTTTTTTTCTGAGGACAGTGTTACTTGAGGTCAGGAGGAGATCTACCAATTCTAGGACACTTGAACAATGGAAAAAGAAAGTCAAAACCATGTGCCTGTACCGTACATACATCATGGTGAGTGATTAGATCATGATAAAGGGCATGACGCCATGACAGCTAGATTTAAAGGAATTAATGCAGTGTCACAACAAATGTTATGCAAGGGCTCCTAACTTTGATCAGAGGTGAACAAACAAATGATTGTGGAGTGTTATTATATAGTTAAATATTGTTACACTTTGAAATACTTTCTCTCAACGGTGAAAACCTTTTTCAGCAAGCTTTACTTGCCCAGTTCTGACTTAATTTGCTTTTATATGAACCATTCCTTCTGAACAGAACTTTTTTGCTGCACAATTTTCCACTTTAAATTAAAAGAACATCACACCCGTGTGAACTGAGTGGTGCAACCCCCCCCCCCCCCCCCCTCCTCCTCTCTCTCTCTCATTAGCAGGCAACAGTGCAGCCCCTACTGGTAGTAATAGTCATACTGGTGCTCATAGTCACATAGGTGGGTTAACGTCACATAGGTGAACACGGACATTGCTGTTCCTTGGAGTGGTTGCACCACTCAATAAAATGGGCCACAGACATAATAGACAAGTCTTGCCATGGACACGTTTGTCTGGGTACTGTATATATGGACGTTTTGATGACCCCTGGGCCCTGGTTACACATCATTATCACAACCTGAAAGACTGCATCACTATCTGCTCCGCTAAGGTGGCGGTATGCCGTCAATGTTCTCTTGCACCTATACAACACAAACACAACAAGCCTGCAGCCAGCTACTCTGATGGCTGGGCGTGGCTCCCTTTTATTCAGTCAGCAGCCAGGTGTCACAGCTGTCCTGAATATGGGTGATACAGGCTACAAGCTTGTAGATCTGCTATTTTCTTTTAATATTAAAAATGTGGCACAAATCTTTGAATATATATTCTTTAAGAGCAAACGTTTTTAACTCAAATCTTTGCTTCTGGGGGTCCCTGGAATAACATATTTTCAGATGGGGGTCCGCAGCCAAATACAGATAATTCCGGGAGTCCTTGACATGAATAAGGTTGAGCACTGAACCTTTTCTTAATTATGATTCATTGTTTCATATTTTATGTTCACATCTTATTACTATGTTAAAAAAGACCTTGTAAATCTTCTTGTATCTGGTGCACAGGACTGCCTTGTCACCCAGTGATGTCATATCAATATTTGTGTGTGTATTAATTCCACTATCAGCTGTCACCCACTCCAGATTGACCATTGTACCAAAGGGAAATAAGATTAAATGGAAAACAACATGACAACAACTTTGCCCTTAAAGATGAGGATAAACATACACTCTCACCCCATGAGATAAAGAGTCATCAACAGAATCCTAATCACGGAACTTGATTAAAGTAAAAAACAGGATTCAGACGATCGGACGCCCATGACAGCCTGATGACACCTCACTCTGATGGGACCTTTCAACCTATTGAAATGTGACAGCTGAATTCTGAATCTTTGTGCAAAATGATGTGACTTTCATTCAGAGCACTTAGGAGAATTCTCTCTCCTCTATTCTTTACATCTGTACACGCTCTGGATCTGAAGAAAACTAAAGATAACTTTAATAGAAATACTTTAAGAACTTGTCTTGTGTCAAAATCCTTTCATCTTTTGAGGTTTTTGATACTTTGGGTTCTCACTTTTCCAGTGAAGATTTATAAGGTTTTTGATACTTTGGGTTCTCACTTTTCCAGTGAAGATTTATAAGGTTGAGGTATCTGGTCTTTTTGGCTATTTTAATAGCCCCACTCAGATTTATATCTGTCAAGCACCACTGACATAGAAACAGGAAACATATTTTTAGAATCGTCCTCAGGTCTAAATGGGTTAAAGGACGGCAGTCATTTTCATTCTTTGAGGGAGGGAGTCAGGGCAGTCCACACTTGAGTGGCAGTGCTGTAGAAGGAGAATTTTGTTTTGAAAGTGGGTGCTACTAGATCGTTGTTCTCGCTTCCTCTAGTATTGTGGCAGTGGCTATGGCTGTGGCCCGGGTGTCGCTCACTTGTTTGCGGTAGTTATAGTCAGGTATGCGGGTACTGGAACCAGCTCAGTGGCCTTGTGGTTAGAGTGTCCGCCCTGAGACTGGGAGGTCAGGGTTCAATCCCCGGCCGGGTCATACCAAAGACTCCAAAGAATGGGACCCAGTGCCTCCCTGCTAGACACTCAGCATCAAGGGTTGGATTGGGGGGTAAGTCCCTGCGACATACTAGCATCATGTCCAGGGGGTGTACTTGTGCATCAAGCTGCCTCACGCTACAGAAACAGGAGATAGGCTCCTGCCCTATGGGCCTCATGGCTTGGTAAGGCTACTTACTGAGGGCATAGAGGCCAAAGCTGCATTTACAAATTCAAATATCAATCACAATTTTAAATCAAAATGGGTTGCAAAAAGATGGGTCATATGGCCCCGGCCCCCAGGCTGAGAAGTAGTCGAATTAGTTTGTTTTGGGAGGTTGGCAGGGAGTCAGGGACCACCTGGTACCCCCTCAAACCACTAAACTGTCTAGTAGGGCACTTAACTGTCTAGTAGGGCACTTAACTGCCCTACTAGACTATCAAAGACAAGTTGTGGCTAACAGTATATTATCCGCACAGCACAGACAACCTTGCCACCAAGGTTCATGTTGGTATTATTTATATTGTGAGGGGCCGGGGTTCATAAATAATAATCTCTAGTCTCTATTATATTGATGAACATTTTGTATTACCAGGCTACCAGCAGAGAATATCTTATGCTCTAACCTTGTCTCTCCTGTGCAAATATTATTTTATCACTGAAAGCATACTATCCTTGTTAATCCTATCAGTTATCAGCAATCCAGACAGTTTTTAAGTTGTTTGAAAAATATTTGGTCAGACACACCCCCTCCTCTAAACCCCATATACTCAATGAAAACAAGTCTCTGGTTCCGGCGATTGATATTGTCCTCCGATAGGCAGACCTTCCTTCTTCGATTAGACCATGCAAATTCATACACATATTAACGCTTAAATTAATGATGAACTCGTACATTAACTCATCATTCATTCCTAATGGTGAAGTGACAAGTCATTATGAATAAACCAGAGACCACGTCACACCTGCAAGTCCTCCATGATCCTTTACTAAATGTGCTAAATAGATTTCAAAACACTGATCACCACCTATGTACAAGGACAACAAATCCCTCCCTCAGGTCTGGTGATGCCACCCCCTGGTGGTCGGCCTAGACAAAGCAACAGACCTGGGGTGACGTGACAGGGCCTTCTCGGTTGCAGCACCCTCCAGCTCACAGCAAAGCTGTCCCCACCCTCACCTCTTTTATTTGCATTTGGACTAAAAGGCCTAGTCCAATAGGATTCCGATTATAATCCTATAAAAAAAATCCAATAGGATTTTTTTCTATGGGATTATTATCCTATAAGAAATTATCCAATAGGATTTGTTCCAAAATCTTATAGGATCTTTTTCTTGTAGGATTTACTTCTATAGGATTATTATCCAATAAGAAATCCAATAGGATCCCATTTGATTCTTGTACTGGAATCGTTTAAGATGTTTATAATCCAATAGAATTCTGAAAAGAAATTCTGAAAGAAATTAAAGCAAACACAATCGAACAGTAGGCTAATTTATTTCAGTTTCAGAGAGATAGAAATGTCATTAAATAGGACTGACTGTGTAGACTAATATGCATGTCAAACTGGGGGTCCTTGAAATTCTGTTTTTTTTTTTTTTTTTAAGCTGTATGCAATACCTGCCATTAATATAGTGGTTGCAACTGTATTCATTGATTGCCCGATTGAGTCCCGTGGTGGTATTTCTGCTCTGGTTTTTGTCAATATTAAGTAGTTCCGGTCATTTTGTGGAGGGGCACTGGAGCCCCGCAGTAAAAGTAAATTAATCCACAAAACTAACATCATTTGTATTGTTGACCTTTCTAAAATATTAGTTTGACTTTGACCCCTCTATCACATGGAACTATTTTTTGGGGCGTAGTGGTACGGACACAAAAAACATAGTTCCGTGTGATAGAGGAGTAAACAATTTTGCACTAATATTTTAGAACAATAGAAATGATGTTGTGGATTCATTTACTTTTAATGCGTGGCCCCAGTGCCCCCCCCACAAAATGACCGGAACTTAATATTTCACAAAAAACAGAGCAGAACTCCCACCACGGGACTCAATCGGGCAATCAATGAATACAGTTGCAACCACTATATTAATGGCAAGTATTTCATACAGTTAAAAAAATCTGAACTATCCCTTTAAAGTTCTTCTCTGTGAAACAACATTATAATGGTCAACAACACACTTGACTGTTTTGGACAGTCTTTCAGGATTTCTAAAACAAAATGTACACTCCAGAATTAGAAGAGGCCCAGTCCAGGGGCAAAGTCCTTGCTTTTTAGCTGACTCTCTTCAAGTGGCCATCCAGACAGAGAGAGAGAGAACACTGACTCCTACATACATGCTACTCGTAGATGGAGTTGTACACTCTTTTTACTGTGACAGGAAGTTTGCCTGCATCCTTCAATTTCAGAACAACACACTCCAAAAAGGTCAGTGTCTTTTTCAGTCCTTTAGGGTACTGGATTCTGAACACAAAATATATGCACAGTAGGAGTCCCAGTGCCATTGAGATGCCTTTGGGTATGGGCACTGCCACTGATGACGCGGAGGAGGAAACACGCCGCCAGCACCCACAGCGCCCCGAGCGGGAATCGAACCCAGGACCTTCTAGCTGTGAGGCGACAGCACTACCAACTGTGCCACCGTGCCCCTCCATCAGTCAGTTTTTGTTACTTGAAAATCTAACCAGTTCAAATTAGATTCTGGCAATTACCTTTTTTCTGCCATCGCAGCGAGCTTATTGAGGATTTGTTGGTCCACATCAATGTTGGCGATATCTCTCAGATCCCAAGCGAGCTTTAGAAGGCAAAGTAGAAGAAACATGTATAAAATATAGTCATAACTCATGCAATTAAATAAGGAGACAATTGACACATTATTGTACTTACTATTTTGGATAGTCTGAGACATGGGAACTCAGAGAGCGTCTCTTCTGTGCTGTGGTTGGTTTCTGCGGTACAATTTGATTCGTGTCAACCTTTCTTGAGGAGCTCTAGGTCTGGACGGACCTTCTCCGTTTCCTCTTTCATGACTCTCAAATGTTCTTTAATGCCTTGGTCATCTTCTCCTGTATCAATCTATGAATCAAACAAGTTCTACAGATTCAAGTAAATTGCATAAAATTGTTGAAAAATACACACATTGGACCTTTAAATGTATCAGCATAAAGGTCCTAACGTTCATTCTGCACAGACTAGTTTTCAGCTAAAACAGATTGACAGTTTTTACCATGGTGCTTGGATTAACCTCAGCTGTCTCTGTCTGACGAGGTCGCTTCCTTCCAGTCCAATTTTCTGTTATTCGTGCCATTTCATTGTTAGACACAAGTAGCTTCCTTTCTTTTTTTTAATTTATTGTGCAGTGAATCAAGCATGGCATCCTGTGAAACAAAGTTTTTCAAGTTGTAAAAGATGAATAGAAACACTAGAATGCATCTCTTACTAGAAAACCCTTACTAGAAAGTATGGGGGAAAAGTGCCCCTATTCTGACACTCACTGAAAATAGCAGATCTACAAGCTCACAACATGTCAAATTACAACACATTGTGAGCTTATCATTTTGATTGATTATTGTTGGTCGAGAGAATTGGTGTAGAATGTGGAAAAAGAGCAAACCAGGCATAGAGCTGACCCCAGTCTACCAAGTATTAGTTTACCAAGTATAGCGCTCAGTTTCAGTGGTTAACAGCGACACATAGAATTGTACCGATGCAGGTAACAACATGAACAAATAAAAACTTACATAGCCAGACCCAATGCTTTCCCTGAGGAATGGGTAGTCCAGGTTTAGGGTTGACAGAAGTTCCACATACTGAAAACGAGTTGGGAGCCTAAAAAGGAAAATCAAACAGTAGTAGTGTTGATATTAGCCATAATAATTAGACACTGACAATTGACACACGTCACACTGATAAGAAGTTAAGAACCTGTATGTGTGCGCAGGTCGGGGTCAAAAGAAACGCTCATTATATGCAATGTAAAAGTGGTCACAGCACTGACATGTAAAAATGCATCCCATCAAACTTTCAGATGCTGTTTTTCCCCCAGTGTGGAAGAAGATTTAGGGTGGATGTTTACTGCGATCCCTTGCTCTTGAA
Organism: Protomyctophum bolini; assembly: GCF_963924005.1. Taxonomy (NCBI): domain Eukaryota; kingdom Metazoa; phylum Chordata; class Actinopteri; order Myctophiformes; family Myctophidae; genus Protomyctophum; species Protomyctophum bolini. The sequence goes on from NC_137866.1 coordinate 21,343,972, forward strand.
ATATACCTTGTTTTATGTTGTTAAGTATACAGTAGAGTATATGAATGGACCCCTACAATGACTGGTCAGTTATGATGATGTAACCTTTTCTCTCTCAAATGAAAATAATCTCTCCTCACTATTTGCAACATCCCGTGTGAGGTGGAATGGTCCATCTGACATGGATACTTCTATGATGAATCTTTACATACCGATACAGTGCAGTGCCATGACAATTAATCAAGAGGAATAATGAGAGGAAGAAAAGATAACTCAGAGAGATGACCAGCATAAATGGTGAACTTACTGAACTACAATGAAATCATCAGTAGCTAAATTAATTACTATTCTGGTAATCTTTATGTAAACACATTTTCATACCAATACATCACTTTCATACCAATACAACAAGTTATACATAACATAAAATAATAAATAAATACATACTGGTATATAAGTAGAGCAACTAACTTAACATTATATTACTCATGTTGGCTATTCAACATAATATCTGGTCTCAAGCCCAATTTTGCACCAGTGATTCCCATAGGAGATTTGTGGTATTAATTCAAAATGAATCAGGACATTTCAAGTTTCAAGGAAAATAGCTATAGCCAATCTACAAACTCACAGCCTATTGCAATGCAATTGGCTTGCACCCGAAGATAGTTAAAGCCTGTGTTTTTCCCAAATGGAAGGTTTATATTAAAAATACTCAATATCCATAAACAACCATTTCCACCGTCTTCAAAGAAACCACACCACATAGCCCCTCCGCCGAGGTTCCATGTGTTATGGGACAAGTACTATAAGTATGCAAACAAATAGCAAATTACCAAAATAAAGTTTCCCCTGTGACATAAAAAAAACGGAGTTCTTTGCCATTTAATAAACAGTTAAACACTCACCTAAAAAGAACGCTGAATAAACTGCTGAAAGTGGGAGTCCATCAGTCCAAGACGTGACGCAGTTTTTATTATTTCCTCTTCTGGAAAGTTCAAATCTCGCGCTAAGGACAGCCAGTGTACGCTTGTCAAAAACGAACAGATCTACAAGCTCACTCCGCGTTGCGACGCGACGAGTTGTTAGCTTGTAGATCTTAACATGAAACCGTGACGTAGTGTCAACCAATAACAAACAAAGAAGCAGTTTACGTCTTGCTTGAATCACGACAGTTTTCTGAGAAATTCTAGAACGAGGTGTGTGTGCGCGTGTGTATTTATCACTCCCAAAACAATAACCAATATTATATTTAAGCAATAAGCCACGAGAGATCTCAGGTTACCGGGTATTTTACACTGGCTGGGGGCGTAGGAAGACCCGAGGCGCAGCCGAGGGTCTTCTACCCCGCTGGGGCCTCGAGTGGCTTATTGCTTTTCTAAAACGGTTACAAACATATGTACCATATTAACCTAATAAAACTATTTAATTCAAAAAAAGTAGCTACGCGTTGCGCTACCAGAGCGAGCCACATAACTTCCTTGTTGTGCTCGGCAAGTAGGCTATGCCTATGTGACGGGAGAATAGCGCTTGATGTTTTTACGGGGCTGCCTGGAGCCACACATTCACTATGAGCCGGGCGGTGCTTAGACCAGGGATACTCAAATAGATTTACCTGTGGGCCACATTACAAAAATGGCAAGGGGCCAGGGGCCAGTAGATAAAATTACGACATTAATGATACTTGATAACTTCTCTCTTTCAATTGCTTTATTTTCGCAAAATGTATCAAAGTACAATGTGCATGCACACAATATGTAAATAAATAAATGTGTTACATTTTCTTGCATAAACACAAAGAGCTGTTTCCATAACTGCACAAATTATTGCACATAACATGAGTAGCTGTTATAATAACATAATAACATAACATGAGTAGCTCTTTGCCTGCCTGCCTGCCTGTCTGTCTGTCTGTCTGTCCATGAGTAGTTATTTGTCTGTCTGTCAATGAGTAGCTGTCTTACTGTCTGCCTGTCAATGAGTAGCTGTCTGCCTGCCTGTCTATGAGTAGCTGTCTGTCTGCCTGCCTGCCTGTCCAATTGTCCATGAGTAGCTGTCTGTCTGCCTGTCTGAGTAGCTGTCTGCCTGCCTGCCTAATTGTCCATGAGTAGCTGTCTGTCTGCCTGTCTATGAGTAGCTGTCTGCCTGCCTGCCTAATTGTCCATGAGTAGCTGTCTGTCTGCCTGTCTATGAGTAGCTGTCTGCCTTCCTGCCTGTCCAATTGTCCATGAGTAGCTGTCTGTCTGTCTATGAGTAGCTGTCTGCCTGCCTGCCCAATTGTCTATGAGTAGCTGTCTGTCTGTCTGTCTATGAGTAGCTGTCTGCCTTCCTGCCTGTCCAATTGTCCATGAGTAGCTGTCTGCCTGCCTGTCCAATTCTCCATGAGTAGCTGTCTGTCTGCCTGTCTATGAGTAGCTGTCTGACTGCCTGCCTGTCCAATTCTCCATGAGTAGCTGTCTGTCTGTCTGCCTGTCTATGAGTAGCTGTCTGCCTGCCTGCCAGCCAGCAAGTTGGTTAACAGAAAATAAATGGTTATGGCTGAGTAAAATAAAATACAATAAACACAATTTGCCTGAAAATAGATTACCCAGCTATGACCTTTTTCATGAAAAAAAATGAGTAGTGATATGGCTGACTGAGTAAAATAAAACAATCTACCTGAAAATAGATAGCTATAAGTGAAGAGCAATTTCCGCAATTTCCGCAATTTCCATTTCCGCAATTTCCGCAATTTCCATTTCCGCAATTTCCTCAATTTCCATTTCCGCAATTTCCGCAATTTCCATTTCCGCAATTTCCGCAATTACCATTTCCGCAATTTCCGCAATTTCCATTTCCACCATTTCCGCAATTTCCGCAATTACAATTTCCGCAATTTCCGCAATTTCTATTTCCGCAATTTCCGCAATCCCCAAGCTTTTATTTTCGTTCGAGTAATAGTACAACTCTAATAGTATTACTTATAATAATGTAATTAAAGATAACTTCATTCAGATTTATTTATTTTAGCCAATCAGAATGAAGTATTGGGACTACCCGTTTTAGAAATATACACACACACACACACACACACACACACACACACACACACACACACACACACAAATATAGGCCTAATATAATTGAAGGTCGCAATTACATGTATGGGCCAAAATGGCCCATACATGGGGAAAACCCACATTGTGCCCAGGTCTCGCGACATCATTATGACATCATCAGGGATGATTATAAATAAGGGATTATATAGTAAATGCGACCTGCTATGGAGATCCTGATGTCATCAATATTAGTATGGATATATGTCAGAACCTGTTCTGACATTATGTTGATCGTTCCCCATCCGTCCTTCCTCTTCGATGTCTCCCTTTTATCTGATACCTGTCCATTCAAACTATAGACGGGCCTGCCACAAAGTTATGAGTGCAGCGACTGCAGCCGCACCCGGCAACCGGCGAAAACTGCAGTTCTCAACAGGCCTGGAAATGAAGTCCCGGCCCTACCTGGGCCCTCAAACCCTGTACACTCAAGACACTGCCCCCGCTGCCACCCTCCAGATATCCATATTTGGAGCTGACCTGTTCTAACATTCCATATGTTGATCTGACCTCATCAAACATGTACACTCAAGACACGCTCCATATATGGCCAGTGCACACAACCTCGCCCTCAGGCGTCTTACTGGTATAGTTGCGACCGTAGGCCACAGATAAGCACTGTTGTGTTTCTACATTTGAAAAAATGCTACATTTGTTTTAATGGGGATGATTTTTTTTATAAGCAAACACACTTATATTTCCAATAGACTTCCTATAAGATTCCTAATTGACACTTGACTTGAATGATTTTGTTTAAAGGCTTTGGCTGTTGGAATCCTAGGGTTCTGTTGAAACAGAACAGATTCAAATGGAACTTCAGACAATCCTACTGGAGTTCCTGAAGTTCCAATATAATCCTATAGGGTTCTGTTGGAACTTTGGACATGGCTCCAGGTTCAATTGGAACTTCAGAAAATCCTACTGGAGTTTCTGCAGTTTCAATGGAATCCTATTGAAACTTTGAAAAATCCTGTTGGACTTTCCAAAGTTGGATATAACCTAATCTGAGTTCCCAGAAATAAGATCCTATTGGCACTTTGGAAAATCCAATTGGATTTTATAAAGTGCTGATACAATCCTATAGGATTGTGTTGGATATGTGTAAAAAATAGGATTCCTATAGGATTTCAAAATCCTGTAGGATGCTATTGGACATTTCAAAGATCCTATAGGACTTTTTGACTAGGGCAGTATACAGTATATCGTATATATAGTATACAGTATATCGTATATACAGTATATCATATACATACAGTATACATGAATGACAAATTAACAAATAATGCAGATGAACTGTCCAAACCTATGGGAAATAAACCACAGAAACCCATGTCACCAAATTAAAATAAGTAAACACAAGAGATTATAAATAGCACATGAATTTTGTTTTTAATTAAGAAACACCAAAGGTGGGGAGGGGGCTGGGGTTCTTTCAACACTGGAAATGGAGTCAGGAACACAAGCAGGTCATCCTGACGTGGACAATATTAATTCTGATGCACTTTCATTCACTTAACTCGCCTCGGTGATAATTCATCTCTACATTGTTTGTCTCTCATTCCAAATTGAAAACACAAGACAAATATGAACAATTTCATGAATCTGAAATTCAAAACTTCCATCAATATTGACAGTGTGCCTATGTCAACGCTTTTAGCCATGCTTCATTTTGCAGTGAAATGTAAAAAAAAGAAAAAAAAGCAGTGTGGATTTGGAGGCAGGTCATGTACAGTAACAGTGTATATACGGTATGCAAGATATGGAAGTCCAGTTTTAAAGCAGATACATTAAGCCTGATTTATACATCGTCATTTGACACACGCCAGTGTCGTGCGACAAAAACAGCCGATCTACAAGACCTCACAATGTGTACATCCGCTATTTTCGGCACACACCTCCGTCATACAACAGATTATAAATTAAGCATTAGAGGCACCTGACAAAAGCACATAGTCTTCCAAACTTTGATTGCAGAGTTGACTGGCTCTTACCTATCCACAGTAATACACAAAACTAAAGCATGGCACCTTTTTTCAGCAGATAAAGATGATTCATTATATATTTGGAGCCTAAGACTTATTTCATCATACCAAACTGAATAAGTGAGACCCGTTTCCCATTGCTTGACCAAGTAGCTCCGGTCAGGCATCGCAGGTTAACACTAAAAAAGGGATGATGTGGGGATGACTGGCGGGTCAGAAGAGCTTCATGGGAGTAGGTTATGAAGACCTCGAGGAACAGGGACAGTTTTCAATCTCAAACAAGAAAGGAAGAAAGGGGTGGGCAGTGGGAGTCAATATACAACAACACAATAACCAGTGAAAAGGAAATTGCAAAAGCCTTTGTGATTGCTCTAAAACATTGCCGTATCAAGCCTGGAGACAGCGATGAAAATAAGAAAATAAAAAGACCTAACAAAAAACAAAGACAAAAAAACAACAAAATAAATAAAAAATGAAAAAACTATAAGTGAAATGATAGTGCTCATTTTTTTTGTTTTTAGAATATTAATACAAATATGTTTAAGTTTAAGGTGAAAACTTGGTGAACTTGATGATGATGGGTGGGTCATCTAAAAGTGGGCGAGCATGTTCTATGGGAGCTACACGACTGGTCACGGCACCTGTTCTATGGGCGCATGTTCTATGGGAGCTACACGACTGGTCACGGCACCTGTTCTATGGGAGCATGTTCTATGGAAGCTACACGACTGGTCACGGCACCTCTTCTATGGGAGCTACACGACTGGTCACATGCAGCACCTGCAGGTGGCTTTCGACATTACCATAGTCTGTCCTATTGAACTCTACATGTTGAGGAAGCATATAACACCTACATGTATATCACATTTCACAAAAACCATGTAGCCTTTAGAGTTCGACGACCGCTGCTATATTCCGACTGACAAAATGACTACTTGAGGCAGTTCTGCGTTGACCCTCCTGAGGATATGGATGATTTCACTTGCACCCACGCCCACGCACACGCACACACACACACACACACACACACACACACAGACACACCAGTAACACCATAAAGAGCCTCAATAATACGTGGATTGTGATAAATGGCCATGAGACACACAGAACCAACAAATCTTCTAAACGTCTAAACGTGTAAACACACATTCTCAAATGACAACAATAATGTTACCTGGCTGGCAGATAGTTTTATACAAACAATAATTTCTTCAATTTGATCAGCAAACTATAGAACTAGACCCTTTTCTGCTCATAAAACCTTCTATTTTGAGATCCACTCAATCAAACAAGGCTGCAGAGCTTACATCACATCATCATAAAATCAATCTTAGAAGCACAAGTGCATCTCCTCTTACACTGACATCCAAGCTAAACTCTACGACAACAGTAAAAGGCGACAGACAGACAGTTATATGACTGTGGGTCTTCATGTCTGACGTTAGCACCAAGTTTTCATTCATAAAACGAAAAAAGAAAAGAAAAACAGACACAGAAGAGGCCACCAAGCTATGAAGGAACAAGACTTCAAGCACCAGCGGTTTCTCCAAGAGTTGTATTTGTCTATTTGATTTCTGTTGGTTTTTCCGCTGTGTCTTCACCTGCCGTGACCATGCGCAGCCCCCCCCTCTCTCAACAGGATGCAAAAATACTCGTAATCATGCTCGCCCCCAAAAGGTTCCCTTAAGGTTGGTTGATACTTGGCCGCGCAAGTCTGTGGTGTCCCGTGCCAGACATAGCCGATCTACAAGCTAACAAAGTGTCCCGAATGCAACTCGTTGTGGGCTTGTAGATCGGCTATGTCGTACGACATAAAGCATAAACCAGGCATTACAGACGTGAAGGAAGAAGGCCTAAATGTCTTCAAGTATTAATACAGTTAGGCCCATGACAAAAAAAATCTAAACAAAAAGACCTGGACACACTGTATTAGAACCCCAGAATAAACTCCAGGGAAAAGTAGAAGAGCAGTTATGGTTAGTTTGCATGTTTCCCCCCACAAATATAATATATATACTATATTCATATGTATATAAATAAAAATTCAGTGCTGTAAAAACATCTCCAACTCCATAGGATCTGACCCATCGTAGAAGGCCTATAGCATTTTACTCTTTACTCTTCTCATCATGGCTAAAGCTACTGCAGAGAGTATGTAAACTGTACTGGTTCTCCTGTGTTAATAGTCCTTCATCGAGCAATACAACACTGAGAAAGAGAAGACTTGTTAATATCGCTTTCATGATTTCTCTCTTTGTGTGTTTTAGTTTTTCAACGCACACAGAGAAAGGCATCCTTTTTGCCTCGTCATGGTTTTCTCTCATCTTTTTTGTTTTGGTAGCAGCGAAGCACCATGTTTGTTTTTTAGTCAGGATCTAGGCATGTCAGTCTCTCTGTGTGTGTGTGAGTGTGTGCGTGTGACTGGGACATCACTCCATAGTCTCTGGGTGTGAGTCTGCATATACGTATGCGTGTGTGTGTGTGTGTGTGTGTGTGTGTGTGTAGATGTGGTTTTGTGTGTGCTGCGGTCTATGAGGAACAAGGCTGCACGTTGACGCCCTGCGCTGCGTGGGCCTGCAGGTCGATGGCCTGGGCTGGTTGCTGGCCTGGTCTGGCATTCATCAGAGAAAGGTTCCTGACGCAGCCCGTCATGCCCGCCGAGAACTTTCCTCCCGTCAGCACGGCCATGTCTGGGGCTCCCCCTGTCGCAATTAGCAATGTTATATTGGATTAGAATTGTTCATAATATAATAATTGTTTAAAAAAATGCATATAAAAGGTTTTCCTCATTGAGCGTACCCAGGTATATGCTGCCTTTAGTATTGACCATGAGGCTTTTGCCCTTGGATTGTCCATGTCGCATGGGTCCTCCGTCTATCTGGATGTATCCCTCTTTACCAGTTCTGTCGGGAACAAACATGCACACTGTAAACTGAACGCCAACAGAACATTACGAATACTAGTGTTCATAGCATCAAATTAAAAAATAAATCATACACATACAGGAATTCACAACAGCGGTGGTGTATGTGTTCTGTGTCAAATGGTGAGTTTATGCAGTAATACTCATCCTCATACCTGACTGCTGTGACCTTATGCCATTTGCCATCATTGATGGGCTCCCAGGACCTGATCACTGCCTCTCCACTGCCCAGCTGGTAACTGGATTATAACATACCGGTACACGACATTAGTCTTTGTGAGCACAGAGTAAATAAAATCGTAACGAAATAGATATTTGTACATTTTACAGTACAGAAACATTACACACAAAAATCTTCCCTGCATGTAGCTGAGGTATCAAACTGGGAAGACAATAATGAGGGTTCCTGTAGGTGGCCAGGCTAAAGAAACATGTGGAAGATATGAAACTACGTCACCTGAAAACAAGGTGTCCATTCTGCACACTAAGGCTGATGAAGTCCTTTCCTTTGCCTTGTTCTCCCAATTCCTGGAAATCCATAAATGTAGCAAAGTAAAAAAAACATTGTGTAGCGTGTACATGTCCTCCAGTATTGCAGACTGAGCAAAATTCATCTTGAGCACAGTATTCAGTATTCAGTATTCAGAGAACAATATGAACAAAATGAAATAAGACTGATGTGACAAACCTTCCATGCAAGATACAAATGAAATGGAAAGCCATGGTGCATTACAAACGTAAAGGCATGACCACACAAAGAATGCTAATTATAAAGATAACTAATTTATAAATATGGTGTTTAATTTTAAACACAACCATAATGACAACACTTGCCAACAATATCATTGGGATCACTTTCCAAGCGATTTGAGCAACACATCACTCACGTTCAACAAGTGAACATTATACAAGTGAACATAGGACATTATGGTTCATGTTTATATGCTCACGTCATTATCGTTATAGTTATCTTCATCGTTATTCTCTGTGTGGACGGCCCTTAACTCTCATTTGAAAACGTGTGGTTTTTAAGAAGTTGTCCTTCATCTGCAGATTCTTACGTTGCATAGAAACCACACGTTTTGAAACATACCGGAAGCCGAGTGTTTTGGTGTTTTGAGAGGTACCTTTTTATTAGCATGCGTCTTGCGCAAATTGCGTGCGCCAATGGTCTCCTGATAAAAAATGGACGGTTAGTTAGAGAGGCAAAGCACAAACCAGGAAACATGCATTAACTTGGTGGTGTCATAGTCAGTTGGGGCCAGCAGCAATCATGCCAACAACAACAACACATATTTAACCAGGCAGTGTAGTGATGGATGAGCCAGTGGTATTCAGAAAGACGGTGCATTCCCAGTGTCAGTGCTGTTTTTATCATGTACATGAAAGCCAGTGTTGCACAGGTGAGACCTGTGAATGGCAGGAGGTGGTGCTGGTTAGGAGTGTGAATGAGCCGGGAGGTTAGGGTGTGGATGGGGATGGTTAGGGTGTAGATGGGGAACAGTGGATGACTCAAGACCATGGATTGAGGATTTGATCTCTGTCCACTCTCAGGGATAACTGACCATATCGACACGGCAGCCATTTTGTCATTAAGTAATACCCCAGAGTTGGGTTTCCCCAAGGGCAAGATGGCCAATCATGTCAATAGTCAATTGCCATAAGGTTATATAGACTATTAAGGACCGACAACCAAAACCTACCACTCCCTGCCACAGGATGAGGGCCTCGCCGGAGCTGGTTTGGAGCTCCAGTTCCATGGTCTCCGGAGAATCGTGGGCACTATGACACAGAACACCATGGAATAAACAAAACACCGTCAGTACATATTTAAATACTACATCTAAGGGAATCCCTTTTGGTGTTTTAACCCCTCAGGCCGGGAACCCATTTTGGGGTTCTGTACAGTATACGTACAGTATTCAAAAAATACAAAAAGTTGATGCTGCTATATAAATATTTGAAGTTTTTCCAGAAAACTTAGGTCAGGCTTTAGAAGGCGTTTTTAGAATCGGCCTTAGGCCTAAATGGGTTAAGTGGTTAAGCTAATGCAGTCAATATGCATAGGTGTGCCATACATACCTTCTAATGCAATCAATATGCATAGGTGTGCCATACATACCTTCTAATGCAGTCAATATGCATAGGTGTGCCATACATACCTTCTAATGCAGTCAATATGCATAGGTGTGCCATACATACCTTCTAATGCAGTCAATATGCATAGGTGTGCCATACATACCTTCTAATGCAGTCAATATGCATAGGTGTGCCATACATACCTTCTTGTATGTATTTGGTTAAAACGGTTAGGGTTTAAAAAAAGGCATGCATGCTCTGTTGCACTGGCCTAAAAGTGTGTGTGTGTGTGTGTGTGTGTGTGTGTGTGTGTGTGTGTGTGTGTGTGTGTGTGTGTGTGTGTGTGTGTGTATGTATGCCATACATACCTTCTTGGGAAAATTGTCTTTGGAAGAGCAACGTATCCATCATCGTGGAAATGTGCAGCATACTGATAAGGAGAATCTAGAACAAACCAAACCAAAATAACTATGGTAAGCATGCCGTGTACACAGTCTGCTGCGATCCTCACTGTTACGGCGCCCCCCGGTGGCGATAGGATGGAAGAAGAAACCCTGGTCAAATATTCCAGGTTGATTACATTTATGATTAAAAATATATGCTTTCAATGAATTAAATCTGGGACTACTCCCAGTCAAACACAATGCTGAACGTGCCTGGATCAATGCCAAACATACAATTTGACATCTTCAACTCAAAATCCATACACAGACAAATAAATAACACATCAAACTGGCTTTCTACAAATTGAACGAGGCTTCAAAACCAGTTGACATGGCAATATCAACAACATCAGCCAACATCATATACAATATCCCTGACCATTCCCAGAGGCGAGTGGCGTTAGTACCACTAGTTTGAGCAAGACCCGATAAGGACTGTGATTGACAGTTCTGCCTTGTTGAACTTCTGTATTGCGTTTTTGAAACTATGCCTAAAACATAAGCCTATTCCTAACCTTAACCTCAGTAAATGGATGTCTAAAGCTAACCTAGGTTGCTCAAACTAGCGTCACCAACGCTACTCGCTTCCCAGAGACAAGCATCAGACAGACACTCACCAAAATAATATCTCCATGCACACATACATAAATTAACAATAATGTCACCTCACCGAAACAGCAATATATATCACATTGTACTTTCAATAAACACTTTTAGTGGTTAGTAACAACACAGCCCTGCTGTTTCAGTATGTGTACAGTATACTGTATACATTGGATGTTGCCACATTGTTACAAAATAAGGTCGGAGGAAAGAATGTTTTGTATCTGGGTTTTCTCTCTTCTTGGTTTGGACAGGCAGTTTTGAACAAGACAGACAAGATTTTGTGATATTGTGAGTGGTTATGTCACAGGACATGACGCTCAAGAAGAAGAAAAAAAAGGGGATTTCTACATGTTTGTGTGGCTCCCAAAAACTATGAAAAAAGGTGCCGCAGGTCTTGACTTGATTCAAGCCAGTTGATATCCCAACTGCATTTGTACCATAACACTAGCATACAATTCACCAGTCATGTAGAATTCCCCTCTCCCAACGTTCCACAGAATAAGTGACATGGTCAACAGTTAGGCAGAGGCAAACGTTTGTGTGGCGTTTGGTTTGTTTATCATGTACATGTGCTTGTGCGTGTGTTAGGCAGTAGACTTGTCGTGTGGGGCTGGATGGGGCCCCCTTGCGGTCAGACGGCCCCTGTTAGTCACGGTCGTGTCAGGCAGACTGAATATTCAGATACTATACCATTTGCCCCGCTACCTTCCATATTCCACAGGGCCTCGGAGAAGCTGGAGACCTGGCCTGCGTATGCGGGATATAGCCATGATGAGAGTGCAGGGGTGAGACACACTTAATCACTTGGGCCTAGGAGGCCCAACCAAATGATGGACTGGGTGTGACACTAAAAGAGGACCTTCAGACTGTTGAGAATTAGAGCCATATGCGCCCCATTCCTGACTGTCTGTCTGTCTAGTGGAAATCTGGCTAAGCTCTAAGTCAGGTTCTGATAAAGCTACACGGTGATTGATGCCTTGGTCAACAGAACACAGACGTTTATTTGGTACTTAAACATGTGTGCTGTTTTAGGAGGACGCACGTTGTAGAGAAGACGGATAAGAACTCCAGGGATGTCTATGCCCTCCGGTTGAAAAACTGCAACAATCCCAAGTATCAAATGGAATTAGCTTTTTTTGTATATAACTTTGTAATGCTACTGATTTTTGTGCGCAACATTCTTGAACATTCTTGAAAACAGGCCATTTTTTATGTCAATCAAGTTGTCTATTAACTTCCCGGGCACTTTAGGGGACGGCCCCATATTTAGTATGATAGCTCATTGTGATGTATTCATATTTTACTATATACAGTCAGTACCTTGCATGATTTTTTATCCTGTCTTGGTACCATAATTAGTCTTTTTTGATACTGTGTAAGAGGATAACAGTTGACACCCGTCTTCAATTACTGTTGATTATATCTCACATATATAAAGACTTCACTTCTTGTCATAACGCTGACGAAGGCCACACAGGCCGAAGCGTGTTCGTTATCAACTCTCGTCAGAGGTAAATAAAATCATGTGAAAAGGACATACAATGAGTGCTGGCATTTTCTTCATTTCAATCAATGAAGTTAATCAATCAATTAAGTTACCATAATTCAAGTGATTTTTTTTAAATTATATATGTTTTAGGGGCATGTCATGTGATCTACTTTGTGATCTACTGGTAGATCGTGATCTACCTTTTGGGCACCCCTGATGTAGATAAACCAATGGCATCTAGTCTACCTGGTATTACTGAAATAAACATGTTTCATTCTTTTATAAAAATTAACCCACTTTTACTACAGTATACATGTGCTGTTGGTTATTTGATTGGGGGAAAAAAAGGATTGTCTTTTTACTCAGTGTTAAGTTGAATGAATGTGAGTGAAATGCAATAACAGAACAAATACTACACCCAACACTTACTTTCGTCACAGTAGAGACCAGTGTGGCTTGTGGTGCACACGCATCGGCCGTCGACACAGCTACCGCCATTCTGGCACTGAAGGCTGCTCTGGCATACGTCCCTCACCACCTCACAGCGCTCACCTGTGTGGTCACATGTCAAAATGTCAGGTTCATGGAAAAGCCCCAGGTCAGGCTTTCAGAGTATACAGAGAATAATAATGAGTGTACAAATGGAATGTGTACACTCTCAGAGTTAAATTAACATTGATTTTACAATATAAATGGGGGGGGGGGGGGGGGGGGGGGGGTTTGTAGCCTAAATGCATGTCAAACTGGGGGGTCCTTGAAATGAAACGGGTTGAGAATCACTTTCTGAGCCGTAAAAATCTTCTCTTATCGGGGGTCCCTGGCATGTCTTTTCAAATGGGGGGTCCGCGGGATAATTAGTGTCAATGTGGGGGTCCTTTAGATGAAAACGTTTGGGAACCACTGGTATACAGTAGGGCATTAAGCAACTAGTCACTAGTCGACTAGTAAATTTCCCCCGATTTTGTAGGCCTCAAGATCAGGTAGATTATAGTTATAGTCACCAATGTACACAGTTTTTAAATGTACAAATATGTAATATGTTACATAAAAGGTAGTTAAACAACTAGTCGACTAGTAAACTAGTCAACTAGTAAAAATGACTAGAAGTGAATGCAGTACATCTACCTGTGAAGAGGAGCTCACCTTCATAGCCGTCCTTACAGAGGCACTGGTACTCGTACTCAGCGCTGGACATGCAGTGGCCGCCGTTGAGGCAGGGCCGGCGGTCACAGGGGCTGTTGTCCACACACTTACGGATCGACCTGCTGTCTGTGAAGCTATAGGACAGGTCTACCTTCTTGTTGTTGATGGAAACCTGAGAGAGTGACAGAGACAAGGTAAATGTACCACTTCATGGCGTGGACCACATTATGCGTTCCCTCTTTGTTTGAATGTTGGACGCTAGCCTAGATTTTCCTTGTACAACAATTCTCTAGTGTCTAATGTTGTTTATCACAAAGCAACGGTGTGGTGCCGATGTTGTATTTACAGAAGTAAAATACAAAAATATTGTTAACAAGAACAAAATGCTGATTCTAGTAGTTACTGATTGATGGGTCTTTTTCATGTGTACAGAGGATATTGTAACAACAGAGATCTCATCTCATCTCACCTCTCCTATACAACCCTCAAAAAGCTCGCTGACGTTGGCCGGCTTGGGCAAGATGTCCATGTTGGGGACCCCCCCTAGGTACATGGGGGTGTGGATGTTGAGGCCCTGGGCTTTCCCTGGAGAAGTCTTCTTCTCCACTCTGCCCTGGTCAAGTCGGAGGTGACCGGCTCTCTTGTTCCTCTCGGCCACCACTCTGTGCCACTGGCCCAGAGACACCGGCTCTGGACTCACAAGAATAGCCTGGCCTGAAAGGAAGAAAAAAAACAATGTCCATTAGGTTTCCACTGAATGTATGTTTTCAATCCTGCTGCAAGCTACAGTGCACACACATCACAGTCCACTCATTATCTCTTAGGCTAATGTTTATCTTACCAGTGCCCAGTTCATATCTGAACTCCACATGTCCGTCCACCATCGAGATGGCCACAAAGTCCTCCACCTTCATCTTCTTCCCTCCGCAGAAGAACATCACGCCGTCCCTCTCCAGGGGCTTGAACTCCAGCTCAACGCGCAGGTCATCGTGGATGTTGGTCAGGGGAGGATAGGATATGTATGACTCCTCGCCGTCGAACAGTGGAGTGGTCACCAATTCACCTGTTGCAGGACGCAAAGGACGGAATGTCAATCCACTGGCTCATAGGACCATTTGAAGTCACATACGGTCACCCAAATGTTTTTTTTTTTTTTTTGCCTGATCACTTGGAAAATGCATAAGTGAAATTGAGATACCAATCCTAAGTATATTACAAAGGGAACACATCAGTAGTGAATTTGCTGAAAGGGCCCCCGGTCTTACCGTCCATGCATTTGTCTCCAGACTTGCCCAGGTGGCAGCGACAGTCATAGCCCAGGCCACTGGGGCGGTTGATGCAGGTGGCATCTGGTCCACAAGCCTCTGTGAGGAATACAGTTCACAGCACCAGCAGTAAGACACGTATAGTGTATGTATACACATACGTACAGTACACAACATGTTAAACTCAGAGTTGGATTAACTATGAGGAATTTGCTGCATAATGTAAGGTGCATAGCTCCAATGCTGACAGCAGTCTGTCCCTAATAGTACAAGCTGCAGTGGTGTTTGTGTGGTGTGTCCTCTGTACCTGAATGACAGTGCAGAGAGGAGTGGTGCTGGCAGTTGCTGCCTGTGAAACCTCTGGGACAGCTGCATTTATACAAGCTGGCGTCTGAATCCTCGCAGGTCCCAAGGTTCTAAACAAGGGCATGGTGGAAAAAAAGGCATTGGTTCTACTGGAATATAACTTCTATTAGCACAATGTACAATTATACTTGATAATGTATAAATAAATGCATGAATTATCACATATATTCTATAAGTGATAATGCATGCACTATATGCTGTATTAACCTTTAAGGTCCAGAATTAAAACAAAAACAACAACTGTGTGACCTGTGAACTGGCCAGATGTGACTGACCTGACAGGGGTGGTCTTTGCAGGTGGGGCAGTTTGTGACGCCGGTGGAGCTGCGATCGAGGTCTTTGAAAATGACCTCGTCGCCCTGGATGATTAGCTGGCGTATGCAGCCTGCACAGAGAGCAGATCAAAAGTCCATAAATAGAGCAAACTTACAGGATGTTTGTTTTTCAAGGACCAGGGGATTCATATTTATTTTCCCCATCATCGAGACAGACAGTAGTAAACCTTTAGGGCAATGGTTCTCAAAGTTGGGTCCGCAGGGACCCCCGGAGGTCCTTGTGGCGTTTCCAGGGGTCCACAGCAGCAAAAGTAGTTAACATATAAAAATAATTTTAACCACTTCACTCCATTTATATGTTGGCTATTAAAAAAAAGCAGGTGTACACGCTCACAGCGTGTCACTTTCTTCTACATAAATCTTCTCTTCCGGGGTATCCCTGGCACAAAACCTTTTCAGACGGGGGCCAAATACAAATCATTTCGGTGGTCCTTGACTTGGAAAAAGTTTGAGAACCACTGTCGTAGGAATCCTGAGTCACACAAGGGTATGTGTGGTTGTTAACCACTTCTATGTCATTTACTGTTAAAGGAAACGTAACGGTGGCGTGTTCAAGAGTAACGTCTCACCAACAAAGCCGGTCTTAATGCCAGCGGTTTTGGCCAGCATGGTGTAGTTGGGGTAGCCGCCTACATGTAGCTCCTCATTCAGATCCAGACCCTGGAATTTGCCCTGTTTGTGTAGAGAGATATTATAGGACATTATTTACTGTGTAGAGAGATATTATTTACTGGAATTAAATCATTGTGTAGAGAGATATTATAAGACATTATTTACTGGAATTAAATCATTGTGTAGAGAGATATTATAAGACATTATTTACTGGAATTAAATCATTGTGTAGAGAGATATTATAGGACATTATTTACTGGAATTAAATCATTGTGTAGAGAGATATTATAAGACATTATTTACTGGAATTAAATCATTGTGTAGAGAGATATTATAGGACATTATTTACTGGAATTAAATCATTGCTTAAAAAAAAAACTAAACTAAACAAAAAGACAAAACAAATGAAAAAAACAACAACCCTGTGTTTTACATGGTACTGTAACCAAACGGAGTTCCTGAAATTAAGTTTGTGACCCACTGCTCTAAACAGCCCCCCCCAACCCCCCTCCCTCCCCCTTCCATACTGTAAGTCAGGTGTGGGCAACTTTGACAATGGAGAGGGCCGCTAGATTTCCACACTCACTCCCTAGGGCCATATATTACTGTCGTATTAAAAAGAACCGATCTACAACCTCAAAACGCGCCGCAACGTGATGCGTTATTTTTTAATTGGAATCCTGGAAATTTACATTTTTACGTCATTTCAAATACCTTTCATTATACTCGTGTTGAGCAATGAGCTAACTCATTTAGACTGAAGTGATTAAAGCATGTCATGTTTGCATGCTGTGGAATTGTAAACAGCTGAAACCAATATTATATCAGTGTTCTGACATCAACCTAAAGGGCCACATTAATAAGTGAAGGTGGGGGGCCTGCTGGAAGTCATGCTGTAACCCAGCAGCAGTACCTGGGAGCTGCCGTTGATGGGCTCCCCTCCGTCCACAATGATGACGCCCAGGGTCAGGTTGCGGTACAGCTCCACCGTGTGGAACTCTCCCAGTCTGATGGGGTTGGGGTCACGGATGGCGGCCATGCCTGAGCCCACGTCGAACCTGAGAGGTTGAATAATTGATGGTGGGATCGTTAAATGCAACGCAACAGCTGTCACGTGATTTAAGAAACACCCCCAGGGGTTCCCAGGGGGTACCCAGCAACAGATCATTAACACAGATAGAACATAGCATCAGAATCATTTTAAGCATTCTATCTGTTTTACTGTATCTGGCTATTTAAAAAAAAAAGAACAAATCCAAGAGTGGAATGTGGAAAATATGTAATAGCTTTTGCTAAAATTATTTAATTATTTTGAATTGTTTTTTAACATCAATCTTCTCTTCTGGGGGCCCTTGGCATAAAATCTTTTCAGGTGGGGGTCCGCTGCAAAATACATAATCATCATTTAGTTCCGCTGATCTGAAATGTCACTGCAGATCCTGCGTAACTCAGCGAATCAGGCCTGGAACCCAGGCTGACCTGAACTGAACCCAGAACTGACCTGACCTGAACCCAGGCCTGGTTTAACCCTGCACTGACCTGAACTCCAGACGACCGCCCACCAGTCCCAGGGAGATGAAGTCCGCTCCGGTCGTCCTCCTTTGGCCGTTGTAGAGGATCATGCCTGGAGGAGACCACAACACGAGAGTCAATACGGTTCTCAATCGCACATGCTCACTCCTACAGAACACATATACACGCTAGGGCATTCAGCAACTAGTCGACTAGTCAGTTTACTAGTAAATCCACTGGTACTAGTTGACTAGTTGATTAGATTATAGTTATAGTCACCAATGTACACAGTTTTTAAATGTACAAATATTTATTTCCAAAATAAATATATTATTTACACAATAGGTAGTTAAACAACTAGTTAAAGTTAATAAGTTATAAGTTTACTAGTCGACTAGTTAAGTTTACTAGTCGACTAGTAAACTAGGCAACTAGTCAACTAGTAAAAATGACTAGAAGTGAATGCCCTAATACACGCACGCATGCGCACAAACACGCGCGCACACACAGGCGTACGCGTGCCCAAGCATCCATACATGAACACACTTTGAGTTGACCGGTGAAGCAACATGCTATAATGAGGGGAATAATATGAAGCCACTGGGCGCAGCCACAGGGTGCAAATGGTCACTGTGTCGGACAGAAACCTTGTATGTGCAAACCTGTGTTCCAATATATCCAATGTAGTTATTATTTAGTCACAACTCACAAGCTCTTGTTAATACTTCATTGGCTACATTTTTTGGAAAAACCCACACTTTCAACCTGGTGTCGTGTGACAAAGTATAATTTTATGAAAAATCATGAAATATGCAGATAAAAGGTTTCTGCCTGATAGCAACAAAATGATCACATCCACGCCACAGAGACACATGCTCACTGGGCCACACAGGCATCTACAATACTGTCAAAGCCGGGCCGGTCTGATAAACATGCCTCCTAACATTACCGTCTCAGGCACGGTAAAATCCACTCTCTGGATTTTGCTGTGTGAGAGGGTTCTGAGAGAGTCATTAAGAAAGAGAGGTGTATTGTATAAACATGTCACACAAGGTGGGGTTTCTTTTATCATGTCCCAAAGTATTATGTCAAAATGTGAAATGATGTGCACCACAATACAACAATCCATCTGCCTTAAAACCCATTTTGACCTGAGATCAGATTAAAAAAATGTCCTCTACATCCTGACAGTTTTCTGAAAAAGCTATGTTTCTATGTCAGTGGTTCTTCGATTTTTCAAAAATAGCAGACCTACAAGCTCGTAGCGCGCCACTTGGTGGCGCGCTATGAGCTTGTAGATCTGCTATTTTTCAATTGCTAAAGCATAACATAATGCTATCACCAAAAGGGGTTCCCGCCCCAAAATGGGTTAACATAAAGCAGAGTTAGGCTCTTGGGCTGAATCAATCTTTTATGTTTGTTCATGTTTACCACTAATAGCTACCAGATGGGAGGAATTCAGCACAAGTAGCATCAAAATATTGCTCAGTAAAAATTACATTATGTGAATTGACTAGTGAATAATATAGTTTCAAGCATGTTACTTCATTGCCCTCTGCAGGTAGACACACACCATGACAATTTCATCCAGGTCTGAACGGGGTAATCGCTATTTATCAGAACTGTAGCGATGTTTAGATAACATAAAGTAAGGATTGTTTAAACAATATAAGCCTAGATAATTAAATGATACAGCTCTCTAATACAAGGCTAGGCATTCTGAGAAGAACTTACTCACTGGTGTGAGTAAGAAGCAGATGGAATAAAATAGAAGGGTATATGGTGAAGTTACTGTAACTGTGCATACTCCTCATACAGTTAACCAGTAATCATTTGGGCTGTTGACTGCAGTGCAATGACCAGTGACGGTGCAATAATGATTGCCAAGCAGTGAAGCACTGTATGAAGACAGCCCATTCACCATCTGCCACTGAAAAATGCTCTTCATTTTGGATGCATTAACGGGAAAAGTCTAATGCAGACCAACAAAAGCAACGTTGGACTGCATCACACTTGAGCTAACGTTGCTCTCAAGCACTCACCAGCGTACAATATGAGACCTTCCCACCACCAGGGGGTGAGAAGGAGGGAGGAGGGCAGGAGGACAGAAGAAAGATTATACATGAAAGAAAGACAAAAACAAATACACGTCACAAACAAAAAGAGAAACATACAAACATCGTAAACACAGAAGAAAAAAAAACATACAAACATAATCATGAACACGGAAGAAAGACAAAAAGAAGACAAAAAGTGAATAACCACTACAATGAAACTGTTTGCTGGTACTGTACATGAAAGAAGGCAATTCCTTACCATCAACATTATCGGGTCTGAATGTGATCTTGATGTTGAAAGCCTTGTACGAATTCTTGATGGTGGGCAGAGTGAGATAGGACAGAGGCTCCTGGGCAAAGTAGGGCATGACTCTCTCTGAAAAGAACACACAATTACACTGTTATTAACATATATTCATGCAAATAGAAAACAACTACATTTATTCAATCCATCTACACATGAAAGCAGATCCCTACTACTGTATGGCTAATTTTGGACATTAGCATTGCGGCCGGACAAACGTCCAGACGAGCAGACTAACCGTGCACTTCGAGTGTTGTGAAGGCCTCCACTTTGCCCTGCTTGTTGGACGCGGTGCACACGTATGTCCCAGAGTCCTCGTGTCTGACGCCGGGAACCGTCAAGACGTTGGCCTCCTGGACGCACTTTGGAGGAAGCTCTTCTCCCAGCTGGGATTAAGATATAATCACACATCGCGCAAGTCAGAGAGAACGTGACCACTTCTAACAGAACCCTCTGCAAAGAGTATAGTGCACGGGTTTGTAAATGGGGCACCAAGGAAAGGAGAGAGAGGTTATGAAATATATAAACACAACCAAGGAAAGGAGAGAGGGGTTATGAAATATATAAACACAATCATAGGAAAGGAGAGAGGGGTTATGAAATATATAAACACAATCATAGGAAAGGAGAGAGGGGTTATGAAATATATAAACACAATCATAGGAAAGGAGAGAGGGGTTATGAAATATATAAACACAATCATAGAAAGGAGAGAGGGGTTATGAAATATATAAACACAATCACCAAGGAAAGGAGAGAGGGGTTATGAAATATATAAACACAATCATAGAAAGAAGAGAGGGGTTATGAAATATATAAACACAACCAAGGAAAGGAGAGAGGGGTTATGAAATATATAAACACAATCATAGAAAGAAGAGAGGGGTTATGAAATATATAAACACAACCAAGGAAAGGAGAGAGGGGTTATGAAATATATAAACACAACCAAGGAAAGGAGAGAGGGGTTATGAAATATATAAACACAACCAAGGAAAGGAGAGAGGGGTTATGAAATATATAAACACAATCATAAGGAAAGGAGAGAGGGGTTATGAAATATATAAACACAATCATAGAAAGGAGAGAGGGGTTATGAAATATATAAACACAATCATAGAAACACATTGAATTCATGTGATTATTGCATCCCTATTATGGGTATGTCATTATTATCAACATGTTTAAAACAATTCCAAACATATTTGTCAAAAATAGCAAAAACTTACTTTGAGCTTGCAGCTCGTAGATAAAAGAAAAGAAAAAAGTATTTATCTTATTTATGGCTATGGCTATTTTGGGGTACTTGGCATGGAGATGTTTGGGAACCCCTGTTGTAGAAAGGGCATGGGGTAACATTGACTGTACTACAGTATAAAACATGTAAAACAGTGTTGGTTACCTTGGACCATTTGATCTGCGGTACAGGGTAGCCGGAGGCCAAACAGGGCATGACAGCGTCAGATCCCACTGTTACCTCCTTCATTTCTGGCAGGGAGGCAATCTGGGGAAGAGCTATAATGCAAAATATACACAAAGATTTAGACTTTGACCGGGCCGGGTGAGAACTATAGGGTTGTTGTCACCATTAGAAAAAAAGTTGCGCATTGTAGCGGTCCCGGTTCTACAACGGTGCTGAAGTCACACACTCACACTGGACGTTGAGGACCACCTGCGACTGCACCGAGCCCACGTCGTTGGTGGCGGTGCAGCGGTACTGCCCGGCGTCGTCCTCCTTCACCTGCTCGATCTTCAGCATGCCGCCCTTCACCACGATGTGGCCGGGCAGAGACCCGCCCACCTTGCTCCACTTGACCGTGGGGTGCGGCTCGCCGACCGCCTGGCACTCGAACTCCACCGAGTTGCCGATCATGACGGTCTGAATGGACGTGCGCACGTTGATCATCACCTTCGGCAGGGCTGGGAGGGAACGGGACGAGTTGAAGAGGACGGGATTTAAACCCATTCTGACCCCAGATCAGATTCCAAAAAAGAAAGTCTTCTACATCCTGACAGTTTTCTGAAAAAGCTATGTTTCTATGCGTCAGTCGTTGTTCGAATTTTCAAAAATAGCAGACCTACAAGCTCGTAGCGCGCCACTCGGTGGCGCGCTATGAGCTTGTAGATCTGCTATTTTTCAATAGCTAAAGCATAACGTAATGCTAACACCAAAATGGGTTAATAGAGTAGAACACGATATAATATAATGTACAGTAGAATAGAATGATCCCTACATGGAGTGGCTGTAATTTAAACATAGTACACCAGCGATATACTGTATATAGTGGTACAGTATATTATTTACCTTGGATGGTAAGCTTGGCTGTGTCCTGGGCTTGACCATACACACTACTGGCTCTGCAGATGTAAACGCCCTCATTGCTCTGCTCGAGGTTCTCGATCCTGCAACATTATACACAGCTCAGTTTAAGGGCATAAAAACAAAAACATGGGTACCATGTGCTCAGTCACGTTCAGTGTGTGTGTGTGTGTGTGTGTGCGCGCGCGTAAAAGATTCACCGTTTTTGTCTGTGCATACAACTCACCTGAGCACTCCGTCCTTGATGTGGTGGTTTGGTGGCATCGCACCTCCTTCCTTCAGCCACTCAATTTTGGTCTCTACACCACCTGCTGCTGAGCACGTGAACTCCACAGCACTGCCCTGGGCTTTCACTTCCACCTGGGGGGACAC
Organism: Protomyctophum bolini; assembly: GCF_963924005.1. NCBI lineage: Eukaryota > Metazoa > Chordata > Actinopteri > Myctophiformes > Myctophidae > Protomyctophum > Protomyctophum bolini. The sequence continues at coordinate 21,366,854 of NC_137866.1, forward strand.
ACGCACCGCCAGGGGGGCTATAGAGGGAGAAAGCACGACAAGAAGTGAGCGACGCTGACATGGAAAATTCAGCATCACGCGTCTCCGAACTCAAGTAAAGCCATCAAACACCATCGTCACTTACATCTGACCGTGACCTTCGCCACTACTTCACTGGTGCCCACTTGGTTGCTGGCCACGCACTTGTAGCTTCCGGCGTCCTCGGTGGAGGCCAGGTTGATCTGGAGGTCACCGCCGTTGGCCTGCGCCCGCGGGGGCAGGCTGCCGTCCACTTTGCTCCAGGCGAAGGTGAGGGGAGGCGTGCCGTGAGCCAGGCACTGCAGCCGGATCACCTCCCCCACGCGGACAGCCACATTGTCGGGCAGAGAGGTGGCATAGGGAGGAGCTGAGAGAGACGCGAGAAAATAAAGTGTTAAGCCATAGTTATGCTTAGTTTGCACGTGACGGAATTAGTGTAAATCACTAATAGTATAGGGACAAGTAGGGACGTCAGGTTGAAGGTGGTTAAGAAGCCACTCGGAGACCGCTGTGATGGATAACTTTCCTCAGTTGTTTGTTTGCTTTGAGCACTTTCTGTTGAGCATCTTCGTATGTACTGTACATTATGGACCCAAATGAACTGCCCGGACAGCGAGAGATGAGTGCATGAGAGTGCAGTGCCTGCAATTAAAACTATAGACATTTGAATGCCAATCTGCATTGGATTAATATGTAGAGAGTGGGGATGGAGCATGAATGTTTGCGATAAAAGGTATTCACAGTACAATGACAGTTTTTTTCCCTGCCAAGAAAGACTGTTAAACTCAAATCTCTTTCCTATAGAAATCCCAAACCCAAGGAATGTGACGTAACAACAACATTCAGCCCCTCAGTGAGACTCACTCTCGACATCGAGCATGATGATGACCTCGCTGGTGCCCATATGGTTGGTGGCGTTGCAGATGTACTCCCCGGAGTCCTGGCGGCCCACGCCGGGAAGCACCAGGCTGTTGTTCACCACTTTGTGTCGCCAGGGTAGCGGAGCCCGCAGCTTAGACCAGGTGATCTTTGGCGTAGGGATACCTTGAGGGGGGGAAGCATAAATCTAATTTAGATTTATTTATGGCATTGAGCGCTTTATTTAGACGGAGATGGGAGACAGATGCAAACTTGGGTCCTTGCAACTCACAAGGAACATTTGGTCAGTGAACTACTTTGAGCTATCGGGCACCCCTGAAATAATTTAATAGAACAATTCATGCGGCATTAGATTAAATTGACCACGGTTGCTATGCATTACCATGAGTTCCTAAATGATCTTTGGCAAAGGAAAATATTATGTTTGCTAAAAAAATATATGGTGATGCAGAATGACATTGAAAATCTTAAACCATTCTGAACGGGAACCCCTTTCGGGTGTTTTAACTAAGCATTATGTTATACTTTAGCTATTGAAAAATAGCAGTTCTACAAGTTCATTCTACGAGCTTGTACTCCTTGTAGGTCTGCTATTTTTGAAAAATCGTGAAAATGTGGCACAAATCTTTGAATGTATATATATTCCTCAAGACTTTTTTTTTTTCTTTTCTCGACGTCAGGCCTAAACGGGTTTTAAAAGTGAGTTCCCATTTTCCACGTGAGTGTGAGCAGGCCTTACCGTGAGCTTCGCAGTGGAGCGTGGTGGTCTGTCCCTCCACTGCGATCAGCAGGGGCTCGGGCACCGAGGCCCTGGGCGCGGTGGGCAGCCCGGACCCTCCCTCCACCACGACCTCCACCCTGGTCTCGGACGAGCCCTCGTTGTTACGAGCCGTGCACACGTAGGTGCCACTGTCTTCTGGACGCGCAGCCAGAATCTGACAGAAAAAAGAAAACGATCGTCGGTCCATGTTTCAACATTGATCTTCACACTGTCGCTGAAATGATTCAGGGCACATACATAGACCTACGAAAAAAAACGTGACCGTTTAAGACAAGTAATGCATATTATCCATTGTAATTTTACTATTTTACTATAATAACTAATTGTGTCTTGAAGACAGAACTAGCCGTTTTTTGAAATTCTGATTGAATTTCAACTATAAACATTTCTTCTGAAATGTATAGTATTTTAAAATGAGACTCTTTACTGTACTGTACTGTACTGTACTGTACTGTACTGTACTGTACTGTACCTGCATGACAGCGTTGGACTCCATGGGCACGGGGCTGGTCAGCATGGTCTTACGGGTGCTGTCCAGTCTGTGCCACGTGACCGAGGGGCGGGGCTCTCCTGACGCCTGGCATTCCAGGTTGACGGGGTCTCCCACCCTGACCCGCAGGGGTCCACTGGGGGTGACGGTAGCTACAGGAGACTCTGGAGACACGGGGCCAAAAATAACCGTCAGGACATTATTATTAATAACCCTATCGAGCCACTAAGGGGAGCCCGTCACATATAGGACTGTTGCTCAGCTTTGGAGACTCATAGCAATGAAAATACAGGCCACAATCAGGATCAGGATTTGACACACCTACTCGGCCCAAAAGCATCTCCCAAAATGTACGCACACACACACATACTCAAAATATACTCAAAATGTACTTAAAGTACCAAAAGTAAAAGTACTAGTGGTGCAGAATGTCGTGTCTAAAATGTGTAAAAGTCTTTTGAAAATAGCAGATCTACAAGCTCACAACGCATTGCATCGTGGCGCATTGTGAGCTTGTAGATCGGCCATTTAAATAATAGCCGAAGTTTAAATAGGGCTGATTTGTAATAATAATAATGAAAATCTACAAAGTAACTAGTAACTAAAGTTTTCAAATAATTTTAGTGGAGTAAAAGTACAATATTTGCCCTTGAGATGTAACGGAGTAGAAGTAACATTATTGAGAATTTGTAGTACTCCAGTAATGTAAAGTAAAAGAATAATAATAAACCTAAATTGTACAGTACTTGAGTAAATGTACTTGAGATTACCTCTGACGATGAGTGACACGATGCTCTGGGTGATGCCAAACAGGTTGCTGGCCACACAGCGGTAGGCACCCTGGTTTCTAGGGTGAGCGTTGGCGATGGTGATGACAGAGCCATCCGCTCCGACCTTGACATTATCTGCACAAAACAACAGGAAACAATACAATCCACTGTAGATATGCAAGAGACCCACAATGGACGATTGGCATGGAATAGTCCTGGATATTTTCAAAATGGAAAAATGTACTATACATGTTAAGAACTAGATTAGACAATTTCTACCAAATTTGGAACAACTGGATAGTGCACATTGCCCCTCTGAGAGCGGACTTTGTGTGATCTCACTGGTTCTAATTGCCTGCTTTATGATTGTAGAAAATGTTTAAGACACCTTTCCTCCTCTCATGGTCGAAGACCAAAGCTGTATTGTTTTTGTCCCCCTCAGAAATAATGTAAATACTTTCGTTTATTTGGTTGTTGTTTTTTTGTCTTTTTCTGCCCACTCTTTTCTTCTTTTTATCCTTCTGAAATGTTCGATCTGAAGTGATATTGCCCTGTTGCCCCTGTTTAAGTGTGGACTTGATGTCACATGTAGCTCATCTAAAGAAAAAGGACTACACGGAGACATCGGAGATGGAGCCACTTGGAGGGGGGGATGAGTAAAAATGCTATCTATAATGTAATGCTTTTTCAAAATAAAACAAATATTATAAAAATTAAAAAAAAAAAGATGATATTGCAAGAGGAGACTTGGATGGTCCATAAAATCCTCAGTATCCATGTGATATTCTGAGAATTAAATGAAACACTGTAATGGCATAAAAAAAAAGGTCTGCCTGGAGGGACTGGGGGTTAAGTGAGGCGAGTCCTGTGTAAACAAGGTCGGTAAGCTGAAGATTATACTGCAAGTGAATTAAAGGGACTATTATATAGAGGAGGGCTACAGAGGTGAATCGTATGTACCGTACTCTCATGAATAACGTGACGGCATCAAAACCTACGTGCTTTTTCTTCCTAGAAAGCAGACTAAATTAACAATATTGTCAGAGTTGTGCGCAGTTGTGCACACGTGTGCATGTCTGTGTCTGTGTGTGGGTGTGTGTGTGTGTGTGTGTGTGTGTGTGTGTGTGTGTGTGTGTGTGTGTGTAATGTATGCGCATGCACGCGTGTGTGCTCTCCCAGTACTCACCTGGCAGAGGCTGGTTGCTGGACAGCTTCCACTCCAGTCGGACCGGCTGGGCTCCGCTGTAGACCCTGCACCGGAAGCTGGCCGACTCCCCAAGCCGCACCGCCGCGCTGTGGGGCTCGATGGAGATGATGGGGGTCTGCAGTCCTGCTCCAAACATCCAACGAGTTAGTGGCCAGAATCACATTTAATATCACCCAAACGCCCACAATATGTCTCATTTCATCTAGCTCCTCATAAAATTTTCGGAAAGTATTTATTTAAAGACGTTTACGCCACGGACAAAGCCAACTCCTGTCGTGACAAATCATGACAATAAACACAATGTTTTGGGCCAAACAAAGAATTAGAAAGTAGAAAAAAAACGGCAGGTTACAAAACTTAAAAAACTAAAAAAGAAAACTACAAATCACATAATATTTTTTAACCACAATGAATTATTACCACATGAAATGATGAATGCCCTTGTCAGTCAGCAGACTAAATAATGGACCTTGATAAGAAAAAGGTTGAAAACCACAGATTTAGCCGACTAAAATGCTCACTGATGCATCAAGGAGCCAGATTGCTGTACCATGTGACTGTGGCCTTTGGTGTATACTGGCAGCAGCTGTGAGAACTTCCTCCAGGAAGGAATGAATGAGCATGAGATCATGGGACGGTAGTGTGGGGGTAAGTACTGTAAGTACTGTACGCCTCTACAGTGATGATGATGTCACACCGGGCCGGGATGGGAAGCACAACTGGAAAAGCCATTCATACGCTATAGTGCAGAACAACACGCCTGCCATGACAGTCATGTCACTTAGGCGTGATATTATGATTATGATATCAGTGCCAAGAGTGAAATATAACTGTCAAATCGGATTGCATTTTCTTTCTTTTTTTAATGTTTTTTTTTGTGGCTTTCGCCTTTATTTAATATTTTTTATGAAGGGACAGACAGCAGGCTGACAGGAAATTGGGAGAGAGACATGCAGTAAAGGCCGTCGGGATCGGGAGTCGAACCCACGGCACACTGCCAGACTGGATTACCAGCCACGGTGCCTGGACAGCTGAGCCACGGCCCAGGCCTCGGATTGCATTTTTAAGTTTTGGTATCGACTAGCACATTGTGTTGGACTCACGAGAAGAGGATGAGGTGACGGATACCGAGACGGAGGTCTGGTGGATCGGAGAGCCTGGGTTCCCCAGGTTGCCGTGGTTTCCCTGCACACGGCAGATGTACTCGCCCGAGTCGTCCGGAGAGGCGGACAGAATGCGCAGCTGACTGCCCAGGACCTGTCCCAAACACAAACACACAACATGAATGGCATCAGTTATTTTTAATATTAAACCTTGATGTCAGAACATATCAAAATGCTAAAACATTTCTATTCATTGCACATACTGGAATCTTCTCATTGATCCAACGATGCTATACATATAGATTTTTTTTGCAGGTGCATGTATTGTATTGTAATTGAATTGTAATGAATTATGTATTACTGATGAAGTGGAAACAAGCCCCCTGGGTCTTTTTCCCTTATCCTTTTAGCATAACCTTTGACTGTATTACCTGTACTTGAGGCACATTTTAACGATTTTTCAAAAATAGCAGACCTACAAGTTGCTAAGCTTGTAGATCTGCTATTTTTCAATAGCTAAATTATAACATAATGTTAAAAACACCAAAAGGGGTTCCCGCCCAAAATGGGTTAAAATCACTGTTGACTTGGAACTGCAATAGGGTGCAATAGCATTTTTTCAGTAATTTAAACTTAACGAACAGACACCATTGCTATTGAGTTTGTACAAAACAAAGATTATATTATATCTCCAAATAAATGATCTAAATGCAATACCATGCAAGGCAACGGCCATACACATTACATGACCACATTATAGACTGTGTACTGTACTGTATGTGAGCACGTGTTTTAGTCCAACCTGGTGGTTGGAAGAGAGGTGTCCACTCGCTCTTGTCCAGGTGACTGGGGGAGGAGGGTTTCCCGGGACAAAACAGTTGAGGTCCAGACTCTGGCCCTCCTGCACGTCGGCTATGGAGGGCTGGATGGTGATGGCGGAAGTGGAGATGTGGTCCACCGCTGAACACAAAGAAAATACACACACGTTTCATAAAACCATGACATGCAGACAGAGCTCCTTCATACATAACATGCATAGCAATATTCGAAAGTTTTATCCCAACCTTTTGTTTTTCACCCAATGCCAAATTCCTAAACTATATTGATATAATTTAACTTTGCCAGTGTACAAATGGATTCAAAAGGACCTGATTACATTTATACACTCACAGTTACAAATGGATAAATGAACTGAAGACTACATTACATTATTATTTGTAACTTGTATCCTATATTATATATTGTATCATATTATATAACATTATATCTGTGACCTCTCACCTCTGACCACAGACACCTGAATGGGTGACTTGTTAGAGCCTACGCTGTTACTACCGACACACATGTAGGTGCCGGCGTCAGACATCTTGATGTTGGGTATAAGGAGGGTTCCGATGTCAGTGCGCTCCATGCGGGCCTGGAAAGGACACACCGACCAAGTGTGAATATTAGCCTACCGCCCGTTATGATCGTCACATTCAAAATGAGATGAAATTACGCTACAGTAAAATTACTTCAATGTCTAACAGCACACACCAACAACACAATGAAACCAGAGCACAGATAGAGCGCACCACTTACCTGTCGTATGTGTCTACAGCCTCTTGACATGACACACATGACATTACTGACATCAACGGACACTAGGCAATAGCAACATGAAAGCACTACACGGTAGATTTGTAAGACGAGACGAGTATTGTTATTGCTACAGTTCAGTGCTATTTGTTGGAGAATACTATAGCAGCGTGGGCTTTGTACAACGCAGGAGCTTGTGTACAAAGCACGGCTTAATCATTGCTTGAAGGAACACTGCACTGTAGTAATATTAACTGTCACATTAACATTACTACAATGATTTGTGTGGTTAAATTGTGTTAATGTGAAAATATATTACGATTGAAGGATTGCCAGTGGCACTAAATTATAACTCAAGAAATGACAAAAGAGTGAAGTGATATTTATGATTTGGTGATGACAATGACAGCAGTTAGGCAACTGAGACACAAAACAGACACATTGAAGTAACGGATACCGAACACAAGCACTATATGAAGCAGCTCTTTCTGATATTTTATCAAATTGAGAATAATCATAAGGTAGAGAAACGGGCCTCTAGAAGTCGACAGATTACCAACTAGCAGCAACTTACAGTACCGTGTCACTAATACTTCAATCAAACCAAACCAAAACAGACATGATTCTTCTGCAGCAGTTTCAACACAACATAGTGTAGTGGTCACATGACTTTCCAAAACAACTGCTTTCAAGAGCAAATCCTCTGTGGAATGTGTACACTACTCCACATGGCAATCACAGTCTAGCACGCCTGAAACTTTTTGGAAAGTTTGCAAACACCTCAGAGGGGAGGGAAACTGGAGGAGAGGCAGGGTTCTGGTTCTGGGAGGGATTACTGTATCCGGGGGGGGGGGGGGAGTTGTTGAGGCATCTATGGACAAAGCTGCTTAGCTCCGACCCAGTCAACCGTGAGGGGAGGCTAAACTGAGCCGTGGCTGCAGGCGGGCCCAGGGCTCAATGAGTGTCTGAACCCATTGACGGTTTTTCAAAGCAGCCCGTTTGCTAGTGCACACAGAATTTCTGCGTGGCCGCACGGCAGAGCCCTGCTCCCCCTGGGAAAAGCTGACACAACGCAGTGGCTCTCTGAAGCAGCACTAAACAGGCCCCGAAGCTCTCGCCGGGGCCCGGGGGAGACCCGCATAGAAAAGGGGACTAAACCACAAGTCCCTCGGGGCAAGGGAACGGTGGTACGAGAGGGCTGGCACGGCGCAAACTATGTCTGAAATACCTAACAGTACCTACTGTATGCTTAGTCCTGTTAATACACTCGATGATGATGATGGGGGTCAACTGTGTTTTTATAGGACACAAATATGTCAGGGGGTGGTATGATGTGGACAATAACAAAACGGAGGACGATGGGAAGACTCAAGCGCAACACAACATCAGGGACCCCATGCCATCAGTAAGCTATGAAAATCAACCAGACTGGTTGGTTTCAATGGCATTTAAGGCAGGGTTCTAGTGGAGCATGAGAACTACTCGCGGTAGTAAATTAATGGGTGTTAAAATGTGTGATTAAGGGCCACAATCATGCATTTTAGTGTACAGTATTATAAAGCCGTGGTCAGTAGAGGACAATGGGTGGGAGGTGAGAGACAGGACAGACGGACAGATGGACAGACCTGTAGCTCCTCAATACGTCTCTGTAACACATCGAGACTGTTGCTTTTAAACTGATGGAAACCATGAGAGGGAATGGCCTGAGCAAACGGCAAACAACACAACAGGGTGGGATGAAAAGTAGGGAGGAAACAAACAAAAAAAGGGAAGGAAAAATAAAGGGAAAGAATTGTCAAAATACTGAAACAGAAGTAAAAAAAATTCAATTTGCAAAAAAACAAAAAAAAACAAAAGAAAAACTTACACAGCACCACCAGCACCAGTTAAGATACAGGATACAGATATAGCACACCCAAATTAAATACATTAGTTGAAGTTTTAATCAACCCATGCTAACACTATTATTCACTCACGTAGACACAGAGCACCGTGCATCTCTCTCACCTGAGGAGGGATTTGACCTCCGTTCCTCAGCCAGGTCAGCTTGGGGGTGGGCGAACCTGACGCCCGACAGTACAGCCTCAGGGTGTCGCCCTCGTGGGCTTCAATATTCTGGGGGCTGACCTGGACTTGGGGCTGGGTGCCGAATGACCCAACTGAGCCCGAGCCTGACCCTGATGGGGGAAGTTACATTTTGTGGAAATATAAATAAACAACTGTGTCGTGCATGCATGCACATTCTACGTTTGCAGTACGCCAACACACTTGCAAACAGAGCAAAGCCTACTTTGCACGTAGAGGGAGGCCCGTGCCGTGTGCTCGCCATGAGTGTTGAGAGCCTTGCAGGTGTACTCTCCCTCGTCTGCCTGGTCCACGGAGGTGAATGTCAGAACACCGCCTCGTACCACGGCCCTGGGGCTCAGTCTGTTGCCCAGGCCTCCTGAAAGGACAGTCGAAAATCACTTGACAAGAAGTGGACTTTTACGTCCATTTGTAAAAGGTGACAAATTGCAGTAACAGACATACAACATACAACAGACATATCAGCCTATGTGTACTGTATAATATCGTCACTGTTGGGCAGAAACCTTGGTGGTCCAATACCTTTCCAGGAAATGTCCCAATGGATCAAAGTGTCCCAATGGATCAAATGTAGTAATTACAGTAGGCCTATCTATTCACAAGCGTTTGTTGAAACTTTCCGTTTCATTGGTCATTATAGGCAAAAATTATTCAACAGTGACAATCTACATCACAACCCTATATGAACATGACGTGTTATAGGGCAGCTACTTTTGTGCAACGCTGTAATAAGATAAACTATAAAATAGGGCATTCATTTAATCATGAAGCAATCATGAAAAAGATGACACAATTATGGAGATACAAGGTTTCTGCCTGACAGTGACAATATCAAAAAGGTAGAAGAAGAAGAGTATGGGCGGGGTGAATCCAGCTCAGGCTTATAGGCCTTACCTATCCACTCAATGGCAGGTGTGGGGTTGCCGGTGACTGTGCAGCGGAACTCTGCCCGCTGGCCCTGCCGGACGTTCAGCACGGCAGGATTGACCGTGGCCACTGGCTGGGCCGACTCCGCAGCTAAAGAAGGAAGACACGCCAGTCATACGAGATGTAGACGCGATATACCAGGCGAACACATCAAACATACTGTGGGGAGAGTGATAGATCCCAGAGTTTTATGGAGATAAAGAAGAGTAATTAACTAGATAGGTATTGTTGGTTGGATGTACACACAAGGCCCCGAGGCGCCTATAGTTGGATGGAAGCGTTGGATTGAAGATGGATCGTTCCAGATATGAGAGAGACAGAGAAAGTGGCAGCCTAGCCGCTCGCCCGCCCTTGGCAAACGAGATCTTCAAAACAAACGGCACAGACGAGAGGTGGGAGGTTGGTCTCTGCATGCTCTCTGGGCACTCGGCTGTCTGTGCCAATTTGGCTAGCTGCTAGGCTGCGTATTCAATCCCATATGATCCCAGGGCGACAGCGGAAGAAAGCCCTCTTTCAGTAGCCAGGGAGGAGTATCAGACTCTCTCTAAGCAAGACTTAGCTTAGCAGGCCCGAACTGGGCCGACCTGAGCTAGAGACTGTCTGGCCTTAACTGAGACTTAACATTCACATTTTCTCACTTGAGTCAGAGACGGTAGCAGTACATTTCCTATAATAAATAACACGTGGAGTTATTTTAAGAGTGGTACATGTCATTCACTGTTTCGTCCACAGTTTCGGCAGCATGGTGAGGTACACAATGATAAATAGGGACAGGGATAGTTTTCCCATGGCCAAATAATTATAGAACATAACATAATGATGAGATGTATTAGGCACAGTATGATGTTTGAAGCCCAGGTGACAGCTACTTCCCAGTACAGTGTGGCTCCTGAGGAGAAGGCAAAGAGCTGATAGAGAAAGAGAATGGTAGGGGAGAGGGCATCTCCTGTCTCTGATTGTTGAGTGGCAGTATTTGATAGGTAAAGCACTTATAGCTCTCCCTATACATACGTACAGTATATGTATAGTATGTCAAATATCGTGTGTGTGTTCATTTAAAATGTTTAAAGGATAATTCCATACTAAAAGGCTTTCTTACCTTTCTTTGTAGTCGCTACGTCCCCATCAAAGATGTCCAGGTGTTATTTTGTGCAAAAGCTCCTTATTGGCTATTTCCCCTACCATAAGCACTAAATGAATTGCATTGAATGGGAATTGAATAGGGCTATGGGGTGTTGTGCTAATTCGCTTATTTCCATCGCTCAAAATTATAATTGTTTTGTATATATCCTCTCTTCATAATGTAAATAATAACCCAAGCGGCACACTTTACTACTTATTTTGATGGAAATAAGCTAATTAGCACAACACCCCATAACGCCCCATTCAATTCCCATTCAATTCAATGCAATTCATTGAGGGCTTATGGTAGGGGAAATAGCCAATAAGGAGTTTTTGCACCAAAAAACCCCTGGACCTCTTTGGTGGGGACATAACGACTACAAAGAAAGGTAAGAAATGTAAGAAAGCCTTCTAGCATGGAATTCTCCTTTAAGGTTACATAGTATTGGTGAGTGTAGTATTTTACAATGATGATACATGTATGTCACTGGACCCAACAGTCAACAGGAGGTTCCCTTATGGATGGACATGCACTTTTTTGGACCCTCGTGAACCCAGAGAGCCAGACACGACCCAGTAGTGCCCATGTACAATCTATAAGCTTTGACTAAAGTGAGGATGTTTTTCCACTATGAAAATGGAAAAACATGGCATGGTAAACATACAAATAGCTTAAATTAAATTCTATGGTGGAGGAGTGTTAGGTTAGATCAGTAGATACAGATTAGACATTCTGAAGATTCGTATCCATCTTTAGATCCAAAATGGATTCTAAAGATGCTTTCTCACCCCGAGTGCGTGCGATATGGAACAGACGTCCCAGCCGTTCCATGTGTGGATAGTGAGTCCTAGGTTGATTGTACTGTACATGGGCTCTGCTAGGCCATCCATATCTTTACCATGCTGTGGTAAACGAGTGCATGCGTGGCACAGAGACCCCCTTTCCACCGGTTGGGAACCAGTTCAGTTCTTTTTGGTTCTTAGTCCATGAGCAGACCTCCAAAATTGGAACGTTAATTATGATGAATTGAGTGTGCAAAACCATACCTATATTAAACTGTTATCACCATGAAACTTCCCCAGTTGATTACTTACACAAAGACAATGATTTATTGTATTACAAATCTTAAAAATGTGAATATGCAAATTAGGCATCATATAGGAAAATATGCAAAAAACATAAAATATGAAAAAGCTACTATACTGTGGAAGGGTTATAATATATAAATGTATTTATATTGATCCTATAAACAATTTAATATAGGTATGGTTTTGCACACTCAATTCATAATTAACGTTCCAACTTTGGAGCTCTGGCTCATGGACTAAAAACTGGTTCTGAACTGAACCGATTCCCAACCGGTGGAAAAGGGGTCAGAGAGAGAGAGAAAAGGCTGGGTTCCACACCAGCGAGCCCAAGGATAAGAGGACAGCGGAGGAGACTTTGCCCCATGCGGACTTACGCTTTCCATGTCCTTCAAACATTTCATAGGCTGTGTAAAACATCTGAGTCTGTGAGGCTTCTGGAGATGAGGAAGGGGGAAGGGAGGGGGGAGGAGTAAACAGGTATAAACTGACAGGTCAGTCTCCAGTAGAGGAAACGATGGAGAACACTGGCATTGGTGTGTCCTCTTAAAACCTCCTCCTGCCAGGGCTGGCTGGTCGAATTGCGTCCCCATGTTGGACAGTGCTTTTCTCTCATCCTCAAGCTTTTCCAAAATGATTCCCAAATGCATCACACATAACGTAGACAAGGACATCAACTTGATGCAATGGGAACCGACTTTCCATGACCTAATAGGATTGTTTTCTTTTGTTCAATTTTCAATTTTCGATTTTATGCCAATTATCGTGAAATAGACAACCACCATATTCTTCTGTATTATGATGCTTGGTGTATTGTATTCATAGTTATATGCTTTCACACTCACAGACACTTACCTTTGGATGGGTATGTATGTATACCTCTTAGAAAACAATCTCAAGGGTAACAGGCGCACATCTGGCACAAGTTGTTCGTTAGTCACTTCAGAGAATGCATTCAACATGGTTAACTCCATATACTGTACCATTTCTGTCTTCTTGCTCTGTGTCACAGAGGTGGACTGTGGATATCTTAGAAATATACCCACCAATGACATAAATCTAGAGATTTCAAACTAGGCATGCTAAAAGCAAATGTTAATAATAATTATAATTATAATTATTATGTTCAATTACCCACAGCGTGAGTTGAAACAGTACTGTTTTATAGTTAGCGTTAGTGATGACCATTACATGGGGATAATGCTGGAAAAAGGTGATGTGTTCCTTGAGCAGCACAGAACAGAATTAAAATATTTTCTTTATTAAAGTAGATATTTTAGGATCTGTTAAGTATTCCACAATCCAATAAGTGTTGTGGAACACCAAAACAACATCCTTCTATGTTGTGGAATGGATCCAACATAGTGCTGTATACGCTTCATTCAGAAAATGTAAAAACACACACGTACACAAAATGAGGACGACAATGCGAAAATCTACAGAGGCAACATGGAGGCACGCAACACCGTCGTATGGCCACGTATAAATGAAGCGGTAAGGAACAGAGAGCCACACAGCTACACATGCAGGTTAGTAAAGAAGAACTAATTACTTCTCTTTAACAGCTTGTGATGAGCAACAAACTATTTATCGTTATTCAGCTTGTATACAGCTTGTGGAGATGCCGTCTCCAATTAGACATGAGAGATAAAGCACCATAATGTCATTATTATCCCACTCATTCATTTGCTAAATTAATTTGGTGTGTAGGTCATTGTTTTAATCAAATTGTTCTTTTTCACAAAATATTTTCACAGTTAAGATAAATACAATACATGTGTATATTACATCAGATATGTGTTCTTGAACAATAAAAGTAACAAAATCAGAGGAATATCTTTACAGTAGCACCTTTGGATACAACTCAGTGGTAAAAAAAACAAAAATGCAAAACAGAATCGTAATTCTAGACAACTGGATAAATAGAATGTTCTTTTTCTAATTGCATGTGTTAAGAGTAAGTTTCTCTAAAATATAAAGAATAATTTCTTGTTCAAACACATCTGCAAATTTAAGTAACCTAAATTATTGCTTGATAAAGTCTCCAAATAACCTAAATGTAAACAAACATCATGCAAGTAATTGCATCCACATGGGCAATTCTCTCAAATCCTAAAAAAATAAGTCAATATATATAGGCTACCAAGTCTAGGACGTTTGGCATTATGATTAACAATATTTTCAGATGTAATATTTCAAATAATCAATAAGTATGTGCCAGTGATTTAAACATTTGAGCAATATTATGCTCAAACTATTATGTAAATAAGAGGTTGTCTATAATGTGCACGTTTAAATGTATGTATATTTAAGATTTATGACAGAACTAGAACAACAAAAAGAACAAAGCATTACATTTTTCTCTTCCATTCCAAGTCAAGTAAATAAATGTTTAATTAAGGCCTAATAATATACTCCGTCGTACAACTGTGTCCTGCGCTAAAAATAACCAATCTACAAGCTCTATAACGCAATGTACCGTCGCACGACAAATTATAATGCAAGACTTAACGACACAGACAACAACAGAAGCCTCACTACAGCTGAAGTTGCCGTGGACCCTCATAACATACAAAGACCACCGCTGTAGTGAAGCAGTAGTGATATTCCAGGAGCATTTCAAAAACTAAATTCAACCACAGGTTTCACCTGACAATGCATTCATTGGCTAATAGCACCGTTTTTGTTCATCGACATTCATGGGCATCATCAGTCAAAGGGGAGGGACACAGCAGACAGTGATTATCGTCAGTCAAAGGGGAGGGACACAGCAGACAGTGATTATCGTCAGTCAAGGGGAGGGACACAGCAGACAGTGATTGTAAGGAGAATACTGCATGTGGCGGAGCAAATAACATGAGGACTTAAGTGTGGTTCTTCCGAGTTCTCTTCTCAACATGGATACAACTGAAGTCCTCTTTGAATGTTGGTGCCCAGAGTCACTATAAGCGCCCATCTCTTGTCATCCACATTCCTCATCAACAACCACTACAGCTCGTATTGGGAAGGGAACACCCAGGGTCCCCGGAGTAAAAGACAAGACACCCAGATACAAACCGGCCCACCGAGGTTAAAGGTCTACTGGTAGAAGCCAGCAGCAACTACACCAGCAATCAAGGAGTGACCAAACCACCACCGATTAATTCAACCCAAGTGAGAGAGAGAGAGAGAGAGAGAGAGAGAGAGAGAGAGAGAGAGAGAGAGAGAGAGAGAGAGAGAGAGAGAGAGAGAGAGAGAGAGAGAGAGAGAGAGAAATGGCCGTACATACAGTAGATTATGTAGAAAGTAGTGCACACAAATCAAAGATAGAGCCATTTAAAGGACCAATCAGTGATCATTTGGCTTTGACCGAGGAGGATGAGAGTAATCACCATTGGCACAGACACTGTTTCACCTTTTTAAAACCACAGACCACAAGCAGAGCTCTTGAACCCTTGTTAATTGAGGCTAAAACACCATTACAATTAACCCCGCGTTATCCCTCAAAATGTGCTGTTTAAAATTTTTGTTAAAAAAAAAAAGATCCACAAGCTGTATATTTCTCTATACAAAAGCGTAGGAAAGATCCATTGATTAGAGACATACAGTACAAGGCACATTCAAAAGCATGGGATGGATTGGGTAGTCCGATGACATGGATGGTATATATATTGCATCTAAGCGCAGGGGTGAGTGTCCCTCAGGGTTAGATCTGCAAGCTTATTATGCTGTTAACCTATAGCTGTATATGTATATATACATCTAGCAGTGTGCGACGGGAAGAGCAGCCAGTCACAACAGGGGAAAAGCATGCACAGTACCAAGATGAAGGCGTGGGGGGGGGGGAGATGACGACTACGGGAGCCAGAGCTGGTAGGGTGGCAGAGGGGGCGATGATGATGATGGGTAACGCAATAATGGTGCCCGGGGGGGAGGGGTTCACCAACCTGGCACGTAGAGGATGGCAGTGCCCTCGTCCATGGCAAACATGTTGGAGCCTGTGCAGACGTAGACGCCGGCGTCCTCCGGCTGGACATTCTGAATTGTCAGGATGCCGTTGAAGTCCATGGCCCGGTTGGGTAGCTTCCCGTTGCCCTGGCGCGTCCATACCAGAGTGTAGGCCGGCGACTGGTGAGGGAATATACAGGCACACCCACGATATTTACACTATCTGAATGCCAACCCACACACCGACATACTTTGTTGTACCATGTTTGTCATGCCAGAAATATTATAGCCAATCTTCAAGCTCATGTTGCGGTTGCGGTTGCGTCGTGAGCTTGAAGATCTGCTATTTTAGAGTTGTGACACCATCGTACTATGAAGCATCAGTCTCTGATTAAACCATTCTGGGCGGGAACCCCTTTTGGTGTTAGCATTGTGTTATGCTTTAGCTACTGAAAAATAGCAGACCTACAAGCTCGTAGCGCGCCACTCAGTGGCGCGCTACGAGCTTGTAGGTCTGCTATTTTTGAAAAATCAAAGAACCACTGACACATAGAAACATAGCTTTTTCAGAAAACTGTCAGGATGTAGAAGACATTTTTAGAATCTGATCCCAGGTCAGAATGGGGCAAGTCGTTGCCGGTATTACCTTGCTCTTGGCAGTGCAGATGAAGCTGACAGTGGACCCGACCCTCATGGTCTGCGCTTTGGGCTCCTCGACAGTCACCTCGATGGGCTTTGTTGAGACAGCTGGCCCTGGGCGAGAAGCAGCGAAACCATTGTGAGATCACTATCATGCATGAGGCGGCTATTCTGGCTTAGTACTGTATGCTTCAAACTGATAACATTTAAACAAGACTCGACCGCTGCAATATATGGCATATGGCATTTTTGCAAGCCTGATAAATCAAACATACAGTAATCACATCTGTTCTGCATGACATGATCAGACAGACTCAATTACCGTACTCAGTCTTTACCGGTCAGCTCATACCACAATTCCCTTTCAAGGCAAAACATGATTATGAAGCGTTTCCATACAAGGAGCATGTGTGTTGTCTGATTCGTCAAGCTCAATGCTATATTAGGCCTGATCATCTCGCCCCAGAGCACCGGCTGTCAACATGAGGCCCAGGGCTATCCATTTAGAGTACCGCAATTAAAAGCCACTAAAGGGGAAACCTATGTGCTTGTGGCACGCGGCGCGCACACACACACACACGCACACACACACACACACACACACACACTCTACACACCTGAGACGACGATCTCAGCGTGACCCCTGTTGCTGCTGGTCTGGTCTCTGCAGGTACAGACATAGACGCCCGCATCGGTGATCTGAACATTGGGGAAGTACAGCTCCTCTCCTACACACGCACACGCACACACACACACACACACACACACACACACACACACACACACACACACACACACACACACACACACACACACACACACACACACACACACACACACACACACGCACACGCACACAGGGGAAAGATATTCTATTAGCACATACAACGGTCACAATTTCTTTCACAGTGAAGATAAATACATTTTGGCAGGTCTGTTTTATAAGGAACACTACATTTGAGTACATTTATTTAAAAAAAACGAGGCTCAGAGAACAAAACCTGCCGTTAAAAAAAAAAAGCTAACTGTCTCTGTCACGTTCACAACACATATTCTTTTATGGAACTTGTGTACACTTATTAATGACATCTAATCACCTCAAATCCCACGTGACCTGACCACGTGTATGGAATATGGATACAGCCGCTAAAATATCCCGTGTTAATTAAGTTAACTCTCAGTCGAATGAACACTGAGGAGTTCACTGTCAGCATGTACCTTGTCTGCGTCGGTCAGCGTAGCTGGAGATGGGGCGTCCATCTTCTCTGGACCAGAAGAAGTAGTGGGGAGGAGAGCCAGTCAACCGAGTCACCTGACACCTGAGCGTGACGGGGCTGCCCTGGGACACCAGGACCCTGTCCGGGTGAATTCTCACACAATTCTCACAGTCCCCAGGAGACCCAGCAGCTATAGGGGGAAAATGACAAATAGCAACCGTCTGTAAAATTAGGGGCCTGCGTATGTGCTTTATATATTGTTGCTGTCAGGCAGAAACATCATATTTCAACCTTTTAGGTTTTCTTCATAAAGTGTCACACAAAAACTGTTTTACAAGCTCACAGCGCGTCGTGATGTGACATGTGAGCTTGTAGATCGGCTTATTCATGTTGTATAAATATCGAACCAATGAAAACTATTAGACATGCAAGGTTTCCACCCGACAGCGAAGATGCTATATATAGCAGGCTTGATTTAAGCCGGCAAAAACAGTGGATCTTCAAGCTGTGTTGTGAGCTTGTAGATGGGTTATTCTTCGCGTGAGAGCCTCCGTCGTATGATGTATAGTATAAATCAGTCAGAATCTACTCTATATTTTGGAATAGGGTAGACTTACGGCGACATTTCACTCTGTCTTGTGGGTTGCCAACATATCCAGGGGCACATCTGGAGGGAAAGTGTGAAAATCCATAACGGTGAGGACAGTGATGGGAAGGCAAGTCTGTTACAGTGTTGTTAAGTGCTAAGTGCTAAGTCCACACTAAGCAACTTATCAGTAATTATTACGATAATTATGTGAGCATCCACACTGATGTTGTCGTTATAGTTGTGGAACTGTTATAGCTGTTGAACTCCACACTTTCCTGTAATAACGGACCCTGGGTCAAATCTGATGAATATCTTGTGTTAGGTTGGGTTATCTTACCGTTCACAGTACTGGCCTGTGTATCCAGGCTGACAGGCAGTACACTGGTAGCCTCCATTACCCAGGCTCTCACAGGTAGGGGAGAACCTGTTAAATGGGTTACACACGCACACGCACACACACACACACACACACACACACAGGATTACATCACAGTGGAATGAATTCAGATGGCCAGATATCATCTACCGTACAGACGGGCCAAAGAACGTTCTATTGACGCAATACAAATTTGGTCAGGCGAAAGAATGTTCTATTGACACAATACAAATTTGGACAGATACCTATACAGTAAGAATTCAACAAGATATTTCCCATCCCTGTCTTGTACAGGACCATAACCTGCCACAGAGCTTTAAAAGGTGTAGTGTATGCTATTTTCTATACTAGCTGTCGAGTGGACTAGAATGCAGCCCGAAATAATAATGAATGCAGGGTCAAACTACGTCAACTTTGACAAACTGTCTCCATATGGCTTTTTATGGCCCTCATTGTCAAACCCAATATAAATCAAAACGCCAAAAAGGTTCAAATGGAGTAAATGCTATAGGCAAATTAAAATCTCCAGGGTATGGTAATAATGGAGTGAAGTCCTCAGTGTTACTGAACTCTAAAAGTGTACAACTGGATAAATGAACACTGAATGTTGTGCATTCAGCTATAGGAATGGGTAAATAATTTATGACAAAACGAAAAAGAAAATGCACATGCTTATGAGTAGAACGTGCTGTAAGAGTGTTGTAAGAGTGTATAAGAGTGAGAGAACTTGACACCCAACTTGACGTAGCTCTGAGTGAACGTGGCATGTGTATAGTTGTTGTTGTTGGTGTCCCCTGGCAGTACTCACTGGTTGTCGGGGTCAGTGTGAGGGCAGGCGCAGGGCTGGCAGTCCTCCGGGGTGCCAGCAGTGGGGTCGCCAAAGAAGCCGGGGGCACACTGCTCACACAACTCACCCTGAGTGTTGTGGAGGCAGCTCTGAGGATGAATGGGGCAACATTTAGGAATATGATGATGATGATGACGACTACATATCCATTGTATCTATGGGCCGACAGCTTGGAATAAACTCCCACTACACCGGCTTAGGCAGCCTCTAAGTATGTAGCCTCGACATCTTTAAAGCACAGCTCGAGAGCTATTTCTTCACTGCTTTTCTATTATATTATTCAAATGTTACTTTATACTTTATTTTGTTTTTTGCTTTTTGCTTTTTTTGCTCTGTAAAGCACTTTTCATGTCGTGAAAGGTGCTATAAATAAAGTTTATTATGAATTATTATTATTACAATTATTATTACCATTATTATTATTATTATTATTATATTCAATATGCACTGCAGCTTGACAACAAAGATATGTGGCGTGCCGTACCGTACAGATGCCAGTCTCAGGTTGGCAGGAGTCCGAGTGGCCGTTGCATTCGCAGAGCTCACAGTGGCCCAGGTACAGACCGCCTCCGGTGCGGGTATAGCCCGGGGCACAGTCCTATAGTGTGACATCATCATCATAAACAGTAGGTTTAGAAAAGCAGGTAAAACAAAATAAAACAAATAAATAATTAAATTCACACCAAGCCAGCCGCCCGATCTGGGCCATCTAATGTTTAGAATCCAGCGAATAACTAACTTGACCAAATATTTTGTAGTGCGGTTTGGAAGCTTTACACCGCTCCAGGTGGTTCGGTCAAGAACAACAAAGCACTTGGGTTGAGGGTTTTACTGAAGAACGTAGAGTTGTACAGAAAGCATGTGTGTGTGGTTAACAATTAAGGAGACGCACACGCTGCTGTGGTCTGTACAGAATGAGCAGAAAACTAGGCTTGACAAACTCTAAAGTGTGCTGTGCTGATTGCAGGGTGGATACAGGTGCTCACTAATTGAGAATACAGCAGTGGATAGGCTAATGTTCAATTTGCCCTCTGCCCAGGCAACAGTTCTTAATTGAGGAGGTCAGCATGACCTCAGCTCAGTATACTTGCGTATATTTGAGCTGGCCCTTTTCCACACACCTGGCAGGAGAGACCCTGGTACGCGGGCGGGCATCGACACTGCTCCACCTCCAGGGCCTGCGCCAGGCCGCTGTAGTTGGGCACCGCCACCTCCATGCTGACGTCGGAGATGCTGGAGGAGCGCATCTCGCTGGAGTAGGACGCCCGGATCAGGATGTCGTCCAGGTCGGCCAGCACCATCATCAGGTGCTCCCGTGTGGCCGGCATGCCGTCGGGACGGCGCCAGTGTTCCTACACAACACGATGCGAAAAGAAGAGCAACGACGTTCATCTTTGTTCTTATTGTTTCTGAGCTGAGATCAGATTCTAAAAAAATGTCTATTACAGATTCCTGACAGTTTCATTATATTAACCCATTCTGACCTGAGATCAGATTCTAAAAGTGTCTTTGATTTAAAAAAAATATCAGACCTACAAGCTCGTAGCGCGCCACTCGGTGGCGCGCTATGAGCTTGTAGATCTGCTGTTTTTCAATAGCTAAAGCATAACATAGTGCTAACACCAAAAGGGGTTCCCGCCCAGAATGGGTTAAGAATATGAATAATTATTTATGCATATTAGTTGCATGCTGGAAATAGCAAATCGGCATCGGCTACTTTAATATGTTTTTTTTAGATCTGCTATTTTTGAGCGCAACTTAACCCATTTTGGTGTTTCAAGCATTATGTTATGCTTTAGCTATTGAAAAATAGCAGATCTACAAGCTCAGTCATAACTTGTAGGTCTGCTATTTTTGAAAAATCGTGAAAATGTAGTGCAACGCTTATTCTTTCAGAGCGAACATTTTTAACTCAAATCTTTGCTTCTGGGGGGGGTCCCTGGAACAACATATTTTCAGATGGGGGTCGGCGGCCAAATACATATAATTCTGGGGGTCCTTGAGATTAAATATTGAGCACCACTGACATATAGAAACATGTGGTTTTTCAGAAAATGTTCAGGATTTAGAAGACCTTTTGTAGAATCTGAATGGGTTAAGCAATATCATGTGTAAATGGTTGAACCACTCACCTCTCTGAAGACCATCTCAAACTGTCTCCGGCTGCCCTGCTGTCTTCCCTGCCATGATGACTGACGAGCCACTAGTGTGATGTCATTACCCTACAGAGAACAACAATTACAACCGCTGGCGGGTGAGTAAACAGAATGAATGCAAAGTCACCACAGCTGTTGCAGACGAGGCGGTATACTCATATGTGCTTACAATGATCTGAACGTCAGCGTCGTCGAGTAGAGTTCCCCTGGAACCAGCCACATAAGAGATGGTGTACTTCAGCTTACCACCATAAGAGCCCACCTAATGGACGAAAGCAAAGAAGAGATCACACACATGCAGGTGGGAAGTACACACTGCAGGGAAATGAAGTATTGCTGCAGAGTGCAACGTTTATTGTACACCAGACGTTAATGTGTCAAATGCACGCCTCGCAATTTCACCATCTCATCAGTGAAAATACAGTAGATAGATATCTTCATCTTCATTTACTGTACTGTAATCTGTGGCATTAACCATACAATTCCCCATCAATTTCCCATCTTTCAAGTGATAAATCACTATAAGATATTGTTGGCCAAAATCTCCAGTACTTCTTAACCCATATACACACGTTACTTACAAACCAACCATGACATGTCCTCTGACATTTTGTCTTTCTGAACTGTGGTGGGAGTTAATCATAATTTCCATTCAGTTCCAAATCCCTGACAAATCTAAGTGATGTTTGACCGTCCCACTGATTATACGAGTCCGGAGCGGTGCACTTTATGATTACAGACAAACACTGTAAACACCAGGTCCAGACACCACAGGGGATTGTGGCTAGTCCTGCTTTGTGGGTTCAGTGGGGGTGGGGGGATGGGGGGTGGTGACTACAAACTCAGGACAGGTGTGTGGGAGGGAGGGAGGGAGGAGGCCAGGGAGTGACGGAGATGAGTGTGTAACTATGAGGGCATGATTTATGCCGGACACGTAGAGGGGCTGAGAGGCACCCTGGGCAAGACCTACACTGAAAAGACTATCAGCGGAAGTTGCAGGATTTTAGCGGAAGTATTGCCCAAGGAAATGACGTTGACGCTTTACATTCTCCGCGAATGAAACAAATGTTGTGATTGGTCGGGAAAATATCGTAGGGGAAATGCGGATGTTTCCGGAGGATACTTCCACAGATAGCTTCTCTGCCTTACGTTGTGTGACCAGGCTTTTCTTTTTCGCAGATAAGTAAGCCTGGGACCGAGAGCTATAGCTGAGAGGGCAAACTGTGGCATGGTTATTACTCATTAATATCGAGGAGCAGGAGTTTCATGGGCATAGTCTTTGACTTCCACGAGTTAACCCCACAGGTTAGACCGGGAGGGAGGGAGCGGCACAGTCGCCATGGTTACCTTATCCCCCGTGAACTGTGCTGGGAGCCGCCAGTAGAGGAGGTCGTCCGGGTGCAAGCTGAAACCTTGGTAGACCAGAGCATACTGAAGTACAGGAGGAAGAAGCAGAACACAGTAAGCCACGGCGGAGAGAGAGAGACACGCCGTACGGACACACACACACACAGTATCAGCTGTTCATTTAACTCAGAAGAGTGTACGGATGAAACCAAATGGATCGGTTCCATTTGTACACTCGCAGAGTTAAAGTTTTTACTGTGTACTGTACCAAAGAGATAAGCAGACAAGACAGTGCAAGCAGGCAAGCATAGCGCAAAGTAGACCGAAGCAAAACTCTTGCGAGAGTTCATCTTACACTTTCTTTGAACTGTAACACCCAGGATTTTACCGTGTAAAAACAAACGAAGACTTTACTAGCACATTATGGCTGACAGACAGCTTTCTACTTGATGCACTGTATGTACACGTTTCCTCTTACTAGTGCTACTGAAGTGCACGTTGTCGCCTAAGCTGCAGTTTAATGATATAGTGCAAGTCACACCGTGCTTTGCTCAACTGAAAAACTCAACAAAAAGAAAGACAACATACAATATTCTACTACTGTCAATAATGTGAAAATGACAGCTTTGGGTTATGCTTTCAATAAGAGGCTGTGCTTTCAAACCAGTCAATGGTGTAATTACAGACAGTTGTAAAACCAGTGTTACTCTCGAAGTGGACGATTGCAGTGCTCTCCTTTAACAGCAATTAGCAGGCAACCTGTGCTTACAAAAGGAAAATGCCACCTTGTGAAATTGCTCGAAATGTGCTCCTTTAGCCTCAATAACTTTTTTTTTTTAGTACAGTACAACGGATTGTATTTTAAACAGGACTTTGATAAACCCCATTATTCAGCAATGCTGCCTGTGATGAATACAGATTAAACATTAACCGCACAAACCGGTCATTAACTCTGCAATTACTCCATCAAAGGGTGGCAGTTTCCTATGTGTGTTGCCAAGGGCAGGGATGTGCACTCAATTAGTCAGTTGGTCAGAATGACAACGTGTACCTTGCTGCTGCCCTCTGAGGCACCAGGCGAGGTCTTGCTCACTACGTTCTGGCTCTGTTGACTCTATAAGAATCAGCGGCCGGGCCAGGCCGGGCCCGAACACAAACACAAACACGACCGGTCAAAAAAAGGTCAAACCAGGATAAGATAAATGAAGCAAACAAAACAATGAATGAACCTCTCTTTAGTCTGCGACAGAAGTATATTATACCTGGAGCCGGGGAGCATGGCCCGGGGCGGAGGGTTGGGGCCTGCTGGGTCTAACAGAGGAGGGGACACCAGAGGGGGGGGAGGGGGGGCTCGGGTTACGCAAGGACCACCGAGAGGAAGAGGGGGAAGAAGACGAGGACTCTGGGAGGCGAAAGTTGGCAGAGGAGGAGGAGGAGGCACCGGCCTTAGAGAGGAGGGCCCAGACCTCATCGTCCAGGTGTCTGACGTCATCCTGGCGTTGGAGGAGGGGAGCGTGGGGGGCACAGAACACACAGTAACCATAGGGGACAGTCCAGATGAAGAAGGCGGGACATGACAGTCAGGGCAAGACTCCACAAGGAGATCTCCCACAATGCAACGTTGCACGCTCAAGGTACACGGGGGGGGGGGGGGGGTACTGTAATTAGGCGGACATGCCGTGTCATGCTCGTATATCCAAGTCTACAGGCCTCCTTGTATATATAAACAACAGTCGGGCTTCTGTGCTACTAAAATGGTGGTCGCTTATGTGTAAACACAAACAAAACATTAGCACACGTCTATAATTAGACAACAACCGTGCCTCTCGTGGTTAAAAAATAAACGTTACATGCCGTCTGACTTGCATTGGGGAAAACACGCATGCACCGACACCCACCACGCAACAAGTCCTCACAACATGCTGCTGCTTTCATTTAAAAACTTCACCCTGAAATAATGTCTCGGCAACACGCGTGCGTAAAGGTTATCAGTGTGTTAGTTAAGAGGATGGCACCAGAGACCAAACAGTGGTTGAATTATTCTCATTAGATGTGCTGAGTCTTGTCGACCGGTGGCAACCTGCAATCTGCAGTGCAGTGCGTTTAACAAATACCTGTCTAGCTCTTTTGGATCTGCCTTTACGCTCAGAGTCCATTAGATTCCATATGGTAGCATCCTTCCTTAGCTCCTCTTCCGCCGAGTCACTCTAGTGATGTGGATAAAGCAAGCAACCCTTGTGATTACATTCCTTGCCATTGAGTCGACGGCATTTTGGGAGTTGAAGTTGTTATTTACAGCATACAGCATTAACACTCCTTCACAGTCCAAACAAAGAATCGTTCATGTCACAAAGAGCAGAATGCCCTTTTTTGGTTCATGAAACCCACTGCAGTGGAATAGTTCACATCAGACAGAAAACCCCCTGCAGTCGCAAACTACAGGAAATCCATGCTTTTAATGCAAAATCTGTGTAAGCACACATTTTAAAAGGCACTTTCCACATCACGGCAATCGTTATGAAAAGTGCAAATAAATACTGCACTGGGCTTTACCTGCTCTGCTCGTTTCATGCGAGCATAGAAAGGATCCTACAAAGAATGAACATACACAAACATGGCGCGCTAAGTTAAATACCTTGAGACTGTATACAGTTCATTTGAAAATAAGAATAACACAGCGAACAAAAATAACACAGCGATTGCACACATACAGAGAGAGACATACATTTGCATGGAGGCGGGCAGGAAAATGGAGAGGTTTGAAAAGGAAAAGAAGGTTTTGCATTGAAGACAGGGCAGTTCAAGAAGCTGTAGGAACAGGTGGAGAAATTCTGGTCCAGCTCACATTGCACCCTTTAAACCCTATGCCTTATTCACAAGGGCCTATACTAGGCACCCTCCTGTGTTTGCCCTACACTAAATATCATAACCGAAAATAGACAGGCTCACAACGTGTCGCAGAGCGACGCGTTGTGAAGTTGCAGATCTTCCGTTTGTGCAGAAGACCCAAAAGGTGACAAAGCAGCAGTTTTGTGGAACTGGCTACTTTCTTATAGTCTGGTGCACTGTAATGAAGTCCCCGTGGCACTGACCTTGTCTCCCTGATAAGCCCCTGGTAGCTGCCAGTAGTGAGGCTCCTGTCCCAGGTAGTCAAAGTTGCTGTAGGAGAGCTGAGTGCCCTCAGTGGAAACCTCCACGGTGAAGCCGGTGGAGATACGGTTGGTGCGCTGCCGGTTCACCAGAGCATATCCCTGGAAGTTCCCAGGGCTAAAGACAGAGGACACCTGGAGGGAGACATACAGATACAATCGACTCGAGTCTTTGCCAGGAACACAAAGGCCAACCTCAAAAGAATATACTTTCATATATATTATATTATTATAATTATATTATTATAGAGCTCATAAGACTCAAACTTTTTCACAGGCTGTAATTCATTTTTGTTTTAGTGTTTTGACCAGATTTGACTTCAATTCACGAATATTAAACACTTTTTAATAGTCATTTTCAAATATTTACCAAAATGTCATATGTGCAAGGTCACATCACGATATAGCGTGTTGTTTGCTTGTAGCTTGGCGATTTTCAATACATTTATTTTACTTATTGAAGATTTCTGAAATAGGGCTAAATTTGTTAATTAAGAAGTGTAGGGTTACTAATCAATTAAGCTGGCTCCCATCTACAAAATTATTTTTGTATGGATAGTGTGTGTAAAGAAATCCATACATAAAAAAATATAAAATGGTGCTATTATAAATGCACAATAAAAGCACAGAATATAATGATGTAATTACTCACAGTTTACTCTTTATAGAAATCACAACAACTGCTCCAGGGCGTGTCCAGTTAAGCAGTGTTTATTTAAACTAAATTATTTCCCCTGTTGGTCTCAACAAAATGTACTAATTGCCCTTGGGGGTAAAATCAACTGTGCCAAGACACTCCTATGTCGGCATTTATTGTTTCAATAAAAATTCATTACCCAACTGAGAATGAATACAACACACACTTTTCCTGTGAGAGGAAGCTCAGTGTGGCGGTCGTACGCAGTGCAAGCTACTCAACCGTTTGCCTCAGGGAGAGTCCAAGACAAGAGCCAAAAGTTACCCTTGCAAGATATTGCTTAGTGAAAGCACAGCACCCACCGCTTTCTCCCAGCACTATTGATGGATGAGGTGCCACTGGCTGCGAATTACTCAAAGATGGTCTATGAGACTGAGTACTGTGTATCATTTGCGGAACTGCCCAATTTAGACCACCTCCCTGCCCATTATTTTGTTTTAGCTCACTTGGGAATATCACTACCAGACTGCCAGCTAACCTAGTGCTAACTTAAGAGCATGCTTTTGGGTCCGTTGTTGCAGTTTGATTAAGAGAGCCCCTGTTTACAAATTTCTGCTAGGACATGACTGGCCCAACACTTGCAGGTCTTTCTTACCAGGTCTCTATAGTATGTGGAACTGAAGCACTGCTGGGTGACACCCATACAGAAACACGATAGGCAGCCATCTTTGTTGTCAGGGCTCAGGTGGAACATTCCAGGCTTGCAATTGGAGCAAGATGGGCCCTCGACATTCATCTGCAGCGCAACATCAATGGCATGTGATTAGAGTACAATTCAGTACAGAGTGGACTAGTTCTTTCCTATATAGCTATGTGAACTGCATAGTTTTATAGGTTTGCTTACTTTACAGCGGCATGAACCTCCATTGCAGCCTTCGCTTCCTCTCTGGTCACAGTTGTAGCAGTTACCTGTAATAGGCCATTTGAACAGACATTATTACTTCACATACTGGTTCTCTGCAACATATTAACATATTGTCAGAGGTACTTCTTATCTCAAGCCCAAATGACCGACTCAGAGGAATCTTGAGTTTTGCAAATGGAAAACCTCACTAAATCTTGGCATGACTTCAGTCATTTGCTCAGAATTATCTACGTACCATTGACTTCATTGTCTCCATTGCCAACAACACACGTCTGTCCAAGAATGGGATTTCCAGTATATCCTGCAGCACATCTGAAATTAAAAATAGCCTACTCGTTAAAGTAAACATATTTTTCCCCATCAAGAAGCATACACATTTTTAAACCAAATGAACAATAAGGCAGGAAACTGGGAAGTCTGCAAGAAGCGATACACTTGGTAAAACATGTCCTTAAGAGAACCCTCATATTGCTCAGTAGCCATTCAATAATGAACCACGGCCGTGCCATGGTTACTAAGACAATGCACATCCAAACTAAACAGCTATACCAGCCAGTACATATGAACATTACATTTTACCAAAAAGAAAAGAACAAAATATTGCTGCTAGCATTGGAGATGGAAGCATAACCAATGCTAAAACACTCAACATGTGTGAAACCAGTGAACTACCGGTAGAACTGAGGAAGCCCTTTGCACAGCAGCAACATCAAAGGCAATCAGAATATCTTCACCAGAATGGAACAAATGCTTGAATGAATGCTTCACAAACACAGAATTGAATTCAGCAGTAAAAACAGAGATAAGCAGAAGTTAATGTGATGTGCAGAGGAACAAGGGAAAGCAGGCTAAACCGCTGCAGAGCTAGCATTGTAGGCTATCTATACTAATATTAGCTAGAGAAGCAATTCCATATAACCCAAGCAAGCAAGGGAACCACCCACTGAAATGAAACACAAAGGCTGCTTCAGCTTGTAGAGTCCCTGCAGGCTAGCCCCAACAACAGTCTTGTTCTCACAATGACCTTACCTGTCCTCTTGCAGGTCCACAGGTCAACAGCCAACAGACTGCTTCAAGGGGACTTCAATGCTACAAACTTGCTTTGGGAAAAGCTTTTCAAGTCTTATCTTTTGAAATGTCTAACCGTTTCCCCTAGCCAAATAATTAATGTTGTCCTACAGCTTTAGAGAAAAGGGTTATAATAAGCCACAATCAATTCTACGTCAAAGCAGATAACATAATATTTAGACAACAAAGATGTCCTAAATGAAATACAGATGTCTTTCATGATACACACACTCGGCGTTAAAAAAATATATAATATTAATACAAACACAGATAACAGAAACTTTAATTTCTCCTAAGTTGAGACGGCTACAGAGTGATGTTAAATGGTGGATTAATCGTGTGGAATGTATAACTTTGGAAGGGTTATTTTATTTTCAAAGCTTGGCATCTGGATAAAATCAATGAAAGCGCCATGCAGGCCTCTTTTAATCCTGTGTCCTACAAAAACCTTGTATCTCCAATTTTACAATTTTTTACATTTTCATACAGAGGCTGACAAGAGTATAGACAACTTGGAGGTACAAGGTCTTTACTGGACACCAACCACTACTAGGCCTATACTCTGTATGAATATGTGACCTCTGAAGATGATGATGGTGTGTCACCTAAACAGCGTACGGTAAGAATCATGCAATATCTGAGTGAGGTAGTCTTTACAGAAGAAAACAAATGTATAAATATGAAGAGGCACAACTGCAATGCTGTGTTTAATTGCTCTGGCCGCCTGTGTCAGTAGTGCACAGCAGGTGCACCTTTTTGAAGATTTGTTTTCAGCATTTATGCTTTGCTACAGATAGATCAGTATACAGAGACCAAGTAAAGGGCAAGGACAGTGTTTTTGGACTCACAAAGAGCATAATATGCTATTATGGCCTGCCTGTGCACCAACTGGCTGAGCTGACAAGCACCCCACAGGTGCACCTCTTCAATCAATCAGTTCAATGACTTCCTTACAAATAATACAACCGAATAAGAAATGACTCCCTTCATAGTTACAGAGATAACTGGACAGGAAATGATATAAATACTTTTATGCCCATATATATAGAGCTGCCTGATTTGTTTGACGACACATTGAGGTTAGACACTCACACTCCATATTTGGGCGTAGCTGCATTGGGAACGCCTTATATGGTTATGCCTGAGTCATGGTGACATGAGTGTGATGTCACAGGTCCGGCCGGCCGACCCTCCCTCAAGCCAATGTTTTAATATATAGGATGATATAATATGAGCATAGCCTATACATAATACTCAACATAACATAAGGGGACAGGACATAAGACACAAAATCAAACAAATGCTAAAAATACTAATACTAATAATAATTAATAATAATAATAATAATAATATAATGAAATACAAAAGAAAAAAGCATTCCCTAGTCATCAGGGATAATCCTGATAGGAATGGCCAGCCTTCCCAAGACAACGTGCAGAGATCCGTCTTGCCGTGAGTTATAGTTTGTTGATTTATGGTCTCCTTTCAAAAGCTTTAGAAGGTCTACGACATTGGAATTAACCCTAGTCTTCTTCTTATGTCTCTTCTGCTGTTTTTTTTTAGAGGAGGAAGGTTGGGGTTTCCCTTTTGTTGTCGCCTTGGGCGGCTTCGTAGTGGTTGCAGCTGTAATTGCAGTTACAGTGGTTGGCGTTGATGTAATGGCGATGGTCACATTTTGGGAAGTCGGGTTTTTGGGAGATGATGCAACCAATTTATAGACGTTGGGCTGAGTTTTCTTCACACGTTGCTTGGCATTGCCCTGGTTTGGCGCAGGCAATGTTCTAGAAACAGCTGCACTGTTCACACCCTGCTGAACCTTCTTTGTGTCTGGCGCGTCTGTGCTCAAAGAAGGTCTTTTTGGAGCAGTGTTCGTCCTATTAGTCTGGATTTGACGCTTAGGTGGGTTTTTAGGTGCATTTGTGGACGGTTTGTGTTTATGAGACGGAGGTTCAAGTTGATATTTAGAATTCGCCCTCTCTTCAATAGCTTGCTTTGGTTTCACTTGCCGTGGCTTTGACGTACGCTCAGCTGTTACGACAGGCTTCCTGCTTGCTGGTGGCTTTGTTTCTGGCTTCACTGTAGCCTGCGGTCTAATTCTAGAACTAATCCTGGGTTTACTCAGTGTTGTCTGTAACTTAGGTGCTGACTGGGTTGGGACTTGACTCTTGGATGAGCTAGTGACCAATTTGACCTTCACTGTCTTTCTGACTGGCTTGGGTCTCTCATCTCTTGGCAAAGTTTGGGTGGATTTGTTCGCAGGGAGACGTGGTGTGGGCACACTTTTGGGCACATTTCGGGTGGATTTGTTTGCGGGGAGACGTGGTGTGGGCACACTTTTGGGCACAGTTCGGGTGGATTTGTTTGCAGGGAGACGTGGTTTGGGTAAACTTTTGGGCACAGTGGCTCTGTTGGTCAGAGGCGTTGTCACTGTTCTAAGTCTGATCGTAGGCTGTGGCGTTGTCTGTGCCGATATGAGGACCACATTGAGGACGGGCAAGGCTCTCCTCTCTTGGGGCGAGCGGGAGGTGACTTTGGTGCGCTTGATCTTGTTCATCTCCTGAGCCAGGGCCGTGAAGCCGTCGATGAGGATCTCCAGCCTTCCCTCCAGCCTGTGCATACGGGACTCCATGTCCGTGTAGCTCTTGTCCAGCTCGACCACCTTCTCCTTCTTCTCGGCGGCCGCCGGCCGCAACGTGAGCAACCTGTCCAGCTTGACGCTGAGGAGGCTCTGGTGCTCCTTCAGAGCGAGGATGCTGTCTTTCATGTCGAGGGTGTTGCTCTCCAGCATGCTCAGGCGCTGGTTGAAGGTGTTCAGGTGCATGCGGAGCAGCTGCTGAAAGCTGGAGTGCCTGTCCTCTGGACTGGGGGTGAACCGGGGGGGCAGCCTGGACACCGCTCTGTTGGGGGTGACCGGGGTCAGGGCCGAGCCGGACGTAGACGCGGTGGTCATGGAGCGGGCGGTGGTGCGCTGGACGGAGGCGGTGGGTCGGGTGGAGCGGGTGGTAGTGGTGCGGAGGACAGAAGCGGTGGGTACACTTGCCGGGGTGGAGCGGGTGGTGCGGAGGACAGAAGCAGTACTTGCCGGGGTGGAGCGGGTGGTGGTGCTGACGGCCGCGGTCTTCATGGGGCTCGGCGTGGTGCTCCAGTCGTCGTAGTACTCGTACTCCTCCTCCTCCTCCTCCTCCTCGTCTCCGCTGTAGTCCGGCAGTATCTCCTTCTCCAGGCTGAAGTTGAACACCGCCTCGGCGCCGCATCCCAGGGGCAGGAAGCCCTCTAACTGCCCATCCTTAAGAGCATCCCCACAACTGTCTGCCGACGGCTTCTCTATTCTTAATGTCAAAACAGTGTAGTGGAATCAGACATGGAGACATCGTAAAATCTGAACTGTTAACAGTTAAATGAACACTTTGGATTTTACTGTGTAGGGTAAAAAATGACAACGACAAATAAAGGAAAATCTCATCTCACATAACCCAAATCACCGCACCATCTTTGCCTGTAGGGCAGCAAAGATTCATCAGACAAACAGGACCTCATAAATGTCATATAGTCTACATTTATGCATATACCATTGGTCTCTCTGTGTAAACAACACAGATTACACTGGCCAATGGCATTAAGACTTCACTACTGGCAAAGTGCAAAGCTTTAACAGAAAGCACTCTCTGGGTAGTGGTTTAATAAGAAGGCAAAAGCAGAGAAAAGCAAAAGTACACAATGAGCAAAAGGTTTCCTCAGAAAATACGTTTTGTCGCAAAACTGGCTTGAAGTGCAAAAACAATGTCGACAAAGGTTTAGAGTAGACCCTATACGAATCCCCCATCAGAAACATACATCTCTAAAACTACAAATCCCAGCAACTACTTTTCCATTTTTTTGAAAAGAAAACAAATCCATTGAAGTCAACAAAACATCCAAACAGCAGAATACGGGGGAAAGAGAGTACAGTACGTACAGCAGTACATGAACACCTGTACTACATTGGAATGGGTGGCATTGCCTTGCTTCTCCCATCCCTGCACTGACACCAATGTAAACACAACAAGATGGATGCAGAACACAGAACATGCGTTTTGTCCCTTTCCTGCCAATGAAACCAAGTGAACGCTATAGCGCCAGCCAGATGCCCCCTTCTAGCCACACAGCCAGCCTGCAGCCGGCCAAGTACCCACCTCTGCCCCGGCCCCCAAACACTGAGCAGTGTCGTCCAGCTGACAATAATGAGAAAAGATAGAAAAAGAGATGGAGAGATCAAAGCAGAGGGAGATGTCATACCTCTCACAGCGTTGGCCGGTGTGGCCAGGAGGGCAGTTGTCACAGATGGGTTGGCCATCAGAGCCCAAGTGACAGGACTGGGAGAACCTGTATATAGGTGTAGAGAGGACCACACATCATCACAACTGTAATATACATGTACTACATGTATTTAGAGACTATCCTAATTTAGATATCATCTTGAGTTATCCAGGTTAATCAATGAGGTTAACCAGTATATTTAGGGTTTTTCAGCGACAATCTGTCATGCTATACCTTGATTCCAATTAAGGCACTAGACATTTTTTAAGTTGAAAATGTGAAGTTGCTCTTGAAACAGTATTTAGCAAAAAGTGATTATCTCGATTTAATTTCACTTGGATCTTTCAGAGCGACCTGCCACAGAATCAATGTTAAGTGAAATTTTCACATCGGCAGGATTTGCGCTGTAATATCGGCGAGCTTCCCCTTTAACCCATTTTGGGCGAGAACCCCTTTTGGTGTTTTGCATTATGTTGTACTTGAGCTATTGAAAAATAGCAGATCTACAAGCTCATAGCGCTGCACCGAGTGCCGCGCTACGAGCTTGTAGGTCTGCTATTTTTCAAAAATCGTGAAAATGTACTGCAAATCTTTGAATATATATTCTTTCAGAGCACGTTTTTAACTCAAATCTTTGCTTTTGCGGTCCCCTGGAACAACATATTTTCAGATGGGGTACGTCGGCAGCCAATTACATAATAATCTTGGGGGTCCTTGACATGAAATAGTTTGAGAACCACTGACACAGAAACACGGAAACATGGGTTTTTTCAGAAAACTGTCAGGATTTAGAAGGCATTTGTAGAATCTAAGTTAGGTCTAAAATGGGTTAAAAGAGTGAAGAGTCTCTTGAACAACAATAACTCACTGGTTGCCAGGAGAAGTTCCAGGGCAGGGGCACGGCTGGCAGGCCTGAGCACCAGCCGTCGCGGGGTTTCCATAAAAGCCAGGTAGACAAGTATCACACCTGGGCCCAGCAGTGTTGTGGAGGCATTGCTAAAGGTCAGAACATGCACACACGCGCACACACACGCACACACACACACACGCACACACACAGTACAGAAGAGGTAAGATCCATGGAATATACACACAGGAGCAGCCGTGTTTCCACATGTCGGGATTCGCCAAGAAACTATTAGAGCATTCCACTGCAAAGATCAAAGTAGTTTCAGCTCATCGCGAAGGAGCGGGGAGATGAAGTATATAATATGGCAGAGCTTACCAGGCATGCGCCGGTCTCCGGGTCACAGCCGCTGGCATGGCCGTTGCAATCGCACCTCTCGCACGTTCCCAGGTACAGGCCGGAGCCGGTCCGCGTGTAGCCCGCATCGCACTCCTGCAAGACAGAGGTGTGGAAAAAGACCTCAGGCCCAGACACAAGTGATGGCAGGCAAGAGAGATTTTCCATTTCTTTTGTTCCATAACAGTTGCCTGTAATGCAACACGCTTTTTCCCTTTCAAGAAGAGCCCTACTGTATCATCAAGGTCTGTGTGCGTGTGTGTGTGTGTGTGTGTGTGTGTGTGTGTGTGTGTGTGTGTGTGTGTGTGTGTGTGTGTGTGTGTGTGTGTGTGTGCGTGTGTAGGGCAGGAAAAAGCAACATGCACATGCATGCCTGCATTAGTGTGTATGATTGTGTACCTGACAAGAGGGTCCTCTGTATCCCTGAGGGCAGGCACATTCTTCCACCTCCAGAGCCCGGTCATTACCCGTGGGATGGGGAACGGCAATATCCATCTTGATGTCTGAGATACTATGTTATATCATGCAACAAAGCAGACAAACAGAACAGGTAAGGTTGTTAAGAAGGTAATCATTTAACTCTGACAGTGTAGAAATGTAACCAAATGGAGCATTGTAGTTAACGCTGAGGATTTTCAGTGAGATATTTTGCACTGATGTGCTGTGGTTGTATACAGTACACCAGCAAACAAGTTGCAGGCATAACTAGAAATGCACTCTGTCGACGTGGCAACTTGTGCCTTGCACACAGTAGGCGATGCCGATGACATCACCAGGAATACCGGTCCCTCATTGGCTCTTAATAATGATGTTGCCAGAGATGCTGGTCCCTGATTGGGTTATACGGCAATACACAAGAGAGGACACCGACATACAGTACATACCCCGACATACATGCATACCCAGCCGATCGCAGTACTTGCGCGCTCTGCTTGCGCAAGTAACAAGTAATAAACGGAAATATTAGGTGGAATGATATCCTCGTGAATTGCAGTCTAATTGTTGTTGTCAATCAAAATGTGAGGTAAAAGCTAGAGCGATAACTGTTTTTGCATCGCACACATTAATTATGCTTCGGAAGACCTTACCTGCTCTCAGCCATGTTGTCTGCATAAGTGGCCCGGATCAGAAAGACAGCGGTGTCAGCCAGAGCCATGAGGAGGTGCTCACGTGTACAGGGCTGTCCGTCAGCACGACGCCACGCAGCCTAGCGAGAGCACACGGGAGCGGCGGAGAAAGACATGGTGAGTCAGACAGCATGGTCTCTAAGCATTGAGATAAACTCATGTGTTTTTGTGTGTGAAACATGGGTGTCTCTGTTCAAACAAAGCAACCTTAACACTGTCACCATAAAAGTTGTTTAAAAGTCACCAATTCTAATTCATGTTCACTGTATTGTGGCTCGTTCACAATCGAGTAAATGCATATATATTAGGCATACCTCTCTGAAGGTCACAGTGATGGCGGACGGAACGCGCGGGAGGGGCTTGCTCTGAGAGTAGTGCTCCAGGGAAATGCCGTTGCCCTGGAGAACCACGTCCGGCTGGCCGTCGATGACCAGCGAGCGATGGCGCGGCTCGTAGCGCACCGTGTAGCGCAGCTCCCCGCCATAGGCTGTCACCTGGCAGTGAAAGAGAAAGTATAGGAATGCTCAACAACAAGGCCCCTTGTTGTATAAGCAGGATGGTGGAAAGGTATTTCACCCCCCCATGCATGCACAGTAGGTTTAAAGTCACGGATCACATGATGACACACATGTTGAGCATGACCACGGATCCAGAGCGAAGGTTGAAAGGGAAGGCAGGGTCTGGATGAGTGCAGAACATTTTGGTTCTCGACAAACACGCCGAGGCATGACCAAATGTGGTGGGAAGGGCAGAGGAATCACGCTTGACCCTTATTTAATTTTTTTCCTTTTTACCCCCTAGCTCACCCCCTCCCTTGGCCTGCCCTCCCTCCACCTTCTACCCCTTTCCACCTCCTCATCTCACCTTATCTCCTCTGAAGCTCTCGGGCAGGACCCAGTAGTAGACGTCGCTGGGGAGGCTGGAGAAGCCGCGGTAGACCACTTCGGCGGAGCCTCTCTGGGAGATGCCCTCGTCGATGGTCTTGGTGTTGGCGCTGTTGGACAGAGTGAACAGCTGTCCGTTCACACCGCCGCGGACCTGACAAAAAAAAGTAGAGAGATCAGCGGGCTGATAAATCTGCACACAAATAATACCCGTGTTGAGGGACAAATAAATCATATATTCGTAAAAATCCGCTGTGGAGTCGGAGCACTCTCATTCAGAGCGCAAACATTTTGTGTAATTTCCAAAATGGAAATTGGCAAGCCGGAATGAGTCTATAATCATGATGATTGCTATAGTGTATTTAACCCTGCCCCTGTGCTTTATTAGATTACGGTAGCCCTATACAGTACCTGGTCCCTGCTCCAAGTGGAGCTGGCACATTGCTTGGTGACACCCATGCAGAAACACTGCAGACATCCGTCTGGGTTGGCTCCGGATAGGAGGAAAGACCCGGACTTGCACTCGTCACAGAGAGCGCCTGCCACGTTGTTCTGCAAAAAACGCACATATACACACACACACACACACACACACACACACACACACACACACACACACACACACACACACACACACACACACACACATACGACACGCACACACCCACCCACACACACATGTGTCATCCATCGGCCTGTCTCTCTCATCATGTCCATTATATAAAGTATAGCCAAGTAAGTCGCTCACAGATGACGACTGAATGAACTCCAGATTTTGGATTTATACATGGTTAACATATTAACGTATAGCCCCTAATCTGTGGTTTATGGCTTCGACATGACGGGAAAGGCTCTTATATACCTTGCAACTGCACGGCCTGCTGCTGGAGCTGACGGTTCCTCTGGCATCGCACTTGGCACCCGCTGGACGGGGGAGGGGAGAGGAAGAGAAGGATGTGATATATATGGATAAGTTATGTGTAAGTAGCCGCACCTGGAAGCGTTCCAGGCCATTCTGCATACCTGAACCGTGATGGCATACTATATATGCTGTATACTGTACTAGGAGAGAGAGAGAGCGCCTGATGGTAATCATTACACAGGGTCAGGGTTTCATAATGGCCACGGTGCTGGGTAACTGGAGTGTAGTTCAACACTGGATAAATAATCCAGGTGAAACATCTGACAGCCCAGTCCTCACTTTGGAGAGTGGCTATACATACAAGAGCAAGACCGAAGTATTGGTCTGGTCAATATATCTGGTATCGACAATGCAGCCATGTGTTGTGATTTGTAACCACTTTCAAGCATGTCATTTTTACTATAGGTGCATTTATTTTTTAAAGTTTTCGCAAATGTTCCCAAAAAGCTTATCCAAAAGCTCACTAAATCTCGCATTGGGGATCTTATGGATTGGCTCTTTTATTTTTCTAAATAAAGATCAGTTTATGTGTTTATTTTTTTAATCTATCAAAGGTAATTTGTGTTCATTTTTAAGTTAAACTTTGGCAAAATATGGGCTGCCAACGTCTGTAATTGGTGGTCTAGGACTCGTCAAAACCGGGTTTGGTTTTGTAGTATATCCGACACAAATATCTGGCATCGGTCGCAGCCTTGCGTAGCCAGCCTTCAATCTGCCTTTGCAATGCATATTTCCCCAGTCCACGCAGTGTGATATTAGTATGGCTATGGGAGGCTACATCGGTCGGGCTAGTAGTGCATACTTACAAGATGGCACACATTTTCCATTTGGCTGTAGAGGGTTACCCTGGTATCCAGGAGCACACCTGAAACAATGCAGAAAACAAAGTCATGGCTAAATTCCACTCTATAGGTCACACTATGAAATGTCATAAAGCCATACGCCACAACACATCATCATCGTGTTCAGGGTTATTCTCAGCCACAGATATGATGCAGCTGGAAGTATTCAAGCGGCGTTGTTTTGATGAACTTCCTCACTTTTCACAGCGTTTTCCGGTGTATCCTGGCTTGCAGGCGTCGCATGTTGCCTGTTGGTCAATGTCCAGGAAGCAGGTGTCGGAGAAGCTACAAACAAAAGCCCAGGAGTCAGACATTAATGCAGTACATGGAGCAGTGGGTCTGCGGTGGGTTAATGGATACCAGGCAGGTCACACAGCTGACACCGGGAATGAATTAACCACTGTTCTGTTTCTTGAGTGAGTCTAACCCTGAGGAATATATTGCCGCTGTCAGGCAGAAATGTATAGTTTCTACATTCAATGTTTACATAAATCAATGGCCTACGTTATTCTTTGTCTTATGACAGTGTTGCACAAAACATTTGAAAAGATTTTCAACCTATAATAACATGCCCAAAATAGGGACACCGGTTTGAATGTGGTTACGTCAATCTGTGGGTTTTTAGAAATGTTTAACCAATGAAAAGTGTTAACAGGAGCTTGTGACTAAATAATAACAAAATTGGATCCACTGGAGCGTAGCTTCTTTTTTCCATTTCCATGGAAATGAACAGATTCAGACAAGGTTTCCAGCCGACAGCGACAATATAAAACTGAAGGTTGTTACTAATCTTTCCTTTGCCCCTGCGCTGCCCTGTGTGGCTGTGACTGAATGTGAGTGAGTGGGTAGGACTATATGGGTGTGCGGCGTGTCCCCTTTATAACGTGTGCGTATAAGTACACTATGTGCTTTTGTTTGCTTGTAGGTGTGACCGTAAAAAGACCTCTTACCGACGGGACGTCTCCGTGTACGGACAGGGGCATGGCTTGCAGTCGTCGGGCCGACCGCGACTTGGGTCCCCAAAGTATCCCGGGCGACACTTATCACACTGAGGACCTTCTGTGTTGTGCTGGCAGCTCTGTAGAATTATTATTATTATTATTATTATTAGTTACTTATGAATTATTAGTTATTACTTCTGCTCTTTTAGTGGACAATAGGCACAGAATAATGACGAGCAATGATTTGACAGTCAAGCAGCTACAGTATGTAGCCAGTGCTCACCAGACAGTGTCCGCTGATGGGATCACAGGCGCTGGCGTGTCCATTGCAGTTACAACCAGCACAGGTGCCAAGATGGATGCCGCCTGGCACTCGCTCAAAGCCAGAGGAACACGTTTCACAGGAGAGGCCGGTGTAGCCAGGAGGACATCTGTAAATGACAAGACATTGTTAATTCATTATACATACACAGTAAAACACTGAAGTATTAATTTAGCTCTGAAAAATTGGACCC
The DNA here is from genome assembly GCF_963924005.1 of Protomyctophum bolini. Lineage (NCBI taxonomy): Eukaryota > Metazoa > Chordata > Actinopteri > Myctophiformes > Myctophidae > Protomyctophum > Protomyctophum bolini. The sequence continues at coordinate 21,406,547 of NC_137866.1, forward strand.
AAATGGGATCAATAAAGAAACCGTGAAACTTTAATTAATGGTGATAATGAAGCACAAGTTGCACACTCAGCTTTTTCCCCTTCTATGCTGTGATGTGTTCCGAAACATTGCCCAGTAAAATACAGCACTATCTGATTAATTTAATTAAAAACAAAGGAATTAATCCACATTGATACTTTATTCATACACAGTCAAATCCAGTGTTTATTTTTTTCCATTTCAGAGAGTGTACAAAACAAGATCACTTTCCAAAATGTACAGGCCGCACGGTATATTGTGGAATTGTCCCATGATGGGACATTACGTTTTAACAACACCAAATCTATTTTAATATCACTCACCTGCACTGTTCGACATCCTTGGCGTGGCCGCGGATGCTAAACTCGACAGAGGAGGTGTCCATGACGATGTCGCTCAGCGCCACACTGACCATGTGGTTGTCGAAGATGGTGCGTATGCTGACGCTGTCCAGGTTGGCCAGGGTCATCATCAGCTCCTCACGAGAGACCGGCCGACCGTTGGACTGCTGCCAGTTGTCCTAAAAACCCAAACGGAAGTTTAAACCACTCATTAAGTTCAGTGGTTGGGTCCCGGGGTACATTGTAGACACCCTGGAACCCCTCCAGGGGTCCCCAGCCAAATTAGTTAGTAAAGCATCAAAGTCAGTTTAGCCACTTTAAAGCTATAAGCATAAACGGCTATAAGCTATAAACGGCTATTTGAAACTAGCCAATCTACAAGCTCACAACACAACGTGATGCGACGTTGTGGCGTCTACCGATGTCTCTTTTTCCCAGTACACCAAGGGGCCGATTTTCGTCAGTGCTAAACCCCAATATCCCTAAACTTCTTTGCCTTTTCTTTTCTTTACTATTTAAAAAAATCACACCTGTGTGAACTGAGTGGTGGCAACTCCCCCCCCCCCTCTCTCTCATTAGCAGGCAACAGTGCGGCACTCTCTCTCTCTGTTTCTGGCACAACAGCGCACAACAGCGCCCCTACTGGTACTAGTCATACTCGTGCTCATTAACGTCACACGGACACATAGGTGAACAACACATAGACGGACGCGGACATTGCTATTCCTTGGAGTGGTTGCACCACTCAAAAAATATATTACAATTGTTCAACTAACTAGCCGATCCACATCAACACGTTGTGAGCTTGTAGATCGGCTATTTGAAATATTCAAAAATGTTTTTCAAGATAGTAAAAAAAAAAAAGGCAAAGAAGTTTAGGGATAAGGGGTTTAGCACTGACAAAAACAGGGCCCAAAATCTCTTCGGCAGCTCTCAATGAATTCAAGGCATCATGGAGCGCGCGTAAAATAAAAAAAAATAAGTCATCTTTTGGGGTGAACTACTTCTTTAACCCATTTTGGGGGCTGGAACCCCTTTTGGTGTTAGCATTATGTTATGCTTTAGCTATTGAAAAATAGCAGATCTACAAGCTCATAGCGCGCCACCGAGTGTCGCGCTACGAGCTTGTAGGTCTGCTATTTTTTGAAAAAGTACCATCAGTCATCATTTGAACAACAGGGGGGACTAAACCACAGGCTTTACTGTACCTCAGTGAACTTGATCTCTTTGTGGTTGACCACCCTGGCGGGGGTCGCGCTGCCCCTGCGGTAGACGAGCCTGCGTCCATTCCCCACCAGGACCACATCTGGCTTCTCCACGGGCTCAGACAGACCACGGGCCAGCGTGTAGCGGATCTTGAACTTCAGGGATCCGCCGTAGGAGTCAATCTAAAACATGTGCAGGAAAGATTGGTACTATATCTCGATGACACAAGAGAAAGTTGTGAAGTAGACGGCTCTAAAGACGTTGGTTATTTTTCGATGATTGATTGATTGATTGAATGAATACTTTATTAACAGTTTGTAAAAGCCCGATGCCTTCATCAACCAGAAAGAAATGTTGGATTACAGTGTGTGATGTTTTGTGATACTGTTGATGAGGATTGAAATAAACTGAATCTAAAACAAATCTAAAAGGCGCAGAGGTACAATACTGCTAAAAGGCAGTACTGGAAAGTAACTACCGGTAAGTACATTTACTTAAGTACAATTTTGAGGTATTTGTGTACTATACTTGAGTATTTCCAATACCTTTACTGTACTTCTACTCCACTACACCTCAGAGGCAAATATTGGACTTTTACTCCATTACAATTATTTGGAAACTTTAGTTACTAGTTACTTTGTAGATTTCGATTATTATTACAAAACATACAGAGTAACCCCTTCAGCCCTATATATCGGCCATTTGGAAATAGCTGATCTACAAGATCACAATGTGTCGCATTTCAAAAGGTTTTCATACTGTACATTTGAGAACTTGAAATGAGACATTCAACATAATGACTACTTTTACCTTTGGTAATTTATGTATACATTTTGATGCCAGTACTTTTACTCAGGTACATTTTTGAATTCCAGAATTTTTGAATTTCTACATTGCAGCATTGATACTTTTTACATAAAAAATATGAGTTGGTGTTCTTCCGATAGGTTTGGGAGGATATGGGGTCCATTCTTTCAATTAATTCAGAGTCTGAATCCGTCTCTGCTTGGGGATGAGTGAGGTCTGCTGGACTGTTGTTGTAAAAGTAGCTTATACTGTGATTGTATGGATTGTATTGTATTGGATTATGGATGTATCATGTACCTATGATTGTTGATAGGTTGTTGTGTACTGTTTTGTCTGTTTTTGTCTGCCTTTTATTTTTTCAACTTTTACTGATGTTGTATTTAAGGTTTGTTTGTCTTGTTTTCTGTTGTCCTTTTTCTTTGGGGTGAAAATTCAATGTGTTTACTCTTTTATGTCATAATTGTGGGGTTTATTTAAGAGAAGCTGTCAATGCCACCATTTATTATTTGTCAAACTCAGTATTTAAATAATGCTTCTGTGAAAAAAAACAATAAACAAAGTTATAAAAAGAAATACGAGTTGGGTTTCCATCACTGGACAACACAAAAAGCCCCCCCGAGGGAGAGAGGCCTGTTCTCTCTACCTACCTTGCTTCCCAGAAAGTGGCGCGGAAGGGTCCAGAAAGAGTCCAGGGCGGTGAAACGGCGAGACAGGTCAACGAGCTGGAACTCCTCCATCTCCGGGTTAATGAGAAGCTGTGTGGAGGAGAGGGGGGGGCTGCCGGGCCGAGAGGGGTATGTAACATTCACTCCTAGAGAGAGAGAGAAATGGGAAGGAGAGGGGAGGGGGGGTTATGGGTCACGATGACCTACATATTACCTATTAAGTCATTTGGCATCCTGTTTTATGCTTGCATTGATGTTGGAAATGCTCCGTTAAGGTCATCTACAGTCCATTAGCTCTGAGCATATAAGCTGGCCTGGGTATACCTTTGAAGTCCTCCTCGTCAGTGAAGCGCAGGCTGATCTGGTTGCGGTAGCGGCCGGTGGCCTGGCAGTTCTTAGTGATTCCGGCGCAGAAACAGGGCACACAGCGGCCCTCCACGCTGAAGTGGCCTTCGCGACAGACTCCTGCCAAAAGGATAAGTGTGGAGAACGATGAAAAACAATAAAGGGGCAAAGTTAATGGACATGGACATATTATGACATTGAGGTATATTGCAAATAGCTGTGTTGATTAATTGGTAGCCTGGGGTCCACCTATGCTTTTTATGGCATAGGCAGCTATCCTGCCGGGAGAATCTATTCTAGACGCAGCTGCTTGACATGAGACTAATTAATTAGAGCGACAGAGAGAGGAGTGTGTGTGTGTGTGTGTGTGTGTGTGTGTGTGTGTGTGTGTGTGTGTGTGTGTGTGTACGGGTGTGCGTGTCAATTTAACAAAGGTGCAGACGATCAGAAATCAGCAGGGAGTGATCGACGTTTGCGCTACTCTATGCCGAATTGAAGTGGACTCAGTCCCAGACTTTTTTTTCTTTCTCCCTGGAAATAAAAACGTCTGGGTTTCCGAGGCTAATTAATTGGCAACACATTTTATTTTGCTGATGAGTACAGTATACTAGTATAGTTTAGTATAGATAGAGCGTCGCAGTCCCTCCCCCTTTCAAAACGACGAGTGGCCCAGGAAATGAATCGCCTATGGGCAAAATGCATTGAGATTCATTTCCTGGGCCACTCGTTGTTCTGAAAGGGGGGAGGGACTGCGACGCTCTATAGTATAGTATAGTATAGTATAGTATAGTATAGTATAGTATAGTATAGTATAGTATAGTATAGTATAGTATAGTATAGTATAGTATAGTATAGTATAGTATAGTATATATATAGATCCCAACCCCTGATTGGCACCAGAGTGCCAGTGTCCGTACCAGGCCCTGGTCTCTGTGTGAGTGTCAGCACTCCATCGGGGATGCCAAACACCAGGCCCTTGGCGTTGATGGCTTCACAGGTGTACGCCCCCTGGTCGGCCTCCTTCACGTCACGGATGGTCAGCGTACCACGGCCATCTTCACTGGTCATGGAGATTCTGAGCATGCAACGATAATGCCAAAAGAAATTATTAACATAATAACGGCAACTTTGTGTAAAGGCTAAAAACGAAGGATCCAAGATGCGTTCTCTCTCAACACATCTCGATTTCTCCCTCTGATTTAACAGGCTGTGTGTCTCTCTTCCTCTGTGGGATATGGACTATGATACAGCATCTTCCATCTATGACTCTATTTCTCCTGAGGTCAAAAGTCTGGGAGATCTACTGCTGGTTTTATTAAGTAAAAAGCTGAAAAATATATACTTTTCATTATGATTATCTAACCAGTGCCATCACAGTTGGCATACTGTAGTACCCCTACCCACAGAGAAAGACTGTCCTGAACATTATGTAACTGCAAATTATGGAAAATAACTTTCATTCCCAGAGGTCACGAACGTAAAGCTACACCGCAACTACTGTATCTTAAGTCAGTAATTGAAAGCAGATCTTTATGAAGAAATGAGTCAGCAGCGAAACAGCAAACTATCAAGGATTGCTGGACATAGCATTTCAAAGGCTCAATATTTGTGAAAGGAGAATAATATCGCAAAGTGGACAAATTCCAGTTCTCATGATCTGTTTCTGATCAATTTTCACATAACTCTCAGGAATGCGTGATCTGCAGATGTCTCATTCCAGTTTTTATCTAAACAGTCCAACACATGTTTTCCCAAAGTGGGCATTAAAAAAAACATCAGAACATTCTTTGGACCCCCTTTGCATCATTTGCAAAGATGACTAGTTTGGTAATGCGTGCCATAACATTTGTGAATAATACATTAATAAATAATAATGGATTTTATTTATGACGTACTTTACATTCGTCAGAATCTCAAAGTGCTACAAATGCAAAAGATAAAAACTAAAAAAGCATCACATCATTAAAAACATCTAAATCATTTAATATTTACAGTTAAAAAACAGTACACTAATTTGTTTTCTGAATCGTATTTGATCAGCGCTGCCTAATTTGACAGTTTGAGAGTTTCGTGAGCCAGCCGTGTTGTGTTTGCATAGGCCCAATGAATATGCAATAATCGAACAGACTATTTTCTTTTGCAGAAGCAATGAAATCCTTTTTAAATCAATAATAAAAATATATATATATTTTGTCAAATTATTGTCTCCTTTAGGCAGCCATATAATTAGCAGGATAATGAACAGTGAGATGCCCATTATTGAATGATGGGTTTATTTCTCAATAATGACCATTACGAGATGATATAAAAGCCCACCTTCCACTAAGAGGGATGTGGCCCCAGTTGAGTCTCCAGGTGATGATGGGAGTGGGCACTCCCACAGCCTGGCAGGTGAAGGTCACACTGTCTCCGCGCACTGCCTGAACGGACTCTTCTGGTGGACTTGTCACCAAGGGAGGACCTTCATGTAAAACAAAACTCAATAAATCAGTATGGCAAATGGAACCTTTTGCAAAATGTGCAAAAGATGACACCTCAAACTATATGTTTTTGAGTATGAGTGCGAGGCTCATACATGTCTGAATGTCAGATATAACCGAGTGCCCGAGGATGGACAATTCCCTTTCAGTTCTCAGCACACTGGATGAAATACAAACAGCTCTGTGTCTCAGGGACCACATGTGTGAAAATAGAGCTGGGATCTCCGCAAATTAGTCACAAAAAGGAGCTCAGAGGGAGACTATACAGGAGAATCAAAGAAGCAGAGAGAAAAGAATGAGCAAAGAGCAAGAAGAGTAAGAAAAGTAAGAGTAAGAAAGAAATAATATTGTCTCTCTGTGTGTGTGTGTGTGTGTGTGTGTGTGTGTGTGTGTGTGTGTGTGTGTGTGTGTGTGTGTGTGTGTGTGCGAGTGCGTGCGTGCGTGCGTGTGTGCCTAGTCATAATTTGAAGCTAGCTTCAGTTATTCAGCTATTCAATTATTCACTGGCATAATATAATACTAGTCTGACTCTGAATTTATGAATACTGATCCAAAGTAGCCATGTACCTAATCTACCTATCCATTAACAGGGTATAAAAAAAAACAGAGACTTTGTTTGATGGCTTCTGAGGAGACATTATGCTAATACGGTAGATCAGTCACAAAAACATATCGCATTGTTTGGGGAAAGACCACAAAGTGCTCACACACTAAGAAGAGGTAAGCCATAGGCTAGTGGGTTCTCAATATGGGGTCCGGCGACCCCCAGTGGTCCCAGAGGGGGTTCCGGCCAGGGGGTCCCCAGCGTAATCATTGGGAACATTTCAAGAACGCAAGGAAGAAGGCAACCGATACGACTTTTCGCTAATGACAGGTAAATTCCCTGAACCACGCTCACTTCCAGTTTTTGTAAAGCAGGCACCGAGGCTATGTCTCTTCTGACTGACCATTACCATAGATACTATAGGCATGTAACGATACACTCAACTCACGATACGATACGTATCACGATATGAGGTTCACGATACGATTTTTCACGATATTTTCAACACAATGATTTTCCAGACAATTTTTTTTATGATTTATCTTCCCCCCAAAGCTTTTTTCACAATTTTTATTTAACTACATTGCAAAGATAATTGCCTTCCTTGATGTATTAATGAGCATCAATAACGACCATCACCTGGGCACAGTCACAGACACATATACAGCTCCCCTCTCCAGGCCTCTACTTTCTCATTTCTCTCCAAAATCATGTGAATATGATGGAATATTATTACAGCTGACATGTCTTATCACACACTAGCCCCCCCTGAAAATAATAATAATAATAATATTTCTTTTTTTTATCGGTTTCTTATTTTTAATAAATCGATACATATCGTCGGGATATAATATCGATATATCGCGATATACGATATATCGTTACATGCCTAGATACCATTACAACCATTACCATAGATACCACAAGTAAGACGCGCAAACGCGGGAAGTGAACGCAGCTCGTACATATTTGGGGTTTTTAAGATTTTTTTAAGTTAAGGTGTGTGTGTGTGTGTGTGTTTGTGTGTGATACAGCTGCGCCCTCTGGTGGCAGGCAGGTGGTGTAACAGCGGGACAGACAGACAGACAGACAGACAGACAGACAGACAGACAGACAGACAGACAGACAGACAGACAGACAGACAGACAGACAGACATGATCTGCTAGGTCTCATAGTTAGTGCTCACTGCGTTCGCAATTACAACGATTACCATAGATACCATTACAACCATTACCATAGATACCATCACAGCTAGAACTCAAGAATCAGTATAAGAACAACAGATTTTTTTTTTGTTTGTAGTTGTCCTAGTCTGAACAACATAGTTTGGTTGTTTTTGTTCTTGCTGGAAGGCGAGCACGATCAATCTCTTTGGCAGCAGAATCAATGCTTTCGCTCGGTTGAAGGAATAAGCATCTTGATACCCGAGTCGACAGGTAACACTTTGCAAGCCCTTGTTATAAAATGTCTAGAGATTGTCTAGACTCTAGAAACAGCTCAGCTTCTCAGGGAAGTGAAGAAAAACGTAAGATGCAAGCCAACCAAGTACCTTGGAGGATGTTTCTGTGGAAGAAAAAGCTTGCGGTAAAACAATTGTTTGACTCAAATACGTGACCGTGTGGAGATTGTTGCCTTGCCTTGTTCCTTTGTAATCATTAATCAGAGCAGAGAAACAGGGATTCTTCCAACTATACCAAGTTCAGATGGACCCTGCCTTAACTGCATCGTGCTGGAAGCTTAAAGGACCACTTCACCACTTTTCAACCTATCTTCATATAATAGTTCCTCACTAATAATCATGATAAAATGGCATGATTTTGTTCTACTCAGTCTGTGTCTCATAGGAGGGCTGTGGGCAGTTTAGAAACCATCTTCCAGTGACATCATCATTAGGCATATTCTTTTTTAAAACAAGATTTTTTTACAAAAATGTTTAGATTTTCATTTTCGTGAGAACGATGGCTTCCATTTTCGCATTACAACTTTTCAGGACTAGAAAGCCTGCAGTTTCTATTAGCTTGGATTCCCCATCGATGATGTCACTGGAAGACGGTTTCTGGACTGCCCACAGCCCTCCTATGAGACACAGACCGAGTAGAAAAGAATTGCGCCATTTTTTCATGATTATTAGTGAGGACATAAGATAGGTTGAGAAGTGGTGAAGTGGTCCTTCAATTTAGCAATGAGTTCAAGGCGGTGTCGACTTGGGTCTCTACAGCAATGAAAATGTTGTGTGTGTCACTCACACCCAACATTTCTATACTCTCTGTTGGTTCTGTGAGTGTGTACCTGTATTTACATGAATACATCTGCCAAAATGAGTGTGGAGATCCTTACCAACATATATAACTACTACAAGTATAATATAACTACAAGTTATATTTTAACTTTTTAACCCTAACCCTAACTTTAGTGTACAGCACTGTTTCAACACTGTTGTTTTAAAAGTGTTTTATAAAATAAGTGGATTGGATTGAAGTAAGCATTCAAAAACTAGGCTCATCATTGAATAGTTTGTGCATGAAATGCACCTCAAAACTGTTAATATCTTCCATTATAAGATATTTACATTCTAACTGAAATATATCAAGTTATACTACCAAAATTACAATATTTTGAAATAGAAAAGTTTACTTTAGTTCAACTCAAGAGAATTCGACTTCTCTCTCCACAGAGGTGTAAATATTCAAGTTTTGACAGCTTCACAGCTGGTGTAAATCCCAGATAAAAAGCATAGAATCCTCTTCATCACGGTTCCAACCGTAGATTCTGATGGAGTCTCAAGTCATCATGATTGAGAAATGCAGCATTTCAGTACCAAAAGTTTGTCTTTTGGGAGTGAAGTCACATGCAAGCCTTTGTATTGAGGAGCAGAACGTGTGTCTGTCTGTGTGTGTGTGTGTGTGTGTGTGTGTGTGTGTGTGTGTGTGTGTGTGTGTGTGTGTGTGTGTGTGTGTGTGTGTGTGTGTGTGTGCGTGAGTGCGTGTGAGAGAGAGAGAGATAGAGAGAGAGAGACATATACACAGAGAGATGGAGAGAGATAGTAGTAGTACAATCAGGGGATTAAGGACAGAACCTGGAAAGGTTACTTTACTACGCGTGTAATTCAATGTAATGCTAATGAGGTACTGTACCAATCAATGGACAAATTAAGTCTAAAGACTAATGTCTAAAGTAAATACCGACAGGAGAATACTGTTTGACTTGTGTGTCACATTCACTTGGGACACACCCACATAATCAGCTGTGCAGCACAGCTCCTCAAGTGACAATAAACTTGAAGTTGTGGTGTGTGTGTGTGTGTGTGTGTGTGTGTGTGTGTGTGTGTGTGCATGTGCGTGCAAATAAAACAGTGCATTTCTGCATTGACTTACTGCAGGCATATTCATCAGAGCGGTCAGGGCAATCTGGCTCCTCATCACACTGGTAGCTCGATGGGATGCAGGTGCGATCACTCAGACACACAAACTGCTCGGGGGCACACGTGTCACCAGGGCCCTTTGTGGCTGTCATGATAGAATACAGAGATGCATGGGTTAATAATGTGCCTTAATAATGCCACACATTTCAATGACGTAAAATACTAATACTAATACTAGTCCCATTAAGACAAACTGCTTTGTTACTCAAGAGTCAAGGTTCTCAACAAATCCGGGAGAGCTATACCTCTGCTAGTTCCGTGCTATACCAGTCAATTGCATTCACCTGTGTGTCCCAGGTCTAATTAGGCTCACGTGAATTACCTCCCCTGTAGGTCCCTGGTGTGTCTCTCCTCTCACCAGTGCGAAAACAAATTTCGGCCATAACTCATTCTAATGGAGGGGGAATGCATTTCCTTTCTGCGTCACCTACTAATGCTCAACCAGTATACGGACAGAGTAAGCGGGGTTGACCTTATAGCTTCTGATCTTGCCTATTTCTTTTTTTTTTTGCCACAACCCGACAAAAGACCAGATAAACAACTTTAGACTCACGGCAGTCAGTTTCATCCGAGTTGTCCTCGCAGTCATTATCTCCGTCGCAGCGCCATAGCTTCAGGGCGCACCGGCCGTTTTTACACTTGAACTCGTTGGGCTCACAGGGCGAGGGAGTACCTGTAGATAGAGGTAAAGGGCTGTGGATGGGTGCGTTGACATCTGGGTATGTGGGTACGCGTCCATGGCGCCCACAACATCATGCCATATGTGCACATTTTGAGACTAAATCTGACTGAGGGACTGCCATTGGATGTTTTTGAATTTTCTTTTTCTTTTCATGTCATATGAAAGCAGGGAATCATAGCTTCAAATTGACATACTTATTGGTTGTTCAGTTTGACCCACCAGTTTTGGAGATATGGCTTACAGAGTAATGTCTTGCAGAAAACAACGAGTTGAGAAAACAGGCTTGAAAGGTTCACTTCTGTGGTCTCTAACATTACACCTAGCTACATGTTGAAGCATTTATTTCATATTTACATGTCGATTTCAGCTCTGACACTTATTTCAGACATGCTCGTCTAGAGTCTGCCTGTGCTATTAATTTAATTAACTAATAAAAAAAAGTTGTTCTCTGGTGAAAAGCTGTAATTTGCGCGATGGCAGTCTCTCAGTCAAATCTGGTCACATTTTGTGTCCTTATAATACTCACCACATCTTAACTCGTCACTGCCATCGTTGCAGTCCCGTTCCCCGTCACAGAGGTAGTCGCGTGGGATACACTCTCCATTCGGACACGTGGCCTGATCCACCCTACAGGGCCCCGGGGGCCCGGGGGGCCGCACAACCTTCTTGGTGGGGGGTGCGACAGCAGGAGAGGTGGGGGAGACCGGACTTGGTGGTCGTTTGACATCTGAAAATGAACCCCCGATTAACATCCCAACCTTCTCATATAAAGCCAGATGCCTGCACTGTCATTTCGGGAAGAACACGGAAAAGTCACACAGAGTAGACATCATTCCACGTGCAAATTCTGAGCCGACTCCATGCTGTAGCTAACTGCCTGCCAGCCAACCCCAAAAGCTACTCACCGCCGCAATTGGTCTCATCGCTCATGTCTCTGCAATCAGGTCTGTTGTCACACAGGTATTCCATCAGGATACATGTTCCATCACCACACTTGTGCTCATCCGCCATGCAGGGCCTGATGCTGGGGGTTACTGGGGGGGGAAATATGCGGGCAAAGGGGAACGGGGGTTCGAGGGTCAAAGTCATGCAAGCCAAGACTACCAGCGAGCCAAGACACTATTATGGCAGCGACCTCGTCATGATGCAAATGTGTCGGCACACATTAGGGGGAATAATACCAGTATTAGTATTACCCCCCAAGTCAGCTCTATACCGTTGACACAACTATAATTAGATAGTTGATGAGTTAGAATCGTTAGAATAGTAACTTGTGCTTTCAATATTTCACTGTCAACATCTTGGTACACTGTGCAGATAGTTGTCAATCATTTTGGCATACATCTCATTGCTTTAGATATTCTGTCGCATCTAAAAACCTGACCGAAATGCAGCACATTATAAAAAAAGCATGCCGTTTTCTCAGACTATAACAGTCTGCCTAATATTTACAAGTGCATGGAACATTGTGGACGAAATAACACACCAAACAAATAAAAAAGCTGATAATAAGACTCATGCCATGCAAAGACCCATCCTATTAGCCTACGTACGGTTGGAGCCAAATGTTTGTAATTTGGCCATATTCCGAGTGTCTACTCTACGAAGCTGCTTTCATGCATAAACATTCCTCAGGTCACATGACCACTGGTGACACATGTCCAAAAGTAGAGGCCATCAAAAAAGCGTCATCCAGTATTTATTTACAGTCACCGTGCAGCAGGCATGGCATCGTGTACAAACCTGGCGCCGCCATAGGTTCCACAGGGGGTGGAGCTTGAGCTAAAAATCACAGAGACTTGTTATGGAAACCACCTTTCTCAAACTGATGCACTGCTGAAGACAGACAACACGAACTGAGAAACTGTATCGTATAACACACAGCCAGAGCTGCGTAAAATGGTCCGCTGCACTCAAATAATAAACACATTTCCACTTTGCTGGAGAGCTGATATTAGGGGTAACAAGACATCTCACCCCGTTTCTGTTTTCCTCCCAGAATTTTCCCCAGTGAGGGGTGGGAGAGGCTGGACAGCGGACGGCTGGACTTTGAATTTCTCTAACTATAAACTTTCATGACAGCAGACAGCCTAAGTACAAATATAATTTATGAAAAGCTACTACAGTGAAGTCTGTTCACAGAAGTTGTTGTAGGATATGTGGGGATTTATCTGACGAGGTACCATTTGAGTGTGCAAAACCTATACTAAATAATACTAAATTGTTTATAGGGTCAATAATAAAGGTAAAATAATATAGCCTTTCCACAGGAGTATCTTTTTATATTTTTCCAAAAAGAATAGCATATTACAAAGTTATCCCCCTCACTGGTGAAAATCCCAGGAGGAAAAACAGGGCAAGCACCGGGGGGGAGTTGTCCAGTATATTCGATATAGGTCCTCACCTTCTCCCAGCCGCCTGAACTGGAAGCCCATGACTGACGTGACGTAGGAAGCGATGGCGCCCTCCTTCACCACGCCGTACAGCACGCTGCGGATCTGCTCGTCGTTGCTGTTGTAATCGGAGCCCACGTCCAGCTCCACGAACGTGTCCACGCCATCCTCTCTTATCATCTTCCTATATAAGGAGAGCAAGCACAGGTTCTGGGTTGTGGAGGGGTCCAGAACTGGGAATGATCTATGTACTTTAGTGTACTATCTTATAGCACTGATCAGTGTTTTATGTGTATTTCCAGATCAGGATCACAATGCACTTCGATAGCACTTTTGTAGACTTAGATAGCATTTGATATACAGACAGGCATTTGATACAGACTTATAGCATGTTATGTAGACAGCACTATAATTGCATTGTATGTAGTCATAGCACTTCATAGTAGTATAGCATAGTATAGTTTATATGTATAGTTTTTATAGTTTCATTATATATATATATATTCCACTGTTATGTTCTTAGCTTACGCATGTTTCATGATAAATGCTTTTTATATATTGTGATGTATTCCCATACTTTTTTGTACTTGCTTAATGTAAGTCGCTCTGGATTAAGAGCGTCTGCTAAATTGTAAATTGTAATGCAATGGTACTATCAAATGACATATAACTGACTAAACAACGTCTATTTATCCTCTTGCATGTGCTCCTCTGACTCACTTCAAGTATTAAAGTACAGGTCTGCATTGCTGAGCTGACACTCCATACCGTGTTTGGGAATGGAGAGAAAGGGATCATCTGACCAGGGTAAGACTATAATAAGGCATTTAAGGCAGAAGCACACAGCTGGAATGTTTCCCACATGAAGGGTCTGATTTCCAGGCTTTGTGTTTCTCTTACTTGATGAGGACAACGCTGACCGTCTGGACGCCTGAGATCCTGTTGTACTCTGACTCCAGCTGTGGATGAGAAAAGACACACACAGAGAGGGAAGAGTTTATGGAAACTAATCCAGGGGGTTATTTGTTTTTAGAGACAACTGCCGAGGAAGTCATGAATCGTATATGGATGAGTCAGTAAAAAAAGGTGAAAGTATCCTCGTTCATTATATACAACATTTCGTTCAAGTTAAAGGACCACTTCACCACTTTTCAACCTATCTTCATATTATAATAGGTCCTCACTAATAATCCTGATAAAATGGCACCATTTTTTCTACTCTAGTCTGTGTCTCATAGGAGGGCTGTGGGCTAGTTCAGAAACCGTTTTCCAGTGACATCATCATTATGCAGATCATTTTTTTAAACAAAGCTTGTATTCCCAATCTATGATGTCACTGGAAGACGGTTTCTGAACTGCCCACAGCCCTCCTATATGAGACACAGAAAGAGTAGAAAAGAATTGCGCCATTCTTTTTCATGATTATTAGTGAGGACCTATTAAAGTTAGGTTGAAAAGTGGTGAAGTGGTCCTTTAACAACCGGACCGCTGATGATATGTAATGGCAACTATAGCTGCATGTCAGAGTGGACTATATTCATATGGTGGTCATTTTTAGGTCACATTTGGGGTGGTGTGAAGTGGGTGTGACATTAAGAACAAAATGGCTCCTTTTTATATGGTGGATAGCACGGTGTGTGTGTGTGTGTGTGTGTGTGTGTGTGTGTGTGTGTGTGTGTGTGTGTGTGTGTGTGTGTGAGGATCTGCTGCTGCTCTGTCTGTGCGGGTGTTTAAGGAGTCGTTCGGGGAAATGAAAATGGCCTACCGTGTCCACCACCGCATCGGAGATCTCGATGAACGCCGGCGAGAAGATGTCTTCCAGCTCCGGTCCGTAGACCAGGGAGTCGGTGAAGTTGACTAGTGCTCTGTAATAGACTGTAAACACAGAGGAAGAGAATGGGAGAGGAGAGGCTGTCAGCTCAAACCACACAGTAACAGACGGAGGGCAACCACAAGCCTCCAAATTAATACCCCATTATGTCCCAGCTTTAACATTATTGTAAGCCACTTCCTAAGCACTGTTTTCCACATGATTAAGTGGCAAGGCCCGTTTAAAGATGATTCGAGATTAAATAAAGTTTGGGGAATAATAATGGCTCCCTTTGGTTAAAATGCTTTGTGAAGTTGAAAATTGAAGAGCATTGCTGTGGCTAAGACGAGAGCCCGCATGCCACATACAAATTATGGTGTCTATTTCCATATCTGATCTGTGGTGTGTGGTCTGTGCGCTAAAACCAAACGACGGCAGCTTTGCACCACACGTACGCTCTGACAAGAGAGACTCGCTGACATAGGCACGCTCAACGCCCACATACGCGAAAACATGATATTAAAACCTGCATTTCCCGTCATTGTCACGCCTTGTGTCACGCCACGCCACCATATATGGCCATCTCCATATATGAAGATCACGACACGACACATCAAACCCTGGATAGCCACACAGGGAGAAGACTGGATCATCACCTATAGATCTACATATATGGAGCCGGCCAGCAACTCTACATCTGACCTCAAACCTTTAGATCTCCATATATGGAGCTGACCTGTTCCATATGTTGACCTTACCCATACTTCCTCTTCGATGTCTCCCTTTGACTGATACCTGTCCATTCAAACTCTAGACACAGGCTCACCCCAAAGTTATTAGTAGAATTCTCACCTGGGCCCTCATCAAACCCTGTACACTCAAGACACTGCCCCTGCTGTCACCCTTAGATCTCCATTATACGGCGCTGACCTGTTCTGACATTCCCTATGTTGATCTGACCTCATCAAACCCTGTACACTCAAAGACACACTCCATACTATATGGCCAGTACAGAATTCATTCCATATGTTGATCTGACCCCCCGTCTTACTGGTAATATCAGTCTCTCTCTCTTTCTCTGTCACTACTAGGATATCATGGAGGAGAAATCACATCAACAAATGAGTGAAGACAGATGTTGATAACGTTTGCATGTCAAAAGTGCCAGTGTGCTCTGCACAAGCCCTAATCAAATGCAAAGCCCTAAAAGGTCCACAGTGTGTGAACTCTTAGAGTATCCAATAGCTAGACTTGGTTCCAGATTTCCTGAGGGAAAGCCGATGACATCAGGGACTTGGAAGGTAAGTGGGAAGTTCTATAGTCTGCATTCTGTACCATGTCAACGGTTTCCGCAGAGGAGGGAGAGAAAAATATAATCTCCGTGAATGGTTCTGGAAGGGGGGGGCCCTCAAACATTCCCTCGTCATCCACCGAGTTTAAACACATCAGCCATAGGCAGGGAGGCCAGAGGTGGAAGGGGCTTAAGCGGAGGGTTATTATATCAATGTGGCACAGCTAGATTAACCTGCCCCGGCCGGTACAGTACAGTACATACAGTAAGTAGGTCAGCTGTTGGCACAGAAACGGCGTTCTGCAGCCACACACGCACGGGTCAAACAATAGGCTGCAATTAATGATTAGTGTTTGTTTTAACCTATTTTGGGCGGGGACCCCAATTGGTGTTTCTATAGCATTATGTTATACTTTAGCTATTGAAAAATAGCAGATCTACAAGCTCATAGCGCGGCACCGAGTGCTGCTATTTTAGAAGAATCGTGAAAATGTGCCTCAAATCTTTGAATATATATTCTTTCAGAGTTTCAGTTTTAAACTCAAATCTTTGCTTCTGGGGGGTCCCTGGAACAACATATTTTCAGATGGGGGGTCCTTGACATGAAATATTGAGAACCACTGATAGAAACATGAGGTTTTTCAGAAAGAAATACATTTTAAAAATATTTTTTTTTAATTTCGACGTCAGGCCTAAATGGGTTAACTCTGACTATCAGATGGGTGTGGTTAACTAAACAAGGAGTAGGACATTCCCGATTATGTCAGAGAAGCTATCAATCATTGAATTATCATATGTAGCGAGTAGCAGCTATGATCAATAATATTATTCTTTCGGTCTGCCGTATATACAATCATGTTATTATGGGGAACCATTTCAGATTGGACACACATACAAGTAAAGTCTTGAGATTTGATTGTTATGCTACAGGCCTACTACTACATTGTTCACTATTACACTGCATATCGTATATATAAGTATATATTTACTTTACATTATGCACAGTGACAAACCTTTTCAGAAATCTACTTTGACCTCAATTGCAATGACCTCCATGTAGAACTACGGTATGTGAATAAACCAACATATTATTATTAAAACTTTATTATTCCACTGTCACAACCATAACATATTGACTTTTAAATATCCCATGCCCACAGGGTGCCCCATTGTCACACTCCTGCTAACACCCTTTTGGAATGGGCTTGCCAGCCTCTGATTTCACCAGGAAGTCAATATTTGTACAGTCTCTTACAGTTGGATGCTACTTGCCTATAGAGTCATGTTTTATGAGAGCCTATCCTGAGGGCGCGCAATGCCGTACATACACAGTAGATACAGCCAAATACACACAGATACAGTACAGCGCATGTGTGTAAGCAATGCACACACATGCAGTACACACAGTGTACACAAGCACATTAAACATGCTTAAGTTAATACATGCACGCGCACAAAACCAAACACACAACCCATCATTCCATTTCTCCCCTTTTTTCCCCCCCCAATTACATTGAGCATGTGGACATTGGACAATGACAGCACCCATTTATCAATGCTTACGGGGTGCTACTTAATTAAAAGTTGAACACATTGCACTTTCCACAGAGGCAGTGACTTCATTGTGGCAAGGGCCTGTTCTGTTAGGGCCTTGTGTCAAGGGCCTGTGGGAGCCTTATTGCAGCACAGCCACAACTTTGGCCCGGCAGCGGGTGCCTTCTCAAAACATAGCCGAATTCCCTTTCATTACACACAGAATTGGCACCACGATGGGCGCTCCAGTGGCTTCCTCCAAGACGCCTTCCATTACTGGTAAGGAAAGGCCTCATTTAGTAAACTTAACGCTGGCTATATATGAAAACACACAGTGATGTGAACATGCACGGCAAAGCTGCAACTATTAGCCGAGCCTGGCCGACCGTGCGCCTCTGCGGCCTGTTGTACCGTCATAATACTGGGATAATCAAGCACGGCCTGGCCTAGTCGTGGCAGCAGAAGACAGGCAACATCAAAGTGCCTCATCAAAGCAGCTCATTTGACCCGCGGATAATCTAATCACTTGAGCAGCCCCTCGACTCTCAGAGCTCGCCGCTCTGACGTGACGGCCCGGGGAGCGGAGAGGGCCCAAAACGGCCTGGGCTCCTTTGATTAACACGCCCGGGCCGTGGCCCATGCTGCTAACGAGCAGCAGTCCCTTTTGCTCCAAGGCCCAATTCTCCTGTACACCAATCACTGTTTCCACTCGGGGGGGAGGGGGCAACCACCGCCAGCGCCGTCCAGTATGATGGAAGTCTACGAGTGCAGACATGACGGGTGGCGCGGCGAGAATAGAAAAGAGAGAAGCCCCGAAAAATAGCCTTCCAAAACTCTTAATTCACAAACGTATTTAGCTATTAAAGCTGCGTGGCAGAACTGTGGCAGCTTTGTGTATAACGGCCCCCTTGCCCCCCCCTCCAAACACACAGAGGCCTATGAGCAAGACAAAGACCTGATTGAGCCGTGAGCCCCAGCATGGCCTTTAAAAGCCCAGCCACTTTCGGTTTGACCTTCAACCCCCCCTAGGCAATGCCCACGGCACCGTCCCAAACACCGCCCAGCCCCGTCGGGAGAGACAAAGACAGAGTTAGAACTGACAGGAATGAGGCTCCAAACCACATTTCCCCCCCATCAAACGAGGTCCTCCACAAATATGAGACCTTTCCCTCCCTTTTCCCGCTTTTCTTCCTCCGTCTCTCTCTCTCTCTCTCTCTCTCTGTGTCTGGGAGCAACATTCTCAGCCTGCAGCTTTTATAGGGAGGAGACCCCTGCTATGTAACCCCTTTTGATGATGGCCAGCCAAACAGCTAGGTCTTGAAAGTCTTCTATTCTCCCAGGAGCTCCTGGGAATGACTCCTGGCCTCAGTATTAAGCTGACTCTCCCCACCTCTTTTTCTGCTCTCCCACACCGCACCACACAACATGAACATAAAGAAAACACTGTTTTGTAAGGGACACTGGGGCATAAACCCTATTTCCTTGTTGCCAGGGGGCCCCCAGGGGTCTGTACTTGTTTCCCTCTACACCTAAACTCTTCACCAAAAATGGCCAATCTACAAGTTCCCCAAATGATTGCCTGTAATGCCCAGAATAGGGACGCTGGGGTGGATAATGGCCATAACGCCCACCATCAGTGGTCACTGAGAGAACTTTGGTTTATATCATAGGGGTGAGCCATCTGCAGGGGGGCCAAATTGACTCCAATTACAGTGTAAAAGTACATTATAATCAAATATTATTTTAAATTGCTGACCGGCTATCCCCTGAAACAGGGTAGCGGAATAAATTCCCACATCACTTAATGATGTTGTTTTCAACTGGAAGTGTTGCCACCACTGGGTGGGAGACGGGGTTGTTCCAATGGAAACAACCACCGCATAATGTTTCCACTGGCATCAGACAACGCTTGGGAGTACCATGTGAGACGGAACAGAAAAAAAAAACAACAGCCCAGAATTAAACCGGGCTCTCCTTGGAACGCTATCTGAGAGTGCTTGTGCATAACTGAGCCGAACAGGTGACATGAGTCTGTGCCAAGTGGGCCTGGCCAGAAAAGAGAAAAGAAGGGGGTAGAGTAAAGTATAGTATCAGAGTAGAGGAGTAGGACAGGAGAGGAGAGGGATAAGGAAGCACAGAAGGAGACTTACTGTACTCGGGTTCATCTGGACTCTGTAAGTTCCCCAGATGATATTGAGAATCCAACCAGCCTGCTATGGTGAGCAAGGTGGTGACAAAGCGAGGCGCAAAGGAGCAAGAGGCGAGAGAGACGAGGAAAGGGAGACATGGTGCAGAGGTCGAAGGGTTACAAACAGAGGCAAAGGTCAAGGATCAAACAAGACCAGGCGTGGGGTGGAGAGGGGGGGGGCGGAGGCAAGTTAGCCAGGCAGGTGTGAAAAGGTTAAAGTTTCAGGAAAGTGAGAGCGGAAATGAGTGAAACACAGGGAGAGAAAAATAGAAAAGGACAATTAGAAAGACTACAAGTATTGTCTTAACAGAGCAGTTTGTGGCAAAACAAGATGCACAGATCAGAAGAAAAGGTTCAGACTTTTAAATGCATGTCAGGCCAGGAGTGCACTGAACTGAGCCTGTTTACACAATCAAACAATCAACATTGCTTCGGTCATCAGCATAGAATGTTTGGGGCAGGCGTTATCATCAGAGATTATAAATGTTGACCACAAATCCGCAAAGTTTGCAATATAATGTACAACAAATCCACAGCAAAATGTTGAAGTTGTGAGATTAATGCTTGATTGTTTGCCTTAATATAAAGGAGTACCTCACACAAAAAGAAAACGTATTTCTGGGTGAAGTAACACATTTCTGGGTGAAGTAACACATTTTTGGGTGAGGTACTGATACAGCAACATTTCAATGTCTGTTTCCATGACAGTGTCTAGGGGAAATGGGTATATGGATTCATCTCTTATAGGAGTGATCTCATTAGGCCAGTAGAAGACTGCGGAGGATATCCTTCAGACGAAACACACTTCCACTCATTTTGCACTTCACATATCTTGACAGATCCACCCGGGGGTTTTAGCAACCGTAGCGGGGAGGAGCGGGCTTCCTGTTTTTCCATAAGTTGGGTGGAAAACGCTGAGCACCATGCTAACCATTTCATACCAAAAGAGCATCACTATAGCTGCACTGGCACAGGGAACAATGCCTATGCTCTCTTCTTTTGGTGGTGACTCATTCGTTCTTCCATTGCAGTGGCTGTACCATCGTGAAGCCATGCTCTGAAAAGCCATTGGAGGAAGAACTTTCAGCCACACTTAGATAAAGGTTGAAGAGAAAAGGGTCCTTGTGCTGGGGAGAACCACAGGATTGAGATTACTACAATTTGAATTACCGTAAAAACTTGAATCAATGCATGCCTGCATGCGGTGGCCATGGAAATAGAAAAACTAAAACAAACAAACAAACAAACAAACAAACAGAAAGAATATCCAATCCTCGCTCTAACACTGTAGTGAGGATATACGTGTTGACAAATGCTCCACTCCACATTCTTCGCAAGTCCACTCCATAAACTCCAACAGACAGCAGTAAACAACAACTCCTCCTTAATCAAGTGAGTGTGTTGCATCCAGCTGTTTTACAGCTGCACACACAAAAACACACGGCCGCTGTCACACCGTCGCTGTACTTTGCAAGTAGACAACTCCCCACACAGTTTACAGTAAGTAAACCGATATATTTAGGTCAAGAGTATAGATACTTGAGGAGGTTGTACTAAATCCGGAACACAGTTGATAAATAAAGAAATTAAGAAAAAAAAAGATTGAAAAGAAATATCAGCGAGGAAACTGAAAAGAGTGGGTCAGAATATTTGCCCCGGCCCTCCCCAAACATTCAGAGGTTTTTACACGAGCAGTCAGTGACCCAACCTAATTAGTGCTAATGAAGCATCTGCAACTTCAAAGTCTTCAGAGATCCTTGTCAGCATCGAAGGCCATGGCAGGGAAACGGGGGGCGGGGGAGAGCTTACTGGTCTCTCTCTCTCTCTCTTTTATGGGCCGGTCCATTCACGGAAACAAAGTATGCGCTGCAGTGTACAACAGACTGAATAGACAATAGACATGTGAGCTGAAAGGGACACTTCTATCTGTCTGTTGCGAAAACGTAAAAAAAAAAAGAATGTTAATGCGGTGTCCAGATGGTGAGGTCATCCGGTAAGTAGCAAGTCAAACCCCACTGAGTCCACGTGTGGCATTGCGCGTCGGCGAGGGTCAAGAGAGTTAACGGCTTAACGAATCCCAGGAGAGGTATTATTGCTATCATAAGGAGCACTCCCATGGAAGCCACCCGCCGCCGACCGTATGGAGCTTTGTCCAAATAAACCCCCTCAGGGAGGCTCTCCAAATGTTGAAGCACTCGGCCACCTACTGGTTAAGAGCGTTAACTGCAGGCGGTCACGTGGATTCATGACGAGGAAACCCCCGTGCAGCTGCGGGTTTTAACATTGAGCGCTCGTTTGCACTTGCGGAAGTATAGACCCTTCTTCTTGTTTCCGGGTGCTTCAAAACGCCTGAACTGAGCAACTTCTATTTAAATTAACCCATTTTGGTGTTAGCATTATGTAATGCTTTAGCTATTGAAAAATAGCAGATCTACAAGCTCATAGCGTGCCACCGAGTGGCGCGCTATACGAGCTTGTAGGTCCGCTATTTTTGAAAAATCGACGACTGACATAGAAACATAGCTTTTTCAGAAAACTGTCAGGTCAGAATGGGTTAATAGCGGAGGGGCGGAGCTAACACTCCGGTTCGGGCCTCTATCCTTTTATTACCCTATGAAATAAACGCACGGATCAGGGGGAAACTGACTGACAATAATTGGGCATGTGCACACAGCCAAAGAAGCCAATAATTGCATTCTTTCACAAACTCCCGAGTTTTCAGTTTTCATGATAGTATACAATATCCATTGTCTTTTGTTCAGCTATCTGTACGGAGAGATTTCCCCTTGCTTTGTTTTGGTAAAAGGTCATCAATAAGCCCTAGATATCAGTTACAACACATGTCTTTGGCATTGACACAAGAGAAAGAAAAAAAACGAATTACAAACAGAAACATATTCTCTGTCAATGAAGGGCCCAAATAAATGCCTCAACTCTTTTTTTCGTAAAGAGACAGGGCGAAAAGCAGTTCACCAAGGCAACACATTTTAGTTTTTTGGCACAACTGAGTGTAGTAACACGGAGCCAAGGAACAACACCCCGAGTGAGTGACTATAGAACTACTAGACCATTCATTCGGCTGCTCAGAAGTCAATTCACAACAATGTGCTCGTGTGGCTTTAACATTGTTGCACACAATAAGCTATTAATGGAGGACAGAGGTGATTTATCAATTCAATTCAAAGGGCTTTATTTATATAGGGATTTATCAATAGCTATATAACACCGACTATTGTGACAAAGTTTAACCCTAACATGTCTGATGTCCTTCAACAGGACAGCAGTCTCTGTTTTGGCTGGTGCGAGTGGCAAAAGATAACGTGTGTGTGTGAGTGTGTGTGTGTGCGTGCGCGTGTGCATGCGTGCGTGCATGTGGGCACCTTCGGGAAGTCCGTCAGTGGTTCGACAAAAGAGCCCACCAAAATAACTGCAGCTGCCAGCACTTGTCCTTCTGCCCCAGCCCCCCCCCCCCCCCCCCACACACACACACATACACACACACCCCACCCCCTGTGCAGCTATCCCG
Organism: Protomyctophum bolini; assembly: GCF_963924005.1. Classification (NCBI taxonomy): domain Eukaryota; kingdom Metazoa; phylum Chordata; class Actinopteri; order Myctophiformes; family Myctophidae; genus Protomyctophum; species Protomyctophum bolini. Next base: position 21,429,798 of record NC_137866.1, read on the forward strand.
AAAGCTTTGCTATGTCTGGCAGATACACACGCATGCACGCACGTACGTGTGTGTGTGTGTGTGTGTGTGTGTGTGTGTGTGTGTGTGTGTGTGTGTGTGTGTGTGTGTGTGTGTGTGTGTGTGTGTGTGTGTGTGCGCGCGTACACACACACACACACACACACACACACACACACACACACACACACACACACACACACACACATGTGACCAACTGTCCACCCCCAGGGGACAGGGAGCAGTGCAGAGTGGGTGGCCTAGCCTCAGCCTAGGCCTCTTGCCCTCCCATGCCTCGTCAAACCACTATGGGTTAGGGTCCATTACACTAATGTACCTTCATCTGCTGCTTCAACATCTGCTCTCCTATCATGTAAGATTCTTTGTTTTATTGATTTTTTTGGGGGGGGGTCAGCAAATCAATAACCTCAGTGGATTAAAACTAATTCCACCCAATATGGCTATACGAGAATGAGACACCTGTAAAAAATCTGCATTTGATTCTCATTTGAACAAGGACAATCTTTTAAACTAACTTCCTGAAAGACATAGATAGATATAGATATTATCAGGTAATAATGAATAAATAAGTGTAATAGCTACATTGTGTACAAACCTTTTTTTTTATTGACAATAAACATACTGTAAAGCAATACGGTATCTCTATACTCCCCTAAAACTAGGATGAAACAGGCTGTATAGAAGTCATGAACTCTCAAGCCTTTAATCCGAAATTAGCACTGGGAAGAAGAACCTAGTGGGGCCTCAGAGGTCCTCTTAACCCCACCACAGCACATCACAAAAGAGGACATGGTGAGCTTTGCTTCTTTTGCTTTTGAAACAAAGTGGCCGACAGCCTTGGCTGGCGCACTGGGAACGTTCGTAAAGAGGGCACCGCCGAGGAAGGGAAGTTTTAGGAGATGAGAGATTAAAGATGGAAGTTCCCACACATCTCTGTGGGGATCTGACTGGGGGGGGTGGGGGGAGGGTCAAGAAGAAAGGTCAGGAGGACATGGGAGGGTTGTGCTGGAGGCAACTTTCCTATCTTCAGAGAGCCGATTACAGACGGCGATTAAAACAAGACAATAGACAGGAGAGGATGAAAATAGCCTCCAGTCTCGTCAGAAATAGTTATGGCTCCAGATGTTTTTCACGGCCTCGGTATAGGCCTGTACAAGTGTACAGTACGTCTGAGAATGTCGGACATGGGAAATCCTCAAACCTACAGTATGGCACGTCGCTTATATACACAACAGGATGCGAGGCATAATGGGGGGCAGAAGTGGCACCTGACGCTCATCACTATAAGGACTTTACAGTATTCGAGGGGGAAGGAAGGCGGAGGGTGTGGCTGGACATTGTGAACACAGAGATTCAGCACACCATTTAGCTTCCCATGCAGGAAACCAAAATGTCCTTCCCCAGACTATCTTGCTCAAACATGGACAAGCTAAGCTGAATTGCGCGTCAATCTACTGCATCTGAGATCAAATAAGTGTATAGCCAAGAAAAAGCATTTATGTAACTGCCATCACAAAGAACATGGTGCACTGAAAAAAGAAAAACAAGAGGTTTATGGTAACAGAAGCAATAAACTAAAAAGTAATTTGGCTTTTTTTGTAGGCCCTATAGTCTTGCAACAAAACCATGAGAATTTGAACACAATCCTTTTCAATCCAAATTCTGCGAACAAAGTCAGACTTTTTGTATCCTCAAAGTCTTCCTTTGGCACACGGAGAGCCTTGTTATTATCTGACCCTTCAGGCTAGTGCACCAAACTTCTTCCCAGCAGGATTTGGCTGAGAAACACAGAACTTGAAAACAGCCGCAACCGTGTTGTTGTTGAAAGATGTCTTTGAACTGTTTGCGCTGATCTACAAATCCACGTGTGAATAATATGCTCACAACCTATATATCTATTCATGCTGCTTATATGTCTTAATCCATGGGATAATGACGCTTCCCTCCATATTGTGGTGCTGCTTCAACATGGCTCAAAGTATTGGGTTACATTTGGCTAGAATATATTAGTTGATGCCAACAGTTGCCTTTAACCAGCCACACTGGTGAGGTATAGACCTCATAGCAGTACTATTTCTGTGAGTACACCGTCTCAACTATGATGTCAGGTTGCAATGTTGCTACGAAAAACAATTATTCTGCCATGACGAGCACTGGTTCTCTGCCAACTGAGAGCGAACAGACTTTGTTTTTGATTGAGACAATAAATTATGTGTGGCCGTGGCGTCCAGGTGTGACAGGAATAAAGTTCCTGTCCATCACGCTGGGGCTTTCTGCGCTGACACTTCACCACTTTTCAACCTATCTTCATATAATAGGTCCTCACTAATCATGAAAAAAATGGCGCAATTCTTTTCTACCCGGTCTGTGTCTCATAGGAGGGCTGTGGGCAGTTCAGAAACCGTCTTCCAGTGACGTCATCGATGAGGAATACAAGCTAATAAAAACTGCAGGCTTTATTCTAGTCCTGAAAAGTTGCAATGCGAAAATGGATTATTAGTGAGGACCCATTATATGAAGATAGGTTGAAAAGTGGTGAAGTGGTCCTTTAAGCTTTTCATTTCTTTTGCATTTAACCCATTTTGACCTGGGAACGATTCTACAAATGTCTTCTAAATCCTGACTGTTTTCTTGAAAAAGCTACGTTTTTCTATGTCAGTCGTTCTCCAACACTTTCATGTCACTTTTCACGATTCTTCAAAAATAGCTAAAGCATTACATAATGCTAACACCAAAAGGGGCTCCCCACCCAACATGGGTTAAGAACAGAGATGATATGGAAGCATCTCCTGAACAAAGAAAATTTTAAAGGAGGTTGGAAAAAAGCCAGTTGGAATGCAAAACAAAGACGCTTTTGTCATGTCTGGCCATATCTTTTCATGTGCTTTATTGTGATTTCGCCTCTCTGCCACCGGTGGAAAGGATGAAAGGCTGGGGGGAAGATATGTTTACAACTGTGAGACGAATCGGAGAGCCCTGTGTTATGACCAGCGCTCTGAGCTGGGTGGGATGGGAGAGATGGCAGAGCCGGATGCTAAGGCGACATAGCAGAAGTACAGACAGGCATCTAACTCAGCCTGCATTCACGCACGCACGCACGCACGCACCCACGCACACGCACACACGTGCACATGTGCTTATAGATACACACACAAGATAAGTGAGGTTCAAAGATGACAAAGATGTATTGTAGACTAGAGGACATGGCCATGATAGTGGAGTTGATCCTCCACACCTTCAACAAAGCTTGCATTGAAGACAACATGGTAACTGTTTGACTTACTTGTGCTCTCTAAAACTACTGTAGGCCACGGCGTGCTTCCATCGTCCTCTCCGCTGGGCAGATCTGAAGTGAAAAAAACGAAACGAAAAAACGTTTTAAGACATTTCGACAGCAGGTGTGGTGGGGCACAAATCCATAATGCATGCATCAACCCCCACGAAAGTTAATCTTTTCTTTTTTAATATATTTTTATCCCACGATTTTGTAACCCATTTTTCACCCCTGTGTCAATCATCTAATGTGATCCTGGGCTCTGTACACCCTCCACCAACCTAGTCCCCATATATGGGGGACAAGGGGAGAGCAACGGACTTGAACTCATGCTTCCTTCATGCCTGAGTGTCCAAGTTGCTCCTTTACACCTGACTGTATGAAAGTGAATCTTAATGAAAGTGGGGTTAGATTATTTTTGAGTGTGCTTTGCTTTGTGCAAAATGTTGAACACATAAAACCGGATGGCACAAAGAGCAATGGAATGCAAACACAAAAACAATATTACACAGTCCCCTTGAATTAGAAGCAGATGTTGTTGCTGCATGTGCAGTCGCCTCCTAGGCTGCCTCCATCATACCCACCTCCCGAAGCTTCGTCAGCAGCAAAGTCTTCATCGTCATCCAGTAAACTGTGAGTCGCCTTGACACTTTTCTCTGCCTCCAAGTCCTCTGGCAGAGGTACCTCTCCCCATACCTTGGAGCCCTGGGCCACCTGCAGCAAAAAAAACACAGGGACAGAGGGTCAGAGATTTATTGGGGTTGAAGTCTCTCTCTCTCTGTGGAGCAAGGTTACACCCAGACACGCACGCACGCACAACACACACACACACACACACACACACATACACACACACACACACACACACACACACACACACACACACTCACGCTCGCGCGTGCAGACACACGCCCTGCGGGAGTTCAGGAAAACAAAGGCGAGACGGGAAACGCGCTGCATTGTGATATGTTTACTTTTTACCATTATATTACCTGTCATTGACCTGCACGAGAGCACGTGTGCAAACAAATGTCAGTGACGGCACCCACGCATATATCCCCCGACAGATTAGAAAAAACAAAGGGCAATATACCAGTGCAAATGCAACCATCCATGGCTTTTCCTGAATACTTGATGTATTGTCTACGCTTGTTATCTTAAAACGTCAACTGCAAACGTTCATGGTCAGCTGCACTCGCGACGCGACACACACACAGTCACACACACACACACAGTCACACACACACACACACACACACACACACACACACACACACACACACACAGAGACACAGGCCTACTACTACAGGCTTAGTGAAAACAGTTGAGGTCGACATCAGAATGTGTGGATGACACAAATCTGTTTAAGTATGTCCCAAAAAAACACCGCCCCCCCCAGGGCTGAAAGATTGAGCATACCACGGCGGCTTGCTTTGTGATTGGCTCCTCGCGCTGCTGGGATCAGGAAGGAGTCCATCATGGAAACATGATATCACCTCTTGCAGCAGTAAAACCACCGCAGTGGTGGTGGTGTTGATCGTGTCAATCACGTGGGCATAATGCATACAGCGTACAATAACACATGTATAATAACTACAGTGTGAACTGTGAATGATGATGCAGAGATGGAGCCCCCCAGGGCTCATTCCACCCATATAGCTGAACCTGTCCTTGGAGCGTATACATTAGATGAACTTTATGAAAGCTAGGTTTTATGCTCCATCTTCCATGTTTCCTTTCGGGAACAGTTTTATACAGAAGTGCGAGCACAACTTTGTTTCGATATATTTCACTAGCTCCTTACCGGGTGCATGGACTATAGAAAAGTTCCTTTACGATATGAGGGAATACCAGCGCTATCGGAAACTCAAGGAACTTTGACCCATGCCAACTGAATAAAAGTGCCGTTAAGAACTTAAGCCCTATACAGTATGTACGACAATTATTCATTTGTATCATCGCTATGTCGGCTTATGATGAACATTTTCAAAATCAAAATGTAAATGTAGCTACAGACACACAAAATAATCTTTAATAAATATAAACCAAGCCATAAATGTATACTATAGTGGACTCCTAATGTGCCATGGTGCCTAATCCACATTAAAATATCCATATAAAAGATTTAAAAAATAAAGTGCAGAATTTTTTTTTTATCCCACGATTTTGTAACCCATTTTTCACCCCTGTGTCAATCATCTAATGTGATCCTGGGCTCTACACACCCTCCACCAACCTAGTGGAGGGTGTCCAAGTTTCTCCTTTACACCTGACAGGGGGGAGTTTCCCTGGTTGGACGTAGCGCGTGGAAGGAACACGTTATTCCAACCAGTTCCTTTCCCCTCCATCAGGCGCCCCGGCTGGCCAGGGGGAGGCAGTTTAAAAGTGCAGATTCTAAAGAAAACCTGGTAGGCATTAAAAAAGCATACATATCAACAAAAAAAATTAAATCAAATAATTTGCCACGGACATGGACAATATGGACATATTCGTCTGTGTATACGTAAGGACATGTTGATAAACCCTGGTTGGTATTTCTACCGCCAACAAACTTAGCAACAAGCCCCTGTGATCACACCGACACACCATTCTCCAATGGTAATCCCTGACCACTCCCCCTCCTCTCCACACAGTCACATGATGTATAGTAGAATACCACTGTGTCATCTCCCCTGCGCAGGCAGGCAGGCAGCCCGCCGCGGACCCACGGCCGCACGCTCAAAACGAGGAGACAGAGAGGCTTAGCCAGCTGCTCTCCTATCTGATCATCTTGATAAAAGTTGACCGGCGTGCCACCAAGGATCCACACGTATACTGGCTCAGCTCCGAATGAGGTGCCAGAACAGCAGAGCACTGTGAGGATATACATGTATATAATCGCTCTTTCACTCTTGGCTCTCTCTCTAAGCGCACCGTCGTCCACCACCTGTCCCCAGAACCACGACGTAGGTTTGAATACACGACCCTGGAAGGACACCACCCGTCTGTGGGGCATTTCCAGTCGGCATGGCACGCCAGTTCCCATTTCCAACTAACTCGAGCAACGGTAGAGTTTCCCATTTAAACGGCTCCAGCTAATAAATAACTTGATCTCTCCCCAAATCCTCTCTCCCCTGAATGAACACCCTTGCAACAACAATCCCGGGCCATTTTCACAAGGAAACCGCTGACGGGTCAAATTCTTTTCAGCGAAGCTGACCAACCGGCCCACTGGTGTGTGATCATCTCCTGCATCCTACTCCTTTTTGGGGACGGGGTCCACTGTAAAACCCTCAGTATGAATTTAACTCTGAGAGACCCAAATTACGCCTTTAACAGTCCATGTTTCTAAGGGGTTTACATGATATTGGACGACCTGAACAGTAGTACACTCAACAGCAATGACCCGAGCACTCAATGCCATATCTACAAGATATGCTGCATGCATGCATGCAACACCATCGTATGATTATGTATAAACTATATAAATCAGGCTTTAGGGAGAGTTGTGACGTGAACTGGATGTGTGAATTTACCTTTTTTTTGCCGCCACTGAAGCATGGGTCAAATAGCTGGTGTGACCTTTGCATTTCAGCCTCAAAGTTGAGACACGTCCCACGGCGCTAATGCCGTCTAGCCCTCAAGATAAGGGGTCATGATGACCCGCACTGTCATACTTTTACCACACCCTATACCCCACCCAGAGAACATAGGTCTCGCAGGTTCACCGTGTCGTTAGTATAGCTTGTGTCTACACAGTAAAATCTGGAGTGATCGTTTAACTCTGAGATACGGGTGAAGATAGTGCAGGGTTTACGCGCTCTCAAGAATTTAATTAACACTTTTTGCTGTTTGGAGAGGCTGACTGGTAATTAGGTCACCGGTTCGATCAATACAAGTTGAAGTGTCCCTGAGCAATATATACACTTAACCAATTGCTCCCCCGAGCGATCATTATTACGACCATCTGAGCAGTTGGGGAAAGCTGAAAACTGAATTTCCCCTGTGGGACTAATACTACGGCAATCAAATAAAATCCAAATGCCAGACACACACACACACACACACACACACACACACACACACACAAGTGGAATTCCACTCTTTACTTTACTCCGTTCACAATGCCAAATGTTTACCGCCCGGATATGTGTCAAAAGGATGACTTGCTGCAGACAGATATGGGACAACGGAACGGATTCCGACTGACAGGTGACGCTATACGTGGCAGCCCTGGAGAAGTGCCGGAAGTTGGGCCCAGATGTTGTTTATACTGTGACCGAGGGAAATATAATCTCTGCATCTCCGCTCTATGAACAATTGATAAGCAGACAGAGGCAAGAAGGGCCCAGAAACACTGCCGGGGCTGAGCAAAATGAGCCAAGATCTAAACAGAAATGATCCTCCTAGCATCAGCTGTCCTACGCAGCGGAGGATCTGCTGTCATCTTCACATCCACACACAGATGTTCAGGGACGCAAAATGAATAACGCAAAGTACACGTGTGGGGGGGCGACGTGCACGCACACACACATTTCACCCGTGCTCTCTTTACGAACAGACCGACCGACGCAGCTGCAGCATAATCTGTGAGAAACAACTTTGACGTGGTTTAATAGCAGCTTGTCTGTGAAACTGTGAAGCTCGACCAAGGAGGTGTCTCGCTCCCGTCGTATGTTTCTTATAGAAGAATGTTTCTGGTTTATAAATGGCTCTCCTTTAAGGCAGACTGGTTTTGAAACTAAAAGCTTTCATATTTACAGCCTCATTTCACATCATTCACATTTGATTTGTTCCAAATAGAAGGCACTGGAGTGTGTGATAAGCAAGCGTGCGCGCGCTTGCACACACACACACACACACACACACACACACACACACACACACACACACACACACACACACACACACACACACACACACACACACACACACACACACACACACACACACACACACACACACAGTGAAAGATGGAAGATGACAAACTATAACTATACCGCTCTTCTTGATACAGTCAATGTATTCAAGGACTCAAGTTTTGACATTTAATTTCAGAACACATCACTCTGGAAAACCAACAAAGGTGAATTCCCAAACAACTTGACCTTTCTCTGTCTCTGTCTCTCTCTCTCTCTCTCTCTCTCTCTCTCTCTGTCTCTCTCTCCCTTCTTTTCAGTTGAACCGCGTCTCCATATCTCTTCAGAGGTAAGGCAAGCGGAATGTTCTAAACCGGTGGCGGAATGTAAACTCCACAGAGCATTACTGTAAGTGGATGAAAGCTGGATGTGCACTTCTCTTCTCCCTGGCTGTAGAGAAGCAGACCACCATGCACCACCAGGCACCATGCAGTAAGGCTGGGCTTACAGTCAAAACTCCCTTTTTCTCCTGACACCTGCAGCATCTGTTCTGCAAAGAATAAGTGCAGGAGTACCACGGGCAAGGCATTAAACCACTATCTAGAGTGTGAGTGTGAGTGTGAGTGTGTGTGTGTGTGTGTGTGTGTGTGTGTGTGTGTGTGTGTCCGCGCACGTGTGTGTGTGTGTGTGTGTGTGTGTGTGTGTGTGTGTGTGTGCATAATGAAAAAGCATGTTGTCTGTTGAGTTTTAAAAGTCAACTCCAGTATTTAACATGAACATGGTTCTATTGTGAAGAGGACATGTGAGAATCTGACAGAACACTGCAAATGCATTCGTCTCTCTCTCCCTCTGTACTGAAAATCATGTACAATCAGACAAAACATGATTTTCCAGTGCAGAGAAAGCAAGCTCTAATTGACTTGACACACAGAATGTAGTGTTGTCGGATGTCCTTCTCACAAAACAATATAGGAGTCACATCAAATATCAGCCTAAGTTGCTGATTTAGGAATCATTATGCTTTCCTCCCGTATTTTGAAGGAACAATTACTGAATTAGAATGACATTGCCTCATTTAAATAACATGAACTACTATCTGTTCATACCCAGATTTGTCACCAAGATGTCATATTAGATGAATGATTTATTCAGATTCAGATACCTTTATTTGCCATTGTGTAAAACACATAGGAATTTGCTTTGACATTTGACATGTGTGCATTTATTTTTCCTTTTTTAACGAAAAAAACACAAATACAACACCGTGCAGGAAGTATAAATTTAACCGAGTCTCTGTTACAGTATATGGCTAAATAGAAACATATAGTAGTATGTGTATGAGATTGACATTAGCAGTATATGTTTGTAAAGAGTGATGAAATGGAGGATGCGTGAGGAGGAGGGACTGGGTATATATTTTCCTTCCACACCTGCTGTGGGCACACACGACGGCTACAGGATATAAAGATATCTTGAGATATCTGACGACAAGGTTAAAACAACAGGATGACTACTATGTGTGTGGTGGGAGAGTGAATGAGTTCATACGTGAGGAACCGAGACAGAGACAGGGGGAACCCCTGTGTGTTTAACCCTTGATTGAAGTGGCGGGGGGGGGGGGGACCTGACAAGCTGCCACTACTGACACTAAACCTCCACCTGGGGCCCCCGATGGATGAAGGGCCTGATGAATGAGAGCCCTTCTGCTCTCCGCAAGAGCACCACCGTTTCCACAGGCTTTTAATCCAAAGTGATTGGGGCCAAAGGAGGAAGTGGAGGAAGGCTCGTCATTCAACACACAAAACACCCTTTGACAACTCACACGGATTGTCTTCCAAAAGTGTTCCATTGCTGATATTATGTGGCATTACGAGACACTTCACGTTTCTCGTGGAGGAAAAAAAAACTAAAGGACACGTGGGTTGGATTGGACGGGGGGTTGGTGGTGTGGGTTAAAGTTCAGCTGGAGTCTGTCGGAAAACAGATGAGGAATGAAAAAAGAATACCGTCAAGGGACAACAAGACTGCATTTTGTAACGCATACGCAGAAGCGTCTGCTTAGCTGTCTACCCCCGGGTTCTCCATTCCCCTCTCTCCCACATAAGGATCATGCCATACATTTTACACTAATTCAGTCTCCCACAGACATTCCGCAGTCGACCAGGCAATTTCTCGAGGCACATGCTAAACTTTCTGGACAAACCAACGGCAGCAGCAGCAGCTGTTGGTCCTCATTACCCTATACTGCCGCTGGCACTGCAAGGTGGGAACCACAGAGTACAGTGCAATAAAGGCTGAAATCCGAAATGTGCCTCCCATTTCATCTTCTTAACGAGTAACTGAGAGGGTCCTAGGGGATTTATTTTATTTAGAATGACTAGCTTGCTCCTGACCTTGCAATCTTTTTTTGTGTGTGTGCATGTACCTGCAGAGCACCTGAATGACCGCAAACAAGCCGCTAATATGGATAGTGTTAAAACCCAGAGAGATGCCGCCTGAATCATAACTTTGCACCATAAAGCACAGGCCACATGAAAAGGCATGTTTTACCCCGTGCTTTGATATGATTCAACCGAGCATAAAAAATGAGATATGGGTTAGGTGAAAACAAAAAAATCTATTGTGTTTGATTTTATGGCTCTCTCTCTCGTCTGTCTCCCTGTGAGGTATCTGAGGACTTGACTCAAAGACTTTGTTTTCTTTTCGTCGTGCCAAGAGGAGCCTCTAGCTAGTGAGACTCTGCCGCACACCTAGAGCCCTCTCTGGCTGCATCTACACCACGCTCATTGTTTAAGGAAGGCACGTCAACATAAATGTCAGGCCTGTGTGGACCTGCGTAAGGGATCCGGCTACGGTGGAAAAAAAGAAAGGAGACATCCACAGAGGTACACAATTAATCCGAGGAAGATTACAAGGTGAGAAGAAGAAAATGTTAATAGCCAGTGAGCGCTTTTCTCTTTTCCTGCAAAGAGCTAATATAATAAAGGGGCACTGTATCCCGAACTTGTATTTACACAAAAATACGCAAGCACGCACACACACACACGCGCACACACACACACACACTCGCACTCGCACACGCACACACACACACACACACACACACACACACACACACACACACACACACACACACACACACACACACACACACACACACACACACACACACACACACACACACACACACACACACACAATAATGAGTCTACATGCGTGGAGAAACCTATATAGGCATGGCTCAAATATAGCAAATGGGTTTGCCAAATAATACACCACAGTTGCATGCATTGTGTACTAGACAGCCATAATTGAGCACTCCGAACGATGTGTTGATGTATGGTTATGTGTTGTTGTTTATGTGTGTATAGAATTGTATTAACACCCCGAACGCCCCGGGGTTATTTAATCCATTCAATCACGATGTGGCTGAAAGCAGCTAGACGTAGCCAAAACACTCTAGAGCCGATCGACAACAACGGGAGGAATGATTAAATCTACCGCGACTATAGCGACGGGACCGCGGTGGGCCGTCTAACACATGATCTTTGCTTAGAATTAGACGTTATGATTTAGATCAAGAGTTATTAACGTTTTAAGATGACGTCCCACTGTTGCGCAACATCGAGTGTTGCGCAACAAGGCGCTCCCAGGCTGTGGAGCGATGCGATCCGATTTGATATAAATAACCTCCAGTCTTTTGGATCAATCGTCGTCCTGGCCGCCGGGTGCTACTATATAATTGAAAGGAACGGTGAACTTCGTCCTGGGCGATCGGGGTGTTAAGGTGCATTATGGTTAAGTTTATAGGTCTATAGGGAATGGTTTGTGTTTATTAACCACTTAAAAAAGCCCAGTATCCGTATTGTGGGGAAAGCTTTATTAGCAGAACATTGCAGATCGACAAGCTCACAATGAATTGCGCTGGGACGTTCTGAGGCGCGCTATACGAGCTTGTAGGTCTGCTATTTTTGAAAGAATCGTGACAAATGTGGCGCAAGTCCTGACAGAAAACGGTCAGGATTTAGACATTTTAGAAAATTCGACATCAGGCCTAAATGGGTTAATAACAGAACACAGAAAAGACACTACAGAGCCATGATGGTTAAGCACTTGGTTAGAAATGGTTATGTTGGCGCCCGCTGGCCAAGTGGTAAAGCCACATATAGGCTTTGGCCTGACGGCATCATCATCTTTAAAAAGATTATAAATGGTTATGTTTGGTAAAATTGGTGTAGTTAAGGTCACGGTAAGGATCTGGAAGGGCAGTTGCAGCTAGTGGTTATTAACTAAATGTAATGTGTTTGCAAGACAAATAATACCCAGGTGATTCCAATAGACAACAGGATTTTGTAAAACAATAGGATTAGATTATTTATTAATAAAGGATCTAGGATTCATGTTTTAGGATGATTGATACACATAAGGTATATAGTATAGTTATAAGCAGCTCTTCATTAAAAAAACTAATATCAACTCAGCAATAGCTCAACACAATGATGCAAATACATTCTTTTACAGCTTTGCTGAGCAAATGCTTCTAAGATTTATTTCACCGGGCAATGGAGACTTGATTTTGCAACTGCCAGTAAATAACTGCAACGCAAGCAACACAGTAAATGCTAAATGATTGGAAAGTAGCCATTAATCCCCACTATGCATTTTAGAGGTGCCTGTTTCAGCCCTGAATTGCACAAAATGCAAACTTTGTGCGAGTCACACACTGGTGGATTTAAGGCCAAAGGTTACAGCCAGGCGACACAGGGACCAGACAGGGTACACACAGCGTGACAGCCCAACACCGGGCTGTGAAACCAGACACCCCCAAACCTAACACCAACCTACATATTAACAAGGGCTTTTTGAAACCTCACTGGAGCAACACAGATTCAACACCCAATGTTCATTACTCCCCCCCCCCCCCCTTTAAAAAAAATGTATTAATGTTTTTTTTTATAGAGGGACAGACAGTAGGCTGACAGGAAATGGGGGAGAGAGATGGGGGAGTGACATGCAGCAAAGACCGTCGGGATCGGGGGTCGAACCCGCGGCACACTGCCAGACTCGGGCTACCGGCCAAGGTGCCTGGACCGCTGAGCCACGGCTCAGGCCCCATGTTCCTTACTTGATTGTTGTTTTGTTGAGTAAATGGTAAAACACTTTCAATGCTGCATTTATATAGCACCTGCACCCACCCACACACACACACGTGCACATGGGCTCACTCACTCACTCCGTCACTCACTCACTCTCACACACACACACACACACACACACACACACACACACACACACACACACACAAACACACACACACAAACACACACAAACAGATGGCGGAGGACATCACGCAAGGACAGAACAGAATCGAACCTTGAACCTTCCGATTGTTGTTTTGAAAAGCTACTGGTGGGTGCGTTGACAGAGTGTGACGTCTCTATAGGTGTGAGGGCCCAGATGATGTCCTCACAACGGCCCTCCCTTCAATTATCACCCTGGCAGGGGTTCCACCAGGACCCCGTTTCTGTTTTCCTCCCAGAATCTTCCCCAGTGAGGGGTGGGAGAGGCTTGACAGCAGACGGCTGGACTTTGAATTTCTCTAACTATAAACTTTCATGACAGCAGACAGCCTAAGTACAAATATAATTTATGAAAAGCTGAAGTGAAGTGAAGTCTGTTCACAGACGTTGTTGTAGGATATGTGGGGATTATCTGACGAGGTACCATTTGAGTGGGCAAAACCTTACATATACTAAATAATACAAAATTGTTTATAGGGTCAATATAAGTAAAATAATATAGCCTTTCCACAGGAGTATCTTTTTATATTTTTCCAAAAAGAATACAAACAGCCAATAGCATATTAAAAAAGTTATCCCCCTCACTGGTGAAAATTCCGGGAGGAAATGGGCAAGCACCAGGGTGAGTTGTCCAGTATTCGACCCCCACATCCACATGCAGACCACCTACAGTAGTATCACAATGCCAACTTGTCCAGGGGAGGAGCGCTGAAGACCCCCACCTCCACTGACTGAGGGCTCTGAAAACACCCTATTGTTTACACACACAGCACAAATGTGGGTGGGCACACAGACACACTCGCGCACACACACACACACACACACACACACACACACACACACACACACGGTCAAAACAACTCATTAAAAGACACACACTTAGCAGCAGCCCACTGTTTCAGCCAGGAATGAGCCTCTTCTGTTAATAGGGCCCTGTGGTTTATGGGAGAGACCAATTTATTGAATTGGAGGGTTAGCCCTTAAAGCTGGTGACGCTCATATTTGGAGGAGTAATCTAATGAATGTCTTTACGCTCTAGTGACTTAATAAGAAAATGGTTCAGAGTTGGGGTCTTTGAGAAGTTAAGCTTGTAGGATCAACTATTTTAGAGACAATGCAAAAAGGAGGGAACATTTCGACAATACAAAGTCTTGTTGGCTCAACTTGGCTGACAAAAAAAGAACGCCAATAAATGCACCAAAAAAAGTAGCTAACCTTGACTGCATGTCACTTCCCTTTAAATATAAACACCATGACAGAATTCCACGGGGGCTATAAATAGACTAGTGCGTGTGTGTGTGCGTGTGCGCACACGCACGCGCATGCTTTTCCGGTAATGGGACATAGAGAGTGACCTGTCATGAGAAAGAGACTCAAAGGGTTAGCTCCGGTTCCCCCAGACGACAGCTGAGTGGAGAGGTGCAAACTGGTGGCAGCTCACAGGGTAAGCACATGGCCTGGTCAGGCCCAGCCTGTTTATTTATAACAGAAAGATAGCCCCTTGAATGCAGCACTGTGTCATTTAAGAAGTCTCCTTTCCATACCACGGGATAAGTCGGAAGGGCTCTGAGATCCGTGGTGCCACAACGTATGACGTATCTGGCAAATGTTTGTCTTGGAAGACTGACTCAATGCAGGAAGGGAATATAAGCTAACTTTAGCAATGGCCATCCGTCTAAAAGTACTTACATGTCAACAATATGCGCCCATAACGTTCTACCAAGTTCAACATCACTTTAATGATTCAAATTGATGGTTGAGTTGATTTCATTTTGGAGCCCAGGACTTTTAGGACGGAAGTAACAGCAGCTGTCTGGTAGCTCTGATTAAGCTCTGGTTTCCCCACACTAATGGCAGCAAGCCCGGTTACCTTTTCCCTCCTCTCTCTGGTGCTTGTTTTTGCCTCAGGACCAGCTAATCTGACACCACCTGTTGCCTTGGCCACACTTGCATTGTCCCACATGCTCATAGGCCAGAGCCAGCGCAGTCTGTCAACTTGATTCCCCCCCTATACATGATTAGGTCATCGTTCCAAAGTGTGAGAAAAAGTAGGCTATAAAGTGGCACAAATCTCTGTAAATACTGTACATAGTCAGACTTGCAGTGGAGAAATGCATGCATGCATGTAATATAATTTGAAGTTAAGTAGTGAATCATCTGTGAAGCTGTAATATCACAGATTGCATGTGCCTTCTGAAAATGTCTTCCAGCCAAAGGCAGAATGCCCTCCGTGAGTTATGGCCCGAGGGAGTCATTTCATGTTAGTAAAGCCACTTTCCAATTCCAACAGTTCCCAAGGTCATGCTATTTGGGATTGCAAGCTCATAATTAACTGGGAATTAGCCGGGGGTACATGGTGAGGTTTTTTGGAACGCTAAGCAGCTCCGACATGTTGAGCATCTGAAGCCATGAGTTTGTGAACAGCCTTTGTTTTGGAAACCTGAGATGTTCTTTCTGCTCGGGACATCACAACAAAACCTGCTGCTAGCCGAGCTGCCCTCTTTGTTAAACACCATCTACACATCAAAGACTCTTCTATTTCTTTCCCCTCCCCTCTACTTTTCCCTACAATGCTCTTTTAACTCTTACAACACTGATGAGTGAGGCCTTGAGAAGAACAAACATGGCCAAAACTTTCTTTCATTAATGAAAATATAACAGGGATTATAGCCAGGAGACGAAGTGACGGTGCTCTCCAGATGTTTCGGCACTGCACGGCACAAAAGCTACTTAAAGTAGGTCTGATTTTGACAAGATCATCAAAGTGCAAAGGTCTGGAAATTTGGGAGGAAGTTGAGAGGGTATTCAGAGGTTATCCGTCTCTTTCAAGAGATCCCACGCAACCCATCCATCCTCCCCACTGGAAACTACCTTGACAGCTGTTTGTGAACCTGTGTGTGCACCATGGGAAACACACCACCACGACCGAGGAGGAGAAATCATATCTGGTCTGACTAATATATCCAAGGGCAAGGGACGACGGCCATATATCTCGCAGAGAACGATAATTAAAGTGTTTTTCAATCATGAAGTGCCAGAGTGTTACTTTAATTAGATTTTATGTGTGTACTAGAGAAACTGCCGGTAGTCTATATACGCACGCACACCACGCACACACAGACGCACACCGTGTAATTTAATTATTTCCTTTGATTGGCAGAATCAGCTCATCTTCTACTCTCATTTCTTTTAATACTCCCATATAGCATCCTAAAAGAGGGCCATTGCAAAACGGTGGTGAAAGGTGATGTCAGAAGTGACCACCAACGTAGCAGGAAAACACACAAACACAAACATTTCTTCCTGTTATTTGACGGTCAAACGACAGCAACAAAGTTTGTATTGTTCCTCGTGTTTTGTCTCTCCTCTTTCTATAAGGAGTCGGACATGATTCATTTATTCATGACGTGGGGTGTACTTTCAAACTATGGCTCAACAATTTCATGCAATCACATTCACAATCACTACAAACAACAATATATAAAAAACAAATACGGCTAATGAATTCCCACCAATGTCTTCACCGTTCAATTTGCTGTGGCAGAAGAATGTCATCAGTGGCACAACAATGAATACAATATACCATTCATGCTTTCACCATCTTCCTACAGTTTCCTATGCTAGCATATTGCTCACGTTCATATTGCTCACGTTAATGGTGACATTTTGTATGCATTTGCATACAGGAGTACAGCATGCAGCGTTAAAGTTGGAGGAGCTGACTGGATCAGTTCTATAAGAACAGAGCTAAAGTCTTAATATGCAATCATTCCTGTGTCATTTGCATGCATCCCAAACACACAATGAGTTATCGATTTAATTATGCAGGTCTATGTTGTTATTTACACAGCTAAATCCTGTTAAGGTTCTGGACGGGAACCCCTTTTGGTGTTTTAACTAAGCATTTTGTTATACTTTAGCTATTGAAAAATAGCAGATCTACAAGCTCATAGCGTGCCACCGAGTGGCGCGCTACGAGCTTGTAGGTCTGCTATTTTAGAAAAATCGTGAAAATGCGGCACACATCTTTGAATATATATTCTTTCAGGCCTAATTGGGTTATTTATCCATTTTATTGTTTACGGACAGAGCCTCAGAGAAAGCAGTGTTAAGTGCAGCGAGGGGGAGACAGTGTGGAGGAATCGATCGGTCAGGTGACTTGCAGAAGCTTCCCTGCACCTCCTCCTCCTCCTCCTCCTCCTCTTGCATCTATAGATGCCAGGGGAGAACAGAGGTGGAATTCCTCTGGCCGATAAAAATACCTCAGGAGCTGCGTAGCTGCAGGTGTTATTACACCCTCCTTTAGAATCAGAGGCCCTGTTGGGTGTGTGTACAACTGGCCTGGGCTGGGGGGGGGGGGGAGGTTACACCATTCTGAGTCTGCCAGCACACGTGTGGTGGCATTTCAAATGTCCCCCACCTCAGAGAAGTGATAGGTTTATATTGTTGCTTTACTCTGCGTTATGATTTAATACAATCCCTACGTTTACACTAGGCGGGATCATCGTGAGGCCAGGGGCCAGTCAAATGCGCGAAATACCAAAGTAGACGAAGAGATCCTATAGGCAACCAGGAAGTGCAGCCCGGCATAGATATATCAAAGATTATTAATTTATAACGATGGGCGATCTTCATTGGAGCCACTAGAGGCGAAATGGTGCAGTTCAGTGCTGCTGGAGTGGAGCTCCACAGATTGAACCGAACCACACACACATGTATTGTAACCACCAGCAACAACCAACGGAGGTATCGGCGCTCCACAAAGGAGAAAAACGCTTTTTACTTTCTTACTTTTTGTGCTTGACTCGAGTGACAAAACAAATCCACGGAACCCAGGCTATGTACGTTTGAAACGGAATGTGAAACCAATTTGGCCAACATATTATTCAAAGATGCTTTTGTCCAAAACCTTCCAGAACGTGCTGCTACCCCAAAGAGTTTCCAGATCTGCCTTTATACAAAGACTCACTACAGTATGGGCTAGCTGGCTGCAGGGCAATGTTCCTCACGCCTCCCCATTTGAGGTTAGCAACAGTGGACCAGAACCCATAAACGCTGAAGAAAGCCAGGCTTGAAGTGGCAGCGACACAGCCAACCATTGCTCAGCACAGTGGCACACCCACATCAGTGCAACAACACACACAAAAATGGATTCCGCATGCCTTTAAAGTTAAACAGTTCAGTCTTAGACACAGTGAGATCTACCAGGCCTTTAGAGCTTATTTGGGTAGAGAAAATGCATTACAGATTCGGAGATTCAGGGTTGAATGACATTAAGTTTTCCATTGCCCTTAACGCTTCCATTATTCGTCAACATTTTAGAGATATACGACTATGATCCACTTGTATTTAATGACCAAAGATAGTCATGAATGTTATGAAGAAAATCCACCCATGCTTTAGCTAGCAAGCTGTGACCTCAAGCATTAACCTAACAAGGGACTTTTCTCCAGGTTCGCTTCCATGTTTAGCAAAGGAAGTGATTTATTTCCCCCCAACTCAAGGATCATGGCAAATCTTAACCACTCGCCCCAAAAATGCTAGCGAGTGTTGGCTCTTTAACGTCACTTTAAAGCAGGGAAATGGGAAACATTCCTGAAGCCACTTATTTGGTTTTAGCCTGTGAGAGAGGGGATCAGGTGCCCACTTTGTCTGCACGAAATGCCTCGTCTCTGATTGGCTCTAACCATCTCCATTCTCTCCATTAAACCCTTGGATTTAGACTCCCCCTGTCACCCTCTGACAAAGGATCAAGGAGCTGGGCAGTGGCGAACCATGGGATTATCTCTTCTGGAGGCTGGGTCGTGGTGGAGAATCCTGGAGGATCCCAGTGTGTTGTGAAGGATGGGTTTCACCAGGTGCAGAGTACCTTGGCTGGGGTCAGAATACGCCAATTTTACACCTTATTTTACACTAATAATGGCTAAAAGGTCTTGCTCATGTTTCCTCCCATGATATCAACTATTGTTTTTTTATTGTGCGGCCTGTGACAACAATTCTACACCTTTGCAAGCTAATAAATCGGGGCGGAGGAGTTCTAGTGTATGTAAGGACCCAAAGAGACAATCCTCCTTCTTGTTACTGAGGTGGTTTTTATGAGAAATATAAATTGGCTAAAAGTGGCGTAAACTTTTAACAAGTCTTGGCAGCTGTTGTTTAAACAGTAGAACTTTTGCACAAGGAGTATACGCTCCTCACGCTGTTGTTAATCCATCCAGTTTTACAAACAAGAAGGAAAAGCCCAGCCAAGCTTTGAGTGAGGGTAAGTGCAGACTCTGGATAAGCAAACCGAGAGTGCAGGATAAAGATATGGTTATGAATTAGGACGGGGGAAAAGCTGTTGGATGGGAGATAACCACCACTCTTGTCCAAGGTCAACAAAGGACTGTGAAATTAGATGTCAGTGCATCATTCACTATTTCACTTGGCTGCCATCCAGATCTTAAACGGCATAAGTAAACCATGTTAATACATGCAAATACAAAGAGTGTACACACACTGGCTTTTTTTCTTTTGCAAACCTAAGTAATTAAATGATTTGACCTGAAAGATCTTCGTCAGGTACCTCCAAATAGCCTACATCCAAATAAATCATAATCAAACCTAACCTTGTAGGCAGCATGACAGGTTGCATTTCCATCCATAGGTAATGCCCGAGTTATTTTCATGTAAGATCTTTAATTGAGGGATATTGCCCCATTAAAGTATTGCAGCAGTGCTCATGGTTAGACATTAAGATACAGTAGCATGCCATATTTGTCTTCTAACAGCAAAATGACGTTGACCAATTACAAAGACTAAAGATTCTTACTGTCTAGACCATTTCCCTGAGGGGATCAGTCTACCTGACAGACTGAAAGGTAGGTACTGTATACAGTGATGTGGGTACACCTGTGTTGAGTCATACTTTGATTACCGTGGCTATATCCAGTCTGGAACAAAGATAGCTTCATAAAAGACACCAACGGGACTCAAGTACAACTCTACACCCAATTCCTTGCAAAAGATGTTGTTGCTGTTGAGTGGAAATCCTGTATGTCCAACAGACAACAGCATTACCTTTCATGAAATGGAAAGATTTAAACCACTTTCAACCTGGCGGCTCTATTTTGAGCATATCATTATTAGGTGATTTTTCATGTAGATGCATGTAGATCTGCTATTTTCTCTACTTTTGCACTCATACAAAGTGCAAAAGTATATATATATATATATGGCAGAAAATAATATACTATTATGGAGATTACAAGGTGTCTGGCCGACAATGTGGCTTTTTTTGGTTTTTTTGCGAACCAAAGTAATTTAATGATTTGACCTGAAAGATCTTCGTCAGCACAATGAGAGACTTGAATGAATGTCTCACAGGAGACATTTAAGTGTTCCGTTTCCAGCCGGTGAAACAGAACACAATAGTGACACTAATGTTTGGACAGTAAGTGAGATAAGAGAGCCTTCCCTTTCTATTATCCTGACAACAATCCCATTGTCCCGCATGAACTCAGAGGAAGGAATTCCCCCAGACTGGACCACGCCTGCTGGGTCTATACAGTAAAGGCAAGCCAGATAAAACCCCAGTGCTAAATTAAACATTTCCCTCGCTTACATGCTCTGCTCTTCCTCTCCTTCCAAGCCCCAAAATAAACCACACCTTTTTAAAGAGCTTGGAACAATAAGAAAAATGAAAACACAGCATTCAGTAATATAAACAAACTGGTTCACTATAAACAAGCTTGAACGCGGGATATA
This sequence comes from Protomyctophum bolini, assembly GCF_963924005.1. Lineage (NCBI taxonomy): Eukaryota > Metazoa > Chordata > Actinopteri > Myctophiformes > Myctophidae > Protomyctophum > Protomyctophum bolini. Next base: position 21,450,974 of record NC_137866.1, read on the forward strand.
TTGATACTGTGACTTACATTAGTCATTCACATCCTGCTGGCGGAGAAAGAAGCTTGATTGCTTGAACATGCACAGCGAGAGGCATGATGTAAGCCTTGCATTTCATATATGCCGGTTAAACACCGGCAGAAACGGAAGGTCCTCAGAAATATTCCGCTGTGGTTGTGTCTGAACTAATGAGCAAAAGCCCCACCGGCGTCCGGTAATTGGAACCAGCAACTTTTACTGAGGCCGGTCAATACAGACATGAACCCCATGGGCCCACTGGCACTTTAAGCAATTAAACCATATATTTCATTGACTGGAGTCCCACGGGAGTCTGTACTCTAATTAGCAGATCTACAAGCTCAGAACGAATTTCAGCATGAGACGTGAGCTAGTAGATTTGTTGTCCCATGACATCTATATATCCTTGCACATGTTTCAGTGTTTGTTCCACAACATTAACATGCAATGTTAGAAGATATATTGTTCTGTCCATAAACCCTTCTGTCTTCAATTATGACTGTTAAATCACTGTTAAATTGAAAGTTTTGGTTCTTTCTAACCTGTTTTAGCTCTCTAAAGCCCAAACCACACCAAATGGTCGGGTTGGGACAAAACGGTTTTTAAGGTAAACCACACAAATGCAACTCATTGAGTTGCATTGGTGTGGTTTGGGCTTAACCCTCTAAATGGAGAGCATAGAGAGCACAGGAGATGAATAATTTACACTTAATAATATCATAAATAGTTCCGGCTATATGTACACTCAGGAGGATGCAATTGGCCAGCTAGCAGACCTTAAGGCAGCTGTGTCCAAAGTGCGGCCCGCAGGCCAAATGCGGCCCAGGGGCGGATTTTATACGGCCCGCAGCTTCATACCTGAATTGTATTATGAACGGCCCGCCCTACAGTATGTGACATTTTTACATTAAAGTTTTTTAACCTGGGGATTTCCCAGAGTATAATTTGTCAGTGTTCCTTGTTCGTTGTATTTATTCATTTATTTTACCTTGTTTGCTTGGTTACACTAGTAATGTGACGTAAGGCTGAAACAAAGGCTGAGATACACTTTTTGTTCACAGCACAGACCTGACAAAAGACCATTGCTATTAAATATTGATGACAGTTGAATAGAATCGTTTAAATCCGAAGCTAAATTATGTAGTTGGCCCCTGGGTGTATTAATATTTTCTAATATGGCCCCCCAAAGTTTGGACACCACTGCTTTAAGGCCATGATCAGGCAAACCATAAACAAAGTCTGAGAACATCCACCTCTCAGTGGTCGACAGACACATTTCACCTGTCCTCGTAATTCAAAGGCCGGCCCTAATTTGAAGGTGCTCTTACACCTACAAAGACATCTGTTTGCCAGAGGTTTATGCAACGATACAAGACAGCAGGAGGGCTAGCCTGCCCATTCATTGGAAGCAGATGTGATGGATTCATTTCCTACTATAATAAGAGGTAATTACAGGCTCTGTTGTGTCCTTGTGAAAATGCACTGAACTCTAGTGGTTGATCAGACAGTCGGCCAGGTAAGAGAGAAGGCAGTGAAACTAACTGCACTCTGCTCCACATGTGACTCATCACCACTGCTAACAGACAAGCCAGCACAAGCCAGTTCATGACCTTTCAAGGGAAAAAGGGAAGAAAGAAGATAATTTGCGCCTCAGCTTTCACCAGCAAGCTTACGTCACTGCTTCAGATCCTGCATTCCATTCTCTATATAAAGCTGTGCCACCTCAGCCTGTAATGACACTGTAAGAATACAAGCTTTTGTTCAGATAATCTAAAGCACCTCTGACTCTGAGGTGGAGGTTGCATTGTATTTCCCCAATACAATCATGTGAGTAAATATTCACTCCTTCGCACAGCTCCAACCTTTCCTGGCCAGATGGATGAATAGTGCAGACTGGCTCTCAGAGACATTGCACTCATCTCATGGTTGAATTGACTGTGAAGATAAATGCTACCTGGCTGTCATTGGCCATGAACAAACTTGTCTGTTCTGATATTTCTGAAATTGGTTTTCCATTCATTCTCCCTCGCAGCATGGAATCCCTGGTGAAACAGACTGAAGTTAGATATGTGCCCACAAGCGCAGACCTTGTGTCTGTGCCAGGGAATCTTGACTACAGTCTCGTCTTCGTGCCAAATCTAGGCCCCTGTGTAGCCCTGTCTCCATCCTTTGTGCCCAAGGACAGTGTGATAATAGTGGCCCACCAGGGGAAACCTGTGCAGAGGACAGGGTCCCTTCATCCTGGCATTGATGAAACAACCTCCTGCAAGCACTTACAGTCTACAATAAATCACACAGGCCCTCAGTTCAGGGGAAGAACCATTTAATTACCCCTTTTAAAAGCAATAATTGCACCACTTGGCGAGAAGAGGTGATGAGATGGATATGAACTAGTGGGGGAAAAATCAACAAGAGTGGTCAGGATCCTCAGCACAGATGAGCACATCCAATAGATTAAATTGTTAAACTGAAGATCAAGAAAATAATTCTAAAGATTACTCATAAATGGATGCCAATCAGGCGCGGAGATATACAGTAGGGGAAGCAGGGGAAGCAGTTGCATCAGGGGGCCCGGCGGCCACTCCTACCGTAACCGTAGTACACTGTAAACTCTCTCTCTCTCTCTCTGGCTCTCTGTCCAACAAACACATGCTGTTAAGTTACCGCGACTAAGACTACATTTCCTGTCAATATTAACCAGTGTAAAATATAGTTCATTGGGAGGTATAAAGGCAGACGCTTTATTGTGAAGGGCCCTTCGCCGGAAAGAGTGTTTCCGCTGCTTTACTGGCTCGTCTGGCTGCACGTTACAGAGAGAGTACAGAAGTGTTCGCTCCGGTCTGTCCGGTGTTGCTGTGAACAGTTTTAGCACTGCAGACTCTGCAGTCGTCTGGTTGGTAAAGTTGAGTTTTGATTCTTTGAACAGTCAAAACAAGACATAAAGGAACAAAAGAACCACAGACCCTTTCAAAAGAGAGGGCAAGATAGATGGAGTAAAGGTGGCATTGGAAATGGAACCACAACAAACACAACAGCTCCATCCACACTGAGTGGAGGAGGTGAGTGAAGTCGCATACCGGTGAAAGACAACAACAGTAAACACAAAGATGAACACATGCCAAGTTGCCAACGTTGACTTTACCACTTGAGACTGTACTTAATCAACTTTCCAGAATCTCGAAGCTGTCCCATTCATTGTCACCGCCACAGACGGCAGGCACAACTACATGTGAGTGGCAGCCTAAACCCTGCAGTATTTCGATTAGCTCCGTTTGGAATGGTTACGGAGCTATATTTCGATATGTAACCTGTGAGCCTACAGTATGTACAGTATATGCATTGCCTCGGGTAAGCTGCAGCTGAGCAACATTTGAGGGTTTTAGTGGTACGGTCCCGTTCGGTGTTCACAGCGGGGGGGGGGGGGGGGGTAATAGGGGGGGAGGGTGGGAGCGGCATGGGCTGTCAATCTCGCATCAAGGCCCGTGGGACATTCCCTCCGCCAGTGATGCCAATCAATCACCGCCATGATCTGTCATGTCTGTGAACAAACTACATCTGCAAATGATCAACAGCTGGTTTGTATATAACACAATAGGTCAGTCCCATCACAGTAATGTGATGTGGTGACTGGTGAGCACATTCTCAGTGGTCACTGGCTAATTACTGTGAACTTCATTTGTTTGTGATACATCGATGACATATTTCATCTCTATTCTAACGGTCTCGGTTTTGAAGGAAGGCAGTGATTAGTTTTCCCAGAAGATGAATACATGGTAGCTGTAATTGTACTCCATATAAAGCGAGTGCCTTCCTGTTCTCCCCGATGAACAGATGAAAGGCACTAATCGGAACTAGATAAGCCAGCCCTAAAACAGAGTGTATTTGTATAACAGCTGAGTCCCGGGAATCAACAGATGGTTTGGGTGCAGAGAAAATTATATACGTCCACTTTTGTAAGAAACCACAGAAATTCCCTTTGCCTAACCGACATGGCCAACATCCAGCCTTCAACCAAGCCTGCCAGGTATTGGGTTGACTATTCTATATCTAGAACACTGTCAAACATGGATGCTAAGCTACAGTACTCAAATCAGTGAGTTGGTTAGGGCGTGAAGCCTGTGTGTCAATATTTTCATTGGATTGACTCAAGTAGGGAAACTTTTCTATCCGAAATCCTTATATGGCGAAGATACGGAAACCGTTTCCTAATGACTACATTTGACAAAGTGTCTGAACTTAGAACATAAAGTAATGAGTTTGTAGTAACCAGTATGGTGCACCAAGTTGCGATTTTTATCTGGTGAATTCACATTCCCTGCTTATCAACGGATAGATTTTCCCTCCCAAACATTCTCACAACATCTATCAATCTGCTCCAGCATCTCCCTGTTTCACAACAAACCACACACCCCCCGAAATCTGGTTAGTGTGAAATTTGTGGTAATTTAATGTGCTTCGCACGTCTCCAGTATAGTGTTGTACAACTAAATCTGGTAATTTATCTGGTATTGTCTGAAGGGGGTGCTGAGAAAGGCCACAGGGTCTTCAAAATCAATAGGATTCATCCTGTATCTGCCAACATTATGAGATATACAGTATTATGTGCAAATTTGACATTTTGGCCTGTGGGTGCCACCACCTTAGGCCAAAACCAGTACGGTTCATTATCTGCAGAGTGGGAACTGTGAAGGTTCACAGCTAAAGATCATCTTATTATTATTAATGAACTATGAGAAAGTAGACATTTTTGGCAATGGTGATGTTAGCGGAAGGACCATGGGGTCACCAAAATCAGTAGGAGCCATCTTCTTTGGATTATATTATGAAGGTACACAGCAAAGTTCATGACAATCCATCTGGAACTTTTTGAGATATGTTGTTCTATGTGTAGGATGCACCGACCAAAGTAAGAGAGTAAGAGAGTGGCGACACTAGCGTCGACTCCCATGGTAACAATGGAATGTGGAAAGTGCTCATTCTATCTTAATGGGATAGTTCCAATGTTTGGAACTATAGCCCATAGGCACCCGCTTTGCGGCGAGATCAAAGCGTGTCGCAACTCTCTTACTAGATTACACTGGGACAGACCAACCAACCGACACAAAGATCTGCTGCTAACAGGGCTAAAAGATTATCTAGAAAAACATGTTCTCTGCTTATAGCCAAAACTATATATATATATATATTGTTCTACATATCTCTGCGATTTGATATACAACTTAAATTATATTTTCATTAGAAATAGAGTATGTGAATAAGTGTATTTCAATCAAAGAGCTTTTCCACGATGAGATAGTTTGGCTTGCAACATCAAAGTCAACGAACCTGGATGGAAAATATTACCAAGCAAACAGGTCCTCTCAGCTGAAACAGAACTGCAAATATCACAACCTTACTGTGAGAGGAATAATAACAACGGGTTGTGGAATTGGCAAGGCTCTTTGCGATGAAGTCCAAGAGAATTTATGAATTTCTATTTCCAACACATTATTTGCCAAGTGAAAAAAAACGTATGGGTGCTTCTGTGCAGTTTTGACACCAACATCTCTGAACAGATGGCAGCCACTCCAAGTGAATTATATTTCTCTCTGGAAGACATCAAAACAAAATGTCCCATTCCCAGCATGTTTACTCTATATGAGGGGTTTACTAAAGGTGCAGGGGAGGTATATAAAAGTTTTATTGGTAAGACAGGAATGACTCAAAGGAAGATAGACATGATTGAAGATTCAGAGATTTTCAAATCCAAACATACCTCAGAGGCTCAGAGAGAGCATAAGCTTAGGAGTGAAGGAGACAAAAGTTGGGGTGGGTGGGAACGGCGGAAACACAACAAATATGGCGGGTTATTACTGTTGGTATGTATGGGACAGGACATGCACACAGGAAAGCCTGAGTAAACTTTGCTCCGGGGGAAGTGCATGTGCTCCTCTTGTCCTGCAGATAATTCCAGGTTTCATTTCCTCAACAGGATGACAATTGAGCAAAAGGCCAGAAAGTCTCGGACCATCACAAATCACTGCACTAAAACAATGGGATCCTGCCCACGTCTGAACCACAGACGTGGTTCAGACCTTTTTCCTGAGGACCCCTGACCCTAGTTTGAGAACCACTGGCACTTCTCTAAAAGATATATTTCCTCCACCCTTGTTCTTCAGGGTATGGTGAAGTGTTGCACGTTGACAGAGGCGATCATGCAGCCAGGGCAGGAAATGAACAAAGATGATAAGATACGAAAGCCAAGATACGGGTGTTCGCAACAACTCAGGTAGCAACAGTACAGTGTATCTACTAAAAACAGTACTAAGAACAGTGCTAGAGTAAAAAGGGGTGGGTGCAGATGAGGGGAAAGAAAGAAAGGTGTGAGTGAGTGTTTGTGTGTGTGTGTGTGTGTGTGTGTGTGTGTGTGTGTGTGTGTGTGTGTGTGTGTGTGTGTGCGCACGTGTGCGTGCTTGGGCATGTGCATGCGTGTGTAGTGCACTGCATGCGCAGCAAAGAGAATGAGTTGTTATGTCTGATGGTACAGCTGCTGACATGCTAACACAGAACAGAGCGGTGTTGCTCTCACAGGAGTTTTATCTCCTACCTCTCCAGTGGGCCTCTTCAGTGCAGCATGAGAAAGGGGCAGAGGAGGAGGGGCTCATGTGCTGACATGAGAGCATGAGCACTGAGCAGGTCAACTCAGAGACAAACTGAGACATATTTTGGCAGTGGCTTCAAAAGTTACCTGTTTGCCCAACCTTTTGCTGTGACACGGTTACTGTACCGTTACTGTACACCTATTGTACCGATATTCTGTGTCAGCACAGTGCCGTCACGAGCTGAGGCGCCAGCTACTCACAATCTTGCAGGCTATTTCCGGCATCATGTGCCACACAAATTAGGTTTTAATAAAATGTAATGAATTGCATTTTAAGCGCTTTTCCAAGTGTTCAAAGCGCTTTACAATGGCTCATTCATACATTGGGAGGTTTTGAGATATATGGTTGGGGGAGAAATGATACAGTACATGAACATCTCAACTGAACAAAACTGAACTGACTGTCATATAGGCAGCCCAAGAGGCTGAGGTACATCGGTAAAAGGACCATCTGCTGCTACATGCCTTGCCCATTTTAGGAGCAAAGAAAGACAAGTTAATAAGAAGTTATTATTAGTGTTTTTCTTTATGTCTTTTGACTCATACACTGAGGAATTAAACCAAATGAAAAACTGCTCCAAGCCTAAGGACATAATATGGAACAAAAAGGAAGCTACTCTGTTTGGCAGGTACAGGCTTGTCTCACATGAAAAAGAAGCACACAGCCAAATCTGATATATTCTTTTGCCTGTGAAAGCGTAATATCTGAGTTAAGGGAACACCCCAGCGTTGACTGCATGGAGAGGCTACTACTGTGTCTGTGGTCAGTCCAGATAAGAAACATTGAGGATTATTTGTTATGGGATAGCAGCAGGGTCAAACTCTGTGTTAAAGCCTCGGAAGAAAAACTAACGTGCACTCGCAAAATCCATTCCGTCACGCACAAAAAAAAGCCTTGTTGAAAATGAGGGCAGCAAGTTAAGCGGATCTGTAGAAGGTGGGAAAAACCATAGTACAAGACAATGCATGAGCTCTTCTGAGCAATAAGTAGAACACCCATGGGCCTTCACATCAACGCCACTAGAACAGACAATGGGAGGATTCAATAAGGCACAGACGTCAATAAAGTGCTTTCAAAGCGAAAGTGCAATACCGTTAACTTAGCATTTGAATGAATCGCAAAAAGTTAGAGAACAAGCTTTGAACTGGAATAGAAAAAGTTTCACATCCATCAGCTTGCTGGAGGCTGAACAGACTCTATATACAGTCTGTTCAGACTCTATGCTAGTCTGTTTTCATCAGTCCCACCAAATCAAATTCAAAATGTAAAGGCCGCTGCTTCCCAACTCTATCTATCAGAATGCACGCTGGGTACCGCAGTGAATCCTATCCCCTAGGTGATTTTCAGCTTAAATACTTTTAATGGAAAGATAAGGAGATGTATGGGAAAAGGGCTTGCTCTGAGTCTCATCTTTTTCCTATAGTAGGGAATGGGATTTGTCTTTGTTAACTCATACAAGTGTTCAGTAATGTCATTAACGTGCGGCTATGTCTGCCCAGACTCTTACAGTAAAAGACTGGTGCTGAGGGGAGGGTCTGACTAGTTTTCAGTAAAAGACTGGTGCTGAGGGGAGGGTCTGACTAGTTTTCAGTAAAAGACTGGTGCTGAGGGGAGGGTCTGACTAGTGACTACTTTGTTGCAGGCTGGAACAGACAGAGGGCATTGTCCTCAAGACAATCTGTGACCTCTCCATGAACTCATGACTTTGGTTTATGACACCTCTAGCTCCATAAAACAGTAATATAAAGGGAGGGAATATATTGGCCTAGGCGTGCCCTACTCAAGTAGTATATAATGTATGAAAATGTGTAGTTTGGATGATTATCGCCTCTTGTGCCTTAATTTGATCCATGAAGTAATAATGTGTCTAAAATCTACAACTTTGCCTGCAAAGAAGATTTAACTTCCTTTTAAATGTAAGCACAGTATGCCTTCTTTTTTTATAGATGTATACTGCACATATCCTATTGATCTGAAGCTAATTCCCCCCCCACCAGTTCTGAGTATTGAATTGCTCCTAAGGTTTTCTTTTTTCTGCTAACACTAACGAAGTATAGACGTATACTGTAGCAATCAAATAATTTATGCTAAAGTACCACCCGCACATCCCCAACAGAGTGTGTGTGTGTGTGTGTGTGTTACATCACACAGATGTCAATAGAAGCACGCAAATAGCCAACCTCCTCCTCTGATCTCCAAACATCCACAACTCAAAATGAAGGAACAGAATAATTACATCCAAAGAGAAAAATAAGAAAATTAATAACATTATCCAAATATGGTTTTGCATATGAATGTAGAATTGTCACATGATGAAAGTAAGACATTGTAAAAGTAACACAGGACAGATAAAGAGTTTAAGCTTTGAAACTACTGTAGGTTTGGTCAAGTATCATAGGAACAGATGAGTGGGTTGCTCAAACGCTGCAGCAGAGAGGTGGTTTCAAGGAAATCGAATACACTAGTATGGACTCTAGAGGAAGTGGAAGTAGCTGGTCTCTAGTTGCAGTAGGCAGCACCAGGAATATGTGTACACATGAATATGTTAGCACATGCATGGCACCTCTGCAGTACCAGCTGAGCTGCAGCTGTGTTTGGAGTCTGCCCTCAGTCAGACATGGAAGCAACGTACATGAAAGCAGAGCTATCCCACAACCACAGAAGACACTGTATTGTGAGGAGACATCTGAGGGAAGGGGGATGTTTGCAAAGATAAGGCACGGTAAAAGCAAACCCTTTGAGCGAGGGATGTACTGCAGGATAACCCATCTAAAATGCACACGGTCGCTTTTAATCTCAATAAACCGAACCCAGGCCTTCCAGGCTGTTATCAATCGTAATCACATAATTAAAAATGTGAATTCAAGCGGGAAATATCAATCCTGTTGATGCATTCACATGAAAGCATGGACTTTTGAAGAGAGTAAACTTTCAATCAATTTTGGCCCCGTCATTTCTGAGCTCGGGTGACGTTCAGACTCGCATGAGAACAGCCGAGATGCCCACTTGCATAAGAAAAGAGTCATGAATTGAAAGCGGTGGGTTTTTAGGAAATGGGGTGGTAGGGGGGTGCTTCAAGTGTCTAACCTTGGCTGTGAATAAATCATGAGGAGGCCCTGCTGAATGAACTGTGGAGCAGAGTTGGGTTCAGAGTCCTCACCTCTATGACCTCTACACAGGCAGGCTCCAGTCACACCTCACTGCAGAGTCAATAACAAATGCCAATGCGCCTGCTGGGCAGCCTGCGCTCCATATGTACCTACCTAGTGAGCCTGAAGAAGAGCGAGTCACTTCAGAACAGTGTCCCACCACCAACCCTGTCTCTTGAGGCTATAACTCAACAATGCAATGTTTACTGAGCCCAGTCTTCTACCAATTATCCCCATGGGGCTTGGGGATGCGGAGGGGGGTGGGGGTGGGGGATAGACCTTCTTCAAACTGTGGAATGGAGCTGGTGTTTGCACTGCTGTGCTCCAAGGGCCCCTTCAAATCCTCATTGACTCTGAATTGGAATTAAACACCAGGTAGAACGCCCTCGAATGCAATCCACTGCGCATACTGACTTCCCTTCAATGGACAAGCCTGCCCACTGCCACCAGACCAAATTATACAAGATCAAAATGTTATTGTATAAGTTGTGCTTGTAAGCAGTGGAGAAAGGGGTGGGTTACACAATAGATGACAATGGCACACACACAGACACACACAGCCTACAGACAGGGGAATCCAGGGCACCCGGCGCCCCCCGATCTCCAGTCCTCCCCAATGAAGTAAGGGACACTTCTGACAGTCTATACTGGGACATGTCTATGATCCAAAAGTGTCTGCAGTTCAACTGCAGACACTTTAGTGCTGCTCACACTCCTGATGTCATTCACCAGAAAACAAAGTGACTCATGCTCTGTTGTTCACATGATGATCAAGATAGGCCTCAAAGCAAGGAGCACCACAATCTGTCCTATACAAATATTTTTGTATGCATAGCTGCTTTCAGTAAATTTGTTTAAAAAAAATAGCTGATCTACAAGTTCTCAATAATGTGTCGCATCACAAAGTTGATATTTTGTAAAATCTTGTGTTCAGTTCACCTATACCAGTAATTACATGCCTATAAAAGGGACACCAGGTTAAGAGGGATTAAAGAGCATACAGTGCTCTCCCTCGATTAAGTACTACTGATGGTTCATGGCAGGATGTATGTAATTAATCGCGTGACTGAGTGACCTTGACATTCCTTCCAGATGGTTGAATGGAGGTCCGTAGTAACACCAGTACACACGCTAAATTGAATCAAAGAGACAGAGTCAGGCGGGCCTCAAACAGCCAAAGTTCAAACTCTAAATGCAAGAAACAGATGCTCCTGGTTGCAGATAATTCAATTATCCTGCTATCGTTATGCCCAATAACAACACTGTGGCATAGCAGGTCATTTAATATTAGCTTGGACATTGACAGCAATCGCAACATCCCACCTGGAATTTTGGGATTTGTTTTTATTACCGCCAGGCTGGAACGGCTGTGGGCGGGGATTATGTTTTCGCTCCCGTCTGTCCATCTGTTAACAGCTAATCTCTGGACCAATCGGCATAAAACCTCCACTCAATGTTTGAGGGGCGGCGATAGCCCCTCCAAAATCTGGCTTTCACTCGTGACGTCATGTGGCAGCCAAGTCTATGGATGTTTAATGTTTGCTTTAAGCAGCCCCCCTCCCCGGGACAGCCAAGTCTATGGACTTTTTATGTTGGTTTTCAGTATGCTCTGTGGCAGCCACAGTAAAAGGCGCCCCTCACTTCACAAGTGTGATTTTATTTTAAATCAGCCTCAAAAGCAAATTCACTTAAACCCATATGTTCCGTCACACATAGATGACTGCACCTCAACTAACACAGCTCTCAGTATGCAACCCAGTCTGGTGGAGATCTGCACTCAGAGGAGTGCACATTTCTATTTCTAAGGCATAACTTTGTGGAGGTTATGTATCTCACATCTTATCTCACTGATTGGGAGGATAAGATCATGTGGTATCTGCTTGATAGGCTGATAGCACATAGCTATATGATGTTGAATGCATTGTGTATAATAACCTGTCATTCATAAGCTGTTTTGCACTGTCAACCACGTGAGTGGTCCTTATAGTCTGCTGAGAACTTTTGTCTCTTTGGACCAATATCACCAAGACAAATTACTATGCATTCAAATGACCGAGATAAAAAGTGATTATGATTAATAAAAGACCCTTGATTTATTCTGGAGGCCAACACTGTATGATGTTGTAAACCTTGAATCCTACAGTATGTGACTATGTGTCATGACTGCATGACAGGTGAAAGGTTTAGTCAATGTCTGCTCTCTGCTATAGTCCCTTTTTGTGTTATCCTTTTTGCCAATGTCTTACTATACCTTTGTGCCGTTTACATTTCTGACTAATAAAGTATTCAATCAATCAACAATCAAGCATCATCAAAAAACAACATTCTACCATTTTCTAAGTATTTCCTTGTGAGCAAACAGAATATCAACCACACCAACTGGTGCCGGCATTGGAGGGCAGAGAGGTGCAAGGCCACACATTATCCATCATCCCAGACCCAGTGGTAGATGGTTCTCACTCAGAGCAATGTTCTATTATCCCATATCACATATGATACACTAGCCTAAACACCGACTACAGCAATATGAAGAGGAACCCATTTCATGCTCAAGGATGATTCATTTTGCTACTGAATGCCAAACCATACAAATTCACAGTGTGAGTTAATTGAATCAAATCAGAAACAGTAGCCCACGGAAATACCAGCGGTACTACTGGACAATTTCCCAGCAGGAGTAGAGTAGATTTAGGATAGCCCCATGACATTGAACACCTGATTTACATTTGTTTATTATTATTTTGTTACAACGTTGTTTTTTGTATTATTATTCCCTTGGCTAGATTAATTTATGTTGACTAAAGTGAGGTGACGTAAGGTGCAAGTTTGAGAAAGTTCAAGGCAAACTCCAGTGCGACTATGAATAGCTTGTTTCTATGGACAGAATTAGATCACCTTCACGCCACTCGAGATCCTAGACTAGTTCGTCAGATTACTTTAAAAAGCATCTTTGTAGTATAGCCTATAGTCTGATGTTACTGTGTGGTTTGGAATCTTCAGCCCGCACTTGCAAGTGTGCTCCACTACCAGACCGCACTATTTTACTGAACAAAAATAGTATCACTTGTGCTTTGACTTTAATAGGACAGCAGGCTCTGATTTCTAAGCTCTTTGCGTATAAAATGAATAAAAACACCATTGCAATCCCACTTTCAAAAAAGTTTAAAATATTACAAATTAGAATAATTAAAATACTTACTTTTACCAGTTGGCATGAGAGTAGCAAACTGAGAATAAGTCCAGAGATCGAACGGAACCGAGTGCCCATTTTCCACCAACCCAGCACAGGCTGCAAATGCTGGGGAAAGGAAAATCAAGGTCCTTCGCTCCTGGCCACTGGGGTAGTGTGTTGTATGTAAGCACCTTCTTAAATGTTCTTTTCTATAAGAAAAACAAACTGCTCCTGTGCGTCCCGCACCCGGTGGGACTTCATCAACAATTAGCGATCCTCTAGTGTTTTCTTCTGAGTGAAAATCAAAGCAAAACGATGTTTAAAATGCGCCTACTAGTCGCTCCACTTTCTCTTGCGCTCCAAAACTTCGACTTGTTATGCCAGGGCAAGTCACTGAGAAGTCCGACGCTGGGATACACATACACGAGCGCTCTGCCCCGAGTAAAAGGCGGAATGGAATTCGGGGAGTGCTGAAAGACAGTTAATCCCAAAGCGACGAGACGCCACCTAGACCTCCAAGGGCCGGCCTTTACATGATCACATCATCATGCTCCAATTTGGATCAGAATATAGATATAGGCTATACTGTAAATCCTACCACCGTGACCTTCCCAAATGTCAATTTAACCTACAAATGTAACAAAAATGTAAAGTGTACATTTTAACTGAGAACAAATGATAAATTACCACATAACTTTATAATTGTCAATCAGAACTTGGACAATGGACATGTTTAAGAATAATTGAGAAAGATATTACGTTTTTTTTGTGCCGTCTTGAGTATAGGCTATGTCTGATTTAGCATAATGCTCATTGTTTATACACCTGAACAACACATTTTAACCCACCCCCAGGCCCCAATAAATAAATTACCATGAGCTTGGAATAAACACCCTTAAGACCTTTTTATTTTTGGCAGGTATTCCAATTTCCAAACAACTTAGCCTACTGACATTTTCTGGATTTCCCTGAGCTTTATTGCCCTCTGTCGGTCATAGAAGGTGCATCGCACATTTAGGATATAATTGCCTGCCCTATTGTATTTTTCAAGCAATAGATACGGTACATCACTCCAACATCACGGAAAAGCTGGGGCATAATTCTCAGTCCTGTGTTGCTATTCTTCCACATATATACACTAAACACAATTAAGTTAAACATATTGAAATAGTAACTTTTCGTCGAGACCGAGACAAAGTGACAGTGTAGTTACTGTATGCTTGTGTTCATTCATATAATTGGTGCAAAGAGCAAGTCCCTCAGAGAATTCAGAGCAGCTGCTGCCAATTAAGAGCTGAACCCTGAATAGAACTGAAGTGTAAAAGGGGTCTCATTTGCTATCCAAAAACAAACTAATATAAGAGCTGAACAGTATGGGCCATAAGGCATGCGTGCCTCTTCAGAATGTAGCACTTGCAGAGGGATTCATTTACCATTTTGATTCATTTGACTTCTAGAGCGTATCCTGGGGTTAGCATAGTGTAGAATTCCAATAGTAAAGATAACAAACAGTTTTATTACAAGTAAAGGTCTCATGGCAAGGATTTGTTCCTGTGCTTTCTCGGTTTCTCTTGGGTACAACTTACAAGAATCGATAGAGTGACTCTTCATGTGGCTAGCTGCTCTTTCAATTTGCCCTCATGAGAAGTATCCCCGAGACCACAGTGGTGTGATTAAGGGACTCCTCCCTTGATGCTTGTCAGCAAATAAATCCTGGAAAATTTGCGTCCAATATGTTGAGTACAGAGTTCATGCTCTCAACCTATCATTATAGCTCCCAAATCCAATGCACTTCTCGAAAAAGCTGTTTAAAATACTTGTTTATCCTCAACAGCCTGAATCCCTCATGACTCAAACACCATATTGGACAAGAAACACTATATTTCTCTGTGTTGACATTCCCTCCTCTAAACACTGGTCTCCAATAATTCTATGTTCACTATAATTGTTGTTACAACACTGGTGAGTATGCAACAATCACAATTAGAATAATGCCAAGTACGAAAGTATGAAACTTATGCAAAATAATACACAATAGTCTTTCCTGGGTAGCTTACATAGCATCATTCTAGATCGAATTTACATGTGGATATGGAGTTCAATACAACAGCCTTCTGGAGTTGCATTCAAAAGCTATGAGACAACATTGGAAGTTTGGAACACAAATTTAATAGCACAGGATCAGCCCTCCATAACGTCACCTCTAAGCTTAGCAGCAAGCTATAAAAAACCCAAACATGATTGACTCTGAATGAGGATTCTTCACTTACAGTCTAGTCATTATAGAATTAAGACATGGGACCCTACTGTAGAGCCAACATTTAGCTAGCTCTACTGTATGTTATTTAATTAAAATAATTGTAGCACTGTATGTTTTGCCAACTGGAATACACAGCTGTAATGGACAGCTTTGACAAAGAGCAAAAGATCAGCCAAAGAATATAAAATGCTTCCGCCCTAGTGGGGTTCAACGCCCTTAGAGTATAATCCCCATAAAGCTATACAGGAAGAGATGAGAAGACAGATGTGAGTCTCGTTTTCCCTATAACATTTGAGATTTATGTAAATCTTATATCCAGTCAGTGGAAAATATGGCTCTTTTAGTCCAGCTTCTGTCTAATTCACGTTTTCTGTGCGAGTAAGATCTCCAACAATCCTCTCCAGAGACAGTTTGAAAGATCTGTTTAGTGTTTACAAAACGGATATTTGCTAATATCCATACGGCACCATATTGGTGTGGATAGATTTATCCTACAAACAAGTATAAAAACACACAAAAAAAGTATATTAAAAACAAAAACACATGGAGTTCATTTGTACATGAAAGAAAAAATGACTTTTTAAGATGTATTTCTTTCTGAAAATATTTCTCAATATTTCATGTCAAGGACCCCAAAAATTAGAAGCAAAGATTTGAGTTAGAAAGAATATATATTCAAAGATTTGAGGCACATTTTCACGATTTTTCAAAAATAGCAGACCTACAAATTCATAGCGCTGCACTCGGTGCCACGCTATGAGCTTGTAGATCTGCTATTTCTTAATAGCTAAAGAATAACATAAGAAAACACCAAAAAAATGGGTTAAATAAGTAGGTCGGGAGAGGCTTATTGTCGGTATCAGCCGGCAAACACGTGGGAGTCTGTCCTCGGTGCAATGCGCTAGACCCCTGGGAGATGGAACGCTGGGGTGGAGTGCCACACCGACCATCAGCTCCCAGTACCTCCAGCACAACCTGCTGCACTCAAGCCGTAATACTCATACGCCGAGTTGGCTTTGTGGTCCAAAGGCAAGAGCTCTACCGACTGAGCTAATTTGTTTTAACCAACAACAAAAAAAATCACATAACCTACCTTACATTTTCCCAGAAAGTAAACAGTAATCATGTTGATCATTTTCACTGTGGCTGAGTTTGAAAGTGCAGAAGTTTGCGGAGGAAGTTAAACGAACCCGGCATTTGCTTGTAGAGGCCCAAGGCAGAGTTTTGTGCGACTTCATTGTTCACCTGAAAACAAGCATAATCACGGATCAGACACGACAACAAAAACACAATGTGGGAATTAGAAATCACTAGAACAGTAAATGAGATAAAAAAAAATATATAGCTGCAAAATTGGGGGCCCAGCAATAAGCTAAATGCAATATACAATATGTGCAATAAGCTAAAATTAGAATTGGAAACAGAGTGCTGAGGGATTGTAGATATTGTAATGCATCTTTGTAGAATGTTAAATACAATAAGGTGACTACATACCACATGCTTGGCCCCCTAACAATAGACCCTGATTTGATGTCACAGAGGTGTACTGTACATATACAAACACCAACCCAATTTAAAAACATTATTAGTTTGAGAGAGAATAATATGATATGTTGCATGTGAAATGCAGAGAACCTCACCATCATCAACATTGTGACCAGATCATCAGTAGCAGCATTTTCCTCAAGGATGCGATCCAGCATCTCTACGTACCAGGAGCCTGCCTGAGTATCTCTCCAAGACACATAACCTGTTGACCTCAAACAGTGAGAGGTGCATAACCAAGTCAGTTCTGTATAAAACCTATTCAGATATTAAAGATTGCAATATCATACTATATACAGTACATGTGCAATGTGCACTATGCATATCGTTGCTATGTGGAAACCCTGTATGTCCAAAACCGTTCCTCTATTATTTAAAAAATAGTGAAAAATAGTGAAAATAGCCGATCAACAAGCAATTAGCATTTAAAATGCAACAAGCTATTATAGTATTTTCACTACTTTCGTGCGACACTCTTGTATGGTGAACTTGAAATAGGGCATTCAGTTCTGCCCAACAGTGATGATATACAAAAACAAAAAAATAAGAAATACACCCCACATACACCCACAAAACCACACAGCTACCCTCTCACATACCAGGGGAGGTTGAGTAGGACACCAGAATGTCGCTCGGTGTGGGCAGTGTGGCTCTGCAGGCGTCCGTTTCATCAGACATGCTCAGAGAGTCACTACTGGAGGACATAGGGATAGCATCTGTCTGGTCGTCTGCTCCACCGATGGAGGGCCTTGCTTCATCGGGGGACACCTCAAAGCCAGTATCCTTTTCACCTAGAGGACATAATGAGAATAAGTTCTGCCAGGGGTTGCAACATGTGTGGCATTCTGGGAACCGAATATGGTGCATCCCTTTAAATAGTAATAAATAATAATTACTTTTACCAAGAAATGTATGAAAGTGAAATAATAATTTGCATGATTTTGTCCCGCCCGGCACACAGTGGCAATTATCCAGTTGCTTGGGTTTCCATTGGGGAAGGTACATTTCTCCCTCTAAACAGACACTTGGAGGTAGGGGTCTCGTTACAATGATGCAAAGGGCATGTATACATTATCTCAGGGAAATATGGAACATTATGTCGTGATGAGGAGTAGAGTGTGACCGACATCTAGTGGTTGAATGTTGTCTAATCCTCTATACCAGTGGTTCCCAAAGTGGGGTCCGGGGACCCCTAGGGGTCCTTGAGAGTTCCAGGGGGTCCACAGCTAAATGATAATTAGGAATCAAATGGACCCTTATGGGTATGTAACTCTTGAGAATGTACATTTGTACACTGAGTTAAATTAACATTGATTTTACAATATAAATTGGGGTCTCAGAGATAGAAATGCCATTAAATGGGGGTCTGTAGACTATTGAAATTAAACGGGTTGAGAATCACTGCTAGAGCCGTAAAAATCTTCTTATGGGGGTTCCCTGGCATATCTTTTCAAATGGGGGTCCGCAGGTTAATAAGTGTCAATTTGGGGGTCCTCGACTTGAAAAGGTTTGGGAACCACTGCTCTATACTATAGCACCTTTAACCCATTCTGACCTGAGATCAGATTCTATACGAGGTTTCCACTGGACACACACTGGTCTGATGAACCCATTCTGACCTGAGATCAGATTCTAAAAATGTCAGTCGTTCTTCGATTTTTCAAAAATAGCAGACCTACAAGCTCGTAGCGCGTCACTCGGTGGCGCGCTATGAGCTTGTAGATCTGCTATTTTTCAATAGCTAAAGCATAACATGATGCTAACACCAAAATGGGTGCCCGGTCAGAATGGGTTAAAAGCCAGTTCTGCTATTCAGCTGTCAGCTGGGACAGTGGAACAATTGGGACTTTGTTTGGACACCATCATTTCCATGTGGCAATTTTTTACTTGTGTTTATACCTGTATGTATGGCAAGCAGCTACATTTTAGTTTTTGTAAAGCACCGGGAATAAGAGAGCATTTTTTATCCAAGAACCTCCTACTACCAAGGTCTCCACACTAGGTTAAACATCATAGCCATTAATACATCCTGTGACATTTGTGGGGGGATATTTTCAATATTATTATTATATAATGATATTTAGCATGTTGGCTTACATATCTATGGTGTAAGGAAGCTATTGGTTTCCTCTGAAATGAAATCTGACAAATGACGGTATTCTTTGGAAAATGGTCAGCTGTAATCATGAGTATATCATATATAGTCAATGAATAGAACATTCAAGACCATCAGTATGGTTCTTTAATATCTTAGTTAGTTACCTCCTCCACACGCCTGGATAAAGAACAGTTTGGGTTTGCCCTGTAAGGACGGACAGTGCTGGCCATTGAGGTAGTTTGTGATGAGCTGAACGGCAACAGCTGGTCCATCCACACCATGCACGGCCCCAGGGAAGCGGTTGTGTTGTACCTACAAACATAGTACATAATAATGATGGATTGCATTTTTACAGCACTTCTCTATGCACTACGTGGAGCATACCCCTTTGCTAATGGTTGAAAAAGATGCTAGACTGATCAGCAAATCTGTAGGTGTAAAATACTTAATATACATATATATATATATATGCTCTGTGGTGCAATCACTGGCACAGACTTTTAAAAGTCCGTTACCTCTGTCTTTTTACAAACAAGGGAAATTAGATTTTATAAATATCATAAGTCATACTAATTCAATAACACACACACACACACACACACACACACACACACACACACACACACACACACACACCTCCATCATTACATCTCAGGTTATGGCAGGAGGGTGAAAATAAAAGTATGTATGCATTATATGCAACAAATAATACAGAACGTCTTACCTCTGTCCCATGGGACAGCATGACAACCACACAACAGTCAAATTGTGAATGGTCTTTCTTGGATAAAGCAGACAGCTCATGTTTCATTTGCTGAAATGTGGAGCAAAATGGTAATTATTTTTTAACAAATATTGGGTCAGACCATTATACAGTATATGCAAAAGGGAAGAGACCAAGGCACTAGTCTTAATGGATAGCAATAATTAAAAATTAATAAATACCTGCATTAGCCAGGCTATTAAAGGCTTTTTAATTATTTCCACAACAGTGCCTTGGTCTCTACGCATATTTTGCTAATCTATTTTGCCACCCATTTGTAACGAATACCGGAGAACTCGCCAGTTTACAAAGTCATTCATTCATTGTTATGCTAACATGCTGTCTTCATCAGTGTAGGATGTCAAACTCACAGATGTTATAGTTCATTTCCAAAGTGATCAAATTATTTTGTGCAATTAAATGGTCAGCAAGATGATGATAAAAAGGTGGGTTTGTGAATAGTACTACCATTTCAGGATAGATATGTTTACTAATTACATTGTTTTGGTACTTTGGCGTTTAAACTTTTAGCATTCCTACTTTCTCTAGTGTTAACTCTAAACAACTACCCTCTCTCTCTCTCTCTCTATTCAATGCAATTTAAATGAAGGTGCAGTAAAACTAAAATGCACTAAATCACGGCGAGTTGGAAAACTGGCGAGTTCTCCGGATACCTTTGTAACAGAGCACGTTGCTGGAGATTTTTGCTCCAGCCAAACAGTTGTGCTCCTTTCTCTATTATGTATGTATTCGTTAGCAGAAAATATTATCCTCACTTTATGCTTCAGGTTTGTCTTAACTTCAACAATAAAGTTGAGGGCCTTGAACCGTCTCTCCAGCTTGGCAGAATCTATGTTGGACCCTTTGCGATTGCGGAGCTCACACTGGGGTGCAAACTCCACATTGTTTATGATGAGACAGTGTCCACATGGGCTGGCATCCATTTTATAGGTCTGAAATGAGCATAGAGATTAAGGGAAGGGGAAGTTTTAGAACAAGTTGTGTACTGTAAATATGTGATGCAAGATTAAATAAATGACAACTTTATACATCTTGCCGTTACATATAATCTATGCGTCTTCCTCTTGGTGGTGTAGAAAAAACGTGTTTACCTGAATACTGTCACGTCTTGTTCTCGGTGGTGGCCTTGGTCTTGTATACTCCCTCTCGGGTGCTGTGATAAATATATTATTTGAATTATTAAATATTCAAAAATCTATGCCCATTCTTATCAAAAAACCTTTATTAGATCATTGTATCATCTTACATGGAGTGGGAGTAGTGGTGGGCCTCTGTATTGGCTGGACAGAGACAGTGCCTTTTGCACACTTGTCATTAACATCCATTGGACAGGCTGGTAATGAAACAAGAATTTAGTTTATCATCAAATTCCTTGTATTAAAAAAGTCTCTCTAAATGAATGTTCTTCAGATGTTTTCCTTGGGAGAAGAAATTGTGATCTCACTTGGAACATTATTATTAGTAGTATAAAGTACAAATCGGTTGTATTCGTAATTTATATACCATGGTACCACAAACCACACACACACTCACAAACTGGAAGGGGCTGGACCACAGGACGGACTTGGTGGATGGGTGGTGGAGGTAGAGGCTGGATTGGTGCCTGTCCGTTCAGTAGGAGCTCTGCCAAATTCTGCTGACCAGTCTCCTGAAGACACTCCAGGAATAATGGAAAAGCCTGACTCCCACGGGTCTCCAAATCCACGGCCAACTGTCTGGCCTGGTCCCGTCTGGTCCCCGAGCTCTGAGAGGGGATAGGAATGACAAGCTTATAGTAACTTTAGGGCCAGTTCGCGTGCACGCATCCTGCTTGGGTGACAGCAGACTGCTGGGCGAGTGCTGGCGCTTTGGCATTTGGGAGGGGGGGGGGGGTCAGATAAACATATGGAATGAATACTGTACTGGTCATATATGGAGCGTGTCTTGAATGTACAGGGTTTGATGAGGTCAGATCAACATATGGAATGTCAGAACAGGCTAGCTCCATATATGGAGATCTAAGGGTGGCACTGTTGAGTGTACAGGGTTTGATGAGGGCCCAGGTAGGGCCGGGCCTTAATTTTCGGGCCTGTTGAGAACTCTTTTCGCCGGCTGCCAGGCGCAGCTGCACTAATAACTTTGGGGCAGGCCCGTCTAGAGTTTAAATGGACAGCCATCAGTCAAAAGGGAGACATCGAAGTGAAAGGATGGATGGGGAAAGATCAACATAATTGGAAAGTCAGAACAGGTCAGCTCCATATGGAGATCTAAGGGTTTGAGGTCAGATCATGGGTCAGATGTTGCTGGCCAATATTGATGACATCAGGGATTCCCATACATGAGTGATCTCCATCCCTGATGATGTCACGTGATGACCATATATGGACATGCCTGGGGTGACCAACCCAGAGTAATCTAGTAAGAGAGTGGCGACACGCTTTGATCTTGCCGCAGGGCTATAGTTCCAAACATTGGAACTATCCCATTGAGATAGAATGAGCACTTCCGCATTCCATTGTTACAATGGGAGTCAATGAGAGTGTCTCCACTCTCTCACTAGATTACTCTGGAGTTTGGACCAACCAACCAAACAAGTTTAACAACTGACTGACTGACGGGAAATGCACGATTTCATAGTAAATGCGACCTGTGGTCGCAATACCACCTACAGAAACAATAAATTGTCTATCTAAACACAAATATAGTATAGGTGGCTCACTGGTCGTACACGTTTTTGCATTTTGTATGTCGCAGCAATTTAGTGAGCAATTCCAATTCCAATTAGAATTCTGCAGGATGGATCCCTCCTAGAAAAAATATATCGAGTGTTCTCTATGGCTGTGTTTTTATGGACTGTATGGAACACCAGCCATAGAGGACTGCCATACCTTTATCTCATCGATCATGTCTTGGGTGAAAACTCCTTTTTCAAGAAGTCGGTCATAGAGATCTGATGGCTTTAAATCTCTCACAAGATTGGTCCTATTACGCTGGAGAATCTTCTTATGCGTTTTTTCCATTTTAAAAAACAAAGATGAAGATTTGAAAGAAGAAACAACCCTGTAAAACAAAGAAACGGGTAGGTTTTACGTTGATCATGAGTCATTGCTTTACCTGATTCACAATCATATGGAACCGTGAACGTAGTCTTGGATCAAGAAGACTATCAGATGTAATTTATCGAGACTGATTTACTCGAAAATACATCTATAGTCTTCCAAGGCTAAACTGGAACAACTGCGTTTATGATTGATTGAATACATTATTTAAAGTTTTGTAAATAATATAGCTCCGTTTGGAATGGTGCTAAAAGGGTATAAGAGCTTAATTGTTTACATTGTAGTCCTGTCATAGACATACAATAATATACAAGAGAAGACATATGATCGCCGCTAGTTCTGGTCCATAGCTAGATGGACGGTTTTTTTTTTAAATCAAGCAACTTACTGTAGAGACTTGCATCAAAGTGTCTTCGTCAACTCAAGCCACGGATATTTTCGCTCGGTTACATTCTACATTTCCTTGTTTACATCACTGATGGCTTTGATTGGTTGAATTTAAGACTACAGTGACAGTTTCCTGGTTGGGCACGCGCCCCTGTTCGTGAGTCACGTATGCGGCTACGCCGGCTTTTATCCAGAAACGCCATTGAGAAACACTCATACTGGTACGGAAAAGTCTACACGGTGATAAAGCCTGTTGAGGCGAGGTTAGCACGGTGAAGATATATCCAACCCTTGAAAGTTGAAACATACGTTCACTGTTCATATGAAATACTCAAACTCCCAACATTCCTTTCGCCTTCTCCCTCCCCCGACCGCCTCCCCTCTCCAGTCTAGTCCTCTCTCCTCCTCAAAGCATCAGGTCCGGACTTGCGAGAAGATGCTGTTGTTACACACACCCGTTGCAACCTGCGCTCTTTTCCGTGTTGACAGGCATCATTCGGAGCAGCCATGACGTTAAACATGTGGCATAGTATCGGTTGAACCTATTTGTTTGAGGTGATTGATTATACATGCATAATTATTATGGCCTTGGATTTGATAAAGCTAGCTATTGCTAACTTGTGTGGGGGGGAAAAATGCATGGTTAGCAGATTATTACAATTAAGCTTGTTGCAGTCTGGATAATGCTAGTAATGATGGATTTTATGTGTTGCTCGACATTGTTTTCTTTGGCTTGGTTTGCTGGTTTGGGTGTCTGATTTAGCTTTTATTTGATACAGGTTAAACTTAAGATTGTCAAATTCACATTTGTACAGGCAATAATTAATGCCAACATGTATTTGTATCATAATGTACAGTGCAGAGTATCCTTGGATCAAGACTACAATAGATGTATTTTATTGAATTTTACATTTGAATACGATAGCTATAATTATGTAAAAGTCAGACTCGTTAAATACATCTAATGTATGATAGTCTTGATCCAAGGCTAAGTACAGAGGTTGTTTTAGACTTGCAAGCATACTCAAAGAAAACATAATGGGGGTTATAATTGTCAAAATGCCCATTTGAGTCTAGAAGAAAATGGGACACTAACCTTGCATCTTATACCTATTAGGTGACGAATGACGATTATGGTACGATTTAGGATGTCTTTGCCATTGGCTTTTGCGGTGGTCCTCTTGGTCCTCCTGGCAGGATATGGTGCAAATGAGGCAGACCCCTACAAAATCCTAGGAGTAACCAGAAGTGCAAGCCAAGCTGAGATCAAGAAAGTCTACAAGCGACTTGCTAAAGAATGGTATACCGATTCCCTTTTACAGTAATCATATGGCTCTTTTCCACTATGGAGGACAAAAACCATACCTTCCATAACTAAATCTACAGTATGTTAATGGATACTGTCCTATTGCCCCCCCTCCCTATCCCCAACCCTCAAAGGCATCCAGACAAAAACAAAAACCCAGATGCAGAAGACATGTTCATCAAGATCACCAAATCTTATGAGGTTAGACTTTTGAGTTTTTCTTTTTTTCTTTGGAGCAGACTGACCCAATGGTCTTCATTGGCACCTGGCTTGTATGTGAACCAGGCTCTAAAGGTCCATATACTCACATGTTCTTCCCAAATATCTAGATCTTATCCAACGAAGAGAAACGTGCCAACTTCGACCGATATGGACAGACTGACGACACACAGCCATATGGTCACCACAGCCATCGCCATGACAACTTTTACTTTGACGAGTCCTTCTTTAACTTTCCCTATAACAACAAGAACAGCAGGGACTTTGCTGACAGCAAATACACACTACACTTTAACCAGTATGTCAATGATGTGGTGCCCGACAGCTTCAAGAGACCATATCTGATCAAGATCACCTCGGACTGGTGTTTCAGTTGCATTCACATCGAGCCTGTCTGGAAGGAGGTGGTGCAGGAGATGGAGACACTAGGTAAATACCTTTCTGGCCTTAATGCACTGCTAGTACTGCTAATTTAATTGATTTCACTTTACCTTTAACTTAGCAGTGTCGTATAGAAACAAGGAACATGGATGCGACTTCATCCACTTCCTTTAGCCAGGTTTGAAAAAGCAAAGTAACCGGGCTAATTCAGACAGACAGCAATTTGAAGAACAACAGCTGAATGTAATGAACTTCTTGGTAGGAGAGAAAACCTGGACCAGAGTTGAGAACCACTATGTTATTCAGCTGGCTTAGTCTTCATGAAGGTGGATCATATACCTGACGAAGACCCATAAGGGGTTGAAACGTTGTCATCCTTTATCCAGTGGGAGCTACTCAACAGAGTCAACAGTGTGCGGACATTCTCTCCTTCTCCTTCAGACCTCCAGTTCTAGGAAACACAGAATGGGGGGACTTTTTTATTATTTCCACACACCTCTAAGGTATATAAAGCCAATTAAGGACATAGTAAAATGTCATTGTGTGTGTGTGTGTGTGTGTGTGTGTGTGTCTGATTTTCACAGGAGTGGGGATAGGCGTGGTGGACGTGGGCTATGAAAGACGGCTAGCCAATCACCTTGGTGCTCACCGCACACCATCAATACTTGGGGTTATTAATGGCAAAGTGACATTTTTCCATTATGCTTTGGCTAAGGAGCACCTGAAGCAGTTTGTTGAAGACCTCCTTCCCCAGAGACTGGTTGAGAAGGTACTGACAAACAACTAAGTATTAGTGTTTGTTCATTATGATACACTAGTACTTTAACAATAATAAAGTGATTTCTTCCTACAGAGAGGAACAATGTAACATACCGGTAATTGAACATTGAACTGTGTTTCAGGTCACAGACAGGAATGATCTCCAGTTCTTGAAAAGCTGGCATGAGCTCAACAAGCCTCACGTACTTCTGTTCGACCAAGTGCCTGGAGTTCCTCTGCTGTACAAAGTAGGTTGCTTGCTCCCAGAAAGGTTTCCCTGATATGTATTTCATGGCATTTTCACGGAGAAAAGTGTTTGTTGTGACCACATTTTGTCCTTCTCCATAGCTGACAGCATTTGCTTATAAAGACTACCTGCAGTTTGGCTATGTGGACCAGGGTCTTTCGGAAACGGTTAATCTTCTGAAACAGTTCAACATCAACACATATGCACCCACCATGCTGGTCTTCAAGGAGAACACAGACAAGCCAGCTGACATTATACAGGTTAGACAACTACATGAGGACTGAGTCATTTACACCCGTTTGATTTAATAATTAAATTAGATACTGTAACAATATCGTATTGATGTGCGATTCTGTCAGTTGAAGTTCTTTTCACATCTGTAATACTTGAGTTTGATCTATTTTTGACATGTCGTTCTCCGCAGGCCAAGGGAATGAAGAAGCAAATTATTGATGAGTTCATATCGAACAACAAATATCTTCTTGTTCCACGGCTTGTGAATCAGAAGCTCTTTGATGAGATCTGCCCTGTCAAACAGTTCCATCGACGCAGGAAGTATGCTTTCTTTTTTTTAATAGTTTCTGTGTGTGTGTGTGTGTGTGTGTGTGTGTGTGTGTGTGTGTGCCTACATGCATGCATTATTCTTATAACCTTTAGCTAAGCAGTAAAAACACTGAGACCTAGGTCTCTTTTGCAAGAATGTAGAGGCCAAGAGGGGGGTAGGTAACACAGATTCACACAAAAGACAGACATAAAAGGACAACAGCCATATATGACTGACCGACTACCTATATTTACTCCTAGGATGAACAGAATGTAGTGGTAACTGTATTGAACGCAGCTGTCAGATTGATAAAGCAATACAAAACGTTTTTTTGTCTAGGGCAGCCCTGACATCATTTAGACAGGCCGCTGTCTTAAGAATGTAAAATCTTTTAAGAATCCAGGAAACTTTTGATTTACAGTTTTGTACCGTTTCACATTTTCTATGTTAGGCTTACCATTCGTTTCCTATATCGAGTGTTTACTTGTCCAATCCGATTCATATCTGTGCTACAGATACTGTGTCCTGTTAATGACGGGTGAAGAAGAGACATTTTCTTCGGGGAACGAGGCCTTCCTCTCATTTGCCTCCACCAACACCAATGAGGTGGTGAGATTTGCCTATGTCTACCAGAGGCTCCAGCAGCCACTGTGTGATATCCTGATGCAGAAGAACACCGATGGCACGCCATCGTCATCACCACCACCACCACCACCACAGGTACATGCTGGGGGCTTGCCAGGGCTTGTGTAGAATGTAGAATGTATCTTCTTGACGTGATGTCTTTGCCGTTTCACTATATTAGTATTATGTATAATACTATACATTAACTTCTTCAGGAGTTTTTTTTAATCCTTGGAACTTGAACCTTTGTTTTCAAGTATTTTGTTCATAATAATAATACTAATAATAATAGATGCCTTTAGTTGTTGTAGGGATATTTTTGTCAAGTACATAATTTGCGCATACCTGAAATTCATACTCTGTATTTACCCTTCCTAACTATTCGGAGCAGTGGGCGACTATTTTTAACATCACCCTGGGAGCAGTTTGGGGGTTAAGTGTTCTGCTCAGGGACACTTTGACACGGTTTTACAGTGCAGCTATTTTAGTTGCCCATGCACTCAATGCAAAATGTATGAAATAATTAATTAATACATTTTGGACCTGGGATTAGAGCAGGGGTGGATATTATTTAATTATATATATTATTAGTTTTTATTTCTAATTTTATTTTTGATTCCATTTCATTCTAGGAGGACATGCTCCTTTTTTAAAAGAAACGTGACTAGAGTCCTTGCCGTGTGCTCTATTTGTATGGTTTCTGACCGCAACGTGGTGTGGATTTTGTATCCGCGTTTATAGGTTGTAATTCTAGAAAGACGGAACGCTGCAGGGAAGGCACTGTACAAACCGGTGACGGCATGGAACGGCAGCGACGAGGACAGGCAGAGACTTGTGGAGGAGCTGCAGAGACTCCAGAAGGACCCTTCCATCCTCAACTATGATGCCATGCTGCCGGAGCTCAACAACGAGTTTGCCTCCGTAAATTATTTGTAATAATAACTAGGAATACTGAGCAATAGTCTGAAAGGCCTCATTTAATCCTTCACAGTTCCAGAGTTAATTTGACATTTAACCGTCAACCAATTCAAAATCGGACAAAATATTTCATATTATATTACAGATGTTTGTAATCCGGTGGATCTATGCATCTTATGACTACCTTACTGAAGTCGTCGATGACATTCTGCATAATAACTGGTAAGTGTTGGCTAAGTATTACTTTAATTCAGTTATGCCGGTGAAGTGTATCAACACAGTAAAATCAATTAGGCTCAGTTAATTCATATTACAAATATTGCAATGTATATGATTTTTCAGGGGCTTTCTTATAGAATATCGTGAGAAAAAAACCCAGCAACTTCATTAGATTGTGATCTACCATAATACCGCTGTATAGACTGAGATGTGAGTACTGAATCCTGTACTAAGACATGTTTGATGATGTTTTTTTGCAGGCGTGAGATGATGCCTCTTCTGTCTCTCATCTTCTCTGCTTTGTTCATCTTGTTTGGAACTGTAGTCATCCAGGCTTTCAGGTAGGATTCACTCGCTCTCGATACAAGATGGAGACGAGAAAGTAAAAATCAAGATTAATATGTTAGATTCCAATGCACAACGTAAGAAAAAAAAACTTGAAATTTAGGTTGGCCTTTCTTTCTGATTTCAGTGACTCAAGTGAAGATAAGCCGACAAAACCCAAACCAAAAGATGTAACAAACACAGAAAATGGGTCACAGGGTGCCAGTAGCACTTCAAGGCAAGTCAACATCTATATTACAGTATAGTATATATTATGCTCAAGTATAACACAACCATTGTTTAAGTGGTTAACCCATTTTGGGCGGGAACAAGCTCTACGAGCTTGTAGGTCTGCTATTTTTGAAAAATCGTTAAAATGTGCCTCAAATCTTTCAGACAATTGAAACATCTAACAGGATTGAACACTCTTAAGCCCTAACCACACCAAAGGGTCAAGGCGGTTTTAGCGTTGTCCCTGCGGTGTGATATGTCTTGTTGCACGTTGACCCACGTTGACCCATAGTGATTCAACGCATGGAATTCAATGGCCCCAAACCACACCAAAGGGTGGTTTTAGCGTTAACTCCTTGCAACCGTTTGGACCCAAGGAGTTGCATGGTGACCCTTTGGTGTGGTTAGTGGCTTTACATGCCTAATATGAACCAATGTTTTCAATTCCCTCAGTCGGCCCCCTAAGAAGAACTTCGTGGAAGTGACAGAGTTGACAGATATTACATACACCAGCAACCTGGTGAAGCTGAGGCCTGGGCACATGAACGTAGTGCTTGTCCTAACGGATGCCTCCAAGAATATTCTTCTCAGCAAATTTGCCAAAGAGGTCTACTCCTTCACAGGGTGAGCGGATCATCTTAAGCAAATGCAAATATTGTAAACATTAGGAAAATGGGTGTTAGGCCCCTTGCTACCTAATATAAATGTATCATGTATATTGCATGCATGTAGGGCAGGCCGCATTTTATTTCCGAAAAGCAGGTGTTACTTGAGGATTCGTTACAGACGGCAACTAAAGTAGCTATTTCCTCTTCATCTCCACAATAAAAAGCTTCACGCTGATGTCCCTGGAGAAGGGCCAGTAGTGTAAGCACTGTGACCATGACGCAGGTAGATGCCAACTCATTAATTCTCTTGGCCCTGACCTGTGTTTGATGGTGATTGAGAAGCCATGCAGCATGTCAGAATCTTAACTCTTTGAGTGTAAAGCTTAAGCTTCCAGGCTGACGGCTCAGTCCTGATGATGTGCTGTCAGTCTGCTGTGCCGTTTTAACTATCCTCTGCAGTCGTGAGTAGAGCATCTTCCATAACAAGCAGTTAGCCATTGCCGTGCCATAGTAGTAGATGAGATAAGGACGACAGTTACACACACATCCGTTCAAAGCTCGTCAGGCTATCATGTTTATTGATATTGTACATTTCACATTCTGCCTCCGTAGGAGCGCAACGCTGCACTTCTCCTTCCTGAATGTCGACAAGCACAGCGAGTGGATGGACACGCTGCTGGAATACGCCCAGGACGCCACCATGCAGATCGACACGGACGAGGACGAGGAGGGAGGAACCCACAAGGTGGACTACACCGGCTACGTTCTGGCACTCAACGGGCACAAAAAGTACCTCTGCCTCTTCAGGCCCGTCTACACCGGGGAAGACCTGGACAGCAAGTCGTCCGAGGACGAAGGGGCCGCCGCCGCCAGCGGCGGCGGTGGGAGGCCAACACGAAAGACGAGCCGATCTCGCGCCACGGCCACGCTGCAGATCCACCACAAGCTGGACCGCCTGGCGCTGTGGATGGAGAGGCTGCTGGAAGGTACTATGGCTCGCTACTACATCCCCGCCTGGCCGGGACTGGACAAGATCACGTCTAGTAAATAAGAGACTATTAAGACCTGATTTATACTTCACAGTATACGATGCCGTCACAAACACACCGAATACAACCCGACGACGTACAAGCTCACACTGTAGTGAGCTTGTCAAAACGGTATGTGACGTCGTCGGCGTGTGGTGAAGCATAAAATGAGGCGTTAAGCTGGCTATTTTCCAGCGGTTGCGTTGAAACGGTTTGCCTCGAGTTCTGCTGAAGTTAGGCTAGGTTGCCTTTTTTTGCACTTGAGTTAGGCCCTACTTGTTAGACTTTAGTTCTTAAAGGGATAGTTCAGATTTTTTTTTAACTTAAGCTGTATGAAATACTTGCCATTAATATAGTGGTTGCAACTGTATTCATTGATTGCCCGTGGTGGGAGTTCTGCTCTGGTTTTGGTGAAATATAAGTCGTTCCGGTCATTTTGTGGGGGGGGGGGCACTGGAGCCACGCATTAAAAGTAAATTAATCCACAAAACTAACGTAATTTGTATTGTTGACCTATTTCTAAAATATTAGTGCAACTTTCGTTCATTTTTTACCCCCTCTATCACATGGAACTATGTTCCATGTGTCCATATCGCTATATGCCCAAAAAATTGTTCCATGTGATGTTAATGGTATTTCATACAGCTTAAATAAAATAAATCTGAACTATCCCTTTAAACTGAGTCTACCTTACATGTAGGGCTGCACAAAGTAGTTTAGGTTCAAGGTTCTTTATTGTTACGTCTTGTGTACAGGTACATAAGACTGAAAGGTATTTTTATTTGGCTCTGCAGACATTGTAGCAGCAAAGTAACAACGACAAACGACAATATGCTACGAGAAAAATAAAACAAGCAAACATCTATACAACATAATACATATTGGTTCTGCATAGTTGCATATAATGTTTAGGCTACACAGATTTTTATGGATTACTTATGTGGGATTTAGATGCAATAAAAATACTAAATTAATCAGATTAAACACTTTACAAATTGAGGATTTTTATTCTGTGATGACGCTTGAAGAAGCTCTGAATGTCAAAATGACATTCAGTACAGCCCTAGTTCCATGGTTGATGTCATGCAACTGCCGAGGGCCAGTCTCCATCCTAGTTTCACTCACAGCATGCTGTTCATTTTCATTTTCTGTTTTATAATTTCGGGCAAATGCTGCTGCTACAGCCTTTACACTAGCCAACGAATTCACTGTGGCCCCCAATAGTGTGTTTGCCTTCATAACCATCTCTAAACTTCACTAACAAACCGATGTAATCAATCACCTTAGACAGGATGTTTTACTTAGTCTCGATTGATGAATACTGTGAACGGAGATGCATGTCTCTAGAACTAGCTTTCTTTGCCTTTTTATAACATTTTCTTTTTTTTTAATTGAGATGTTATTTCTTGAATGCTAATGTTAAAATGCCTGTGCAATAGGCCTCCTGCTGTAATGACTGACAATGCCTCCCCTTTACCCCTTTGTTGTGAGGGCTTTGTGTTCTTCCTTGCTCATGTGTGATTCCAAAAGGAGGAATGTGTTTGTGAGATGTCAGGCTTGTGCTTTAAAGTATACAAATTATATATTACAAAAACGGGAGTTATGAAGCAAACTGTTCAAAAACCTCACTGAGCTGAGGGTGTCATGTAGCAAACAAGGAATCCGCGTGGGCTAATTCTATTCAAGTTCCTGGTCATGAATGCGTTTCATATGGCTACTGATGATATAAAACAACTCTTTTGGTATTGAATGACAAGTAAAACGTGTGTGTGTGTGTGTGTGTGTGGTTCATTAATGTATCAAACATGAATTTATCATAAAGATGTAGTCATTTTGTTCTTAAGACTTGATTTTACTAACTAACTACAAAGGACAAATATGCCTGTTTATTTGTGTATTTTACTGTATCTCCAATAGTCCATATGAGTCTCACTTATAACCAAATTTGTCCTCTGCTCACAAACCTTATTCAACCAAAACAACTCTGTTATATCCACTGGGGAGGGACCACAGTGGAAATTACTTTACTTTGTTTTTTTTATCCACGATTGCCATTTAACCTTCTTTGTATGTTGACTGTAGCAAGCAATAAAATAAAATAATTTCCATAAAAAGTAGTGAAAATAGCCGCATGATGCATTGTGAGCTTGTAGATCTGCTATTTTCACCTAACCCTAACCCAGTAGAATGGTTAGAGACACTTGATTCAAACAAATTGATGGGTCAGTGAAAGCAAGTAGCCTAAACCAGTGATACTCAACATCAGGCCCGCGGGCCACATCAGGCCCGTGGCATTATGACTGGCCCACCAATGAAAATCTAAAAAAAAGAAGAAAAAAAAATCTGGAACATGAAATAAAAATAAATAAATCTGAATGAAGTTATCTTTAATTACATTATTATAAGTAATACTATTAGAGTTGTACTATTACTCGAACGAAAATAAAAGCTTGGGGGGGGGGATGCAATGCAAATGAAAGACATATACTGTGTATCCCTATTCCCTGACATAATTTTATAGTTAAACGGACAGAATTCTATTTTATTTGAATGATGAAACCCAGCTGCCATTAATAGATGGAAATGGAAATTGCAGAAATTGTGGAAATGGAAATTGCGGAAATGCGGAAATGGTAATTCCTGCAGGAAAAAGCTTTGGCATGGTGCTGGGCGTGGGGGGGGGGGGGGGGTGGGGTCTTATGGCGCGCGGCCAAAGGCCGCGCGTCGAAAATTTTGATTAATTAATTAATCAATCAATAGGATTAATAAATTAAGATTAATTCATATTATTGCTCTTGTATTGCTATTGGAGACACTGGGGGACACTGGGCAGGCACTGGGGAGGCACTGGGAAGGCACGGGGAGACACTGGTCAGGCACTGGGAGACACTGGGGAGGCACTGGGGAGGCACTCAGGGGCACACTGGGGAGGCACTCGGGGACACTGGGGAGGCACTGGGGAGACACTGGGGAGGCACTCAGGGGGACACTGGGGAGGCACTCAGGGGGACACTGGGGAGGCACTCAGGGGGACACTGGGGAGGCACTCAGGGGGACACTGGGGAGGCACTGGGAAGGCACTGAGGGGACACTGGGGAGGCACTGCGGAGACACTGGGGAGACACTGGGGAGGCACTCAGGGGGACACTGAGGAGGCACTCGGGGGGACACTGGGGAGGCACTGGGGAGGCACTGGGGAGACACTGGGGAGGCACTTAGGGGCACACTGGGGAGGCACTCAGGGGGACACTGCGGAGGCACTGGGGAGACACTGGGGAGGCACTTAGGGGCACACTGGGGAGGCACTCAGGGGGACACTGGGGAGGCACTCAGGGGGACACTGGGGAGGCACTCGGGGGGGGACACTGGGGAGGCACTGGGCAGACACTGGGGAGGCACTGGGGAGATATTGGGGAGGCACTGGGGAGGCCCTGGGGAGGCACTCAGGGGCACACTGGGGAGGCACTCAGGGGGACACTGGGGAGGCACTGGGAAGGCACTGAGGGGACACTGGGGAGGCACTGCGGAGACACTGGGGAGACACTGGGGAGGCACTCAGGGGGACACTGGGGAGGTACTGGACATTTCATATCACACACACACCATGATTCACTAGCCCCCTTTAAAAAAAAATGTTTTTTTTTTTTTTTTTTTTTGTTATATGATAGCTTGGCATGGCGCAAATAATTCCAGGCATGGCGCAGCGCCATGCCAAGAACATTGTGCAGGAAACCCTGGCGGAAATGGTGGAAATGGAAATTGCGGAAATGGAAATTGAGGAAATTGCGGAAATGGAAATTGCGGAAATTGCAGAAATTGCTCTTCACTTATAGCTATCTATTTTCAGGTAGATTGTTTTATTTTACTCAGTCAGCCATATCACTACTCATTTTTTTTCATGAAAAAGGTCATAGCTGGGTAATCTATTTTCAGGCAAATTGTGTTTATTGTATTTTATTTTACTCAGCCATAACCATTTATTTTCTGTTAACCAACTTGCTGGCTGGCAGGCAGGCAGACAGCTACTCATAGACAGGCAGACAGACAGACAGCTACTCATGGAGAATTGGACAGGCAGGCAGTCAGACAGCTACTCATAGACAGGCAGACAGACAGCTACTCATGGAGAATTGGACAGGCAGGCAGACAGCTACTCATGGACAATTGGACAGGCAGGAAGGCAGACAGCTACTCATAGACAGACAGACAGCTACTCATGGACAATTGGACAGGCAGGAAGGCAGACAGCTACTCATAGACAGACAGACAGCTACTCATAGACAATTGGGCAGGCAGGCAGACAGCTACTCATAGACAGACAGACAGCTACTCATGGACAATTGGACTGGCAGGAAGGCAGACAGCTACTCATAGACAGGCAGACAGACAGCTACTCATGGACAATTAGGCAGGCAGGCAGACAGCTACTCATAGACAGGCAGACAGACAGCTACTCATGGACAATTAGGCAGGCAGGCAGACAGCTACTCAGACAGGCAGACAGACAGCTACTCATGGACAATTGGACAGGCAGGCAGGCAGACAGACAGCTACTCATAGACAGGCAGGCAGACAGCTACTCATAGACAGGCAGACAGTAAGACAGCTACTCATTGACAGACAGACAAATAACTACTCATGGACAGACAGACAGACAGACAGGCAGGCAGGCAGGCAGGCAGGCAGGCAGGCAAAGAGCTACTCATGTTATGTTATTATGTTATTATAACAGCTACTCATGTTATGTGCAATAATTTGTGCAGTTATGGAAACAGCTCTTTGTGTTTATGCAAGAAAATGTAACACATTTATTTATTTACATATTGTGTGCATGCACATTGTACTTTGATACATTTTGCGAAGCAATTGAAAGAGAGAAGTTATCAAGTATCATTAATGTCGTAATTTTATCTACTGGCCCCTGGCCCCTTGCCATTTTTGTAATGTGGCCCACAGGTAAATCTATTTGAGTATCCCTGGCCTAAACTGTATATAGCTCCTTCTCCTGTGACTGCTGTGCAGTGTGCGCACAAATGGTGTGCTGTAAATTAAATTTCCATACAATTACAAGGAGGGAAAGGAAAGGTACTATGTTTACCCAGGGTAACTGGACTAAGCTCAAGAACTTGTTTACAGCCAGGCCTTGCTCATAGAACATTTCATGGTAGAGGTTCAATGCCTTGGCACTTCAGCGGTGGTAATTTTAACGTGCCGGTCCGGGGATACGAACTAGCGACCTTCCGATATCAAGACCACTCCGCAAACCGTTCGGCCACCGCTGCCTAGGGAACAGGCAAAGGGCTCCAGAGATGTCTCATGTCTGATACATCCTTTTGCTTTGATGTGCTAGGTGAGTTTACATTTAGGCCATGTAAATTACTTGTGAGTAGTCACTAGTTGCATTAGCAGAATTCTGCTTTTAGAAAAAGCTGATTGGTATGCCATAAATAAATATAGCTCTAAACTATGGCTATCCTTTAGTTAAAACGAGATCCCACCTAGTATGCGTTCCAACACTCCTTTCCACCCCCTCCCCCAATGACCAAAACCTAAATCCAAATAGAAGTGAGGGAACACCGAACGAAACCCCCCCCCCCCCCCCCTTTTATGTTACAGTCATAGCGTGTGTGCTCATGGTTATTGTTGACAAAACTATTGCAGACATTCATTAATTTCCAAATTCAATACAATACCTCTTAAGAAAGCTGTAGGTTGAGCAGTTGTAATAGAAGGATCATACCAGGAGGTGTCTCTCTTTCTCACAGTTTTCACCGAGCGCTTCGTCATTTGGTGCTATAGTTAAGGCTCTAAACTTTTTGAAATAAAGTGCAATGTTTAAAATTTCTAGACAGTCACGCACCCACAGCGACCCCAGCGGGAATCTAACCCAGGACCTTCTAGCTGTGAGGCAACAGCACTACCAACTGTGCCACCGTGCCCCCCCTGGAAAAATATTTTGATTGTCCACGAATATATCCTTTTCCATTCTTTTTCTTTTTTTTCTTTCACATTGTTATGCTAATAGCCTACCCCTGCTCTAGGTCCTAGTCTAGAGCAGGGATATAGGCAACCTGGCATCGGTGCCAACATTGGCACAAATGAGGGTGATCGCTGGCACACTAGCCTCGGTAGGCCTAGTCGGTGTTCCCAGGCTTTATTTTTTCATAGGCTACAGATGTCTGTATGTTAGCCTAAATGGCAAGGTATTGAATCTTTTATTTTATTTTATTTTTGCGGCTTACGCCTTTATTTTATATTCTTTTATAGAGGTTCAGACAGTCGGCTGACAGGAAATAGGGAAAGACATGCAGTAAAGACCGTCGGGATCGGGAGTCGCACACTGCCAGACTGGATTACTAGCCAAGGTGCCTGGACCGCTGAGCCACGGCCCATGTTCTGAAGAAGAATCTGTATAGGCCTACTGATGTGCATATCATTAATTTCAGTATAGAACCCACACAATGTAATGTATGTTATGTACATGTCACATGGCATTCTTTTCATATGTGAAGAATGAAATATGTGGAAGAGAGACATTGGTTTATGTACTTAATAATCCTGGCAATACTTATTTTAATTTTTTAATGTTTTATATAGTCTACTATTAAACCCTTGATTTGTAAGAATCCTGTATGTTAAATAATCTATTTAAGAATACTACTCCTGGTTTACTACTCCTGGTTTATAAAGTATTAAGTGGTTTAGGAGTCGGACTACATTTTATGATGTTCTGCTACATAATGAAAATGAATTAAATCCGCACTTCCAGTCGAGTAAGAGTCTTTATTAATAAAGATAGTGCTCGATCCGCAGCAGCAGTCATACCAGACAGACAAACGCGTTTCGGCGAGCAGGCCTTCGTCAGTGTCAAAATATATTTGACAGTCCCCCGTACTTGCGCAACCTAAACTCAATCCTACACTCATCCTACAAGAAAAATGTCTCCCTCCTTCCTTACCCATCAGTGCAACCTCAGCAATGCTCCCTCCTACCTCAAGGAACTGCTCACACCACAGACCTCCCTCCGCTCTGGAAATGTGAACATACTCCCAACAACCCCTCTCCCCCAAGATGAAGCTCCCCACCATGGGGGACCGAGCCTTCTGCTCTGACCTCGCCTCGACCTGGCCTTTCCACCGCGGAGAACTTCTGCTCAGCTGCTCCTCGCAGGGACGCGGGAAGGCAATTATTATAGTATACTATATATATGCCATAAAAATGTGTTATTTAGCACATAGTGCAGCATGTACAGTGTACACACTGTGGAGTCTAGAGCTATAGGGGGCCGCCAACCAAGTAGGCGCCTCCCCACCAGAGAGAGACAGATAGAGGAAGGCAGAGCGCAGCGCCAGCTCCTGGGACGAGTAATATCGTACGTGAGAATGAATCAAGCTGAAGCGTTCTCACCTGTGCGCTATTACATTCAGTGAAAATGAAATTGTAGCTAGCCTTTCCTGTATTAAGCCCAACTCGCCCCTGGGCCAGATGGCCTTAGAGGTAGAGTGTTGAAAGAAAATGTTGATGAACTTAAAGGTATATTGTGTTGAAGCATTCCAGTATTTGCTTGACAATCTAACAATGCCCAATTTATGGAAAATGTCTTGTATTGTGCCTCTCCCCAAGAAGCCTGGAGCCACTCAACTAAAAGGACTTCAGGCCCATTGCTCTTACTTCCATTTTGGGGAAATGTTTTGAAAGAGTTATAAGCAGACAAATCACAGCGATGGATTCTAACAGCTTAGATCATCTCCAATTTGCCTATAAAAGTCAGAGAGGAACTGATGATGCTACTATCAGCCTGTTTAACACCCTGTCAAAGCATCTCCAAGTCCCCTCCCACTTTGCCAGGGTCCTTTTTATTGATTTTACCTCTGCTTTCAACAGCATGCAGATACATACCCTTCTGCAGAGACACATTGACATACGTAGGGGTAAATGGAGGTATTGTACATCTTGTCAGAGACTTCCTCTCTGACCGTCCTCAACAGGTCCGTGTTAATGATACTCTGTCCGACATCACTGTGCTTAACACCGGCGCTCCACAGGGGACTATCTTATCCCCCTTACTTTTCTCCTTATATACAAATGAATTCCAGTTAGACCAGGATATGTTTCATTTGTTCAAATATGCGGATGATATGGCCCTGGTTGCCTTACTGAAGAAGGGGGACACAGCGGGGGAGGAAGCATACAGAGTACATGTGTCATCTCTTCAGAACTGGTGCGATAAAAGCTCCTTAGGGATCAATGTGACAAAAACAAAAGAACTTGTCATTCATGAAAAGGAACCTGTGCAGTCCATTACAATTGGTGGACAAATAGTGGAGGTGGTAGACAATTTTAAATACTTAGGCACATATATTGACAGCAATTTCAGTGAAAATACTGACCAGATATTTTAAACTTGTAAGCAACACCTCCACCTACTACGCAAGCTCAACTCCTTTATCAAGCATATCATGGAAACAGTATATAAAAACCTGATAGAGGGAATCTTGACTTTTAACATGGCAATTGTGGTATGGAAATCTAAATGTAAAAGGAAAAAGCAAGCTGCAGCGAATAGTGAACCAAGCCTCAAAAATCATTGGGAAGAGACAGAACAATTAGGCTGTATCTACAAGGAGGTACTTCGTAAAAAAAGGTGTCTAGATAGCAAACGACCCCTCTCATCCACTCTGCAGGGAGTTCAAACTACTTCCCTCTGGTAGACGGTACAAAGTAGAAAGTACCAAAAGCTAACCGTAACATTAAAAAAAATTCCTTCATACCAAATGCCATTAATTAAGGCACTAAATGATACCATGTCTCGCTAGATTTGTTGTTTTTCCAATGTATTTGCCACTGTTGTCCTGCACTTTTTTGCCATGAGAAAATAATTGTGTTGCTGTTGTTGTAACCGTTTGTTTTTTACTGTTGTTGAAACCGAAGACAAATTTCCACCCGTGGTCAATAAATTAAACTAACTAACTAACTAACTAACTATTTCCCCCTCTAAATGCATCTGTAGGTCGCATTTACTATGAAAACCTCCAATTTCCGTGTGTTACGTCACACCTCCATATGGTCACGCCTGACATCACGCCTCCATCTCCATATTTGGAGCTGACCTCATCAAACCATGTACACTCAAGACACGCTCCACGGCAGGGGCGTTACTAGCGCTATGCAGACAACGCAACTGTGCTGTGCTTGAGATATTATATCTTGGAATTCTTGAATATCAAATACTGGTACGTATATGAAGATCATAGGTCACAGGCCTTTTGGTTGAAAGCAGAGCTCTCCCTGTCACAGTTAACTCTCACAACCTGCGAGTAATGGCTTGATTTGCAGTTTGCACCTGGTCCATATTTTTGTCCTGATGTCATGAAACATTCTCAATTATAGTAGTGCGTCCAGAAACCCAGAGATGAATGTTGCAACATTCATAGATGTATAGAATTGTATTCCGGCTTATGAGAACTAAAGTGCTGCTCAGAGAAGCCAATTTTAAAATGCATCCTGGTCCCTATAACGATATTGCCATGGAGAAGCTGGCCAGAAAGTTGCCTGATGCAGGTTTCTGCGTTAAACCTTCATCAGCTCAAAGATATGAAATCCCTGAAACGAGTAAGGCTTACTCACACAAATTGTGAGCAATTAAGTCAGAAGAAGCTCTTTTCAAAAGTCAGTGCCATAAAAAATATGGCACTGAATGTGACACTACAAATATTTCAATCAAATGATCATTCACTCGGCAGTGAACACATTAGAGACAAAATACAGCTATGTTGGTCTTATTAATTTATATGCCTTCGTACAACAAAATATGAATCAGGTGGTAGGTGTTCTGAGAGTGCCTCTGTCGACTCTCACGTCTGAAAAGGGCCCCAGTTATAGTAGGAATGAATAAATACAGTATAGTGGAGCATTGCATGTAATGGATGGAAAATTTAACATAGAGAGAGCATTTATTGTTTTGGCATATGATCCACCTCCACTTTGTTGAGGTAAGGATGCTCGACTTGCTCGTGCTCCGAATATTTCCAAAATGATACATTTATTATATGTCAAAACTCACGTCAAAAATGTTCCTGTGTGTGGGGAGGAAGGGGAGAATGTTTAGGCCTGTCACAAACAGAGTTGGGTGTAATGAGTAACGAAATATTTCGTTACTGTAATCACACTACTTTGGTCGGTAACGAGTAATATAACGACACTTTCAGAAGTGTTGTGTTGGAGAATAAAGACAAGAATGTGAAAGTAAAATGCAGGCTTTGCCCGAGTCGGAAGCTTCTTTCTACTGCTTCGAACACGACGTCGAATCTATCGAGGCATCTGAAGAAGAAACATAAGAACACAAAGTTGGTTGCAAGAGATCCGCAGAGCAGCGTGGAGTTGCCCGACCCCGACGGTCCGACTCCAAGCAAGCAGCAAAAGCTTGATTTTGAACAACAGAAGGGAACCTCCAAATCAGAGGTAAACAGCCTTGTTGCCTCGTACATAGTAGAGGAAATGTTGCCAATTTCAATGGTTGAATCCGAAAAATACTGTGCAAAACACCCATATTGGGGAACGAACAGCCGATAACAGACAGGAAAACCTTCACAACATATTTGGACAATTGTTACAAGACGATGGAAAGTGAGCTAAAGCAGATATTTGAGAGCGTTGAATATGTGTCAACCACCGCTGACATTTGGACGGCCCACAATAAAAGTTTCATGGAAATGACTGCCCAATGGATTAACCCAAGCGATTTCTCTCGTCAGAAAGCAGCTATTATTGCCTTCAAACGAATCAAAGGACGCCACACATACGATGTTGTGGCTGATGAAATTGAACAGTTTCATTCAGCGTATGGATTGTCACACAAAGACACTGCAACAGTCACAGACAACGGGTCAAACTTTGTCAAGGCTTTCAGAATGTATAATAATAATAATAATAATATAAGGCGCCTTTCAGGGCACTCAAGGTCGTCGTACAGGTTAAAAACAGTACAAAACACAGTTAAAAGCAGAACATAACACAGCTTGCAGCAGAAGACACAGGTCACGCAGAGTCATAAGCCTGCCCAAACAGGTGGGTTTTGAGGTGAGTTTGGAATATGGTGATAGAGTCCATGTTTCTGATGAGGAGGGAGAGGAAGAGCAGGGTCGAGAAGATGAAGAGGTGACATTCACAGATGTTGGTGAAAATGCTGTTCCTCCGACGAACAAGAAGGACAGTTTACATCTCACCCCACGTGAGATGTGCCTCGCATACCCTTAACCTCATTTCAACAAATGATATTGATTTGAAAAATGGCTGGCAACACACGCAGAGTCAAAAGCGTTCTACAGAAGCGCCACGAGCCAAGTGTTCTGCCCTTTGGACTAAGGCCAGCCGTTCTACCGTGGCTTTTGAGCTCGTTGAAAGTCTGTCTGGATAAAAAGCTCATCGTGCAGACAGCAACTAGAATCTAGTTGCTGTCTGCACGATGAGCTTTTTTTCCATCATGGAACGAGTTCCATCTAGTTACTAGATGGAACTCGTTCCATGATGCAATATCTTGCATCACTGAGATTCGAATACAAAACTGCTCGCCCCAATTCCAACTCGCCCCAAACCGCGAAGAACGGTCACCCTGAATGAAGTGTCTGGTGCTGGGACTCTGGTGCAACGCACAGGTCCTGGGCCTGGTGAGAACAGGAGTGGACCTGGTGAGACGTAGGAGTGGCCTGCCCTGGACAGGAGTCAACCCCTATGGTCAACCCACAGAGCCTAGTCCTTCCACGCGCCAGAAGCGTACCTCCCAGCCCTGGCAGAGTAGTTCTCGAGTAGTAACGGATTGTGTGGCCCTGGTTTTGCCCTAGTGGGACTAATTGAGGGTAGCTATACTGGGACGTAAGTCAGGACTTGATCGACCCCGGCTGGGTCGCCTGAGTGAGGGGTATGATGTTGCTATAGTCCCGAAACCCCGTTGACCTCAGGATACATCACTGAGGAGACGTCCCAGGTGCATCCATGCGGTGTATTTTTTGTTATATATCTGAATGACATTTACACCACTTAAATGGTGTAAAACATTGGGTTCTCCAGATAGGGTAAATTGCCGATTATGATTGTGGCCGATTATCGAAGCATCTCTACTTTGAGGCATCTGAATGCACTATATGAATATGATCAGTGCCTCCATTTTCAGATACTATCTTCATATAATTGCTCAGGAGGAGCAAGGTGAAAACACACAATCACTTTGTGACCTTAATAATCCAAAACATCTGACAAAAAAATGATGTAGCAGCTGCATTCTCATCTGCCTTACAAATTATAATTCCACTCCATTAGAAATGCAAGGACAATATCCTTATTGGCTAGAGTGGAAGCTACCATGGGAATGTTTGTTCTGTTGTGCCAGGTTTCAAAAAGGAATTGGATCATTGGCTTAACTCACAGCAGAGTCGGAGCTGCCAGGGGTCAGCAAAAACAATTCTGAATATAGCTGTAAGCAGAAATGAAGTGTCCAGGGACAGTTAAAGATGGAGGACTGGGGCTTTGAGGAATTGGCTAGCAGGTGTTGATGCACCTTAAGCCAATGACTCATAATGTGAAATATGTTATATAAGATGTCAATGTTGATCAGTTGGTCAGTCTGCCCAATATGTCCCAAACAAGATATTGAAAAGTGAAAACAAGTAGTATGGAATGCCATGCCAGGCTATTATGGGAACAGGGAACTTTCCTCTAATGCCACCCTTAGGCCAAAACTTCGACACTCATGCAAGATATCTCATAAAAGGGAAGGAGCTTTTGCACAATCTTGGATGACAGTTTACTGAAAGCTTTCAGTAATTAAGTACATTTTTATTTGTATAGCACTTTTCACAGAGAGAAGTCATGTTTAGAAGAAGGCCGATGCACACCTAAAGGTTGATGACAGGTGTGTGGGACAATGGTACAAATGTTCAAAAGGGGATCTTTATTATCTTTATTATGCAGAAGTTTCGGTCGTTAACGCCAACAGTCACCTTTGGTGGTACCTGGTACGAGGAATGACCAATAGACCCTCACCCTGGCAAGTTGACCTTAGGGTCCTACTGGGCACATATTGTTCTAGCAGGTCACTAAGATCCAGGTGCATTATTTCAAAGTGAGCACCAGGACCTTAAACTGAACCCTAAAAATGACATTAAGCCTGTTCAAAGAGGCCAGAACTATAATGGCCTGATCAAAGTTGACAGACAGTTGACAGACAGTAAACAGACACAAAACAGTGAAAATGTAATTAAAATCATCAGGACAATCAGGGTTAAAAGAGCTATATGCCTAGCCAAAGTGCACCAGCTGTAAATAACTGATTCATCAACTTCACACAATCACACCCACATCATTGAGTTCCATTGAGTCCTCCTCAGCAATACACCCACCAAGAATGAAGTGGGTCGGATGAACCGGTTCTCGAGATATGCCACGGAGTCTTTATAGATAGACAGGCTGCCATAGATACCAAGCACTGTAGGTTTTCCCACTCAAAACAAGGAGTTAACATTTTATGTTTTTATGCATAATGCATGGTCTTGTAAGATAAAAGGATTTGATGCATAGATGCATTTTATGCTGAACTTGAACCACTTTGGGACACCGTTTGGTAGGAAAAATAAATATTTTCACAGTCTAAATCAAAGCTTGGCCATGTTAAAAAGAACTCCACCATGTAATGGAAAAGTAAATAAGTTACACTGGCATTAATAGGCCTTACTTCTCTGTCAGCACAGACAAATTACAAGGCCTAATACTTCACTCTGATTTACATACATACCGACAGAATGTGTTGCATTAGCAGCAGAAAGATTGAGAAAAGATGTGCATCTTACAGATAGGAAGCATAATCAAATAACGATTGAGCAAGCATGCATAACTCTTTGAGCAGGCATAACATTCCGGTTGCTCAAAAGTTTAATTGTTTAATTTAATTAAAATGTCTGTCATAACTGCCATTATGAGTGATGTGCGCATTTGTAAATCACATCCATTTCCACTACTATATAATTCCCTCCTGTAGATGAAACTTTCGCTAATCCAGTTACTTGCTTCATAATTCATTCTGGAGGCAAATAAATAAATATCAGAAGTTCTGTATTTACAGTATTTATTTTTCCAAGTCTGCAGGGCTCAGCGGTAGAGCATCCGCTTCATGGGAACTGGAAATGTCTCAGTTCGAGCCCCGGGATCGCCCTGAGTTAGTGTCCAAGTGTACTTGAGCAAGATGCTGAATC
The DNA here is from genome assembly GCF_963924005.1 of Protomyctophum bolini. Taxonomy (NCBI): domain Eukaryota; kingdom Metazoa; phylum Chordata; class Actinopteri; order Myctophiformes; family Myctophidae; genus Protomyctophum; species Protomyctophum bolini. The sequence goes on from NC_137866.1 coordinate 21,495,705, forward strand.
TCTAGTAGTAGTCTGAAGTATAACATTTTAGCTTTGTCTGTTTTTGTCTTTTTTCCTCCTTGTTTCTCGTTGTCTGTTTTTGTTTGTTTAATCTTTTTTTCTTCTTCTATAAATGTAATTTGTTTGTTTTGTTTATATGTTGATTGTGATGCATATCCTCAATAGTATTTTGGAATACATTGGGATAAGGATAGGCACTAATAAGCTTTAAGCTTCTGCCTATGCCTTTTCGATCACCTAAAAAAAAGAAAAAAAGTAAACCGTTTTGTGTAATGTCTCCCTCTGAAAGATAAAAATAAACTATTCATTCATTCTAATTGCTCCCGATGAGCAGGTTGATGCCTTGTATGGTTTTCTCTGCCATCAGTGTATGAATGTGGGTGTGAAATGGACAATCTATATAAATGCACCATTTACCATGAAATATATTTTGAACCTGTACATTTCTAAGCCAGTGTCATCATCATTCTGTATTACCGTATATGGCCTGCACAGGTCAAAACGAAAAGGTTTGCTTTTGAGACAAAATACTATCTGATTCTGTATCTATTCACCCAGCTCTAATAACGCAATACAGTAAGAGGGCCATTTTTGTCTGCATTGCATCCCTTCCATGATAGGATCTGACTGCTACCAATGCTGCTATCTGTTAGAGGGGGTCTAGTGTACGATAGATCAATTATTTAATAATAACCTACAGCTGTCCAGGGGCCTGGCCCTGGACTATCCAGAGACATGTCTCCAAGTTCGTAATTAACTTGAAATATGAAAAAAAGTAGCATTTGCGCCTGTCGTAGACATGCGCAGAGCAAGTTCAGTCAGGGAACCTCAGTCAACGCGCCGGCCGTTAATTGGGCCACCGCAGCATCAGGCTCTCATCCACATGATTCACTCAGCCAATCACACGCTCACCCCATCTCATACCGGCTACTTGAACCAGAGGTTTGCATTCCTCTGCCTTCTTGCTTGCTTACTGCTGCTGTATCAGCGTGCTGCGGTCATACAACCTGTGCTCAATTCTGCTGCTCACCCACCTCCACCCCAGCTACCACCTGTCGTTTTGGATCTACTGTTTAGGTACGGGGAATTCAGAGTCCCTATGGTCGGGACTGATGCGCTTGACCTGAGCAGATCCAATACATCGCCAAACCATAATACATATATTGAATTGATTATCCTATATTCAATAAATATATATATTACATCCTCCTTGAGTTGTCTGACTGAACAGTTAAAAACTGGTTATTCACTGCCACCCATTTTGGGCAGGAACCCCTTTTGGTGTTAGCATTATGTTATGCTTTAGCTATTGAAAAATAGCAGATCTACAAGCTCATAGCGCCTATTTTTGAAAAATCGAAGAACGACTGACATAGAAACATAGCTTTTTCAGAAAACTGTCATTTTCAAACAGACAGTTTTAGAATCTGATCTCAGGTCAAAATGGGTTAAAACATATAGTGCAAGATACCGGGGTTGTGGCTCTTTCAGAGCGTGAACTCGGGGGGGAGGGGAGGGGGGGGGGAAAGGAAAAAAAAAAAAAAAAAGAAGGAAAAAACAGTCCACTGGTTATTCACTGCCTTAATCCTGCTGCAAACCTCCCCAGTAATCTGCAATATCTCCTGGCATGTTGGACGTCTGGGTGGAGGTGGGACAGCTTTTAAGTGTGATAGATCAGCGTTTGCTTTCAGGCTGCTGCAGCATCATTCTGACCTAGCCGTCCCCAGCAAGCCGCAATACACTCAAGTCAAACACCTTTTATTGATTAAAAGAATTATCTTAACTTGTGTCTCCTTAAGTTGATTCACGTAGGTCAAGTACAATACTTAAATGAATGAAATTTAAAAAGGCAAAGTGTGTAGCAGCTGTAATGTTTATGTCATGTGTTGGATTGTGAGGCGAAGTCAGTGGTGATTTTGGTATGGATTTTGGCTCAGTTAATAGTTGTGTATGTGTAAACTGTCTGTGGTATGTGTAATTATGGAATATAAGTAACATAGGAAATATACTGCAAGTGTTCAAAGCCTGATAGAGCATATAGTGTACTGTAAATGCACAGTGAGTAAGTATTGCAGCCAGTCAGGCAAAGGGAAAATGATTATGCAAGTCACACTGTAAAACAGAACTATTACATGTGATCATTCAACAACAGCGTCTGCAGTATAGGCAGTTCCCCCGGCAGTGCAGATGATTGCTGCATATTCACAGGTAAACTGTACAGTAAGTTCTACAAGAACATTGTGTACCATGAATATGAATTAACTATTCGCATGGTAAATGGACAGTAAATACTTCTGCAAGAGCGAAGATTCCTACTCCCATAAACAAAGGCTTTCACAACTGGAAATATTGACACAGTGACTTCAGCGGCTACATTTAAGACGGAATTTTATGGTTTTAATGAGTGTATCAATTTGAACTAACAAACCCCATGCCACACCAAGGGCCTGATAACCACTGTCTAGAGCTGGCCGGACACACAATTTAGGTTAGACCACAGATGATTGATTGTTTTAATTGTGACCGACTGCCTTCCCTAATCGCACACAATGCAAAACCCTCCCTCCTGCCCTGGATACTTATTTTCCCTCATAATGTCTGCTGAACCCTTCTCACCTCTCTGCCCAATACAACTGGAGAGTGATTCCAAAAGGTAATCAATCATCACTCTCTTCCACTGGGCGAAGGTGGTGATGTACTGAAGCGTGGGAGATGACTACAGCTGAACGCTTCCCAGTCACCCCCATTTCAATCTGGTAAAAAACCAAAAGTTTGTATTTTTTGTTTGGATCAGTCTTGAGAGATTACCCCCATTTCAACATTCTCAATTTCTTCTAACAAGCATTCTGCACAAGCAGCAAGCACTTTATTGCCATTATAGTGACAAATATCTTAGCTGGAAACGAAAATCTCTGTCTTGAGTGCTTTAGACCCAAATTGCGTCTCTGAACTTTTGAGTCATTGCGCATAGTCAATTTCAATTCAAAGTTTCATGGACCATCACTGGCTGAAAGTTTAGTCGTCAGGGGACAGATGTAAAGCAATCACTTGCTGTTGGAGATGAGGGGAAAGTTCAATAATGGTATAATGCTTTATCATAATAACTCTCTAACAAGCACACACAGCAATATTTTCCCCTCATTTGCCTTGCTGGCACATAAAAATGCAAATGTCAGAGTCTGAATGGGGCATATAGGAGGTACAAGTATATAGCACCATTTCCTGGTCAAATTCAACATTTTAATTCCACCTGTGTGTTCACCTAGTGAATGATAATGTCCATTCTCAATTTTAATCTCTCAATAATATTTATTACAATGACATTGATCAGAAAGATAGGCTACATTATATCACCACTACCTGTGTCTGTTGCACATAATGGTATCTCAATGTCAACCTTTGAAGACTGAGGGCTCTATTTTCGTCCATGCTAAACCCCTTATCGCTATACTTTGCCTTTGAATTTTTTTTTGAATAAAAATCTACAAGCCCACAACGTGTCAATGTAGACAGGCTATTTTAACTATTCAAAATGTTTAGTGAGAAACCCCCCCCCCCCGCAAAGAAGTTTAGGGATAAAGGGTTTAGCATGGACAAAAATAGGCCTAGAGCCCCAAATGCTCCATGACGTTAGTGCAATAATTCCAGGAAAGAGTCAAGGGATTGATTATACAATAGGTCAACACAGTCATTACTGGATTTTGAACACAAATAATAAAATATAATTTACGTGGTATTCACCTTATTCTTCCACGCCCACCATTTCCGTAACGATACATTTTATCGTATCATATCACGATACATGGTTGCCGATACGATACATGGACGATATTGGTTCATTATGGCGATCGGATACGATACGATTCAATGATTTGAAATCGATAGAGTAACTATTTAAAATACATTGACATTTTAAATTAAGTAATTGAACCCCTCTTTTTAATTTTTCTTCTAAAAATGGCTAAATACCACGCAGAAAAATGTAGTATTGATACAATCGATGAATTGCATAGCAAAACGATTCGATACCGATTATGTCCATTGCAAAACGATACGATACATAGTCAATGTTGCCGTTTTCATTTCGATTCTTGAAATTAACATCTACAATAGCCTAGGGTGGAAGTGAACAGATATTGAATTAGAAAAATGTGCATCTCGGAGCACAGGTCTCCACCAGGTAGTATAGAAGTCAATCTTAGCCAATCAGGATGAAATATAAAGGATCGTATTGATGGATTGATTGAATACTTTATCAGACCGAAATGTAAAACAGCAACAAGAGTACAGTCTTGGCCTAAACGAAAACAAAACAAAGTCCTTGCAGTTTTGTGTCCATTCGGGTCCTGTATTAAATTCATAAACATGACATGAAAAATAACAACAAATAAAATCATCACAGGTCTGTCTTAATGACATGACTATATAGAGATAATGTGTACCGATTTGTGTGATGGTTTGGACATAGCCTCCTGGTTGCGCTAGAACAGGCCAAATGTGAAGTTTCATAACAATATCGGATGCTGCGTGATATGATTTGAGGCATTTTGTTCAAAATGAGCCAATCTTAGCCAATGCAATGCAATATGAAAGATCGGACACATCTCGATCACATGACTATATGATAATGTGTACCAATTTGCGTGATGTCAAAACTCAAAACATCTGCAGACAAAATATTGAAAGAAAAATCAGCCTCCTGTGGCGCTATGAAAGGCTGATCCTTCCTTTGCCTCTGTGTCTCTGTCGGAAACATACTCTGGACCACACCATCGGCCTGGCGGAGCCGGAGACAATGAAGCAGCACAGAGAAAACTCACGCCGCCGGCCTGGAGGAGGCAATGGGATTGATCAGAACATTTGAACGATGTGGTCCATTTCATTCTCCTTTCAATATTTCTTCCCTCCAGCAATATACAGGATCTATATAGCCTGATCATCACATGGCCAATTGTAATTAGTGCTCAGTCTAAGGTGAGATTCTTTATTACACAAACGGAGGGAATTAGATTTGCTTCCTCAAACGTGATTATACCGTCTCAAGGTTTATTCACTGGAACTCCCTCCATGTGGAATTCAGAATTTGCAGTGTTGCGCCATAATGGTTTTGAGAATGTTCCAGAGTTCCTTGAACTTGGAAATCTCATGAAGCAGCCTTATTGATTTAAAAGTGTAAAGGCTCTCCTCCAGGAGGGTAAATGTAATCTCCTCAGAGGGCCATTCTGGGATATTGCATGAGACACTGTCACTCATGTCACTGAAGCCACATGGACACCCCAAACGTCAATGTGACCGGACATTATTCATTTAAAGATGGAGTGCCACGATTTTTTTCATCCCTAAAACATGATCATCAGGTATTATTATAATATAAGGAGGAAGAGCTTTTCCCAAAAAGTGTACAGTATTTGTTAAAATCATGCTTTTGTGTGGACCACCAGTTCATTAAGTATGCCTGGTTTGCCTGGTGGGTGGTGATGGGTGGTGATCCACCTGAACTGAAGCCGCACCCACAGCTGTAGTTGTATGATAAAGAGGGAGGGGTTAGGGGAGGGGCTGATTGTGTGATGTCACTATTTCATTGGCCCGTTTGACTGTCAAGGGTTCAGCCTCCGGGAAGAAACCCTAAATACAAAGTTAATACACCATTGCACATAAAAACGACTCCAAGGGTGTCTAATGAAGTAATGTCACCTCATAGACACATGAAAAACTGGAAAAATACAAAAAATGTGGCACTCCAAGCAATATTACACGAGAGAGGGCACGTGGTTCAACGTCATTATTGCACGCCCGCGATGCTGCAGTTCTGAGATGCTGCAGGTCTGAGAGAAAAGCACGGATGAATTGTTTGTTTAGATTAGGCGTTGAAATAATGTTGTTTGAAGCACGGCTAGAAAGCCGTTTCAACCAATCAGATTGCTTCCTCAAAACGACCTGTTGCAGGCCTATAATCCACATTCACCCAATATCACAGAATGGAAGCACAGGACTTCATGTTCCAGTACTGGTCACATTATCAAAACTATGCCTGCTGAATGTGAATCCCACATCTTAAATAAATATGATGTCCGATGTTTGTATAAGCTTACCATAGCTTTAAGGATTGTTATGACTTGTGTTATGACTTAATCTACATACAATAACTGGAGAGTTTAATTATGCAGCACATTACTGACTAAATTAATTTGAGCCTGACGCTCAGTCTGAATTTTCGTTTCACTTCATTACCAGGACATATTTTTTTAATGGAGCCAGGCTAGTTTGGGCTCACTTAAAGTCTACTCTGGCTTTTGTGTGCACCTCAGACAGTTTTTAAGTTGCTCGATTCAGTATTTATTATTTAGATATGTGATATACTAGAATTTCGCCGGCCTTCGGCCGGCGAATCCTAGTTACATTGCAGCGCAATATGGGAAGAAGGAAATAGCGGGAGTTGACAGAATTATTATAATAACAGAAAGTGTTTTTTATTTCTCATAAATACACAAACATGGTGAAACAACTACAGTCACAGAGAGCAGTGCCAAGGTAGCTGCTGCCTGCTAACGATGCAAACAACAGCCTTGCCTGTCGTGTGTGTGTGTGTGTGTGTGTGTGTGTGGGGGGGGGGGGGGATAGCACAAATTTTCGACATTTTACTGTGTCATAAATATTTACATCTGTAGCCTATATTGTGATTACATTTGACCGTACATTTGACTCTTGTGTTATATTCTTGTGAAATATTCAGTAAAGTATTGTGGTGAAATATTCACCCCAAGTTGATAAGATATGCAGAGAATATAATACCAAGAACCCCCAGTTTGAAATGCATTAGGCCACAGACCCCCATTTGATACCATTTGCTCTCTGGGAAAATCAGGGTCCATTTGGTTCCATTTGTATGCTCTTGGAGTATGATGACTGTGCTAACAGTATTATCATAAAATATGTCTCAGTTTGAAGATTCAAAAAAACATATTTCATATGTGTGAGCTTGTAAAGTAGAACGTTCAACCAGAGACAGTGTTGCCAAGTCTGACCATTATAAGCTACTTTGGACTTGTTTATCTATTGGTAGTCCTTGACATGGAAATGTTTGAGTTCCACTGCTCTGAAACAACATTAGACAACAAAGTTTGACAGTCAACACTATAATTGATTATTTTAAGACTAATTTCCGGACCATTTCTGATTTACCTACTTTGAACTGGCCTCTTAACATTTTTATAGACCTGGTTGCTTGTTTCACTCTCACATCCACGGTATGTGGCAACCCTGGTCCCTGGTTTGTTTTGGTTTGCGTGTGGCTGTTTTTGTGTGTTGCTTTAGCATCTTTAGCACAGTAGCTATCAGAGGTTGCAGCAGCTGCTGCTGTCATGAAAACGCAAGTTTCTGTCCCAGAAGCTCACGTTAGGTCTGCGCACACTGTACGTTGCTAAACTTGCTATGGCAACCTGTCATCAAATGCTGCTAACGTTGTGGTCAGCACTGTTAGCATGTGTGCTATCAGGCAAAAGCTGAGATAGATATAAAACTACTGGCCAAAATGTCATACAAAACACAACACCTAAAATCGGAATGTAATTGTGACCTACAGACCATCATGATTTGCTTGCTGGACCTATAATTAATTTATTTGCATTAAATTGCCACTCGCCCATATAAATAAAAAGCAAGATGGCTGCCGATTGCGAGCGGAGAGACGGAAAGAGTAGTGACGTGTGAGCCGGGGACGGGCCTCTGACAACAGCATGAACACAGGGCAGTGTTGCCAGGTTTGCGAATTGTAAGCGAGTTGTAGTGTGTGTAAGTAGCCTGGTTAAAAGGCCTTGTTTCTGCCCCTGTGGGGCAACAGCATAATGTCGACCAGTTTCGTCCACCGCTTTTGGCACGTGACCAACTTAAGCATTGTTATATTAGATGTGATGTATTTTATCAGACATGCCCCCCTATATAAATGCATTGTAACTTTAAAGTACATTTGTTATATTCATTCAAAACACCTGTCCTTGGTTATGCTGACTGCTTCCCCCCCCCCCAAAAAAACACGCCTCCCTAATGCATGATTAGAAGGACATCAGTCACCAGAACCAAGGACGGGTGTTTACTATGAATCTACCATGGTTAAAATGGAGTTTGTTACAACAAAGGGTTTGTTTGTATAGGAAGGGAGCTGCATGTCTGATAACATTTATATCAAATATCTAAATACTGAATCAAGCAACTTAAAAACTGTGTGGGGTACGCCGCAGCTTGGACTAAACATTTTCAAGATGACAATTTAGACTCCCTCCAAATTACACAGACAAGAACTCACAGACCCCAAAAGTTGTGTTGTTTCCTCAATGGCTCAATGTGAAAAGAGTATACATTATATACTATACAGTGTGTGTGTGTGTGTGTGTGTGTGTGTGTGTGTATGTGTGTGTGTGTGTGTGCGCGCGCTTGCTCGAAGAAGGAGAGCATGCCCAGAGTTCAATCCTATTTGTAAACGGGTGATTACCACGACCTGTGGCTTCAGTTCAGCCTGTGAGAAAGTGAGGAGGAAGAATTGCACGGTATCAAGTGGAGAGAGTGAACAGCAGAGGAGGAAACGGACTCAACATGGATCAGAAAAGTAAGTTATATTTCTCGAGTCGTTTCATGTCATTAGATCATAAGCTCTGTACTAACGATTTGAACCCCTGCATCCATATTCTGGGGGAACATCAACCAAAATGAGCAGATCTACAAGCTCAAAACAACAAGTTGTGTAGCCATTGCAAGCTTGTACATCAGCGGCTATCTTTGTACAACGAAATTTGGTGTGGATGGAAAAAAGCTAAGTACACAGCCAAGTTTACTTTATGTCTAGAGTGTTTAAGTGGTTAACAAGCTGGCTAGTGTGTATTCAAATTGCCATATTAAATCCAAAGTTGGTAGTCTCAGGAGTCAGGACATTTTTTCTGTCTATACTGTGTTTCATTAGCCTACAAATTACTAGCCTGGATTGGAATTGCCAGACTAATACTAATACGCATCAAATGAAAATGTATCACGCATAATTTTTCTCTCAGCGTTACAAAAATGAAAAGGGTAAGAGTTTTCTAAAAAGGGACATTCATTTACTAATTTCCTCAGCACACCATGTGAGCCCATTGTGAAATCCACCAGGATTGTCCATGCAAAAACAATCAGCTTAATCTCATCGACCCCCCCCCCCCCTCCCTCTCTCTACCCCTCTATCAATCACACAGCTCAGTACTCTATCAGGGAGTATGCGCCCTCGGACCAGCACGAGGTCATCACGCTCTTCCGCAATGGGATCCTGGAGCACGTCTACCCGGCCTTCTTCAAGGCCATGAGTCACCCGGACCACGTGGGCGTGGCCCTGAGCATCGCCATGGCCGGCTACGTGCTGGGAGGCAGCTCCTACTTCCAGGCTCTGCTGTTCTTCGGCGCGTGGGCCGGCCTCATTTACTACTGCTGCCACGAGGTCTACGAGTGCTACATGTTCCGGCGGCTGAGCGCGGACATGGCCGACATCCAGGCCCACTACCTGGACAACCCGGATAATTACCTGTGGGTGGCGGTGGCGCCGGCGGAAGAAGTGGACGACGGGCAGCCCAAGGTGGTCGGCATGGTCGCGGTGACGGGCAAACAGGAGGAGAGGAGCGGCGGCGAAGAGAGGGTCGACGACTGGAACGGCGGAGTGATCGGAGGGATCGACCTGGACGACGGGGACGAGTGCTACGGCGAGCTGGTCTACATGGCCGTGGACTTCGCCTGCCGCCGCAGAGGCCTGGGCCTCCGGCTGATGCAGAAGGCCCTGGACTTCTGCAAGGAGCGAGACTACAAGAGGCTCGTCGTGGACACCAGCTCGTCGCAGACGGCGGCGAACTCTCTCTACCAGAAGTTGGGCTTTGTCGAAACCACGTCCCACCGCAACACGCACACAAACCGCTGGATCTCCAGGTTGGCCAGAGTTGTCGTGGTGCGCATCGAGAGGTTTTTGTGAAAAGGTTTCTCACGTGTGGACTATCTTCTATTTCTGTTCTTTTCCACTATTCAGCCTTGCCTGCCTCAATGTGATGTGTTTACATCAGGGGGGCAGTCAGACAGATATTTTGTGAAGCCACAAGGAAATCGGGACTTCCTGAAAGTTCATATAATGGCCTGTTGTGGCGCTGTCATTGGGCCCAAAAAAACCCATAGCCCCATAGAAGTCCATGTATTTGGGCCCAACTTCACCTAGACTGTATTACCTTAATAAACATGGTCATGAATACTTTTTGCTTCCAGTCACTAGTTTAAAGTCTCATTTCTAATGTCATAATATTCTTTTTGGAAAATTATGGTCCCATTTATAAAAGAAATGACCATAAAGTCGCGCATGTTCTGAGGGGCGTGGCTACCGTTACAGTCTATGATCGGGATTCCCCACCCACTCGAGTCAAAATAAAAACCAACTAAGAAGAAGGGGGGAAGTCCCGCCTCGTTGTCTGGGCCAGCCTGCAGCTGGGCCCAAACGGATCTAGAAAGATGGCGACTAACAATTCAAGGACTGACAGGCTTCATTTTACGTTCATGTTAGACCCGGGGAACGCTTTGTCCATATTTTTTACAGTCTATGGTTTACATCTACACACGATACAGTGCATTACCACACGTCGTTAAGAACATTAAAGCAATCATAATCACTCCATGTCACCCGTTGGTCAGATAAATTCACAAGATGAATACATGAAAACATATAAAAAGTCGAATAAATGTATTATTAAATTAATTAGGGGACATAATATATTAGATGACAGAATGCTGTCAATGTTCAATAACCCATTGTATTCCTGAGCACTAAAAGCAACAGGTGATGTTCAATCATTTAGAAGACTAAACATTTATTTTAAGCTCCTTTCCAGGGAAAAGTTTGAATCCCTCTTTCACAGAGGAATTAATGCCATGCTGACTTACAATACTCGTTGCAATACCAATGAAAAACACAATAATGTTGTTGGGACATTCCGAGGTTTAACATTCCTTGGAGCTAAAAGAACTGTGTGTTTGTGGATTGCATAAGAAAGGATAAAGGTTCCAGTGTGAACTGCAAGGTATTCAAGGTCATTGTACATAATGCAAGAGTGAGATTATCGACAAAGAAAGAACAGTAATGGAATAAGCTTAAATCGTTCAATAGAGCGTCGCAGTCCCACCGCCTTTCATGACGACGCCAGGCCCAGGAAATGAATCCCAACGCATTTTTCCCATAGACATTTCATAAAGTATTTATTCAAAGACCTTTTAAGCGTCGTACGAAGTCGTGACGACAACAAACACAATATTTTGGACCAAACAAATAATTAAAAGAAGAAAAACAACAAAAAAAGTGTTGTAACCTGCCGTTTTTTTCTACTTTATAATTCTTTGTTTGGCCCAAAACATTGTGTTTATTGTCATGATTTGTCACGACAAGAGTTGGCTTAGTCCGCGGCGTAAACGTCTTTAAATAAATACTTTCTGAAAAGTCTATGAGGAAAATGAACAGGATTTATTTTCCGGGTCTCTCGAGGGGGCGGGACTGCGACACTCTATAGTGGCCCTTTGGTACGCCAGCTATAGGCACCAAAGGTAAATATGTGGTAAAAATCATGATCAGAAAAAAGGTATTATAGTAATTTCCTTTAGCAACATTTATTTGTCATATAAACCTAATTTTACATTCACACAGCACAATATTGGCCGCAGCGAATGTACACCAAAGGCTAAATGGCGTAGATTTGGATATTCATAATATTCATTGCCCACATGCTCATAGGTCATTATAATTTCCAAAACATTATCAGCATAATGTCTTATCTTGAAGTACCATCCAATGTAACAGGGAGAGCTTGTGTCTGGGGTATAGACACTGACAAATGTGACCTGAATGAGTTTTAAGTGGAAAGATTGCACAGTAAAATCATGTTCATAGAATTGCTACAGCATAAAAACCTGACCCTTAATGCTTGCAGAGTAAATGAACACTTTGCTGTGTGTATGAAGAGTGCAGCTTGCCATTGAGATGCATGCATACACCATTAGACACATCTGGACATCCATCTCTCCCACTGTGGCTGTCAGGAGACATTAAATGTCTAAATTTTAGGCTGGTGGCCAGTCAGCAGAACCAGCCAGAGGAATGTGCCTTAATGCTGGCCAACCTGTTGTCATCACAATCACAATTGGCCTCAATAATAATAATAGTAAAAAATAACATAATAAAAGTTATACAATGTGGTTTTCATGCAGCTAATGGTGTAAACTGTGGACTGAGTCCATCAGTGAGATGGCTGATAAAAAAGGGTATTAGCGACTTACGTACTTGAATAAGGCTTGTTTAAGATGTTACATTATAACAGCATTTTCCCCTCTATATTGGATTTCAAGACACAGTTCTCCACAAATAGATAATTGAGATTAAATGCAAGAGGGAATATTTCATCAAGGATGAGCTGAATAAATCAAGTTGGGAAAAAAGAAAGTTTGTGTGTGTGTGTGTGTGTGTGTGTGTGTGTGTGTGTGTACACAAAAGTTCCCCTGGTGAGTAGATACTGTCTAGCATTACAGTGTGCATACACTGTATAGCATATAGCTATTCCAGAAGGTCACAATGGGTAGGCCTACCACCAGGATGTGTTGTGTTGCTTGTTGATCTCATATTTAAACTAGACAAAATGTGCTCCTTGGAGCACAAGTCTCCACCAGGCCAAGTAGGTTATCGTGGGCCAGCATATATGTTGATTTGCAGGACAGTAGTAGCAAAAAGTGTGTCGAGTAACAATTTTTTTTATATGAAGGACATTAATCAGGCATGAACTGTGTATGAGCTACTGTTAATGGTTATTGGTCTTATACCCCTCTGGCATCTGACATTTGGTTTTAAAGATGGAGTGCCACAATTTTTGTATTTTTCCAGTTTTTCATGCGTCTATGAGGTGACAGTACTTCATTAGACACCTTGGAGTCGTTTTTATGTGCAATGGTGTATAGAGCGCCGCAGTCCCCGCCCCCTTTCAGAAAAGCGAGTGGCCCAGGAAGTGGAAGCCCCATGCATTCTCCCATCGGCACTTTTAATATAATTTATTTAAAGACGGTTACGCCGCGAACAAAGCCAATTCGGATCGTGACGAATCATGACAATGAACACAATATTTTGGGACGATCAAATCATTAGAAAGAATAAAAGAAAGTCAGGAGACAACACTATTTGTTTTGTTTTTCGTCTTATAAATTATTTGATCGTCCCAAAATATTGTGTTCATTGTCATGATTCGTCACAATCCGAATTGGCTTTGTCCGCGGCGTAACCGTCTTTAAATAAATTATATTAAAAGTGCCGATGGGAGAATGCATGGGGCTTCCACTTCCTGGGCCACTCGCTTTTCTGAAAGGGGGCGGGACTGCGGCGCTCTATAAACTTTGCATTTAGGGTTTCTTCCAGGAGGCTGAACCCTTGACAGTCATACTAAATAATGTACCGTTTCTGCCATGGTGGCATATGTGACTCCAGAGCGCATACGAAGTGGCTTATTAGTTTTGGCTAGTGTTATTGTGTTATTGTCAGGTACATTTAGGGTGGACGTTCTTGGCCAATCAGGATGTCAAAATCAGACGGATTACAATTTACAATATAGGCATTTAGTAGGGGGGGGGGGGGGGGCTGTAGGAGAAGGGAGAGGCTTAAGTGCACATGCCAGGAGACCAGTAAGTAGAGAGTTACAATAGCACAAATGTTTTTGCGAATGCAGTGAGCACTAACTATGAGACCTAGCAGAACAGTCTGTCTGTCTGTCTGTCTGTCTGTCACGCTGTAACACCACCTGCCCGCCACCAGAGGGCGCGGCTGTATCACACAAAAAACACACACACCCAAAAAAAACTGTAAAAAAAAAAACACACACACGCACACACAGTCACATACACACTAAAAAAAATCTTCACACTAAAAAAAAACTTTTTTAGTGTATTAGTATGGCGACTCGGCCATATCTTCCTAGTTGACCATGTACAGTACTACTAGCATTCCGGCTTCAAGAACTTTCTATTTTGTAGTTAAAATAAAAATGGTTTCAGCAGACATATATAGAGATTAATTGCACGTATCCTGATAGTGTGTTTGCTGCTGTCCTAGAGTGTGAGGTATATTTGATGAGATGATACATCATTGTAGGCGATTTGCCACAGCCTTGTAATCACTTCTCAGCTGTGCAGTTGAACTTCACTGCAGAGAACACCTGGTCAATTACTTCAGATGTTAAATCTTTAAGTAACAAAGCCTTTGCCTCTGCTTGTGTAAACAAATCGCATAGGAGCTTGACAGTATGCAGAATCTGCATTTCTTTTACCAGAGTAAGTGGTCAATTATTCACTGCATGGTTTGAGAATGATAATATGATTTTCTATAAGAAGAGTACAGTAGAGCACAGTGTACACATTGTAGATGCCTAAAGGCCTTGATAATACTTCATTGTGTGCGTGTTGTGCACAGCCAATCTACAAGCTCAGAGTGGCACGCGTTTCGAGGTGGAACTGCATAGGGATGGGTGTGATTAATCGATAAGCGTTAATAGGACCCGAAATCGATTATTAAAATTAATAATCGATAATCCTTTTTTCTTTACGAAAATCTGTTGGAAAGGCAATATTGTCATCCAAACAGGACAGGGCTATAGGCCTACCAAAGTGTGCCTGGGATGTGTCTGTGTAGCTGCATGACTGAGAGGAGTGTGAGTGGAGATTGATTCCATTGAATCAAGATACAGGTTTGGAGGATTAGCAGGTGTTGGGAATCAATTGGCTCAACACTGGTCCAGGGACCACCAGTGGTCCTTGAGGGGGTTCCAGGTGGTCCTCATCCAAAAGATGGAGTTAGTAACCAAATGGACCCTTATTAACGCTCAAGAGTTAAAATGATTGTTAATCAGGGGTTCCCAAACTTTTTTGGCTTAGATACCCCTTGGGGGGAAGATTGTTTTATTTGTAGGGTTCATAATTTATTTTTTAAAGAATCTTACATATTTACACTGGACACATTTACACATCCCTGCATGTAGATTGGATATTTTCTGTAGCTTATTTTCACTTTTACTCAGAGTTTTGTTTGCACCGCCAAGACAGTCACAGTTGTTGAATTGCTTGATTCAATATCATTAAAATTTGTAAACACGTTTGTTAATACACATTCCTGGTTTTGGTGTGCTAGCCTAGGCAAGTCAACTACTAATGAATAGGGAGACGATCATTATTTAAATTATTAGCCATTCCATGCGTGGACTTTGTGGATTTCATGCATGGACTGGAGTCCTTGATGCACCATTACATTACAGAAAATATTAAATAACTGTGCACATGCCAGGAGACCAGTAAGTAGAGAGTTACAATAGCACAAATGTTTTTGCGAACGCAGTGAGCACTAACTATGAGACCTAGCAGAACAGTCTGTCTGTCTGTCTGTCTGTCACGCTGTAACACCACCTGCCCGCCACCAGAGGGCGCGGCTGTATCACACAAAAAACACACACACCCAAAAAAAAACTGTAAAAAAAAAAACACACACACGCACACACAGTCACATACACACTAAAAAAAATCTTCACACTAAAAAAAATCTTTTTTAGTGTATTAGTATGGCGACTCGGCCATATCTTCCTAGTTGACCATGTACAGTACTACTAGCATTCCGGCTTCAAGAACTTTCTATTTTGTAGTTAAAATAAAAATGGTTTCAGCAGACATATATAGAGATTAATTGCACGTATCCTGATAGTGTGTTTGCTGCTGTCCTAGAGTGTGAGGTATATTTGATGAGATGATACATCATTGTTTTTATTTGTAGGGTTCATAATTTATTTTTTAAAGAATCTTACATATTTACACTGGACACATTTACACATCCCTGCATGTAGATTGGATATTTTCTGTAGCTTATTTTCACTTTTACTCAGAGTTTTGTTTGCACCGCCAAGACAGTCACAGTTGTTGAATTGCTTGATTCAATATCATTAAAATTTGTAAACACGTTTGTTAATACACATTCCTGGTTTTGGTGTGCTAGCCTAGGCAAGTCAACTACTAATGAATAGGGAGACGATCATTATTTAAATTATTAGCCATTCCATGCGTGGACTTTGTGGATTTCATGCATGGACTGGAGTCCTTGATGCACCATTACATTACAGAAAATATTAAATAAGTGTCTAAAGTGTAAGGAATTATAATTAGTCTCCAAACATATGGGTGAATATGAAAGACTGAGCATACCTTCCATAAATATTTGGGACTAAAGAAAACTGCTAATGTGTTAATTGGCACCGTGGCACTAAGTAGCCTATGTTTATACCAAATAGAACCATTACATGGTGGATGAATGTTCCAGACAGACTAGCAGCTTGTTTGCTGCAGTCCAACTCCATTACAAGAGGGCCGTGGGGATTATTTGGTCAAGGAAGTAATTGGACACCACAGTCTGCAGCAACAACAATAATAATGTATCACAGCTGTTATAATTAGGAGAATATTGGACAATCCTTTTCCTTTTTTTCCAAGGTGTTGTATATGCTACTTAGTGATGCTGTGTTACCTGGAATGTGTGTGCTCAAAAATACAAAATTGACTGTATGTGGTATTTCATGTATGACACAATGAGCTTCTCCTGATGTTCCCTGTGTTGTTGAGGTGATGAATTGCACACATTTGTCTACTTACAACCCTAGTAGCAACCCTATTCTAGAAATGTCATCATAAGAGACAAACATATAGCAAAAATAGGCAAATGTGCTGCAAAACAAAGTGACGTGTTGTGAGCATTTGTCCCGGACATTTTAAAATCTCTGTCTGTTTTTTGTTTCAGTTTTTCCTTGCAGAGGTTGAACTTTGGGTAGAAAAGTTCAACGTCCAAGCTAACAAACGTGATGTCATATCTCAAGTGGAGCAATTTCATAGTGTTCTCTAGTATCATTAGAGTTCTTCTCGGTTAGATGGTCTCCACTTTGAGCAGCAGAACATAACACGCTGTGTCCCGAGCGTGTCATATTGCTGTTGGGCGGCCGGGAACCTTGTATGTCCAAAACCACTGAATTTCAAGAAATGGAATGTAGTTTTTTATTTAGCCAAGTTCTAATATTTATAAAATCCACAAACAGACTTGGGAAGTTTCCATTTTGGGCGAGTAGTTATATAGCGAAAAATAATAGCCTAAAAATCCTAAAATCCTGTAAAATCCTACAGCCAAAATGACAGATTTAGCCTACATGGCAAAACATTTGGAGCTTGTAGTAGCTATTTCTCTACTTCACATGACACCGTCATACGAAAAAGCATAAAACGGCATGGTTAAACTGTGACAATTTAGAGAAAGCAATACATAAAAAGATTAAATATGGATATACAAGGTTCTGCCTGACAGAGACCGATATAGTGCAAGGTGTGAGGAGTGAGCTCTAAGGTGAATCCAATGCTTCAGACACAGAGGCTGTGGACAATGTGTAGGCTTGATGGGAGGTTTAATCGGTCTTGACAAAGAAACAATTGGCTTTTCATGGTCCAATTTCGCAGTGGTGTTATATTTTTGACCGGTTGACCAAAATAAGTGTTTTTTTTGTCAGGTGAAACTTGACTGATGAGAGCCCTTGAAATGTAGACCACATCGTCGCTAGTGTTACTACTCCAGGACCTGGCTAAGATATGTATGCACTTCATTTGCACAAGTTAATGGCACTTATGGCATATAACTAGCCACAATTTGCCATTAACCGCCCATACATCTAAACAGACAAAGTCTAATTGTATTAAATTACGTCAAACTCACCAACATTGCAGCAGTACGAAAAGATTGAATGATCCTCTTTCTATCTGTGTTGGAGTTTGGAAGCGCTCGCTTTCTGTAATACAACATCCTGCTGCCTCCTGCATTATGTGCAAATTCAAAACAGGTGGTACACAGGCATGTTGAGTGATTCAATGAGCACTTCCAATCTCCAATACTTAGGAAAAAGATCAACTGCAAGGAATTTCTTGACATTAAAGTAGCTCATAACATGTCTACCGTGGATTTTTATGAAACAAACTTAGATAGAAACTGCAGATAGAAAGTGCAGATAGAAAGAGGATAATTAAAGCTTTTCGTACAGCTGCAATGTTTGGGAGTTTCTCACACACACACACACACACACACACACACACACACACACACACACACACACACACACACACACACACACACACACACACACACACACACACACACACACACACACACACACACACACACACACACACACACACACACACACACACACACACACACACACACGTTGAGGATGGAGCGGTAATGTGGTAGCCTACATAGTGCAAGTTATACATCTACAGGGAGAGCTCCACCCGAAATAAATTACAAATTTAAATGTGCAACATTGTTGTGTGCTGCTTGTGCATGCAAAATAGCCAATGTACAAATGGGCCTTTGCTGCATGGCGGTGGTATAAATCAGGCTTAAATGCATGTCGTGCCTCCAGACTCCCATGGGTTTGGCAGCGGTCTTTCCACTGTGCGACGCACACCATCCTGTGGGAATAGACTTAGGTAGCTTTTTAATTATCTGCCTCCGGTTTCTAAATTACCTTTTTTTCATGCCAGAACAAATAACAACTATTGACAGTGACGGTCCTTGGGAGAATTGAATATGCTTATGTATTAACATATTGTTGCGCTTTCAATTCAAAAGAGAGTACGCCCGTCAACCCCTCCCCCCCCCCCCCCACACACACACACACACACCCAGAACGCATAGACACGCACGCACGCTCAATAACTAGTGTAGATAGAATTGAAATGGAGAAAAATGCTGATCAGTTAAATTGGTCTTATTGAAGTAATAGCTGTGTATTCACACAACACACGGTGATACATCGATATAAAATTACCCAAGTGCAATGATGCTCAGTAATAAGTGGGCGATGGACTCTTGCTAGTGAAGCCAATGCATTCTGCATGGTAGAAACTATTCACTTATCGTCACAAATAAATCACCACACCAATGCCACCAGTTAGGCCAACCTGAAGCTATCCAACAGGCAGACATCATCATTACTCATACCACAAAATAGCCCAGCTGCTTAGTATACAGTAGATGAAACATGCAGATGGACATTTACTATAATCCGTGTGCCACTCAGAGACCAGAGCAGTGTGCCTTGGCTCTGGTTTAATGGCTTCTATCTCTGGCTCTTGGCAGCACAGTCGTGGCCGATGGCAGTCACAATGAGCACACCACACCCCCTTCTACTCTGGACAGTGCTTCTGCTTCTTGCCAAGTCACCTCAAAGCCTCCTCCTTCTTCCGGCTTTTCGTATATAAACCGCCTCAAAGCAGAATCTCTTTGCTGTTATTTCTCTGATCAGAAGATTCACAACCGTTGAGAAAAAATTTGGTCTGAGGGTCAAAGGAGTTATCCGTCATATAGCTTCCTCAAGGACAAAAACACAAACAGAACAGCTACAGTAACACACAATGTACTGTTGTAGTGTACACGGCACTGAAAATCTCTTTTGCATTTCATAAAGTGCAATGCTGATGAACCATTTAATACGCATTTAATCATTTGCCACAGAATAATCTATGAATGTTTATTTGTATAGCACATTTCAGCAATGGTAATTCAAAGTGATTTTCACAGAATCTTAAAAAGCTGGCACAAAATAAATCAAATCAAATCAAATCAAACAGAAAGGTCTTCAGCTTTGATTTAAAAGAACTGAGAGATGTGGTTTTCTAGGTCGGAGATTGTTCCAGATATCTGGTGCATAAAAACTGAACATTGAAAGATCAAGAATGGACTGTTATGTTGAGCAAATGGAAAGCTTCATTAAAACAGTTAAATAGAGACATCAAGGCTCGTTATTAAATTGGCTTTACAAAAAACAAATCCCCCCATATAGTGCACTCCATAATTATAGTATTATTGCTGCAAATAGCCTAACGAATGGTCATCATTGAGAAAAAGTCAGCAAGATACAGTTTTACAATAACATATAGTGGTCTTGATCATTGTTTCAATATTCAAATGGGAATGAAAATAGTGCAAGACCCAGGTAAAGGACCCCCAAATGTACATGCCATACATTTCCTTAATGATTATATCTGGTTACAGTATTCATATCTAGTTTCAGTATTAATTTATGATATATTTCCCTTGGAATGGAATGGATAGATGGAATGATTGATGATGAAACTGAAACAAAGTTGTTTTTAAATGTATGTGAAGGAATTTTTTTGAGATGGGCCTATACTACACACAGGCACGCACGGCACGCACATGCACTGAGATTTTGCACAAGGATATAATTTATTCCATCGTGGACACTCTACAGTATACTCTACATTTTATTCCAACTTGAAGTTTCCAAGCAGATGGTGAAGACCTGTGAGTTGGTTTTACATTTGAATAATATGCAAGCCTGACTGAGCCAAATTGCTGTTAGACACAGGGGAGCGTATCTGTTTGGAACAGGTAAGAGAACAGAGCGAGACCTAGGCTAGTGTTCTGTGCACAAGAACAATGAACAGGGAAGGCTGAATATAGCACGCTGCTATTAAACTATATTCTCCATAAGGTGTACTAATTGACCATTTACATTAATAGCATGCAGTGCCACATATAGGCACATACAGACAGTATGCCTGCAAATATCCTAAGTTCTACCTGAATTTGATGGACAGACAGAGTACTTCATTACTTTCTTAAGAATTGCTTTGCTAAACCATCTAGCTACCCAAAAGCCCAGTCCCTGTGGATATTGACAGCTGCCTGAAAAACAAAGCTAGCAATGTGAATAATATCATGACTGAAAGCTCATCACATTGAGAGTTAATCTTACAGCAGCCAGCAAAATTCCCAACCCATTGCATGGAAACTCGTCAAATGAGCTTTTAAGTACACAATACACAAATCAGTGAAGAATTACACTACATTCAAACGTGCTTTTTCTACCCTAAATGCCTTACTAATAAGCTGTTCTGTTACAAACTATTTTGCACAGTGTTCACATATTCTGCCTGGGTTCAGCACAGCAATCCGCAGATTCTGTTCCCAATGTAATCTACAGCTAGAACCGTGCTCTGAGTGTAAGTGATACTGTATCTAATTTTCTGGATTGCCATAAAATAAAACATGTAAATGTTTTCATTGGTGTAGCAAATGCATAACATAAAAACATTAAAGAACATGCATTGTATTGTCTGGGAAATAAAATCAATTCCAATCAGACAGAGCCTGACAGAATTCACAATTTAAGATGATGCCCGGGAAATCCAGCAGTCAGCCTAGACCTTTTTACAGTCTATGGCCTATACACAGGATGCACGGACGCACGCACGCACACACGCACGCACAGAGAGAGAGAAATCTTCTGAACATGGTCTGACAGTTATTTTACCAATGTATAATGTATCACCAGTAACTATATGCATTAATAATATACATCTATGGCCAACTATGAATCATGAATGGATGAATGGAGTATAATATCAACAATTACAGTTTTTCACGATTGTTAACACACGTTTTTCACAGCCTAACGGCATTCTCAAAACTGCACACACAGAACTGAAAACCTCACACACAAAATGCTAAACCCTGACTCTCCTTTTCCATGATGACTCTTTGCCATCAAATCTCTTAACTGTTCCCAAAATGTTTTCATTTGGTACACACAGCCATATTTTCAAATGACACACACATACCATTCATTGAGTAGGCTACACACAACTAAGCATTGGCTACACACTACCAAGCATTTACAGCACAATGAAGTGAAAAATTGAAAACACAATCATAGAAATGCAACACACATGAATGACAATGACTCTGGAGAATGAGCCATTTCTCCTTTTGTAAAATGAACCCGCGTTTTTTTTTAAACTGTAAACCAGCCTTACCAGCCTGCTCAAAGCGGGCTCTGTGGGTTCCGTTCATATACCTTCTACCTCCAAGCTGAAAAGAACTCCTCAATAGGATTCAGGCAAAGGAGAATAAGGTGGAAGGAATAGAACGGAAATAATTATGTTCTGATGCCAGCAACGGTGTAGTGGCTGAGATTGGGTTGGACTCTCTGGCTCATGGTAAAACCATGACTGAGCACAAGGTCAACCACAGTTGCCCGAATCTCATTAGATAAAACTTCTTCTTTCTCCTCTTCCTCTTCCTCTCCCTCCTCCTCCTCCTCCTCCTCCTCCTCCTCCTCCTCCTCTCTGTCCACCTACTCCTCTACCTCCTCCTCCTCTCACTCTTACCCCTCTCCTTCTCTGGTTGTTGATCTCTTCAAGGTTCTCCATTGTTCACCCAACAAAACAGAGGCTCTCGAGTCCCTTTTTATGTTGCAAATTGCTCACCAGATCTGAATATTTAGAGATTTGACTATTTGTGTGTTGTAGGTTGATGCTTTGAGATTTGATGTGAGAAGTGTGTGCAACAACTGAACATTGTGTGCAGTGTTTGGACAGCAAGGTGTGTTGTAGGTTGATGCTTTGAGATTTTATGTGAACTGAACATTGTGTGATGTGTGTAGTGTTTGGACAACAAGGTAATGTGTAAGTGACATCAGAGTGTAAAGAAGGAAAGTCAGAGTCTAATGCAGAATAAGGGAGTGTGATGTAGTGGAAATTGTGTCGAGCGATTAGGTACATGAAGTGAAGGTTGTGCAAATTGTCAATTTTTGTGTGTGAAAAACAATCGTGAAAAACTGTAATGTTTGAGTGAATATACTGTATGTGGTGCTATACACCAGAATGCTCCGTGCAGTACTTAACATCAGCAAGGTGTACACATGTTACCAACAAGAATCTGTATGATGGAAGGATGAGCCAGAAAATAGCAGCCAGGAGAATGAGACTAGCATGACACTGCCAAAGACACCAAGAGCGTGCCAGCCAGCAAACTGGCACTGTGGGAACACACGGGCAGCGGTCACAAGGACGCGTCTCACATTAACATATTCCGGTATGTGGATGTACTCAAGAACGACACAGGAGCGCAAAGCACCAACGAACTGGCCACATGTATACTGTATGGAGAGTCGGGATGACTGGAAGCGACGATGGAGGGCTCGTCTGAGGACGTCCTAGAGAGAGTCACTCATTATCTTGTGTAAGTATGGGCACAAAGCCTTTTGAAAAACAACAAAGAGAAATGAACTCACTACCATTGCCAACAACTCTGTCGGGCACTGATTCACTGAACCTTGAAGAAGGGCTGTATATGCCTGACGCAGAAAAACACAATGGCGCCTATTCGAGAATTGAGGAGAAAAATTCCAAAGCACCTCATGTTTTGTCAGACTGAGACAGACGTCAGACAGAGACAGATCAATAATGACTAAAGTGCTCCTTTTTTCTGACCATTATACTGTTCACCCTGAATTGATTTACAGGACCTTGTCTTGAAGAATTCTGCTGTCTTATCTACTGAGTTTCTTCATCAAACTGCTGCTCTCCTCAGTCATACAAGATGGCCAAGTTAATAGCTATTGGAGACATGTGCCATGTGTATATTATAGTAAAAAAATATATTTACCATATATTTTATGTAAAAACGTGTAGCCAAAGAACATATTGAGAAAAAACAAAACAAAAGAAATCCTGGTATCATAATATTCATAGGCAATATACTATAACTTTGACGTGTGTGTGTGTGTTGTGAGTGTTGTGAGTTGAGTTGAAGTTGTGGTGTTTGTTGTGAGTTGAAGAGTATGTGTACCACGTGAATGCGCAGCTCAGTCAATGTTGCTTTACATGCTCAAGCGCTCAACTCGTGCTGCATTAAAAAGCTAATGTTTTTTTCTAAATAATAGGCCGGTGGTGTCTCGGGAACGATGCAAGTCGGGAACAATGTAAGTTGGAATATGCCCCACCAGGTTATGCAATACCCATTGTACCCATTGTCAGAATACCGGATACCCATTGTCTGTCTGTGTCCACAAAAATGTATAAAGAAATCCAAAAATGTAATAATACATATTTATTTAATTGATTTCATTGTGGTATTTATTATTTAATGTTTGGACCAAAAAAAACGTCCATAGCCAATCGCAGAGCAATCGTCCCACCAGGCTATGACATGTAGTCAATACTAAAGCGTTAGATTTGCTGCCTCGGCCTATCATCAGGAGTTGTGGTGAGGTTTTAGCCAATCTCACTCTAACACACGGTTGCCCACACTATACTGGTTGCATTGGATGGTCACTGGTCAGAACATAAATATTAGTCATCATGCAAAAGTGGGGGCAATTACAAAACGATTGAGTCGTGCAGGTCCTGCTGTGTAGTGTGTACCAACTAAGGCAAGCATCCAATGTTTTGCAGTACCAGTGGCGACAGCTGGACAATGTACAATAAGAGATGACCATGGGCACAGTGAAATCAGGATAGCACAAAATGCTTGAGTGGGACATTCAAAATGCAGCTGTACTCAAGTCTGTCCTCATTCCTCAGTCGGTGAACAACCTCACCAGTGTCACATTTAATATCAGACCAGTGTGAGGAATGGATCATGCAAGACAAGTAATCATTATTTAATCACACTACACATTAATGACAATGGACACAATATAAACGTGTCTATTTAACAAATAATTATCAGTGGAATTGCACTGATAATTATTGGTTTTATGATATGATACGATGAGACACTATGAAGCACTGACTGTATGGATATTTATTTTTATTTTTGTTACTGAATCATAATGACTCATGGGGGATAGTTCCTTTGTATCCCCTTATCAGGTTCCTTAAAGAGCCCACTATGGATCTTTTTCTATTATTGGTAGTTGTTATTGGCAAATTTGGCAACAATGTAAACATATTTTATCATTATTTTATCATCATCATTATCATTAAACACAAATAGAGGCCCAATATAGTGCAACAGTCAGCCAAATAATGATGGGAGCAAGAGTGATACCAAATTATTATTTCAGTACAGAAAGGCAACTTGACATTCTGAACAGCAGACGGTACCTCCCATAATGTACTGTAGCTCAAAGGAAAGTAGGAACTCACAGTCTGAGAAATGTTATTACTGAACAAAGAGTACCTTCATTTATGTCTTACATTATGCTGTGTAAAGTGAAGAGATTCGCATTGTTGTTGTTGCATTATTGCATTTCTGAGATATCACTGAACACCAGAGAGTAGACTTCATCACATTTGCAGGCTTGCAGCACATTTTATTTGAAAGCAACACAACATGTCAGAATGTCTTCATAAATTTTGGCTCATGTGATGCATAATGCAACAAATGTTACATTGATTCGATATATTGTTTTACATAAAATTAAATAAAAATGTTTATGTCAGAGGTGCCCAAAAGGTAGATTGTGATCTACCAGTAGATCACAAAGGCTGTGCAGGTAGATCACATGACATGCCCCTAAAGAATATTTAATTTAAATAAAAATACAAATTAAATAAATGTTGGCATCTGCCATTTGAATTAAGGTGTCTTGATTGATTGACATCAAAAAGGGCCTGTCAGCTCAAACCCACACAATGCAATACTTATTTATCCCCCTCTATTCCCCATTTCAAGTGCATTTGTCTTATTAATTATGTAACACCAGTGCCGCTATTCCAAAGCCCTCTCAGGTACATTGTTACTATATTCAGAAATGGTATAATATTTATTTGGCGTGGGTAGATCTTGTTGAGCTGGTCATTTTGAAAGTAGCTCTCAAGTCAAAGTGTGGGCACCCCTGATTTATGTAGTTGTATACACAGATTCATTTTTATGAATAAGTGTATACTATACAGTTCAAGTATTTACAGTGGTGATAAATCATCATGGATAAGTTTAACTAATAATTTGTAATACACAATTGTTCAATCACAAATTGCCCTCAGAGTTGTGAGCGAGTGTTAAGAATGATTTTATGACAATCAAATGATCATACTTCAACTATAGCTCAATGTTCACATTTGGAAATAAATTACAATGTAAAATTGTAAATATGACATCTTACTTCTCCTAGTGCATTTGATTTACTCAACCTAAAGTCAAGCCAGACATTAATTAACAATTAAAACACATGCCCCATGTCACATTGACTCAAACAAATTAAATCACTGTTACCATTATCATTTCATGGAGATAGTGTGTTTATCCTGTTTTATGATAATGCACAGTCTGCTTTCTCTTGAAGATTTGCATTTTAATTTACAGAATTCAAACAGCCCCTCCCTATGTGATTAGCTGGCTTTCACAAAATACTTGCCAATGCGTTTCAGTTTTCTTGATAGTAGATCAATTAGATATTAGATATGTTATTCATATCGTCATACACATTAAAACCGGAAAAGCATCAACTGTCATTTTAGATTTCCGCTAGTGATGCACAATGTAATTGGAAGCATGTCGATATTGGCCAATATTTTTTTTGAAACGGTATCGAACCGATATCAAAATTATTCCGATATTCTTTCAGTGATTCACTGTTAATGGCTTTGAAAATGAAAACAACAAAAATCAGCAATGAGCTCAATATAAATATAATATATATTGTATACTAATGTAATAAATCGGTATCAGATGATTTGACCCTGCATATTATCGTATATCGATATCGCTCATAATGTTAATATTGTGCATCTCAAATTGCGTTGGCTATTAAAAAATAGCAGATCTACAAACTCACAGCACGTCACTTGGTGCCGCTCTGCGACCGCTCTCCTCACTGGCCGGTGAGTCTATAGGATACAACAGCAGTGACAACACAGAAATGTGTGTGGGGAGGGATTAATACCGGCATAATGACTAAATTGGGGAGAAAAAGGGGGTAAACATAATTCTTTGTACATATAATGTACAGACATTATTGTACTTTCCACAGAAGCCAAGTTGAGGTGACCAACCAAACAACTGACTGACTGACTTACATAGTAAATGTGAGTTATGTGACCTGTGGTCGCAACAAAACGTGACCATCTGTAGTTATAAACAAAAGATTATAGGGAACCATGGAGAATTGAATATTCACTGCCAAAACATTCAGCAAACAACTTGGAGTAACATGAACATGAATCTACAGAACATGCCAAATGAGATCATCGATTCAAATGTTTTAACATATCCAGGAGTTTTGTAGTTTTCCAAGCTACAGTTTGTGAATAAGCTTACTGAAATGTATCAGTGAGATATTATATTCCTGCATAATTTAACATCGGCTGCAGTAAAAGGCCAGTGAATGACCTCAGAGGGACATGGCAGTCAGTAAGTACTGTATGTGCTGCAGTTATGCACAATGAACTAAACTGAGCTTGCCCAAATGGCCACAGTTTTCATTCACTGATAAAGAATGGCCTAATATAAACATGTTTATAATGTAACACTCTCATACCCAGTCCATATACATTTTACGGCCACTACGTTTTGATAGCACATAACTAACCACAATAATATAACTCAAATAAGTACTAGCCTACTCTAGATCAGTCAATGGTGAACATAAAACCTTGGCTGATGCAACAACATGTTACTATGGTTCTTCTTCTGCTTTAAGACTAAGCCAGGTTTCATAGAAACACATGGACACGAGAGAGAGAGAGATGAAGCAGGACTTAAGCAATATTACGCAAGACGAGAGGGTGTTCTTCATCGTCATTAATGCACACCTGCGGATACAGCAGTTACCCTCAAAACGAAGAAAGTTTTTTTTTTTAAATAACAGATGTAGCCACTACGACCAAAAACGTCCTAAGAAACTAGCTAGCCTAGTCACCGAGTCTGCTGCACGCTCTGGGAGAAAAGCACAGCTGAATTCTTTGTTTTGAATAGGTGTTCCAATATCGTGGTTAAAGCACGGCTAGAAAGCTGTTTCAACCAATCAGATTGCTTCCTCAAAATGACCTGTTGTATAATACATAGCCTATTACACAAAATTGTGTTGCAGATTAAACCTTTTCATGGTTTCATAGATAGCTTCATAGATCACCAGTGTTGTGTACATTTATGTTTGATACTGACATACATGATAGTGATGCTACTGACATACTGACTATGATACTGGCATGATACTGATTACTGACTATGATACTGGCATGATAGTGACACTGACCATGTTACTGCATGACCATGATACTGACAATGATGATACTGACCATGTAATCTCTCAAGAACAGATTCCGAGCTATGCTACTGAATCTGTCAGCAGGGCCATTCAGAATTGTGTTGATAGTGGGAATGAAAACATGGCAAATTCAAGGAAACAAACAGCAGAGGGCGCTGTTTTTCCTATTTACGCAACAATACACAAAGCTACAATTAAGTTTTGCTAGGGGGTGGGGAGCGGGGCACAGCCACTATACTAGCCCAAAAATGGTTGAGAATGAGAAACACTCAAACACAGCAAATCTGCATGCTCGCTCACACTTGACTTGGGAAGTTGGGCAGTTTGGCTGTCTTGTTTTACTCACTGTTTGTTGATGTTGATTGATGACTCTTGATGAATTGAAACCGGTTGAGGGCGGCAGGCAGGGTTGTGAGTATATTAACGAGTCAAAGTTTAAAAAGAAAATGGGGGCAAACAAAACAAAAACAGGCTCCAGACAATTAATAAATATTTCAAAACAAACAACAAGCGCAGGTTCCAGGTTCAAACAAATATTTCAACAAAGTTTCTTTCTTTCATTCAATCTGGCTGTGAGTTTGCCTGTTTCTCCACTGGCGTTTTGACGCACACAAGTGACACAGCTGTGGCCTAATTACAGGGAGCTATGGTCTTATTGTCCAAGGCGACCAGTGGGGGCGACATTTAGTACAAAAATATGAAATCAAATGATATGGCTCCTACAGTAGGCAACGCATTTCCACCCTACAGCTACAGGTCTAAGGCATCGTAGCCTATGTTGAAAATGAGCAGCAGTTCCCTTTAAACCAACAGTGAAATGAATAATTTACTGAAATGACAATCTCCACACCTGTGCAAATTTGGTTGATGAAATGTTACTCAAGTGGCACAATGCATGTGCCAACTAGACTAGAACACAACTGTTCAGTAAAATGAACAAACAAAAACCACAAATATATTTCCAGAATGCATTTTGAAAATACTTTTGGGATATTCTTCAGAGATGGTGGAGTGACACTGAAATTGCAAGGGCAATATTTAAAGTCTTCTTTATATTTAATCTGAGAAGGGACTCAACCCTTCTGGAGAATGTGACCCATTTCCAAGGTATGTTTTCTTGTTTTTGTACACATGGATACCACCCCACTCATTTGGCAAGATGTTGTTTGGCAAGCAATGTTTTGAAATTACAGCGGCAACACATGGTCATTAAAAGCACATCACATCGTCTGTTTTTTTACAGAGGGAAAACAAGAAAGCCGGAAAAGGTTGAGTATTGCCATCCACCAACCAGGTTCCCTTTCTCCAGTTTGAGGTAGACTTTGTCGTCTTTCTCTAGAAAGAGTAGTACTCCATTGGTGGCAGCCTCACGAGTGACGTCTTTGTCCCCTGCGAAGGCAGAGATGACCGGTTTCCCATTCAACATCAGGTTCACCTGCAGGGACAATTCAACAGAGACAGCCATTGACATTGAGCAGTGGTGGAAAAAGTACTCAAATGTTTTACTGTTTAATGTACTTAAAGTATACCCAAAGTAAAAGCACTACTCCATACATCCGAGATGTATGGAGTAGAAGTAAAAGTATTGGAAATTGGAAATACTCAAAGTACAAATACCTCAAAATTGTACTTAAGTGCAGTACTTGAGTAAATGTACTATAGTTACTTTCCACCACTGTGAAATTGAGCACCATCTGATCCTCACCACCACCTGTGGACCGGGGTGCACTCCTCTCCATTGGTTGGCTGTGAGGATATTGCAAGTGCCCCAAAACACAAAGATTGAATTGATAAACTTTAAATAACATTCAAATAAAACATAGCGTAAAAGGTTTTACTGTAAGATACTGAAGGCACAGTAGCCCTGGTACTGAACAGTTTGCTGAAAAACATTCCTGAGTGGTCTGAGTCAATGGTTCTCAACCTTTTCAATGTCAACCTTTTCCATGACCCCCAAATTAACTTATATTTAGCTGCAGACATCTGAAGCTTTTTTGCAAGGACCCCCATGCAAAAAGTCAATATTGTGCATTGAAGAGAATATATCTGTAATAGCAATTATGATGTCTTTCATTTATGCTATATTATACATATTATGGTGTTTGTTTGTTTTTTAGATCTCGGCTTAAACATTGGAATAAACTTAAAAGGGCTGGTTTACCACTGCTTTAAAGTATCATAACTTAAAAAAAAATATATATATATATATTAAAATGTTAAGATGTTCCCCCGACTTTGGCCAGTAGGCGGCCTGCTCTACTGTATACATGCGCCATCTACAGGAAGCTACAAAGAGCACATGCCCTCATTCACAGGCTGTAGTGGAAACTGAGCTGCTTCAGATTCCACATCTTGCCTCCTTTCAGATTTTTCTATATGGGTATGGAGTGGCGGTTGGGGATATGGGGCTTGGAGGGGTATAGTAGCGGGTTAAGGGGCCTTCACGTAGGTTGGGGCCAAACATCACTGTCTGTAGTAGGTTCTATGCACAGCATAGAAAGAAGTTTGGCCCTTCCCTACTTCCTTCACAGGTCTTACCAATTTTACTTATTAAGCTTCTGTTACATTTAGTGCAATCTGAGGAGAACCCATCGTCAAATTAAGGAAAAACACCACCCTCTTTTTATTGACTGTCGAGAGATTACATTTAGTGTATAGCACAGTCGTTGTCAAACATTTTATTTTCAAGGACCCCCATAACTCTGAGAGTGTACGGGTCCATTTGGTTCCATTTGAAATTTGTACACTCTCAGAGTTACACCATACAGGGCCATTTGAAACCCACACACTTGGAGACCCACTGGTGTGGCAGAGTGTTCCAGTGAGCCAACATGCACAATAGCAGCACCCTGACTCTGTTTGACCAGAATGGAACAGAGCCTTAATCCGCGGTGGGGTGCCCTGTAGGCCAGCTGTATGCAATCAATGCTAGCTATGATTGCGCCCAGGGCAGCCTGCGTGGATTTGTCTATAATACCTGTAGACACCCTGCCATGAGCTATCCAGGGTGCTGAACACACCCTGACATGAGCTATCCATGGTGCTGAGGACAGCTATGTGTGTCCCTGCCTGGGTCCCTGGCTGTGTCCGAGCATGAAAATAGTGTTTGGTTGGTTTTCACAACCAAGTGTCACTGTTGCGCAGCCTAACACACACACACACACATATTAACTGTATGATGATTTGGCGTGTTACAGTACAGTACAGTACAGTACAGTACAGTACAGTACAGTACAGTACAGTACAGTAGAGGGACCCCCTTGGACCCCCACACTGTAACTCTATCATTTCTCAACCATTTCGGACGTGGGGCGGCTTGCCGGAACCAGGGCGTGTGTGTGTGTGTGTGTGTGTGTGTGTGTGTGTGTGTGTGTGTGTGTGTGTGTGTGTGTGTGTGCGCGTGTGTGCGTGCGTGCATGTGTGTTTGCATACACATTGAAATAGACAAAGAGCATACCTGTATAGTTTGGCTCTGATACACTTTGATAACGTGAAAGTTAAAACTGTAGACTCCTTTTCTGGGTGACAAAAACACTGATTCAAATGTGAAGTAGTTTCCTATATTCACCAGCACCTATAGGACAGAAAAAGAAAATTATATAGCCAATCTACAAGCTGCACAACCTGTCGCAACACGATGTGTTGTGAGCTTGTATAGATCTGCTATTTTCTGTAAATGATTGCCCCAATTATAGAGACAATAGGGTTCATTACTGTGTCTTTGTGCAGTCCCAGTCCCACTCACTCCCAGAAGGGCAGTCCTTTTCACCACTTAAACCCTATAGTCTATACACTTAGTAAACTGGGCCTGAGTTGGCTCTGTACTTGGACCGCTTTTTTTGTTCTACACCAAATCTCTTCACCAAAGATAGTCCACCTACAAGCTCACAGCCTGTCGCACGTGGCACACAATTTAGAATTAGAACACAACATATCTCTAATAATCTAATCAATCTAATCTTGCAGGATGAACAGCCCCACTGATTTTGGAGACCCATGATGGTCTCACCTCTAGTGCCAACCTTAAAGATGGAGTGCCACCATTTTTTTCCACTCTAAAACATGATCATCAGGTATTATTACAATATAAGGGGGATGAACGTTTTCCAAAAAGTGTACAGTATTTGTTAGAATCATGCTTTTATGTGGACACGCCCACCAGTTCATTAAGTATGCCTGGTTTGCCTGGTGGGTGGTGATGGGTGGTGATCCACCTGAACTGAAGCCGCACCCACAGCAGTAGTTGTATGATAAAGGCGGAGGGGTTAGGGGAGGGGCTGATAGTGTGGTGTCATATTACTGTTTACTTCATTGGCCCTTTGACTTTCAAGGGTTCAGCCTCCAGGAAGAAACCGTAAATACAAAGTTAATACACCATTGCACATAAAAACAACTGCAGTGTGTCTAATGAAGTACTGTCACCTCATAGACACATGAAAAACTGGAAAAATACAAAAATTGTGGCACAAATATGTCCATTTGTTTTCATTTATCTTTTTTATCTTTTCTATAATTGTAATTTATTCTATTTCACTTTTCTGGCAGTTGTTTACTACATGTATTAATCTCAGTGAGCACGCACGCACACACAATTTTCCAGTTTACTCATGTCTTTAAGGGTCTGTATTACTCTGTGTGTCAGGAATTAATTAGCAAACTGCTGAACCGACACCAAATCTCTTGTGAACACTGCACAAGAAACAACAAGGTATTTGATATGGGATTCAGAAAGTGTTACCAAACAGGCAACTGCATCCCATGACAAAACCATGTATAAAGGTAATGAAGATAATAATTTAGGTTTATGTTCCTTTTCCAATAGCAAAAGGAATTTTGTTGATGAAAAATAATTCAATTTGTGGCACAATATGTTGTAGATATAGACAGATGACATGTTCTAATGAGGGAGAATGCTGGCAGCTCTATTGACTGTACTGACTGTATACTGACATTATATATAGCCTGCTTTGAATCTGCTGGTTATTGATGCAGCACAGCCACACACTGTTGATTATGTGAGCCACATTAATATGCCAGTCTCACCTGCCTACTGCAGAAGTGATGTAGAAATTAACATTCAGTCTAGTGAAGTATACAGTTGTGTGCTTGACGGAGATAAGAGATATAGCAAATGCTAGTTTCCATTGATGTTTTTTTAAATCCCTTTAACTCTCCATGTCTGATATTATATTTGTGTAGTGCCTGCCTGGCTGTGTGTGTGTGTGTGTGTGTGTGTGTGTGTGTGTGTGTGTGTGTGTGTGTGCGTGTGTGTGTGTGTGTGTGTGTGTGTGCATGTGTGTGTGTGTGTGTGTGTGTGTGTGTGCGTGTGTGCGCGCGCGTGTTTGTGTGTGCGCGCGTGCGTGTGTGCGTGCGTGAGTACGCGCGCTAAGTGTGCGTATC
The DNA here is from genome assembly GCF_963924005.1 of Protomyctophum bolini. Taxonomy (NCBI): domain Eukaryota; kingdom Metazoa; phylum Chordata; class Actinopteri; order Myctophiformes; family Myctophidae; genus Protomyctophum; species Protomyctophum bolini. The sequence goes on from NC_137866.1 coordinate 21,529,217, forward strand.
CATGCAAAATAAATGTAGGCTATATAAGAATGTGACTGAGTGAGTGTGTGTGTGTGTGTGTGTGTGTGTGTGAGTGCAAGGCTTCGTGTGCTGCACGTCTTCTTCTTCAGAGATAGACAGATAGATAGCCACTTCTGAATCTTGTTATTATGTTATATATGCCGCCTATCACAATTGGAAGATGAACCACAAATAGGTAAAAGTTAGTATAGAATGGTGAAATAGATACAACTTCATTTCCAAATCGTGTTCAATATATTAGTCTTGAACGTGGACATTTCCTACAATGTTGTCCTACGTTAAACATTGTTGCTCTCACACGTAACTTCTTTTTTTAAATGATCTTACTTGGTCGAAGTAAATAATCCTTGTTTTGTTGCTCATCTCCGATGGTTCATGGTTGTTGCTTCTGACAGCGGAGAAAGCCACCTTGGAGTTGGCAGCGCGCACCGAGATGCCGAGCGGAGAGGACGAGCTCTTCCAATCTGTGGTCGGGTTGGAGTCGCAAACCACAAGACATTTACCTTCCAGAACGATAGGCTCCGTGTCATTCTGTGCTCTCACAACCTCGCCGATCACAGTCCAACTGAGTATCAATATGAGGGAGTTCACCATGGCTCTCTCAAACAGCTGAAAGGTCATAAAGATACCGTCTGCAAGTATGCGAGCCCTGCACCGATCTTTCACCGCAGACGCGTCTGACGCTGTGGAATTCTCTTATTGGATCCAGCAATGTGCCATATCGGAGTGAGAGATTATATCGACACATCCATTTCAATGTCTTAAATCTTCAAACGCAGGGAAATTGGCGAAGATGATAATAATCGAAATTTGTATATTCGTATCATTTTCATATTGTTATTGTTCAGGCAATGCGGTTATAGCTTTTGTTTGGAAATCGCCCTCTCCAGTCGAAAGAACGTGTTTGACGGATGACTGAGGCTGACTGAGCCTCCCCGTGGTGCTGTGGTGCGCAGACATCTACAACTTTACGCATGATGTAGGCTCTATACGTATAGCCTATATAGACACCATCCATGGCTACTAGTACTAGTACTACTATCTTCAATTCGTTCTTAATAAAAGATCCCATGCACTTAATTTCACTTATACCATAAGATAATATAGGCCTATATACATTCATTTTCTCAACTTTTCCCCCTATCTGCAGTGTTTGCTGTTTTGTGACTGCTATAATGGCCATACTGAATTCCGTGGAACCAATAAGGTCTACGATTCTATCCTATCCTATACAACTTAGAATTATCTAGTCAATATTTGCTTTGTTTTTATTGGATGAATGGCAAACCATTCTTTCTTGTTCTCAGTTCTCTCTCAGTAGTCAGTTCTCTTATTTGCTAAGCAGAATCTTTCTCAATATAAGTGCTGCCTTTCATACAGGGAGGGAGCACTTTTACATTTTACTGCAGTAGGCAGAGCTTAAAGATTAATATGTTACAATTCATGCAGGTCAAGCTCTGACATGTTTGCATTTCTTCAATGTGATGACGATTCCTCCATTGTCATGGGTTGGTGTTGAGTCAGTTCACAAGTTAAGCATGCATCCAGGAGAGCTCACAATGTTCAAACACATGTAGGGAGCCTTCTCAGGCTTCGTACACACACACATATCAGACGAACATGTTCTGTGCTGTCCGTGTTTCATGGCGTGGTTTGACCAAACAGTTGTGTGTGATGTTCGGTCAAACCACGTGACTTCCATTGGAAAAGCATTGGGGCGGCCATGAAACACAGGCAGAGCACAGCACAGTTGTTCTTTATGTGCGTACGAAGCCTCACCACCAGTGTGACCTTGGGCCCGGTCTCAGTGATGCCGGACACTCAATATAGAACGCTGGAATGTTTCTATGTTTGATTGCAGTTCTTTATACATTCCCAGTGTGGGGAAACTGAGGTTATATTATGCAATGACAACATGGCGTAATTCACATTTATAGGTCCAAATTATAATTCCACATGGCCATCTGAACTGTATAGGCCAGGGCCTACCATCCATCCAGATGGAGATGTAAATCTAACAGACAATTCAGTCTAAGCTGAATATATATCCTACCGTATATGAATTCTTTAAACGATTGAAAGAAATATTACATTCCGGTTATTTACAGTAGTAGCCTATACTGTGAGGAGAATAGGGGGTCATAAATGTGTATTGTGTACACATGTGTCTTGCAACATGTGTCTGTGGCAAGACCTTCTCCGTGGCAAATTTTTAGATTTTTTGTTATTTACAAAACATTATAATGTTCTTATTTTGATCATAAGACCCAATTACTGAACGTCAGTCTCCAGGTTTTCCTCAGAATAGAGGGAAGTGAGTGGCAAATCGAGTGGCGAAGTGAGTTTAACGTCATTTCACGTAATTTAATGCAATCAAATAGGACTTTTTGGACTGTTTGGATGTATGGGCTATAGCTGTCAAAGCCACTCAGGCGTTCCTGCATGCATAACTTCCGGGTATGATGATGATGTCATGCGCATACACTCAATATGACTGATTTAATATGACTATGGCACGGGGGTTTTCTATAACATTTTATTTTCAAGAACCCCCATAACTCTGAGTGTACAAATGGAACCAAATGGATTTGTGCATTCTGACTCTTGAGTTACAGGCCTGTAAATGTTCTGGTAATATTGACTAGTCATTTGTATGTCCATGGCAAAAACTTTTTTTTTTTACAAAGATTACACAAGCCAGTACAGCGATGACTCCTGGTGAGGAGGAATTGAAAAGCAGTTTTGTCTGATAACTATGGTGTTCTGTCAGTTTGTTCTCTGTATTGACCCAAGCTGTTTCAAGGACATTTTGACAAGAAGCCAGGCCGGAAACATTTACAGTACAAACTCAGCATTTCACAACAAGTTATATCTCTGATTATAAGTATACATTGTAAAGGATAGGTTATTTATTTTACTCAAATGTTACACATTGCCAATTCCCTCCATGTTTCTAGTCGCTATCACTGCTAACCCCTGTTTCTTCTGGGGAGACATGTCTCCTCTCATACACATCACCAGACACTTCTCGTGAGGAATTTCACCAGGAGGGCATAATGCACATGGGGAGGAACACGCTATCGCTCCGAGTTCCGCTCCTTACCGCAACCAACATGTAGGAGTCTAAGTGCAGTGAGAGTGCTACTGTAGCTTCCCCAAATCTGTGCCAAGCACGCGCAAGCAGTCACCCGTTTGCCCTCTTGAGTGCGAGTATGCGTTGGCCTCCCACAACATGGGAACATGGCCCATTGTGTCCATTGGAGGAAAAACATAAAACACTTCAAAAGTACTAGGTGACATTTTGTTGAATGCGAAGGTGATGTGGTTCAGTGGTCAAATGCTCTGTCTCTCAGCTTAGTTTCCATCCCAGGCCTCCTATAACTGGAGTAGGCCTACTTTAACATTTTGAGGGCTAACATCCCTCAACACTAGGAGACAACTGGTTAAGGCAAAGGTGTGTTGGTGCTGTGTTCTAGTGTGCAGTCTCTCAACACAAGGTTTCCATGTTCGAGTCCGAAAACTACTATCTGTAGGGTAGTACATAACAAAAAGGGAGTGCCTACATACGGTTAAGTAAAATGGCAAAATGTTGTTGTTAGCTCAACCGTCTGGGCACCTAGGCTGCTGAGTCAACCTGACGGCGTGCTGCGGGTTCGACTCCCGATCCCGACGGCATTTGCCGTGTGTCTTCCCCCCCCCCCCCCCCCCATCTCCCATTGTATATGCAATAACCTTTGTGTACTTGCTTCACATTGATTATGTCATGGTCCATGTGCACCAGAGCAACATCAACTGGGTTACTATAGCTACTGTATATCAAGAACCAATACATCATTGCAATTATACAGTAAGTAAACTAAAAATGTCAGTAAATGTCAGTCTCGGTTTGCATGTACGTTTTTTTTAATTGTTTTTAGATTCAAGAGATAACAAAACAACCAAACGGTACCTGCTTGCATGTCATTTCAACCTGGCATCCCTATTTTAGGTATTACTAGGTGAAAATGTTCAAAGAAACTAAAGCTGTTGGATCATTAAAGGGGGTGTCAGTGATTTCAGTCAAAAACCCTTAGGTTTCATTTTTGCCTTGGGACACAAGCTTTCATCCAATCAGGATAGAGAACAAAAACGAAACCTAAGGTTTTTTGACCCCCAGGGGTTAACTGGGGACAGGGAGGAACTCCTTATATGGTCAGCACACTCTATAGTAGAGAGGATTATCACAACAAAACAAAAAAATAAGTGATATTTGAATTAAGTGAAATCACTGACTCTACCTTTAAAATGGAGTAAAAAGTATCTCTGAGTATCACAAAATTGAAACATTAGTCAACTCAAGTATCTTAAAATTGTACTTAATTACAGCACTTAAGTAAATGTATTCACGTCTTGTTACTTTCCACCACTAACAGCGGTTAGAGGTTGTGAAAGAGTCTATCTTTCAGTCCAGCAAACCAATTAACTTTATTAAAAGATTTGTTATCTGTAGATTTCAGGCTACCACCACCCTGCTGAGGTTTTCCAAAGACACTGGCTTAACAACACATTGATATGCAAACTGTTAGGTAAAACCAAGTAAAATAGGCTGCTGATGGGAACTTACCGTTTACAATTTAGCCATTTAGCAATTCAGAGCGATTTACATTAAGCAAGAACAAAAAAGCATGGGAATACATCACATATATAAAAAGCATTTATCATGAAACATGCGTAAGCTAAGAACGTAACAGTGGAATATCAATATAATGAAACTGTACATATAAACTATACATAAATACTATACTATGCTGTACATATGTTATTTACGATTACTATTATTGTTGTTTTGCATTCCAATCGGAATAAAACATCAGACTAATATCTATCTTGACCCATTTTGACATGAGATCAGTCTTCAACATCCTGACAGTTTTCTGAAAAAGCTATGTTTCTATGTCAGTGGTTCTTCGAATAAAAATTATATCTGCATTTAGAGTACACCAGAAACAAGGTACATTTAAAGCCCTTTGTATCGGAACTAGGAGTACCTCAGCAAACCTCTCAAGGTTTGCATGCGTTTGTGTTTGTATTTATGTACATATGTACAGTATGGCTGCAATGCCACAGCATGAGAACGTTGTCCTGACAAGTCAGCGTGGGTCAAGCTCTTCAAGGAGCTCTGAAATAGAAAATGTTCCCAAAAATGGCACAATTGGGTGTCTATATAACGCAAAGAAAACATGGACTCAAAATGAACCCACTTCAGTTGGCATCTGTGGAGTGTTCTTTTGCTGCTTTGCTGTCCTTCCAGTGGACGGGTAATTGCAGCACACTTGCAGTATGTGAATCTTTCATGAAAACCGAGCCGGTTCAAAATCTCTCAATGTGCTCTTATTGAGCCGTCTAAAAAACAATGCTGAATAAATATTGATCCAGCCTTCTGGATAAAACAAAAAAACAACCTGTGACACAAACTAATCCAATACGAATGCACTGTATTCACGAGATTGCAGCTTTCAGATGCAATATATCCTCTGCGGGTGCCTCAGTGGCAGTGTTACTACAAACAAACGTGGAAGCTGAATGCTAGGAATGGGAGGTTTCATTGGAATGAAACCTTCACCCAGACCTTCACAGCACATAAAGGAATACCACAGTTTTTATAGATAGAGTATAAATGACTCTAAGGTATTTTATAGTAACAACATACATATAGTATGTAAACTGAGCATCCTGCAACTCTTGTGCTCAGTTAGGTTTGATTAAGCTCACAGCAGCAATGTCTCAAGGGTTCAAACCGGTATATACAGTATACTGTAATTCACATGACTTCAGCACGGGTCCTCCGAAAGTCATGGATAAACTGACAGACCAAACCAAAGAGCTCCTGAGAATCACGATCAATTGGTTCTCCAAATTTAACCTAGAAGACCAAAGGAGAAAGACACGATTAGTTGTTTTCTCAAGAGAGAGAGATTCGAACTGAGGAAGGACCTCACAACTGAGCCACCAGTTTCCGAAAACATTACTTTGAAAGAATGAAAGTTTATTTACTTTTCAAGTGTATAAAGGTCATTCTTAGTTCCTCAAATTAAACATGTGTCTAATGACCTGCTGCCCCTGGCAGAAGGACAATAACAGGTCATTTTATTTTGCCGGCTTTATTTTGGTTCAAGTAAGGTGGTTCCTGATACAAGGTATCTTTTCAGCCATAACTTTGTCAGAGTCCAACTTACTTCAAACTAAGAATTACATGTTCTTCTTTCTCATTCAGAGCTATAATCCTGTCTGTCTGTCTATCTGTCTGCCGGTCAGTCAGTCATCAACTCTACAGGAAAACAGTTGCATCATAATTACATAAAACCATAAGGAAAGGCAAGCAATGACCCTCTTGGGCTAAACTAAAGGGTTGTTGTGCTTAGTACCACTTGTCAATGCATGTGCTCACCTAGCACAACATGACCACTGTGACATCACATATGCATAACAGTCTGTCTCTCTGTACAGTATTATGCCATTTGATACTCATCACTGTGCTGTGAGAAGAACTAATCAAATAACCGTGGAGCTTGTAATATATTTACAATTTACAACATAACGAGCAGTTATAACGCGAATGTATTTATTTAAATTTTAGCTGAAAAGAGCGTTTGCTCGGCCATAAATACAAAGGTTATACCGGTACATTGTAAAAGCTAGTGTGAGTAGGCTACATTTCAGATGGCAACAACCTGACTGCCGTAAGTCTTCCTTCTACCTGGGAAAGAAGGGAATGTTCAGAGTTGTCAGATGAACAGATGAACTGTATAGTTGCTTCAGGAGGTCCAGTAACCCTCCTCTTATTTCTCTCCTTCTGTCTCTCTCCAAATCCCAAAGCAGTGGGGAAAGTTGATATAAGTGCGGGAATCTAATTGTGGTCCCCGTAGAACACCACAGCTCACCCTTCATCCTGTCATATTTCAGAGCTCAATAGCAAGAGATGATGGATTATTCAAGGTGGAATAGACAAGCTGTGACAATGGACACATGCTTTGCTATCATTGCTAAAAAAAAAAACAACAAAAAAAACAAGATGTAGAATCACGGAGAATGTCTTATTGTAGACTTACGTTATTGCTTCATACTTTAACTGGGTTACCTGACAATGAACATTGAAAGTGTCTTTTAGGACAAAAGAAATACATTCTTTCCAGGTTCATCCAGTTTGTCATTTTGTACTCAATGTACTGTATGCCTAATGGAGGAGTTATGTCCACCACTCAAAAGAACTGTCTGCTTGTATGCTAATTCATCTCTGTGCTGTTGCAACACACCAGGATTGCTTTTAAAGCACATGGCCGGTGCTATGCTTAAAAGCACCACCTCATTTAAGAAATCACCTACACAGTCATTATGTACTGTACTTGAACAGTGCAATAAATATGTTTATGCCATGGCACCGAAACATAACAGGCCACCTAGGGCAATTACACCACTCTGATGGGCCGAGACGTGTCCTGTGGGAGTACATGACACTGCTAATGAGAACAGAAAAATAGAATTTGCTCACAACTAAATGCACACACCAGTTTGTATTTCTTTACATAATGTACTAGAACAGTGCCCGTTGGGGGGTGATCAGGTGTGATCAATTGGCTAATAAAGGGCGAGGTCGCCTCTGTCCAGAGCCTGGGCAGAAGCACGGCACTCCCTGCTGTGGTGTGGAACGCGTGTGCCGAATTGGAAGTCGGTGGGACGGACGGTTCTCGAGTTACGTGGATAATATAATATAATATTTGGTGCATTTATAGATAGATGCCATAATGTCTTGAGGCTCCCCATTGTTAACACTTCTGCAACAGTTTTAGTGCCATAGTCCTTCTCAATAAATAGATACAAATCTGCTAAACTGGTTTCAGATTTTAGCATTGGCTATTCAAAAATAGCAGATATACATATACAAGCTCACAGCATATCACTTTGTGACACACTGCGAGTTTGTACATCTGCTATTTTGGGACACATAGCAGTCATACAGTATGTACTTACTTGTACATGTTACACAACGTGTACATGTACACAATATGCTACAGAATAAGTTGGATGTGTGTTTTATAGGTGATTATTACCTTTCAGTTTGTCTCACCTTTGTTGGCGAAAACTGTTGCGAGGCATTACGGTCTATGCAAAACCATTTAATAATGTACAATATGGGAGCGCCGATAGCCAAGTTAGGGTTAAAAGGTTAAAGTCTGGACCACATAGGCTCTGAAGCCTGACAGTATGTCCCATATTGTCCCAGGGTTGATTCCTGGGAGTCACTCCCTGACTCTCTCTACTTGTTTCCTATCTCGCTACACTGTGGACTATTGTAGCCTCGGCCGGGAGGCGAACCCGGGTTCCCCATTCCAATGGCACGTACGTTAACCAGTCGACTAAAGAGTCATGACACGATAGCCAAGTAGCAACGCAGCACCGTATAGCCTACAGTCGTCCCCCCCCAACTGGAAGCGCGTCCACGCGCGCCAGCCAGGAGCCAGGCTCGACTGACTGGGGGGACCTCCGCCCCAGGGAGGGAGACTGTTTGGGCTGTCGACTACCCAGGTTAAGGTCTGTGCCACCTGGAAACATACTTGTAGAGGTTACCCAAACACACCGCTGCCACCAATGTAGCCTCGGCCGGGAGGCGAACCCGGGTTCCCCATTCCAATGGCACGTACGTTAACCAGTCGACTAAAGAGTCATGACACGATAGCCAAGTAGCAACGCAGCACTGTATAGCCTACACTATTAAAGGGACACTTCACCCTTTTTGCAAAAAAATATATGTTAATGACATTTAGAAGCTTTAGATCACTTTCCTGGGGGTATTTATGTGTGTAATATGTGGTTTTAGATATTTTAGATTGTAGCAGTGAGCCTGTTGTCTCTGATGTCATGGACACTGGTCTCACTACCTTCCTGGACTACAATTCCCATAATTCTTTGGTGCACTGCTCCTCCTTGTGGATAGGGGGGAGAGCTGTCTTACTGAGACAACATGTAGTCCAGGAAGGAAGTGAGCCCAGTGTCCATGACATCAGAGACAACAGGTTCACTGCTACAATCTAAAATATCTAAAACCACGTATTACACACATAAAGACCCCCAGGAAAGTGTTCTAAAGCTTCTAAACATCATTAACATATATTATTTTGCAAAAAGGGTGAAGTGTCCCTTTAATAAAGGAAAGAAATGCCAGGGAAGTAACTTACAATAAATATACAGAATATCTGTATGTACGTATAGGCCTACATACGTATGTGTATGTACTACGTAGTATGTACGCAGGCAATCCACGTATCTATCCATCGGCACACGCGTCGCACACGCGTCACACGCGCGTCGCACATGACCTGAGGGAGTGCACTAGTGCCGGGCGTTGAGTCAGTCTGATAGGAGGTCGTCCAGAATTGCCAGAAAAGGCTCTGGCCGTGACCAAACGAGCCAATTGATTACCATGGCAACCCCAGCCTAAGCTTGATTTGGCAAATTCCCCCAAAACTGTCGAATTCCCCACACCTGCCATTTGATCACTTAAGGCATAGTCTACTTTCCACAGATGAGTTTTCACTCTCCACACATTCTCCACAGACATTGACCACTGCACAGGGACTTTTCCATATTGGCACCAAAGGGACACAGACAGACAGTTACGATGGGTAATCAACCGGTGTGGTATGAATGTCTAAGCTACAATCCATTACTTTTATGTCCAAACTGACTCCCTCTCCTGAGGGAGAGTTAACAATGTCAGAACTACAGCCAAGATGGCTGATCTACAGCCATCTGCTTCAAATAACATTTTTCTTAAAGGTGTCCTACGCAACACCAGGGTCAAAATGTCTCAATAATACCACATGATCCAAGAATTTGGTTACTGGGTGACGTTACATTGATTAACACAAATTTTAACAAAGCATACTTTGTGTTACTCGCCAGTACAGCTGCGAAGAAAATCATCTTGGTTAATTGGAAATCTGAAAAATCACCTTCACAGAGACACTGGCTGAATGAGCTTTCATCATACTGTACCCCTGAAAAGATACTGTACAATGTAAGAAGAAGGCCTGCTGCTTTTGAAAAGATATGGGGCAAGTTCTTTGAGGTTCTACCTTCAATATCTCCTCTGGGTTGATGTGTTGTTTTATTTATATTGTTATTTTCATATATTTTACAATACAGAGTAATGAGAGCTGTGTAGTTTTCCTTTCTGGGGTTGGGGTGGGGGGTGGGTGGGGGGGGTTTGTTTTTACTGTTTTTTGTCTTTTCCTTTTTGAGTTTGTCTTGTCTTGTTTTAAAAAAAAAAAATCATGATTCTGTAATTCATTGTTGTAAATGATATCTGCATTATCAATAAATAAATCTTAAAAAAAAAAAAAAAGTCTCAATAATGGAGGTGTAGGGAAATCAACTTCAACCAATGCATAAGTGCTAGATATATTGTATGATCATACCATACAGATTGGTTAAAATAACAATCTATTGATAAAAAAATTATCCTGGATTGTAGATTTAATGAATATGGCACAGAAGTGACATATTTTAAAGACAGAAATCAGTGCATTAACCTTTAGCCAAGTCTATTCCACCTCTACATAATGCTGTAGTACACCCCCGGGGAATAGAGGATGCTGAAACTTTGGACAAAACTGTATAATGTAAAGGACTTTTCCTCTGAAATACATCTACCCTGCAGGAGTTGGGCGAGTAGGTAACCCTAGAAACAAATCACAAACGCATCTGGACCAGCTGAACTAAGGGAAGATCCATCTCTGGGGATGCATAACAAAGATATTGAAATAATAACTTTACCAATATGTCAGAGTAGAGTTTCTTCATCTCCTCACACTTCTTGGTAAGCACAGAAAGCTCTGCCTTGTACTTCTCGACAGCCACCTGGGAGGTGGAGAAAAGCATGAAGGTACTTCCTACTTGCTGGAATTCAAGCTATTACTCAACTTTTACGTTACATGTTCATAATGAGTTGTAGTGACAGTGCTGTTTGTTGACATACAAACACTTAAATTAAACCGTTAAAAACTTTTATTGCTATATTAAAAACATTATTGTCATTCTTCTTCTCATTGTTATAATAATTATCATCATTATTATTATAGTATAATAGACACAAAATAACTAATACATCAAAGGCAGACTATAAATTTGGGTTGCTGCAGCACCATCTGGTGGACACATGTGGATGGAGGATTACACAGATACTGACAGACGGCTTCATTAAAATAGTTTGGTACCACTACTTTGGAGCAGCTTCACTACTTACAAATTACAAGATATAAAGTTACGGTGTCCCTAATTGAACTATTTATAGTCAGCAAGGCATAATAGTAATACTCTACCTTTAGGTCATTGGAAAAGTTCAGGTGCTGATCCTTTGCATTTCTCTTCTTGTATGTTTTCCTGTACCGTATGACTTTCTGTAGTTCATTCTTCAAAACTGCAGGGTGACAGAAAATAGTTGCTTTAAATCTGAGCATGTGATGCGAAATCTGGCCTGTTAAAGGCCATATTTGTATTCATGACAAATGGTCTAAAACGCACCCAACATTTTCCTCCCGAAATGAGATTACATCAAATCTCTAAAAGAAAATCTAATCAAATCGAAAATAAAAATAAAAAAGTACAAGACATAATTAGTGTAGAGCAAAAACAGGAGCCCTGGGCTACTAAATATAGGGTTTAAGTGGTGAGCAAAAGCTTTTTTTCTTTTTACCTGAACACTTCAAACAAGACTACCCAAATAAGACACACTGGAACACTCAAGTCTGCACATATATTGCAGGGGTTACTCTTACTGGCTGATGTTTTCTTCCTCAGAGTCAAGCCAAGTACTAAGTTGGCGTAGACAGCACGAGAATGGCATTTTATGTAGTCATAGCACTTTATAGTACACGTGTATATTGTATAATATATAATATAGTATAGTATGTATAGTTGACATAGATACTCCACTGTTACGTTCTTAGTTTATACATGATTCATGATAACTACTTTTTATATATGTGATGTATGCCATGCTTTGTTTTTCCTTAAATGTAAGTCGCTCTGGATCAAGAGCTTCTGCTAAATGCCTAAATTGTAAATTGGCCTGCTGGCAGTGAGTGTGCACAAGGAATGTGGCACTGACTGGTTCAGCGGTCAGACAGACAGACTTATTGATAATTATTGATAAATTATTGATAGCATGAAAACACCAAATTACAATTACACCCTTATAATCCTGGCATCCCTATTCTAATTCTGGGCATGTGATGTCAGTTAAAAAAAATCACTATATAAAAGCTGCATGGTGATGGTGTGATATTTTTGGGTACTAAAAAGAGAACGCTCACACGCTGTTGGTTCCATGTTGTAGGATGTTTTTATTGCACCTGAGTGCTTGCTGTAACATTTTGGTCTCAAAACGTCATAGCAGCACAAAAAACATCCTACAACTGGAGTCAACAGTGTGCGAGCGTTCTCTTTTTAGTTCTCATGTTATATTTCTACCGAGCAATATGTGCAAGCACTGTCCACCGTCCAGCTTGCTTTTTTCAGCACCGCCTTTCTGAATCCAACTCTGATGTTGTCCTGCTACTTTGGGTTCTGGACCACAAGCTGCTCCCAAATCTGTAGAACCCCACTCTCCACATCAAGACAACTGTTATACACTTGTGGGAGGCAATGGGGGGGGGGGGGGGGGCCATCAATCTCTTCACAAGCATTTTACAATCGTACGCTGAACTGAGGTTGGATAGCCGACTCCCTGAGCAATACGCTACACAGAAATCTAGTGTGAATGCTGTGATCCTATAATGCTTGCATAAATGTAAATAACATTTTGGCTAGAAGTGTCAATATTCCATTGATCTTAGCAACAACCGCCTTTGGCACAGGAGTAAAATATATGATCTACTCACCATCTACCTCTGCAGTCAATCCTTTGATGGAAGCTATCAAAAAGAAAGGACAGAGAGATACGTTTAACTTTCACTTCACAGGACCTTCTAAAAAGCTGAATTTTAGTTTTTTGGTTGCTTTGACCAAATCTTGATGAGCGTATTATAATACCTCCTGGTACAGTCTCAAATTCAGCCAACTCCTGGATAAGGCTTGTGCCCACGGCCGGCTCATGTAACATGATTTGCTCTACAAGGGCATGGAGCAAGGTGAACTCTCTGGTTTTCCCACGCAGCTGAGAGAGCTGTGTGGACGAGAGAGAGAGTACAAAGTTACAATAACTGAAGTTATACTTGTGACCATATAGGTCACAGATTACTATGAAAACCTGCAAAACCCGTATGTCCGTCCATCAGTCGGTCACGCCACCATATATGACCGTCAGTCCATCACGCCTCGTGACACTCCATATATGGCCGTCTCCATATGTGAAGATCACAACACTGACCACATCAAATCCTGGATAGCCACACAGGGAGAAGACTGGATCATCACCTAGATCTGCATAGGAGCCGGCCATAACTCTACATCTGACCTCAAACCCTTAGATCTCCATATATGGAGCTGACCTGTTCTGACATTCCATATGTTAACTCTAGACGCCCCAAAGTTATTAGTGCAACTGCGCGCGGCAGCCGGCGAAAACTAGAGTTCTCAACAGGCCCGGAAATTAAGGCCCGGCCCTACCTGGGCTCTCCACCCTTAGTCTCCATATATGGAGCTGACCTGTTCTGACATTCCATATGTTGATCTGACCTCATCAAACCCTGTACACTCAAGACACGCTCCATATATGGCCAGTACAGAATTCATTCCATATGTTGATCTGACCCGGCCCCCATGACAAAGCGCCAGCGCTCGCCCAGCAGTCTGCTGTCACCCATGCGGAAGGGCGAGGCCGCTTCTCGCCAGTCAGGGTGTCTTACTGGTGATTATACTGATGAGTTATACTTATTGCGAACGCGGTGAGCACTTACTATGAGACCTAGCAGATCATGTCTGTCTGTCTGTCTGTCTGTCTGTCTGTCTGTCTGTCTGTCTGTCCCGCTTTTGTGCCCATATATGGAGCTGAGTGATTTGTGTCACCATGACTCAGCCATAACCACATAAGGAGTCCCCAAAGCAGCTATACGTCCAAAACCCAAATATGTACGAGCTGCGTTCGCTTCCCGCGTTTGCGCGTCTTACTGGTGATTATAGAGGGTATGCGCATGCATAAAGTGAATGGCAAATCGAGTGGCAAAGTGAGTGGTAAAGTGAGTTTAATGTTGTTTAATGTCGTTTAATGCAATCAGATAGAACTTTTCTGTTTGGATGTAGGGGCTGTCAAGGCCAGAAAGTCGTTTTTTGCCACTCAGTAGGCATTCCTGCATAAATTCCGGGTACCAAAAGCTCACAATGCATAGCAGCGTGATGCATTGTGCAACAATAAGAATGCAACATCCATGCTCAAGGCCAGCTAAGACCCAGGATGCATTGGTTGTTTCCCTACTACCCACCTAAATGGGGACATTCATTTACACATATTCCTTCATTGTGTATTTTTCTTATGTTGTCAACACGACCATAACAAAAATCTGTACGACTCCATCAATATTAGATTCTTTTATAATTACATTAATTATGGTAAGAGTCTCTAGTATTGGAGCCCTGTGGATGCTAGATTGCTTAATTGAAATGGAAGGTGAATCTCGGCAATGCAATCCTGTGATAGGAATTCATGGTGTTTTTCTAGGTTATGTTGTTTACCAAAGTGAGCCCCAGTGGAGCAGCCCTGCACTGTATCGACTGAACTTCCTAAAAACAAAACATTAAACTATTGATTTCAAGGGAATGTGTCTCGAATAGTGACAACTGAGCTCTCTCAATTCGACTTTGAGACATTTTACATCTGGGCCAGGACTCAGGAGGCCAGGCCATTAAACCTTCCCATTAGTGAACGCACCATGGACACATTGAAGCAGCTGAAAGGAAAATCTATACTAAATAATCTAAATGTACAAACACATACCAGCAATATCTATCAAAGGCCAAACAATTGTAAAAAGAGTTGACATCAGTATTGGCACATATTTTGGCTATGATACCAAAAAAAGGAAATGGCTCAGGTATTGTAGCTTGATGGAAGTACTCTGAATGCCAGAGCAAATGGCAGTTGATTTCCCATGGACCCAGCAACTGGTGACCATGTATGCATAGAGTTCTGCCATACCAATGATTAAATTACTTAATTGTAGTCTTATTAGCCAGTCTTACTCCAGCAACGATCAGACAATGGTGGCGGGGCCCTACTTTAGTTAAAGACGAGAGGCGGAATCCCTTGGCCTTCTCCTTGCCAGCGTTCTTGTTGAGGTAATTGCCAACAGCACGGAGGTACTCCAGCACGGAGACAAATGACCTGGCGTTGTACAGCTGTGTGCACATTCTGATCTTCTGGTTAACCAGCTGAAAGACAAACACAACGGAAACAGAGCAACGTTATTACTCTCTAATCTGTAACGCAGTGTGAGGCAGGATCTTCAAAACTTTAGACATCAGTGTTTTAACACTTACCTATACAGTATGCTATACATGGGATGTGATGTAACTGTCCTTAGTTCTATTAAAGTTGAGTACGTAAAATCCTAGCTCAGATCCAAGAGAAAAAAGCTGCTACCTTGCAATACCTCGTTTGAACTAACAAACTGGACAATTATAGATTATAGTCCGGTATATGTCTGTGTCAAGTACTAATAGGCTATAGTACAAATAGCAATTAAATATGAGAATTTTCCCATTGACTTGAATTGATTCCCCACAATAAGGTTTTTGTGTGGTGTGGATAGCCAAAAACGTGTTGATGCTAAGACAACAAAATTGAGAAACATTGTTTGCCTTGTCTTGTTAAACAATCCAAATTATAATAGCAATAATAAGTATTCTAGTCAGGTGCATAAGCTGTATAAACAAGAGACAGAAAAATGCTTTCACACAGAGACTTCAAGGAAAGCAATGTCTACCAAGGTTTTCAATCGATTTAGATGTTTTAACGATCCATGGAGCTCAAACTAAAAGTCCCCCAGCCCCCCCCACACCCACACCCACACCCCCCCCCCCCCCCCCCACACACACACACACACACACACACACACACACACACACACACACACACACACACACACACACACACACACACACACACACACACACACACACACACACACACACACACACACACACACACACACACACACACACACACACACACACGTTGTTTTTGGTAGCATGTTCTGTAGCACGTTCTGTTTTCATTTGTACAGCACTTTGGATCATTAAAACATCAAAAAGGCTGAAAGTCTCTTGCCTTTCCTGAAATATAGTATGCTAGCATTTTTCTGTCTCTGATACTATGACAGCCAAAAAGTCTATTCAAATTTGTATTTGAGTAAAATACAATAGTATTGACATATAGTACCTAATCAAAGTCTTTTGGGAATAGCTGATTTACAAGCTCACAAACGCGTAGTACTTATATATAAATACTCAAGTAAAGTAAAAGTTCCTAAAACTTTTACTTATGTACAGTACTTGTACTTAAGTACTTGTAGTAAATATACTTAATAACGTTCCACCACTGATGATTAGTTAGTGACTTTTCCACGTTCCACGCTTGAGCCCTGCCTGTCTGTCAGATGGCAAGCAAATCCTTCTTAATGTTCCGGGCTTAGGAAGTCTACCATGTCAGAGAATCCCGTGTTCGGCAACAAGAACGACTCACAGCCCCTTGTTTGATCATGTATTTGGAGAGAGCTGCATTATCTGCAGATTGCCGATTAGAGGACAGTACATTGTGCCAGAGTGTCCCTGCAGTGAATTCCAGCTGCAAACCACTCTGTACAATGACATTGTTCATCTTTCTGATATTTTCATCCAGCATGCATACTGTATGTGTTTTAGTCCAGATGGCTACTCAATGGATTGCAGCACTATCATTCTCTCGTACCATACATTCTGTTCATTCTGTGATAGTCAGATGATGAGAGATTAGAGTAACAAACACTGAGGTTCAAGAGAAAGCTTGAGAGAATTACTGTAGAAGCTGGGGGGTGTTCTTGTCTGACTGCAATATCTTTCTAACCTGCAGTCCACAGCAGCAATATAAACAACTTTATAAAGGTTTAATAAGTAAAAATGGGCCTGCTGAGACAACACAAACATTCAAAACAACTTGTTTAGAATTTGAATGTTAACGCAATGGGACTCTTTAGTAGAAGTTTGGGCTGTGTTGTGTAGTTAGCATGTCATTGCGAACTCAGTGAGCACTTACTATGAGACCTAGCAGATCATGTCTGTCTGTGTGTCTGTGTGTCTGTGTGTCTGTCCCGCTATATGTCCAAATATGGAGTGTGTTGCATCAATCACAAACAAATCACTCAGCTCCATATATGGGCACAAAAGGGGCCAGGTCCACATATACAGTAACAGCGGGACAGACACACAGACAGACAGACAGACAGACAGACAGACATGATCTGCAGGGTCTCAGCTGCGTTCGCTTCCCGCGTTTGCGCGTCTTACTTGTGATATAACTAGTCCAATTGGCGAGCTAAGTTTCTCTGTTGTGCAGTTGACTGGAAATTAATTATGACCCAAGTCAGGGATCCAGTCTAGGTCACCAAAGTTTGTTTGCATTCATTTATATGCTAAAAGAGTGACTTTGTGAGCTATTTCACCATACAATTATTATCCATTTTTGGATTCTACATTTTGAATCAACTGCGCAATGAATCAATAATATATCTCGCCGTTTTACCATGACAAGGTAACTAAACAACACATTTGAACTGTTTGGTGAGAATCCCGTGCTTGCCGTTGCTGAGGAGAGTCAAGTTGTTTGAAGTGCTATACTGAATTAATTATCTGTCACAACAACATTAAAGTAGAACATTTTTTTTTGCCACTGAAAGCACAAGCCTTACAGTGGTGCAGGGTATGTTAAATGACCAAGAGCTGATTTACTGTTTAGACACGATCAGGAATTGGGTGATTTATTTAATAAAAAACATACAATTTCTTCTTTGTCAAATGAAGAGTGTCAAGTTGTCTGCCATTGCAGTTTTTAACCGTCCACTAAACAGAACAGAGACTGCTTCACCCTCATGTTTAAATATAAAAAACTAAAGGGAAAGAAATCTTTCATGTATTAATGTCACTTATTCCGGATATCCTTTTCATTTATGTCTCAAGCCTCGATAGATCTGAACATCAGCATTTGCATACAGAATACATTCCCATGCTCATGCTTCATCTTGTGGAGTTTGTAATTGTAACATTTTCCAGCTACATATTTTAGACCATGTTCATCACAGTTCCAACTTTTGATTGGAGACCATAATTGAAATAATAACTCACAGGCTGCAGGTCGTTCATGCCGATAGGGAGCTCTCTCAAAGTCAGGAGCAGATCAAGTCGTGTGCTCAGGTAAGGGATGTTGCACATCTGTAGCGGGGGAGAAATATAAGCTGCATGAGAGTCTGTGTGCATTCAGTTATGCATATTATACAGAATATATGTATATTAAGTGCGCCTACTAAAACTGTACAAAGCCCTCTCTTTTGCTCATAGTTACGCACACAAGAGTGCAATTATTGTACAATTGCACAAGCAATTTCCATGTGATTATTCAGATTGATCTCAAAAGCAGTGGTGTTTGGAGATGGTTAGGGATATAGCAATTGATGTCATCATGAGTTGAGGACTCTCTGGCATGGAGAGTCCAGATGGCAAGACTAATCTAAATACTACTATTGATATAGGATGAACATAACAACATTGCCATACAGTATGCTTGTTAAGGATAACTGTTGGCTGTGTGTACTGTATGGCATACAATACATAACTGCATATTCAATCCTATATTCATTGTTGATAGACTGCACATTCTGTATGAATATATAGATATAATCATTCAGGGACCCATTGCAGATATATACAGTAGTGACAGTTTCTTGACATAGCTTATTTATTTAGCTTCATTTTTTTCTTCTTTTACTCTTACCTATGCCTCCTGTATACCTTACTGCTGTCACTTCTAAGACAACTGAATTTCTTGTCTTTTAGACAAGATTTTATCCCACGATTTTGCAACCCAGTTTTTTCACCCAGTGCCAATTATCTAATGTAATCCTGGGCGCTACACTTCCTCTGCCAACCTGGGGGGGCAGCGGACTGACCTCATGCCTCCTTCTATGCATGAGAAGTCCAAGCTGCTTCTTTTCACCTGACAGGGGGGAATTTCCCTGGCCGGACGTAGCGCGTGGGAGGAACACGTTATTCCAACCAGTTCCTTTGAACTACCTCCCCCCGGCTGGCCAGGGGGAGGTAGTTTGGAGACCAGGATTACTGCATGTTTTTGTGAGGGTACCTGCCCTAGGGGACACGGGGAGAACATGCAAACTCCACACAGAAAGGCCCTTTCGCCAACCCCACCTCGGGTATGGGCACTGATGACGAGGAGGGAACACGCACCCAGCACCCACAGCGCCCCTAGCGGGAATCGAACCCAGGACCTTCTAGCTGTGAGGCGACAGCACTATACCGACTGTGCTCTTATCTTGTATCTTATTAAGAGGTTGTATTAACTAGAACATACAGTAATGACAAGAACCACGCCCAGCAGTAAGGCAGAAGCTGTTTTTCTGCATGAGGATCTAACAGTGGACTTCATTTTGACCCTCAGCGTTCAACATTGGTCGAACAGTGCCACTGCATTTTTACCGAGATAATGTGTGTGAGTGCCCAAATACTGCAGCTGTCCAGGGTACCATTGTGACTGCGGTGTTATAAATAGGTTAGACACACATACACAACAACAAACATTGGGTATCTCATTTTCAAGTCTAGAGAGAGTCTAGGAGGTGACAGAGGGGATTGTGCAAAAGTCTCTGCAAGCAATTGGAATATAGCAGACATAAGTGGCAACCGTCTTTTCCTTGAACACAAGTCATTTGATTGGCGTGTTTACCGCAATGGAAAAAAAAGGACAGAAAAATTGTCAAAAACGTCAAATTAATAAATAATGAATAAACGAACAAATAAAATAAAAACATCCAGGAGGATCCAAAGGTATAATCAGCATCTAATATCATGAGTTGCAATTGGCAGCATCCCAGCCGCTACAGTATATAATACAGTAAGACATATTCAGCTCCGCTCTAGTTATCACGCCAGCATAGATAAATAAGAGTGAGAATACAATGTGTCTTTAGGAGCATTTGGCGTTGAAGCCTCATTAAGGTTTGTACCCGCAGGAGTCATTTACCTCCAAAGAACCTCCATGTGTGCTTCAGTGCTAGACTAGTGAGCAGAGCGTTTCTATATGTACACAGCATTTTACTGTAGGAGGCGGCACTGCATGTGTCTCTTAATTATCACAATCCTATACCTGGTTTCAGCTACTGCTGGAAAAACACTATATGGGCTGATATGGCACTGTTCAGTTGCAACACAATTTTGCACTGCAGCAGGGCTTCAACTAATGGTTGTCATAACTGATTAATCTGTCGATTATTCTTTTGATTATTCAATTAATCTGTGCATTTACCGAGTCTAGACCAGGGGTGTACACACTTGTTTTGACTTGAGAGCTACTTTCAAAATGACCAGCTCAACAAGATCTACCCACCATCGCTGAAAATAGTTTAACCCTTTTTGGCCGGGAACCCCTTTTGGTGTTAGCATTATGTTATGCTTTAGCTATTGAAAAATAGCAAATCTACAAGCTCATAGTGCGGCACTGGTGCCGTGCTATGAACTTGTAGATCTGCTATTTCTTTTTAATCGTAAAAATGTGGCACAAATCTTTGAATATATATTCTTTCAAAGTCAATGTTTTTAACTCAGGTCTAAATAGTTTAAATATAGAGGGGCTTTAGAATAGTGACGCTGGCATTACATATAAGACAAATGCACTTGGAATGGGAAATAGAGGGGGACCTTTAGGGCACCCCTGGTCTAGACTGTAGAGTGGCTGTAAAACTCACCTAACACACACTCTCGAAATTGCTTGAATGTTTACCCATCAGTCAAAAATGACCTTTTTGTCTTTTAATATTGAACAAAGGCAAAGTTTGCACATAATAAATGTTTAAAAAAGTTCTTCAACTGGTTCACCGGCTACCCTGCAGCCAATGACATCGGTCATATCACTGGCAAGGATGCGACGGAGGTGAGATGTGAATGGAGATTCAGCAAAGCTTCTATATGCAAGGCTCTCTGTAAGGAATATCTGTTCTTTGCAACTTTAGAAATACCACTAAAGAGATAGTGAAAACATCAAATATTACTATTCACTTGTGTTTTACTTTAAAGGACCATACCAGCATCAACGATACATGTCGTTGACATTTAGTGTGTTGGATTATGTATCTCAAGCAAGTAGAGAGGTCTGATATTGACATTTCTGCCGATCAACCGTTATCAACCGATACCGATATATGCCTAATTTGATTGTGATGCCATGCTGGATGCATTCATTAATGTAAGGTTTTCCAAAAAAAGAAAAACATTATCATAAATTCGGGAGAAAACCGATACATTTAAACTGATAACGATATTTTCCAATATGAAAGTTTTATGCAAATATCGGCCGATAATATCGGGAGGGCCGAGGCAGATAAATCGGATATCCCTACAAGTTTCAAGTCTCACAATCACAGGATCCAATGGCTTCCTTGAAAATCACACAAACCACGGCATGCTTTGGAAAATGGTCGGCAGTAATGTCAAGTAAGCATTGCCATAGTAGTCAATAAGCCAGACCACCAGTATTGTAACTAACAGAGATGTTACATGTCATGGGTCACAGGAATTCAAATTGCAGCTAGGAAAACTAAAGTTAACTGATCAAAAAAAGTACCTCCATCATGTATCGGTCCACTATATGCAGTTCTGCCACAGGTCCCTGGTGAGATTTATACATTTCCACATCATCAGGGGTTGGCACATACCTTAAAGATAAAAATTAAACATAATATTACCATAAATACTTTAAGATTGTCAGATATTGCAGTGCATGCTGTTGTAATAAAATGTTGTAACCACAATGAACCCATAGCGTCCCTATTCTGGGCATGTCATTAATGGAACGTTTGGTGAAAATAGGTGAATATTTTGTGAAATGACTGTTTACTGTGGTTTTATTCCTCTATTATTATTATTATTATTATATTTTATTGAAATTAGGCCCAGTGCAAACAAATCAGTCAGCTCCATATATGGGCACAAAACCTTTATATTTTAAATCCCTAGATACAAGATCTGTTTTAGGGAGCCCAGTCCAAAAATGCAAGTATCCAACATAGCACATTTTGCATGTTCTCCCCGTGTCCCCGGCCTAGGTACTGTAACGAAGTGGTCCTCCGTTACTGATATTTGGCACATTTCAATATGTGGCACACAAAGGAAAAGTCATGAGTTGAACTGGTTTATTGAAAGTATTATGAACATGAAAATGCAATATGTGTCAGGGCAATAAGTACAATTATGTAATATGAGACTGTGTTATGGGTACTTGAATACTGACTGCTTCTGTTCTATCTGTTCGGGCAAAAGAGTCCCAGGCTACCAGAGCACCATATATTGGTCTGGACTGGACCACAGTGAAATGGCCATTGGGGTGGTTGAGTTATGCATTGGAGCTGCTAATGATAATGTGATATGTGGTTTATCTTGCAATAGTGGGAATCATTGATATTTACTTACCGGTGTAGGGATATAGATGTATAGGTTCATGTGATGTGGGTTATGTGGGGTTCATAAGTGTTGCATGTTTAACCAGGTAGTATGGTAGAGTCTGCACTGATTGGTGCAGCTGCCTATAAAAGGCTGCCAGGAAGCACACACCAACTCAGTGTTGGATTCAGTGAGAGGGCATGGTGGAGCTGCACACCAACATGCCCTATTTGTTTTCTGCCTGTGTTATGCCATTTCCCATGCTGTCAACCTTCTTTTGGGAATAAACCACAGTGTGGCTGCCTGTTACCTCCTGACTCTGTGCTCATTTCCAGCCGCTTAGCTGGCCGACACTACAGGTACCCTCACACAAAAAACATGTAGTAATCCTAGTCTCTAGATACTGCCTCCACCTGGCCAGCCGGGGCACCCGATGGAGGGGAAAGGAACATGCATTGAAGGAAGCATGAGGACAGTCAGTTGCTTTCCCCAGGTTGAATATCACAATTGACACTGGGTGAAAGAAATGGTAAAAAAAAAAAAAGGATCCATCATATAACTCATTTTCTATAAGACAATCATGTCCGATAATCAGAATGGCCGGTCACTCACTTTATGACCACTCACTCCTTTTAAGGAAGCAGGGTTTATATAAAGTCACAGAATGTGCTACCGAGACACTCATTAATATTGCAGCCGCCGTCGAGAGTGGTTCTATCCAGATTCTATTCCTCAGGCTTTGCCATAGCACATTAAAATATATATTACGTTTTCACGGAATAAATATAATCCTCCGCACGGTACATCGACCAACTACTCCTTCAAAGGGTCGACCTCAAAAAGCCGCTCAAACTGTGGGGCAAAGAAAGGCAAAGCATTTTTACCTCCTTTCAGTGGGATATTCCTGTGGGCATGGCAATGGTTTCCATCTCCTCAAATAGCTTGAGATGAAAGTTTTATTAGCTGCTCCCAGTAGGTGGAACACAGTAAAAGCCCTGTTATATTTGGTTGTGTGTCTGTGTCATGCGGCGATAATAGCTGATTTACATGCTCACTACGCGCCACGGTGGCTATTTCCACTGCACGACCGTTGCACGCAACTACAGAGGCCTCTCTTGTATAAAAAAGTCGGTGCAGTGCACTCACAACTCTACAGTTGTCATTTTTTTACAGACAGTTTCTAAGCCCCCTTTTTTCCCTCCAGTATATAAAAGACCTACCTCATCCTGGGCACACCTGTCAGCCTCTAGTGTAATGCTGTAAGGAAGGACTGAATATAAATGTGGGTGGTTATTTCTTGACATACCTCCTCAGGGAGGTGATCTGCTCATCAGATAAGCCTCCATCCACCTCCTTAACGATAAACAGTTTGTCCTTCAGTTCGCCCGGCCGGACTGGGAAACTTTTGAGGAAGATATCTAGGAGAAACGATAGTTGAAGGCAAAGGATTTAATGAACACCCTCTAGCACTGTACATGAAAGCGTCCCCCTTGACAGGGAGTCCCACTCCACGGGGGAATGACTCAAATGGCATTTTGAAGGGAATCACATATACAGTATGCAGTACTTTCCGTGGAGTGCCTGAGGGAAGTGCACTAATTTGTATTGTATTCTATTAAATCTTTTTTCCTGACTTTTCTTTTTAGAGCTCTCCTTCACACAATATATACCGGTAATCGAAGAAGCAACCACGATGGATGTTATGAAACAGTTGTGATGTTCAGAGACGCATGCTTTGAATGAGTGACAGAGTTCAAGGATAATGTTGGTAGGTAGGTAGGTAGGTAAGTAGGCATCTCTCCCGCCTTTGTTGAGTTTAGGGGTTGCTAGGCAACGCCTCAACTTCAAAGTCCCATTCTGTTAGTGGTCATTATGGCTATAGGTTAGGTACTGCATCATTACTGCATCAAACACCAAGTTGGAATTGTCAAAACTGATCAAACAAAAACAAAGCAATTATACTCATGATAAATCAGGTTAAATGTTAAATAGTTTGAATGTACACCCAGCATCCACTGATGTCTCTAAATCCTGCATACAAAGAGACTCATGGTTAAATGCCCCCCAACTGGGGCCGGCAGAGTTGTATTCCTATTCAGATGCAATGACAAAAGAATGAATGAATCACAGGGACCCTATTCCGGGATTGTCATTAATAGGCAAAGCTTACAAATAATCACAAGGCAACGTGTTGTAAGCTTGTATGTCGATATTTTCACTATTTAGTGTACAACAACGTTTTTTGAGGGGCGCTAGACCCTCCTATATTCAGCTTTTAGTGAATATTTAGTGAATATAGGACACTTCGTCCAACACAAACATTAAATTCCCATTGACAATAAATGGATAATTCCCCTAGTGTGGCTATTCTGATGGCAGACCCTTGAACGGTGTTGGTGGCAGATCGAAGCAATGGTGCAAGTCTGTATGTTGTGACGTCTGCCGCCAGCCCCACAAATAGCAGATCTACAAGCTCAAAACGCATCACACTGCGTGAGCTTGTAGATCGCCTATTTTCAGCAAGTATAACCCGGTTAAACCTGAAGCCTACACTTGTACTTGAGGGAAACTGGAGGGCATAGTTTTGACAAATGAGTATATGAAGATGCTGAGCGCATCCTACTGGGCTCGGGATACCACCACAGGTGTACTTTTAATTACCAACTCAGACATTTTTCAGTCATTAAATAAGACAAGTTGGATCTGCGTTATCCTGTGTTAAAGAGGGCTCTTGTGGTAAATAATCACATTCATTAAATATTATTATTATTCTTAACAGGCATGCAACTGTCACTTGTCAATTGTCACTATAGCCTTACACAAAGTCTACCTTCACATGAAAATCACAAATGTATTACTACAATACGGTCACCTGATTGTGCTGTCTAGATCCAGCTGACAAGACAGTCAGCATTTCGAATGACGCAAAGTAACAGTTTGTGATTGTACAGAAAACACTGACTGCATATGATGCCTGACTGAAGAGTAGTTGGGACTGAGCTGTTGCTATGTGAGGAAAGGCAGATGAATAGTGAGCATGCAAGCTAAATATGCATGTGTGTGCATGTGGATGTGGGAGAGAAGAACTAAAAGAGAGAAGATATCCTGTTAACAAAACAATGTTTGTAGACAAACTCTGGTCAACAACAAAACAAGCCTACTGCTTAGGTGTTCTTCAAAGTCAGCTATACAGAAAGCCACATGATTTCTTAGTAAGGGGGAGAGTAGAGGGAGAAAGACAGGAAGAGAGGGAGAAAGAGAGATTTATTCATCTCTCAAGGCTCTATCAGGCTTGCGGCAAAAAAGTGATAGTGAGGGACCTGCAGGAAGCGCTCTACAAGTTTAAGTCCGATTTATACTTTGTTGTACAAAGGTGTTGTACGTGATGCGGCGAGGAGGCATCACATTGTGGTTCCGTTATGTATAAATGGTTCTGTTATGCATTAATTAAGCACGACGGAACCAAAGTTTCCAGGTCAGCAAGGAGTCAACTCTGCTTGAAAAGGTGCAGGAAAGTGTTTTTTAAGTGAGTGGGGGGGGGGGGGGGGAACCCTTTTCAGTTAGAAACACTTTTCAAAATAAAGCTACCCTTAAAAAAATTTTGCCTAGTATCCTATGAAACCGCTGTCATTGTCATGCACAGTGTTCCATCCATATCTTATGAAAATCTGCGTTCTAATTTGGTTCCCAGCCTGCACACCTGAACTTGATTTTCTTTTGAAGTGTGACAATGATTTAAAATTTGTATATTGACTTTGAACACCTGTGACAGGAAGTTTGTAAAATAATAATAATTTTAAAAAGACATTATTAGTGTGCAGTCACACCGATGCATTCACACATTCTGCCAGTGCAGCGGATTCTGCCGCTCCGTTCCCATTGCTTTTCAATGGGAATGGAACGTTTTTTGGGGGGGCACTGTAGACTGCACAGACAGATATGGATCATATGGTGCTGCTTTATTAGGGACGCATTGCCCCCTGCTGGTACAAATTAGCCAGGTCCAGAGTTGAGAGAGAAAGATGAAGCTGCCAGGGAGCCCTACTACATATTGTATACAATGATTCTGAATTATGTTGCAGATGGATTTCACAGATAGCTTCTGCTGCTTCACACACTTTTTTGACATCAGTGTTGTGTGAATTCATGTTTTTTGAATGTTTCTTTACAGATTATCTTTATTATACAGATTAATTATGTTGTATTCATGTTAAATGGGTATTTTTTAGACCGGACCCACTGTTGAAGACCCATGAAATAAACTAAATGTAGCTCTGCAGTGGAAAAGTCGTTGCATCAGTGAAAATGTGTATGACCAAAAACTGCAACAATAGGTCATGAATTATATATAATGATATTCTTTTAACCATTTAAGCATCTGGTTAAATATACAATACATATGGAGCGTGACCTAAAGCTGTTCATGCCAATAGTGTAGCTCTTCCCATAGACATATAAAGGTAGACACGCCCCTTTCGGCTCTGGAGCGTATGTGCTCAAGGGAGGGCAAAAGATTCCCGAGATTCCTTTACGAAGCCCCGCGGAAGCACGAGTGTGCGTCACAGAGCGCATGTTTCGGGTCTGATAAGTCCCGGAAAAGATGCGCTGTGATTGGCCAGTAATCGGCCAATCACGTGACGTAGTGTGCCGTCCACTCTTCCGGCGTACTGGTGTGAATTCTTCCGCCCTCCTGTCAACAAACATTGCTCCAAGGAACTGCAGCAGCCAATGAGGCATCTATTTTTTTAATATCTATGGCTCTTCCTATGTTGTGCTGCCCTCTGCTGGCTGCAAAAAGAGTTACCTCATTTCACACAGGCAATTCTCAGTTACAGCTGCTATCAAAAAGGCCGCCTGGGGCAATTTAACAATACCCAGTGCAATAATGGCTGTTGTTGATTTATACTCACTGAAGTTGTGGGCAATCTTCTGGTCCAGCAGTATGTGGATGCTATTACTCGACTCCACCAGGCTGACTGCTGCCAAATCCTGAGCGGCAAATTGCTCAAGCAGACGCGATGTGTCGACTTCAATCGTCCTAGCACGCGTCCAAAATGATCGGTCAATCTTAAGAGAAAAATATCACATCACTGCTGGGACAAATTCACATTTTACAAAACAGATGATAGAAACTAGGCAGATCCAGCAAAAAAAGAATATTTCCCGACAACATTACGAGAACAATCCAAGTTGACAGTCAGGGACCTTCCAGTAGTTATTTGCTTTAACATGCAACACATATGAATTACATGATTTCTAGTCTAAAATGTCACAAAAGCAAAAGCAAAGAGTCTTACTCGTACCTTATCTGAAACAATAAGGTCCCAGTGGAAGGGCTTGGTTCGCTCCGCTGGGGGAATTACATTGGGCTTGAAGCAAAAAAGTGGAGGAGGGGGTGGGACTCGAAGGGGTGGGATCTTGGAGGCCGAAGGGCCCACAGGGGCTGAAGGGACAGGAGAGAGTGGGACATTGGTAGTACAGCCAGGGAAGAGGGCAGGTGAGGGAGTTGGTGTAGATGAGGCTAGGTCAGAAGAAGCTGCTAGGGATATAGGAACAGCGGATGAAGGCAGAGAGGATGAAGGCATAAAGGACGTAGGCACCGGGGAAGTAGGCACAGGGAACGTAAACACAGGGACAGGGCACGCAGGCACAGGGACAGAGGACGCAGGCACAGGGGATGCAGGAACAGGGACAGGGCACGCAGGCACAGGCACAAGGGACACAGGGACAGGGCACGCAGGCACAGGCACAAGGGACACAGGCACAGGGACAGGGGACGCAGCCACAGGCACAAGGGACGCAGGCACAGGGGATGCAGGCACAGGAGCAGAATTTGTGGCCTTTAAAATGCTGCGTGGTTTAGCCACAGGCGGCTTGCCGTACGCAGCAGGGGGATTACTCAGACTTGTGTCCCATGATAAGCGAATGCCAGAATTCTGGCCCGCATTCACATGACCATCAGGCAGAGGAAGACTTTGCTTTACGACGCTGCCCGGCGACCCGTGTCCGCCACTAGACATGAGATCTGAGTGAAAGTGTGCTCCAGTTGACAAAGTGGGCTCTGTGTCTTCAGCCGTGCCAAGGCCCCGCTGGCCCAGGGCCCTTGGATTGTCATAAATGTTCTCAGATTGAGACTTCCTCTTCCACTCCAAGCACAACTTGTCAATGGCCTGGACCCAAGCGTCTCTCTCCTTCTGAAGAACCTCAGAGCTCTTTGTTTGATCTGTCACTAGCACACGGAAGCTGCAATACATCAACCAAACACCCAGTTAGCAAACACAACTTAAATTAACTTCCCTTATTGGCAGTGTGACTGTAAGCAACACATGACAATTGCCAGACTACATTACATGCAAAACCAATATTTATGACATTTTCTAAATTAGGATATGTGGGGGGGTAAATATTTCAGTGATAATATATGGATGGGAAAAGGGTTTCACGTGTTATAAAATTGTAAAACTATATAGAATCACTAGGCTTTAAATCATGTTACAACAGGCATTAAAAGTTTAAAACCTTCCTGCAATGAGATTCTCACATTCTCCCCATGCATCTTTTCCAAGCCAACTCACTGGTACTCATTCTTGTGTGTGATCAGAATGAAAGAGTCAGGGCCGTGGGGTTTCTCTACACTGGTGTCTCCATCTGAGAGGTGAATGACGATGGACGGGGTTACTGTGGACGTCACCTCACTATCAGATGACCCTCTGGGTCCAACTCGGACCATGGTCAGCCGAGCCGGGTGGAGATGTACCTCATATCTGTAACAAAGATGGAGATAGCCAAGTGGTAGTTAATATCTGGGATTGCAAGTCAAATCACATGGTCATATATATGTTTCTGTTGAAGAGTATTTAGTGGTGGTATAATTGCAGTGCTTGTGTAATGGACACATACTTCACCCATTTGAATGACGCGAGTCCCCCTTTGTGCAGGAACAAGACACCATATCGAAGACTCTTTGTTTCTGGAGGCTGCTGGTGTGTATCCGCACTGCCTTCTGTGGGCTGGCTATAAATGTTCCCGTAGATTATCTGATTGACAAGCTCCATGATCTATAAATAAACATGAATTAACAGGTTATGTGAAAAAGTAGTAAATAGAGCACAAACTAAAACATTATTATTATTATTATTATTATTGTGACGTGTTACAATAGTGTTTGACAATTAACTTTTGTGCAATTTAACTAAGGACAATCAACACACTAAATAGGATAGTAAAGAAAGCCTGACATGGCCATTTTGGAAGTGGCATGTACTGTACATTTGTGTTCATATTTGGAAGCCTCGGTAATGTCCATAAATCAGCTGTGAGAGGCTTTCAGACTGCAGAAATGCCCAAGCCAAGAGCTAAGGCATTGGCAAAATTCGGTTCAGTGTCTGTGATAATTGGCAGTCGCCACTCGCCATATATTGAGGAGGCAATTCTGACTGTACGTGTGAGTGAGTGTGAGTGTGAGTGTGAGTGTGAGTGTGTGTGTGTGTGTGTGTGTGTGTGTACATGCACAAGCAGATACATGTGCATACCTGTGTGACTGTCCAAGTTTGTGTGTGTGCTGTTCATGTTGATTTCATTGTGTGTGAATATACTGGGATCAACACCCTAACCTACTGTAAGTGAAAGAATAAAGTGACCTTGTGTTTATCGTCCACTGAGGTGGCCTCCAGCTCATAATCATGATGTTCTTTGAAGGACACAGAGAACCTAGAGCCAACTCCATCATCGCAGCTCTTGACGATAGCGAAGGGAAGCTGTCTCTTGACGATACCTTTCTCTATGCTGCACACCATTTTTGTGTTGAAGTCAATCTGAAATTGAATGTACATACAGACAGTTTCAGCAAGACTTTCTACAGTACACGTGACAGTATGTGCAGCTGTAGAACTATTTAAATGTTGTGAAGTTAATATGTTAGCCCTGGACCCAGTCGGAATACATTCCACAGTATAATCGTCAGTGTTAATTTAATTCTAGTGTACAAATGACACCAAATGGACCTATCTATTTGGTGACATTTGTACTATCTCAACACCAAGGATTTTACTGTGTACTGCACTGTTGTTATAGCTAGCTTAAATGTATACTTTCAAGAATTGGGCTTCATATCAACAGTCACGTTCAGACTCATATTTATTAAAAACTTGTATTTTCATAATACCAAGGCTCACCTGAAGAACTCGCTTCTGCCACCTATAGCGTGAATTCTTGTAAACACTGAAGTTGTACTGTGTGGGTTGCACCTACATCAACAAAGGATACAGGGATTTATCACATGAAACAATGAGGATGTTATGTTGGTTAGGATGTTATGTTATTACCTGATGGAATCAAACACCCTAATGCAGAGGTGGTCTCTTTGGACGTTGTGAGCTTGTTGGTCATCTATTTTAGCTATTCGTCGGATAGGGCAGCAGGCTTACGTGGTAGCGTGATTTTGTCAGATGTAAGAAGGGGAGACTCCAAGGAAATAATGTTGGTAACCACTGTGTATTGTGAGTTATGTGTTCCAACTAAGGTGCATATATGCAACTTGCCAAATTCCTTCCTAAACATAAGCACACCAAGCTGGCCATGACAGACAGGCTTTTTTTAGAAACTGCTCGGACAGGACAGACAACTTAGACCAACTTGATTTGGGGCTTGGAATGCCCCTTTAAAAACAACTTGCATTGACCAAAGTGCTGTACAGACAGCTCATAAGGCCCAAATGAACAATATATGGGCACAAGCACAATCCAAAACTCAGCCACATCAGGAGGATGCAAACACTAATGAATAAAAGTGAGTTTTGAGTCAATGGAGGGGGCTGACACTAAAATCTTGCAGAAGGTAGTCAGGGGAGCTGAGAAAATCGTCCCTGTCTCCCTCATAGAGTATTAAAAGGATAGAGACTGAACTGGCGCGAAACTCCGCCCCCTCCGCTATTCATGTCAGTGGAAGTTGCTCAGTGGAATTTTGAAGCACCCGAAGGCTGCCGGAAGGACCATCTATTTCCGCATTTTTTCGCTGATTCAGCATTTGGACACCAAATTTTGGTGTCCAAATGCGGAAGTGCAGCTGGGCTTTAACATTGGGCGCTCGGTTGCACGGTTTCCTCATCAAGAATCCACGGGTCCGCCTGCAGTCCTTCCTCTTACCACTAGGGCCCAGCGCTTTAACATTGGAGTGCATAGCTGGCCCCTTGGTCTCCCTGCCCTCTATTGAGAATCAGGACCTCTACAGAATAGAGGCCTTAACAAGGCACTTGTCAGGGACCCCTCACACAAACTCTTTGCAAGTTTAACCTAACTACCGAGCATGCCCAGAGCCACTGCTGCAGAGTCACCGTAAAAGTGTTGCTCAAGCCACACTGTGTAAATTAAAAGGATATACTTAAATATCACAGGGAAGTGGTTACCAGCAAGAATCCAGCTTTCCTCCTTTCAATGTTTTTGTAGCGCGTCACGCCCGTCACATAGTGACATGATATGTCGGGCATCAGTTTGTTAGCCTGCATGGCATTGCCAGACTGATCACATGGCTATCAGTTTGTAGCTTCATGTCGCTGGCTTCCACTGAAAAGTACTTGTAGCCTGTTGCATTGTCACAGCTAGTGTGAACACAGCATGAGACTTTATTATCTGGACACTTAATCATGGACACTTGCTCTAATAGGCCTACATGTATTAAGTGACATGTACGCTGCTTCTACAGGAAAGACAGAGCAATTCTAAAATACTTTTTGTAGGATTTTACAGTGTGGGTTTCAGTACCTCCTCATCCACTGTCTTCTGTTTAAGCAGCTGCCGCCGGTCCTTTTTGGCCTGGTTTAGAGCGTCCTCAATGGTCATCTCTCCACTCTTGACCTTGTTCATGATGCTCAGCTGCATCTCGTTACTCAGCTGGAGGAGAGAGCACAACCCATAAATGATTTAAGAGACAGACAGAAGAAAGACAGACGACAGACAGACAGAGTGTGTGCTGTGTGGTGTAAAAAAACAAATGTGGACTCTGGGGGGGGGGGGGGGGGGGGTAGCCTTGAATCAAGACTATATCATAGATGAATTACGAATTTTATCGATTCTGACATTTCCATATCTATAAGTCAGACTCATAAAATACATATATGATGATCCAAGGCTGGGGGGGGGGGGATCTCTGGGTGATTTCTGCTAAACAGATTCAATTTCAGAATCAGATTCTGACTACTAGCCTACTACAAATAATATTCAAATCTCAAATGTCAACTGTCACGGTTGGTCAGATTTATGAGTAATACGACTCGGTTCCTAAAAGATAACAAGGACTGCAGTCGTGCAGTGTGCTTTTGAGGAAGTATAGCTGTCAGCTCCCACATATAGCTATAGACAAGACAACTACAGTTTTCATGATTATGTTCTTGCGCAAATCCCATTACTGGAGAACACTCCATTACGACAACGTAGCACCAGTAGTAGGCTATATGCATGCATAGCCTACTGTATATGACCTACTTGAGTCTTTGAACTTGATTTTGGGGCAAAACAAATAGAGATCTTACCTGTGGCAAAAGCTCTTCTTGGCCTCTGTCCATCTTGGAGAGATTGTCCCTTTTCTTTGGTCCAATATTAAGCATAATGACAGTGACTTTAGGCAAAAAACGATGCAATAGTCTCAATCCAGCTGTTTGTACTGCGAAGGATCTCTGCGCAAAGCCTCAATCAGTGTTGCTTCACTGTGGAAGCTCCAGGAACTGAAACACTTTCCTCCCTAGTCTACCACTAAACTCTCTGAGGTTCAGGTTTCACATCTTCCAGCCAGTCACCGAACAGGTAATACACGCCCCCCGGCCCCCGTGAACCTGACATTTACTTCGCCCTATGGCGTGTCGTGCAGCGAAAATAGCCAATCTACAAAGCTCACAACGAATCCCATGTGACGCACCGTGAGCTTGTAGATCTGTACGCGACACCCAGATTGAGGTATGGACACGCGCGTTTCAACATGCAGGCTAGCCAGAAGAACTGGACCCTCTGCTATGACCCATTTAGTCGTTTTTCCAGTTGAGAGAAAGATATTGATCAGATGGATACTACAATTCGGTGGGGACATCTTGGCACCTTGATGTAAAATTGCATGCTATTTTGTTTACAAAATAAAATGCGGTATGCATGCGGTATAGGCTACATCATTATCAGACTTTTTAGAAGTTTATCCTACAAGTAACTTCTTGTTTATGCCCCAAAATGTCTGGATATAAGGCCTACAGGTTTTGTAGCAATTTGTCAACTATAAGGCCTACATTCCCCTTTATAAAGTTTTAAATCTTTGGTTTATTGTCTACAGTATTTCCAGAAAAACAAATAAATAAAATAGGTTAATTAATAATAAGTTGAGCTCTTCTATGATTAAAGCGCCAAACGGAAAGATAAGGAGGGACTTAAGGACTTAAGGAATGCCCATAGCAGATACCCATGGGGATGGATGCAGTGGAATTAGGAGTCCTATTTGGCGGAGACCAATATTGGAAAATGGTCACAGGAAAAATGGAGAGACTGAATGAAGGACTATAGTTGCACTGGAAAGTGTATTTCGATGACTGGTGCAAGGAGAAGTCACCACGCTAAATATCATAACTGAAGTTGTGGACATTGAAGTGATGCACATCAGAGAGGAACAGGCACTGTCAGATCAGTTACGCAACTTTTGGGAAATCGAATCCCTTGGAATCGACATGAAATAAATGCATTCTGAGAAGGAAGACATGGCAGTGTATCCCAAGCCGTGCATATCCACGGCTTCCCAAACCGTTCATGTCTATTCTATCAGCCTGGTGGCGCTACAACAGGCCAAGTTGCGTCTCTCTCACACACACGTCTGTCTCTCTCTCACACACACACACACACACACACACACACACACACACACACACACACACACACACACACACACACACACACACACACACACACACACACACACACACACACACACACACACACACACACACACACACACACACGCATGTTTAAATTACTCCTAAACATCACACACTCTCCTATCCTCCTGGTGGAGACCTGTGCCCAGAAGGGCACTTTTTCTACTTAATTTCTGCATCTCTTATGGCCCATTTAACCATATAATGCGCATGTTTAATCAGTGGCACCGTTTCCATTGAGGTTCAATCATCCAGAAGATAAAGGCAATCGGCTTGAATGGCCCTCCTAAAGGCCTTACCGTGGGCTGTTGGGCCACACAGTCTGGGGCGCCAACCGATACTGCTCCCGGGTGCCGTCTACATTCCGGCTGCCATGCCAACCATATCTCGGGTGGTATACCAGACCCCACATTTGCAGGCATACTGTCAAAATAAGTTTCTTAGGGCAATGGTTCCCAAAGTGGGGTCCGGGGACCCCCAGGGGTCCTTGAGTTAACAGGGACAAGGATGGACTCCGTCTCCAGTAGTTGTCAGGACCCCCTGTGTAAGCCATGCAAGGATGATGAGTACCAGACGGGCTACACCACAAAGAAGATCTGTGACCTTCATGATTACTGCGATAACAGTGAGACTTCTGCAACGACTTCTAAAATATATCCAAATATGAGCAGACCTATTTAGTCATGATTTATTTAGATACATTCTCCAATGGGACTTTGGAGAAGTGAGTGTACAATACAATGAATATACATGAGACTAGGATGTACATATATGGTGTATGTGTATTGTGTATATGACTACGGATTTGATCTGGTTCACCAATGTACTGGACAGTACATTCCCTCTATAATTAAACAAATACTTAATTGGCCAGGGTTGTCATTTTTAGCCAATCTACAGTACAAGCTGTAGCATATTGCAAGCTTCAATTCATTAGTACATTAATTGAAGTACATAACAGTTCTGTGTGGCAGCAAAGTAAACAATGTATAGGTAATAATAATTGTAACGGAAAAAAGAAACTGGAAAAACAAAAGAAAGCTGTCAGTAGATTTATACTAATCTAACTAATAATTTGAGTAATTGTGTCCTCAACAGAATCTTATTGTGTGCTGTGATTGGTTGGAAGGTGTGCCATTCTGTGCTGTGAATGGCTAAGCATTGCATATATTCTGAGGGTATGGACTAGCAAAATAAATTATAATAACGACTGAATGATGATGACCCTTTTATGGTGCGGTCACACGGAACTGATTCTGCCTATGTGGCGGATTCTGCCAATGCTTTTCAATGGGAAGTTAACGTTTGTTGCCATTGGAAAGCGTTGGCAGAATCAAAGTGTGACTGCACCCGTAGTCTAGCCTGGCTCCAGTCCTGAATCGCTAGCCACGCCCATTAAGAAAATATGTGTCAGGCTACCCGTAGTCCCGTTTAGCATTTGCAAAATGGGGAAAAAAATCACAATTGTCTGATCAAATGAACAAAATGTATCACATGGGGAAAATATGAATAATGTATTCTGCTTGAATAATTCCATAATGTAATTCTTTGATCATTTTATAGTTGTGGGCCAGGATGCCGAGCTAAAGCACAAGGATCACCCTCATCTGACACAATCTGTGGTAAGTGCTGTCATAGTTGGCTTCAGACTGCCAAGTTATCCTGTTTTCACCACATTCAGGGTTGCGGACTTGCGGTTAGATGTGGCTTGTCTTCCTATGCAAAGTGAAACTAGTGTGGGTGTGGGTGATGATGCGAAGTACAGTACGAATCTTTGGCGGAACTGGTTTCAGTGTTGAAGATAATGTGTGGACTTTATGGTAAATGGTGCATTTATATAGCACCTTTATCCAAGGTGCTTTACATAGATTGTGCATTACATTCACACACCGATGGCAGCGGAAACCATCAAGGCACCAACCAGCACATTAGGAGGGGTTGCTCAAGGACACTTCGACACGAACTCTGGGGGAGCCCGGGTTCGAACTGGCAACCTTGCGGTTACCATCCAGCCACTCTACCCCTGAGCCACCGCCGCTGCGTGTTCTAGCCACAGGCGGCTTGGTTCGCTCCGCTGGGGGAATTACATTGGGCTTAAAGCAAAAAAGTCGAGGAGGGGGTGGGACTCTACGGGGTGGGATCTTGGAGGCCCACAGGGCACAGGGGCCCACAACGGCTGAAGGGACAGGAGAGAGTGGGACATTGGTAGTACAGCCAGGGAAGGGGGCACTGTGGGCAGGTGAGGGAGTTGGTGTAGATGAGGCTAGGTCAGAAGAAGCTGCTAGGGATATAGGAACAGCGGATGAAGGCAGGGGGGATGAAGGCATAAAGGATGTAGGCACCGGGGAAGTAGGCACAAGGGACGCAGGCACAGGGACAGGGGACACAGGGGACGTAGGCACAAGGGACGCAGGGACAGGGGACGCAGGCACATGAGAAGTAGGCACAGCATTAGGGCCAGGAAGATAATGTGTGGCCTTTAAAATGCTGCGTGGTCTAGCCACAGGCGGCTTGCCGTACGCAGCAGGGGGATTACTCAGACTTGTGTCCCATAAGCGATTGCCAGAATTCTGGCCTGCATTCACATGACCATTAGGCAGAGGAAGACTTTGCTTTACGACGCTGCCCGGCGACCCGTGTCCGCCACTAGACATGAGATCTGAGTGAAAGTGTGCTCCAGTTGGCAAAGTGGGCTCTGTGTCTTCAGCCGTGCCAAGGCCCCGCTGGCCCAGGGCCCTTGGATTGTCATAAATGTTCT
Source organism: Protomyctophum bolini (assembly GCF_963924005.1). Taxonomy (NCBI): domain Eukaryota; kingdom Metazoa; phylum Chordata; class Actinopteri; order Myctophiformes; family Myctophidae; genus Protomyctophum; species Protomyctophum bolini. The sequence goes on from NC_137866.1 coordinate 21,566,566, forward strand.
CAGATTGAGACTTCCTCTTCCACTCCAAGCACAACTTGTCAATGGCCTGGACCCAAGCGTCTCTCTCCTTCTGAAGATCCTCAGAGCTCTTTGTTTGATCTGTCACTGGCACACGGAAGCTGCAATACATCAACCAAACACCCAATTAGCAAACACAACTTAAACTAGAACTGCACTCTGCCGAGTGCATACTTGCTTGTTGCACACTAGTAGGCCATAAATGGCCTACTAGTGCGCAAGCAGAGCGCGCAAGTACTTTCGACCGCTGGAAAGTATCACATCTCAGTATCTCTGTGAAGGAACGTTTGAAATGTATAATCATTACGTGTAACTATTTGCTACCTATAACTACTTTTTTACAGAAAAATGAATCATTGATATGTGATGAAAAAAAAGGTATATAATACTATAGGTACTATATATACAGTATAATTATTTTATTACTTATTGTAAATTGTCAATTGTTTTAAATGTATTTCATTTTGTACTATAGTGATATTAATACTAAATCATGATCAGAGTAATATGTGTCTCTAACTTCAATTTCTGTAATAATACTTTCAAATTTGTTGAAATATACATGATCTAAAATACTTCCGAAATCTGTAGTTGGATTTGTATTTAATTGTTTAAAGCCTAATCTTGACATGAAGGTCTTTATATTTATATATTTTTCAGTATAATGGTCTTCATTGAAATCTCCTATTATCATAATTGTGGAAGTCGGAGATGATAGATACTTTACCATTTTCTTGAGAAATGTGTTTAATTCCGTAAGGTTTGTTTTAGGTGATCTGTACATAAGAATGATATATAGATCTTTATTTTTTACATGTATACATACGTGTTCTACTTTTTCTAATATCTCGATTTCTTTTTGAATTATTTCAATGGCAATATCTTCTTTTATAGCAAACATAACTCCCCCACCTATATCATATTCTCTGTCATTCCTGATTGTTTTGTAATTGGTGTTCATTGTTTTTAATTTAAAAGTAATGTTATTATTTTTCTTTAAGTGTGTTTCAGTAAAAGCTATTAGATCCAACATTTCGAGTTGGGAATCTGAGTTTATATCTTGTAAATGTGTTAGATAACCTCTGATGTTCAACAATCCAATTTTTAATGAATGTTTTAATGGTAATTGAGTTATCTTCCGTATATTTGGATTTTCTAGAGGTAATTTGATTAGCAGTATACTGTGGTTACTTGGTTCCAAAAAGTGAAGCCAAGTTTTTTTCAACCGTAGGTTTGTGCCTGGTTTGCTGGGACCAGTTACAACATTACGTCATCGTTGTGAACTGGGACCAGAGTACATGGTGTGTATATGACGTAATGTTGTAACTTGTAACTTATAACTAGTCCCAGCAAACCAGGCACAGACTGTATGTAGTTGTTCTAGTTACAACTACATACAGAGTATGTAGTTGTAATTTGATTAGCAGTATACTGTGGTTACTTGGTTCCAAAAAGTGAAGCCAAGTTTTTTCAACCGTAGGTTTGTGCCTGGTTTGCTGGGACCAGTTACAACATTACGTCATCCTTGAGAGAGTACATGGTGTGTATATGACGTAATGTTGTAACTTGTAACTTGTAACTTGTAACATTACGTCATATACACACCATGTACTCTCTCAAGGATGACGTAATGTTGTAACTAGTCCCAGCAAACCAGGCACAGACTTACCGTTGAAGAAAACTTGGCTTCACTTCGAAGAGACCAAGCGAAACGATTACTTGCGCGCTCTGCTTGCGCAAGTAATTAACTTCCCTTATTGGCAGTGTAAAGCAAAGCAGTTCACCCAGGGAAGTGGACTAAGCTCGAGATGCTCGTTTACAGCCACACCCTGCTCATAGAACATTTCATGGTAGGGGTTCAATGCCTTGCTCAAGGGCACTTCAGCGGTGGTAATTTTAACGTGCCGGCGACCTTCCGGTATCAAGACCGCTCCGCAAACCGTTCGGCCACCGCTGCCTCTAAACAAACGCTGTGACTGTAAACAACACATGACAATTGCCAGACTACATGCAAAACCAATATTTATGACATTTGATGAATTAGGATATTTACGAACTCACTGGTACTCATTCTTGTGTGTGATCAGAGTGAAAGAGTCAGGGCTGTGGGGTTTCTCTACACTGGTGTCTCCATCTGAGAGGTGAATGACGATGGACGTCACCTCACTATCAGATGACCCTCTGGGTCCAACTCGGACCATGGTCAGCTGAGCCGGGTGGAGATGTACCTCGTATCTGTAACAAAGATGGAGATAGCCAAGTGGTAGTTAATATCTGGGACTGCAAGTCAAATCACATGGTCATATATCTTTTTCTGTTGAAGAGTATTTAGTGGTGATATAATTGCAGTGCTTGTGTAATGGACACATACTTCACCCATTTTAATGACGCGAGTCCCCCTTTGTGCAGGAACAAGACACCATATCGAAGACTCTTTGTTTCTGGAGGCTGCTGGTGTGTATCCGCACTGCCTTCTGTGGGCTGGCTATAAATGTTCCTGTAGATTATCTGATTGACGAGCTCCATGATCTATAGATAAACATGAATTAACAGGTTATGTGAAAAAGTAGTTAATAGAGCACAAACTAAAACATTATTATTATTATTATTATTATTATTAGTAGTAGTAGTAGTATTGTAACATGTTACAATAGTGTTTCACAATTTAGTTTTGTGCAATTTAACTAAGGACAATCAATATGGACACACTAAATAGGATAGTAAAGAAAGCCTGACATGGCCATTTTGGAAGTGGCATGTACTGTACATTTGACCAGTCTGGAAGAGGCATTCCTTACCAGGGTGCTTAAGTACCAACGTCTTAAGGATGCCATCATACTACATCTTGGTTACAAATGTAAACTGCTTGTGTTCATATTTGGAAGCCTCTGTAATGTCCATAAATCAGCTGTGAGAGGCTTTCAGGTTGCAGAAATGCCCAAGCCAAGAGCTAAGCCATTGGCAAAATTCGGTTCAGTGTCTGTGATAATTGGCAATCGCCACTCGCCATGGAGGAGGCAATTCTGCCTGTCCATGTTTGTGTGTGTGTGTGTGTGTGTGTGTGTGTGTGTGTGTGTGTGTGTGTGTGTGTGTGTGTGTGTGTGTGTAATGCTGTTCATGTTGATTTAATTGCGTGTGAATAGCCATGAGATCTACTGGGATCAACACCCTAACCTACTGTAAATTAAAGAATAAAGTGACCTTGTGTTTATCGTCCACTGAGGTGGCCTCCAGCTCATAATCATCATGATGTTTGAAGGACACAGAGAACCTAGAGCCAACTCCATCATCGCAGCTCTTGACGATAGCGAAGGGAAGCTGTCTCTTGATGATACCTTTCTTTATGCTGCTCACCATTTTTGTGTTGAAGTCAATCTGAAATTGAATGTACATACAGACAGTTTCAGCAAGACTTTCTACAGTACACGTGACAGTATGTGCAGCTGTAGAACTATTTAAATGTTGTGACGTTAATATGTTAGCCCTGGACCCAGTCGGAATACATTCCACAGTATAATCGTCAGTGTTAATTTAATTCTAGTGTACAAAATGACACCAAATGGACCTATCTATTTGGTGACATTTCAACGCCAAGGATTTTACTGTGTACTGCACTGTTGTTATAGCTAGCTTAAATGTATACTTTCAAGAATTGGGCTTCATATCAACAGTCACGTTCAGACTCATATTTATTAAAAACGTAGATGTATTTTCATAATACCAAGGCTCACCTGAAAAACTCGCTTCTTCCACCTATAGTGTGAATTCTTGTACACTGAAGACTGAACACTGAAGTTGTACTGCACCTACATCAACAAAGGATACAGGGATTTACCACATGAAACAATGAGGATGTTATGTTAGTTAGGATGTTATGTTATTACCTGATGGAATCAAACACCCTAATGCAGAGGTGGTCTCTTTGGACGTTGTGAGCTTGTTGGTCATCTATTTTAGCTTACGTGGTAGCATGATTTTGTCAGATGTAACAAGGGGAGACTCCAAGGAAATAATGTTGGTAACCACTGTGTATTGTGAGTTATGTGTTCCAACTAAGGAAGCAACTTGCCAAATTCCTTCCTAAACATAAGCACAACAAGCTGCCAATAACAGACAGGCTTTTTTAGAAACTGCTCGGACAGGACAGACAACTTAGACCAACTTGATTTGTGGCTTGTGGCCACTCGCCATTTTTTGACACAAGCCTAAACTACAGTAACTAACACTAACTACAGTATTACTAACAATAAAGTTGTTCTTGAATCTAGACTAGAAGTAACTGTATAAGTCAAGTTTATTTGGAAAGCACCTTTAAAAACAACTTGCATTGACCAAAGTGCTGTACAGACACAGAAGCACAATCCAAAACTCAGCCACATCAGGAGGATGCAAACACTAATGAATAAAAGTGAGTTTTGAGTCAATGGAGGGGGCTGACACTAAAATCTTGCAGAAAGTAATCAGGGGAGATGAGAAGATCATCCCTGTCTCCGTATTCAGAATCAGGACCTCTACAGAATAGAGGCCTTAACAAGGCACTTGTCAGGGACCCCTCACACAAACTCTTTGCAAGTTTAACCTAACTACAGAGCATGCCCAGAGCCACTGCTGCAGAGTCACCGTAAAAGTGCTGCTCAAGCCACACTGTGTAAATTAAAAGGATAGACTTAAATAGCACAGGGAAGTGGTTACCAGCAAGAATCCAGCTTTCCTCCTTTCAATGTTTTTGTAGCGCATCACGCCCGTCACATAGTGACATGATATGTCGGGCATCAGTTGGTTAGCCTGCATGGCATTGCCAGACTGATCACATGGCTATCAGTTTGTAGCTTCATGTCGCTGGCTTCCACTGAAAAGTACTTGTAGCCTGTTGCATTGTCACAGCTAGTGTGAACACAGCATGAGACTTTATTATCTGGACACTTGCTCTAATAGGAAATAGGCCTACATGTATTAAGTGACATGTACACTGCTTCTACAGGAAAGACAGAGCGATTCTAAAATACTTTTTGTAGGATTTTACAGTGTGGGTTTCAGTACCTCCTCATCCACTATCTTCTGTTTAAGCAGCTGCCGCCGGTCCTTTTTGGCCTGGTTTAGAGCGTCCTCAATGGTCATCTCTCCACTCTTGACCTTGTTCATGATGCTCAGCTGCATCTCGTTACTCAGCTGGAGGAGAGAGCACAACCCATAAATTATTTAAGAGACAGACAGAAAGACAGACACTGTCAGACAGAGTGTGTGCTGTGTGGTGTAACCTCTCTCTCTCTCTCTCTCTCTCTCTCATTAGCAGGCAACAGAGCAGCACTATCCCTCTCTCTGTTTCTGGCGCCCCCTACTGGTAAGTAGGGGGCGCCAGAAACAAGTCATATACCGCCCTAAGTCATATATATACTGGTGCTCAGATACACATAGACATGGACATTGCTGGTTGTAGGAGTGGTTGCACCACTCAAAAACAAATGTGGACTCTGGGGGGGAGGGGGGGTAGCCTTGAATCAAGACTATATCATAGATGAATTACGAATTTTATCGATTCTGACATTTCCATATCTATAAGTCAGACTCATAAAATACATCTATGATGATCCAAGGCTGGGGGGGGGGATCTCTGGGTGATTTCTGCTAAACAGATTCAATTTCAGAATCAGATTCTGACTACTAGCCTACTACAAATAATATTCAAATGTCAACTGTCACGGTTGGTCAGATTTCTGAGTAATACGACTCGGTTCCTAAAAGATAACAAGGACTGCAGTCGTGCAGTGTGATTTTGAGGAAGTATAGCTGTCAGCTCCTACATATAGCTATAGCCAAGACAACTACAGTTTTCATATGTTCTTGCACAAATCCCATCACTGAAGACTCAGAGAACACTCCATTACGACAACGTAGCACCACTAGTAGGCTATATATGTATACTGTTATATGCATATAGCCTACTGTACATGACCGTCTTTGAACTTTATTTTGGGGCAAAACAAATAGAAATCTTACCTGTGGAAAAAACTCTTCTTGGCCTCTGTCCATCTGGGAGAGATTGTCCCTTTTCTTTGGTCCAATATTAAGCATCATGACAGTGACTTTAGGCAAAAAACTTAGATCTGTATCTGCGACACCCAAATTGAGGTATGGACACGTGCGTTTCAACCTTAGAGTAGACTATAGGTTTCAACATGCAGGCTAGCCAGAAGAACTGGACTCTCTGCTATGACACATTTAGTCGTTTTTCCAGTTGAGAGAAAAATGTAAAATTGCATGCTATTTTGTTTAAAAAATAAAATGTGGTATGCATGCGGCATAATTATCAGACTTAATTTTATCCTACAAGTAACTTCTTGTTTATGCCCCAAAATGTCTGGATATATAAGGCCTACAGGTTTTGTAGCAATTTGTCACCTATAATATAGGCCTACAGGGGATTTTCCAAACATGATATTTACAATTATAACATTCCCCTTTATACATTTATTAATATTTGGTTTATAGCCTGCAGTATTTCCAGAAAAACGAATGAATAAAATAGGTTAATTAATAATAATAATAATAATAATTAATAGGTTAATAAGCAGCTACACTGTAGCTGCTTATTAACCTATTAATTATGTGCACAGCATGCAGCTGCATGCACCTGCACGTCCAGTGAAGTCACAGTGTGCACTGTGCACACAGGCACAGCTGAGCTGAGCACAGTCAGCACACCATAACCAAACTGATAACGAATAACGATGAGTTGACTGTCGTGAACCTAGAGTCAGTGAGTCACCTACGCATTTTGTTTTCAAAACCCGATCACCTAACCTCGCCTAACATCGCGTCACCATGCAGGCTTTCACGCGTCACCCGTCGTGAAAGAACAAACGCCAAACAAACTACACAATATAAGAAAACGTTACAAATGGAAGGAACATAGCGCAGAAGCCTTCCAAAATGCTATTAGACAAAAACAAGTCCAATTACAACTGGACCAGTTCCTAGAAAAAACCTTTGAAGAAAACAGTGAAAGTGTAAACAGGGCAGTAGAAGGCCTCAATTATATATTCGAACTTACAGCCTCACTAGCAAACCTAAAAGTATCAAACAAGAAAGCCAGAAAAAATGGGGGAAAAAAATGACAAATGGTACGATAATGACTGCAAGAATCTCAGGAAAAAATTAAGGAAACTATCAAACCAAAAACACAGAGACCCAGACAACCACAACACACGTCTCCAATATGGGGAAACACTGAAACAATACAAGAACACAGTAAGAGAAAAAAAGAGATCAACACGTTAGAAACCAACTGCAAGACATTGAGGATTCCATACAGACAAACAGCTTCTGGGAAAACTGGAACAGGCTTAATAAGCTAAAACAGGACGAATTGGTGACTAATCATACATTTTCAAGGGTGAGGAATACAGTTATACTATTTAGATTTATCCTGTGACCATGGATGGTAGACATTTTCAAAAATGGTGGACCTGCTATTATTTTACCAATTTACTCAGGGAATATTATCAGAATAATATAAAATCTGTGAATACATTTCTTACCAAGAATTTTCTTCACCAATGTTTGTAAAGGTGTCTACTAACATATCCCACATTGGTTTCTATTTGACCACCCTAGGGGCATGTTTGACAGCTGCTGAAAGTTGGGTACCATCAACAACCAATATAAGGCTAAATGTTCTAAATTTCATTATGCTTTAAGTAGCATGTGGCATGTCAAACTAGGGGCTTTTCATGATTCTGGATCCATTCCAAGCATTAGTTTTGCACAAAAAACACTACGTTGGCTAAAAACGGCCATAGCCATCATCATAGATGTGATGAGGTCAGCACATGTCGGCACATTTGGGCAAGTGGCTATGGCCAAACTATAGGGTCTATGGCCAAACTAGGGGTCAAACTCCTTGGGCTAAATTCGGTGAGGTGAACAGTGAGCAGTGAACAGTGAGCGAAAGACTGAAGACAGAAGATTTGGCTTCAGGACCATCAGGCAGGATGTGCAGACACTGAAGGCATCAGTGTCTTTCTCTGTGTCCCCAGCATGTCAACCAAAGCAATGTTACCAAATCAAAGGAGCCTTCACCTCATGTCACCTGGGGCTGGGTGAGCAATCGTATCCTGTATCTAAACTCACAACTAAATACAGACACTTGGCCAGACTGCCGTTTGAAAGGGTCAAACCCCTCATCCTGATTGGGGAAGACCACCCCACCTAATCACACCAACCGAACAAGTGAGGTTGGGGCCTCCAGGTGGGCCAGCAGCCATCTGCACAAGACTGGGCTGGACCCTGCAGGAAAGCAATCTCCAGCCAAGACAATGTAAGTTGACTATAACAGAGCCCCAGAACACAGAGCTCAGGAGAAGGATGGAGAAACACTGGCAGGAGGCCACCAAGATACAATGCCCCAGAGACCCAGAGTGTGCCACCACTGGCAGTAAGGAGATCAACTGCTGCAGCAAAGATGTCATGAAAGGCAAGTCTCCACCAAAAAAAACCCTGAACCTAATCGGGGTGTCAAGAGACCAAAGTTTCTCCCCCACAGTTCCCTGCAGTGGCCAGTGAAGTCAAACTGTGCATCTGTACCTGAAAGGGGCAAGTCAAAGGCCAGAAAGCCCACCTCCTTTTAATGTCCTGTCAGTAGAAACTCAACCTGCACCTGAAATAAGCCCTTACCTCTCCCAGAGAAAGTTCATCCTTGAAAATGTAATGATTAGTCGCCAAAATCAAGATCCTAGGTGGTCTAAAACTTGAGTTATTGTAAAATAACAGCAGGTGGCGGCCATTTTGGAAAAAAATGGCTGCTATGGTCACAGGACAAATCTAAATATTACCAATGTACCCCACATCCTTGAAAATGTATGATTAGTCACCAGAATCAAGATCCTAGGTGGTGTAGAACTTGAGTTATTGTAAAATAACAGCAGGTGGCGGCCATTTTGAAAAATGGCTGCCATGGTCACAGGGAAAGTCTAAATTGTACCACTGTATCCCTCATCCTTGAAAATGAGGTCTTAGTCACCAGAATCAAGATCCTAGGTGGTGTAGAACTTGAGTTATTGTAAAATAACATCAGGTGGCGGCTCTTTTGTAATATGGCTGCCATGGTCACCACGAGACAAATCTGTGATGGCCCCATAGCCAAAAATGTTCCTTAAGGCATGCTCTAACTGTGTGCCAAATTAGAATACTGCCCATTATTCAAAAACAATAATTTTATTGTTTTAGGAACACTTTTGTCAACTCCGTCAGATACACGTCAACTCCGTCAGACACAAAATCTGACGGAGTTGACGTCTGACGGAGTTGACAAAATCAACTATCTGACACATTGGAAAGAAGCAACACAAAAGCAGAGTAAACTAGAATGCTATCTGGCCCTAAACAGAGAATACACAGTGGCAGAATACCTGAGCACCGTGACCGACCCAAAACAAAGAAAAATCTTAACTAGGTACAGACTCAGTGAGCACAGTCTCGCGATCGAGAAAGGCCGTCATAGGCAGACCTGTATCCCGAGAGAAGACAGACTATGCACCCACTGCACACTAAACGAAGTGGAAACCGAGCTACACTTCCTAACCATCTGTCCATTGTACCAAGACATCAGAGACACATACTTCCCACAGATTACAACCACACACGGAGATTTTGAAAACATGACCAATGACAAAAAACTCCCATATCTGCTGGGCGAAGTACAACAATGTGCAAACACAGCAGCAAGATTTGTGAGTTGCTGTGATAGGAGAAGGATATCAAATGGAACACAACCACCCTAAAGACTAATCATTGTGTATATTCCTGCACTATACCTGCATCGAGTTATCTTGGTAGGCTACACAGAAGTTTATCTATTGAAGATTCTGACCTTCAAAGTACATAATTTTTGTTTTGATTGTATTGCTGTATTGTTGTATTGTTCTTTCTGCTTTGGCAATGTAAACGTATGTTTTCTCATGCCAATAAAGCCCTTTGAATTGAATTGAATTGAATGGGAATCTTTAGAATAATATCTCATCTGACCAGTTGGGGGCTTTCTCCTTCTCGGCTACACATGGGTTAACACATGATTACAGTCATGAAACCCCGAGCATTTGGAGAATTCACGTGGTCAGATTCGGTCAGATTATTTATGTGTAAAGTAAAGACAGATCATCAGCTGTCTACTACAGGTTCAGAAACTGCGACTCAAGCGAGCGCACCATCGATCTGCTGTAGCCTACCGTAGAAAGATCAAGAAGTCAGGATATTCATTGACCATGCACTCGCTGATTATAGCGCTATTTATTAGCATGGTAAGTCAATTCTGAAGTCATCAATATACTTGTACATTTAGCAAAAAATACACTCTTGCTTTAAGACACTCTTGCTTTTTAACTAAACACAAACAATCGTTAAAAAGTTGAAGCATTAAACAATTTGCGTTGTCATTGATTTTGTAGTTTAGTATATTAACTAACAACATGCACCGGAAAACAACGTTTTGGGTTCATACTATTTAGAAAATACACGAGTAGGAGTAGTAGCGTATTATTATAGCTAATAGGATACGTCGTACCGTCTGCATTTTTGTTTATAAGGTATCAAGATTAGCTTCACATGATGATGCCTATACTTTCACTTTCGATTTCAAATTCTGCGTTGGATATGTATATGTCCTGTGTATGACCTCCTGTCGGTAACAGGCCCTGTATGTTCATTCCGTTTATAAAGTAGCCTATAGTGTATTATTAATTGGAGAAAGCCGAACATAAGCCTACCGGTACCTACATCCTTATTACATTTGAAACAATAACAGCTCCTAATGTTGGGGACTTTCCGCCACGCCCATCTTTGCTGCTGGCCGGTCTTGTAGTAGGGGTTCTGCGGTTTGTTGAATGCGATTCCTAAACTTCTGTCTATATGTATCTGTCTGTACGTGTATGACATCATTTTTCAACAGGTGCTGCCTGTTGCTGCAGTGCCCTTGTGTGATCCACTTACTCAATATGATAATGATTCGGGCCAGTGCTGCAAAATGTGTGGTCCAGGTAGGTTAATATTATATAATAACAGACTGTGTAAGGCTTGAACATTCAATTAATGAAACATTTGATTTGGTGTGACAATTAGAAAAACAAATAGAATTATAGGAACAGACTTGTGGGGGGAAAAGTCCCCCCTTTGTTTCTGCTGTCTCACAATCTGTCTTGACTCTTGAGAGATACATTTGATTATTATATCCTCCTGGGCCCCTGCTGTCACATCAAGGCGAGTTAGAAGTGTCTAAAAACAAGACTGCACTGGTGGCAGAAGTATTATTGAGTAGTGGAGTAGCCTATCAAAACAACACTAGGCTACTGATGGGAAAATATATTTCTGGAGGACAGCTGAGCTACTTGACAGTTGACACACACGTTAAGTTACAAAATATGAGTGTCTAAAGCAGCTAAACTGATAAAAAAAAAACACAGTGGTAAGTCGTATGTATGAACAATGAACATGAACGAACTAAAAAACATCGCATGGATGCACCTGGGAGTATCCTCAGTGATGTATCCAGTGACGTCTGTGGGGGCCGGGGGGCCAGGCCCCCCCATGAGGATTTTCGCGGAATTCCTCTTTTAAGAGCCAATAATTATTCCTCTAAAAGTGTCAGCAGTAACCAGCAGCCAACCACCTGTGATGACTCTGAAGACAGTCAAGACACTGTCCTACACCGCCCTCCCCTGGCTAAACCATGTCCTGTCGACATGTTTCAGCAGAGGGCCTAAAATGCATAGATACAATAGAGACACACACACACAAACACACCAAGTCAGGTTGATTATGTCCATATTTCTGTTAACAGGGACAAGGATGGACTCCGTCTCCAGTAGTTGTCAGGACCCCCTGTGTAAGCCATGCAAGGATGATGAGTACCAGACGGGCTACACCACAAAGAAGATCTGTGACCTTCATGATTACTGCGATAACAGTGAGACTTCTGCAACGACTTCTAAAATATATCCAAATATGAGCAGACCTCCATGATTGCGAAAGTAAAGCCTGTATTTGTTCTTGCAGATAAAAACAAGGAGTCTGCCGGTCAGAGCAAGACAAGTAAAGGCATTTGCAGGTGTAAGACAGGATACCACTGTGCCAGTGACGACTGCATAACATGTGAACCGCATACTATTTGTAACCCGGGACATAGGATTACATTCAGAGGTATAAAATAAATATGCAATACATATCATTAGTGTTGGGTGGAAACCTTGCATGTCCATAAATGTTACTTTTCACAGATTTTCTATTTATTTATTTAGTTATGATTTATTTAGTGAATGATTTAAATTACATTTTGTCATGTGTGGAAATCTAGGCAACCACAGCCACGACACAGTGTGCCAAAAATGCCCCCCAGATACATTCTCCAATGGGACTTTGGAGAAGTGCGAGAAGTGAGTGTACAATACAATGAATATATATGAGACTAGCATGTACATATATGGTGTATGTGTATTGTGTATATGACTACGGATTTGATCTGGTTCACTAATGTACTGGACAGTACATTCCCTCTATAATTAAACAAATACTTAATTGGCCGGGGTTGTCATTTTTAGCCAATCTACAAGCTCAATGTGCAGCATATTGCAAGCTTCAGTACAAGTACAAGTACATAAAAGTTGGCAGCAAAGTAAACAATGTATAGGTAATAATAATTGTAAAGGAAAAAAGAAACAAGAAAAATCTAATCTAATCTAACTAATAATTTTAGTAATTGTGTCCTCAACAGAATCGTCTGCACTTGTGATTGGTTGGAAGGTGTGCCATTCTGTGCTGTGAATAACTAAGCATTGCATATATAACGGGTGTCCCCTGTGGCAACCCGTTATACTGTATATATGTGGCAGATAGAATGGGGGAGAGAGACAAGGGACAGAGAGAGGGGGGAGCCGAGAGAGAGGTCCCTACCTCTGTCTCTGCTCCCCTCTCTCCCCCCCTTCTGGGGGTATGGACTAGTAAAATAAATTATAATAACGACTGAATGATGATGACCCACACGGAACTGATTCTGCCTATGTGGCGGATTCTGCCAATGCTTTTCAATGGGAAGTTAAGTTTGTTGCCATTGGAAAGCGTTGGCAGAATCAAAGTTTAGTGTGACTGCGCCCGTAGTCTAGCCTGGCTCCAGTCCTGAATTCACTAGCCACGCCCATTAACAAAATATGTTCTGGCGATTAAGTGAAACGAAATGAAAAATCAGAGTGTCAGGCTACCCGTAGTCCCGTTTAGCATTTGCAAAATGGAAAAAAAAGCACAATTGTCTGATCAAATGAACAAAATGTATCACATGGGAAAAATATGAATAATGTATTCTGCTTGAATAACACATACTGTAATTCTTTGATACTTTTATAGTTGTGGGCCAGGACGCCGAGCTAAAACACAAGGGTCACCCTCATCTGACACAATCTGTGGTAAGTGCTGTCAAGTTCGCTTCAGACTGTCAAGTTATCATGTTTTTACCACATTCAGGGTTGCGGTTAGATGTGGCTTGTCTTCTTATGCAAAGTGAAAGTAGTGTGGGTGATGATGAGGAAGTACAGTACGAATCTTTGGCGGAACTGGTTCCAGTGAAACTAACAGCTCTCACGCCTTACATTACAGTGGTATATCTGACCACAGAGTTTGTCTGTCACACACTATACTGTAAGTAAGTAATCTAAGTAAAAGTACACATGGGCCTTCACCTCGGAGACCACATTATCACATGAAAAAGGCCACACGCTACGCTACCTTGGAGCACGGGACTAAGTGTAAATCAGACTTTAAATTAACACTCAGGACTTTGCTGGATATTTTATATACTCTGGGCAAAGTTGGAAACAGAAATACACAGACATAAGTGGACATTATACCTTATTATTTTGTGAATATTTATCTCTTTTTCTGTCCTTCAGAGAAGGACCCAACAGAGCAACAACGTGTCAAATCATGGATCATTCCTACAATCTGCATTCTGGTCCTCTTGATTGTGATTGGGATAATAATCTATACATCAAGTGGTACATTTGAAATATTCTGCATTTACAGCATATGAATAAGTAATAGTATGTGTATAATGGATTGAATGGTCTAAAAATATGTTTTTATTGTGTCCCTTTTGTGTGTCTTGTATGCAGCGAAAGCAAAGGTCAAGGTAAATATTTATCTTGTCTTCACCTTGATTATGAGATTGTGCTGTGTATGGCCTCATTCACACGTATCAAACACTAATTAAGAAAATGTTTGGTCATTTTTTTGTTTTTTTTAGGCTACCACAATGCTTTTCCAATGGGACTCACTCAAAATGTTTGGTCAAACCATGTTACTCCCATTGGAAAAGCATTGTGGTGGCCCAAAAAAACAACCAAACATTTGCTTGATTGGTGTTTGGTACGTGTGAACACGGCAACAATTGAATTACCAATAGTAGTTAATAGTATTTTACTCTCCAGGCCTGTGTGGCGTCATGTTGGCACGGAGCAGAGGCAGAGCCTGAAGACAAACCAACAGTTGATCAACATCTTGTGCTGGTGTCTGAGGAGCGAGAGCCACAGCAGGAAGACACCAACACGCAGCCGGAGGAAAACGCTGAGGATCAGCATAACGAGCAACTGAGCCAACCTCTGGTTTCTGTGACTGAGAACGGACACATGCTTGTACAGGAGAACGGTAAAAGTGAACTCCTCTCACGGCAAGAATCACAAGCACAAGAATCGATTATTCCATTTTAAGAATGAATTGCCTCAATTTGTTTTGCATTTTTAAATTATTATTATTGTATTGTTATGGCATGGACGAAAAACACTTGCCTAACACTGCAGAGGCCTATAGGTTCGATTCCCAACACAGCTTAATTGGCCAGGCACTCAAAGCGGTGTACTTGTTGATGCACTGGGTTTTCATGTCATCATGTGAACAGAAGTGGTTGGTGGTGTTAATATGTTTCAGAGGTGGCACATGGGTGTCACTACACACTCCACATACCAACAGATAGGTTGACAGTGATTTTCAGGGGGGGAAATGACACTAAATAATATAATAGGGAATACATTTTAAACCTACAGTATGAAGACAACCTGTTATGCTTAATTTTGGTTTTGATATAATGATACTAGTATTTTAAAGCATAAAGTAAAAATGTGGAAATTTGTCATCATTATGGATATCATAATTATCATACAGTGAACTGTGAGTTTATAATCCTATATTTGTGTGGCCCTGTTGTTGTAAGATTATACAGTAGAAATGTGTTTATCCAAAACCCTGCCTAGGTCATTCAGGAAATCTTTGGACGGTTGTGTATAAAATATCTCGTTATGAAATATATTATGGAAAAAGGAGGAAATCCATGTAAACTGATCAGCACTTTTCCAATATACCTGCTTTGTGTTTATTTATTAAAATTGTATTATTATCTGTACATAAATAATGTTCAACTTATACTTCTTCAAACACTACTTCTTAACCACTACTACTTTGAATGACAAAGGGAAAAATAGACAATCTTCAAGCTCACAGCCTACAATGTGTACAAATGTCAGAAATAGTCCTGTCATCCAATTTAAACCAGGAGCCACCGTGCATTTTGTGTATGCTTTTTAGCTCAATAGTAGCCTACAGTATGACATTGTGGTTGACTGCTCTAAACTGTTTTCTTCTGAGGCAGAATACCCCAGGCTCCAACTGGGCCTTTTTTTTTACCCATGGGACTGGGAGACACCAAATTAAATCACATAAAAATGTTTTTTAACCACAATGAAATATAAACTTCTGCTGTCATCTTTTTAAATGTCCATAAAATGTCAATATTTCATTCAAGTTGCATACATTTTTAAATGATAACAACGCAATGACAATAACTTGTAGCCAGGCCTGCCTACAGTAGCCTGGCTAATAAACCAGACTAATATCAAACAAGTTAACACTGTCGCGCCGGCAGGCAATGTTTTTTGGCCAACGGCTGATTCGGTCTGGCTTATTAGCCAGGCTATGCCTACAGACTAGCCCCGCAAGCAGAACCCGAATGTAGTAAAGTTTCTGATACTTTGTTTAGCCCATCAAATTTCATAAAAGCTTTATGTAGGGTTCCGAGAGGGGCTACCTACAGACTAGAGTAGGCTACAGACCATACAGACAAACAAAACAAGTGACATACCGTGTGCGCCTTCTGCATATAGCATCTTTAGGACTAGGAGTAGTTGCGTTCTTTTCTTTTTTTAACTTATTTAACATTTTGTAGACACTGACATGAAGAGCTCCTCTGTTCTGAGTTTGACATGTCCAAAGCCAACAGGTGGTTAGGTGATTAGGGTTACATGAACCCTGCCCATGAAACACCAGCATGCAGAGAACTGTAGATGGCACTATCTCACCATGCATTCACACAAATAGAGTTTGTCACCCAAAACACACAAAAAACATTCACAATATTCGTATTTTCAGAAAGAATAAATAAATAAAAATGTAGCAACTCCTTTTTTCCACAAGTGGGAGCTAGAGCGTCATTGAATAATCGTCAGCGATTCTTTGCAACTTCTTTGTAAATAATGTAGGCCTACATTTTATCAGAATGATCTACCACAGTATCACTTTCTTTTTTCATTCATTCATTTTCATTCATCATTCTTTATGACCATAATATTTGACTTTATCAGTATCAGTATTAGCCTATCTAGGCTATAAACATAAGCTAGGCTTATAAATTGAGTTGGCTCACACAAAAATAAGAATTTTGTGTCTTTCTCACCAATTCTGATCTCACCAGATTTAGGCAAATTAATTTGGAATTAATGCAGGTTCCAATTCATTGTTTTGTATTTTGGCAGTGGGGCCAGTGAGGCTACATTTGGTGCCTTTGGTGACCTTTCATGATTTTAATGAAAGGTCAAAGTTCTATTCTGATAGTAATCATTGTGGGCCTGATCACTATCAGTATAGAGCTGACCTTTAGGCTATTGCTATAGCTATTTGTTCAGTCCCAGGGGTCTCCCTGACTCCCTGTCACCCAGGTCTTTAATTAAACAAAATATATTATCAGTACTAGTGACAATCTATCAGTCAATCAGGAGAGAGAGTAACTATCTACCAATTTATCATGTATTGTGCTTCCAAAGTTCCAATTTAACTCGTTTGCTATCCTGATTGGATAAAATTGTTATCCCGACCTGAAAACGTTTTGTTTTATTTTTACGAACTGGAGAGTGAAAACCCAATGATCAGATAAGAGCTGTAGCATGCTTCCTTTTATTTGGATCCGTCAGTATCAATGCAAATGTTTTACGATTACCTGTGGTTCACTTGTTGGTGCTCTGCTCCTAGATTCGTGTTAGACCACAACACAGTGACACACACACACACACACACACACACACACACACACACACACACACACACACACACACACTTGAGGAGCACTACTAAATAATCCATCCTTAATTATCCAAACGTTATCATCCAATTGTAGGCTAGAGGGGAAAAAAGCTTGATGAAGACCCAATTAGACGTAAACTTTATATCCGCCTGCACAGCCCACATGAGAATGTTTGGCTGACTTAAGAACCCATGCAAGCATATCAAAACATAGCCCTGCATCCCACACTTGAAATAACAACGAATAAGTAAATAAACTCTGCATTTGTCAATGCCAGACCTTAATCAGAGACACCGAGTTTCTCACATAGCCTAATTTAATTGGATTTATTGTTTGGGGGAAATAGGCTAGGCCTACTATACTTTATTTTAAATTGGCCTGTTGTGGGTTAATATACATGCATTGTTCAAAAATGCGTTATATATTTTAGGGCCAGGCTTTAGATTCCCCTGCATTCATATGCATGAAGTAGCAAGGGATATAAGAAACAAAGCCAATACTCTATATGTGTCCCAAATTGTATATGCGGCTCAGCATGAATGAGTTCTATAATTAAGGTAACTTCCAAATAAAGTAGGCTAATACAAATCAAAATAAGATACAATAAAACCAAACACAATTCTGTCATATCATTTCATTTGTTGTGTTTTATTTAAGCAAAAATAGTTCTTAATAATAAAACGGACAATATAATTTACAGTGTGGCAATTGAAAAAATACATCTACATTTATGAACAGGCTGCAACATATACATTTTGTCTTTGGTCTCAAAATACTCAGGTCAGCAAAGGTAAAGAATGGTTCCAATGCCAGCTATTTGAAACGTTAAAGTGCAAAAGACGCTAAATAATGTCAGAATGATCTACAGAAGTTCGTGCATGTTATAACATGTAGGGATATATAGTCCGTTCCTTGAAGCCCAGTCGGCCCATAGTCTACTAACTTCTGTGCTGGTTGGGTGATAATAGTTTTCTACGGGTTTTTTCACAATCTCAGACGTGGCAGTTTCCGCCAGGGACCATATTTTGGGTTTTTGGGAAGCTGTGTCGTCTTTCATTTTCAAGTCAGATGGACTGTGCTCCAGGCCATCCTTTTCTGTTTTTATCGCAAGTACAAGGTCGCTGTCACTGGCCTCACATTGTTGTTGTTGTTGTTGTTGTTGAGGTATCTCCAAACGTGCATCCATCTTTGAACAGACCACTGAATCTCCGACATCGTCCCTGTCGACTCCATCGAGACTTTGCGGGTCGATTTCATCCTCGTCGTCCAAACGACTTTTCTGCAGTGAGCCTTCATCCTCTTCATCGCTCTCTTGTGCATCGTCCTCCTCGTCCGATTTCCCTTTGGATGCCCAGCTAACCCTGTTCTCCTTCTTAAGTCGTCGCCGTGCGTTAGCAAACCAAGTGGACACTTGCGTGAGACTCATTTTTGTAATGATGGCGAGCATGATCTTCTCGCCCTTCGTGGGATACGGGTTCTTCAGGTGCTCGTTCAGCCAGGCCTTCAGTGCACTGGTGCTCTCTCGGGTTGCCACCTTGGCGACCCTGCTGGGGTCCTCGGTGGCCCCCGGCCTGTACGGCGGGTAGAATGGGGCCCCTCGGGCCAGGAGCGCGTGGTGGTAAGGAGAGGCAGCCTTCAAATCAAACGTTTGGTTCTGGAAATGAAAGAATAACCCGTTAAAACCTTGCCGTCAAAACATTTACGCATTTGTGCGTAATTACGCACACAGCATTAGTTACACGAAATGTGCGATTACAATTATTAGGCTATATCTATAGCTATAGATTTTATTCTCACGCAACTATAATATTGTTTTGTGAGTTGTTATAGAATAGGTCCCACGTCGTCACACAGTGCAGTATACATTCCAGTTGAACTCACCATGTGTGCCATGTGCCTGTGGTGTGGATAGGGGATGAAGTTGTATCCCTGTAGTCCTGAGTAAGCCATTGGGACCAGGTGATGCTGCGGATGCTGCGGCTGCACGCCGGTCGGACATCCCAAAAGCTGGTATCCTGCGGTCGCCATGCTGATGTTTCTCTCCAAGAGAAAGTTGCCAAATCCAGATGGTGGTGATGCGGGCATGTTTATACGTCCCAAGCTAGTCGAGTAGTGCGATGTGATCTGCAGTTCGACGCGTTCGAGTCCTTTATATACACGCCCTCCAGTCAGTCAGCGTGTGAGAGGGGGCGGGCGCCCGTCACCACACTTTGACTGACAGCTCCGTTCAAAAGACCCACATAAGCTTTCACTGCAACAAATCCCATCAAAGCAGCTCTCCGCTGTTCCTTTTAGCGTGTTCGCTAAAGAGGCTCGACGTGTGATAGTTATCGAAACACATCCAGGCCGTGCAAATGTTGAAACTTCATTTGAAATTAACAGTTTCTCTCTAATATTAAAGGTGTGTTGCCTGCTATAAAACGTTTTACTCTCAATCTTCATCATGTCATAAACATGTCACAAACAAACACGTACCCTGTCATGTTGTTAGATCATTTTATAAAATATTAAAAAATAAAACGAAAACGAACAGCCCTCACTCAAAAGTTAATTTTAAACTAAATGTGACATGTGCACTTCATCACGTCTAGACTATAGCAGTGTGGCAGACGTGAGGTAGAATGTTGTCTGTGAGTGAGTCACGCAGGTAGCTGTTGCGTCTGACACCTATATGATAGCCTATCTGTAAGTTTGTCCGTAAATCGAATTAATTATCAGAATTACCACTAATTATGCTAATACAGGACAGGAGGAAACCGTTTTCTCTGGCTCCTCAGACTTGGAAGTAGGTTGTTTGAGATAGGCCGACGACTTTAATCTCATCAATCTTTTTGAGCCTATCTGTGAGTGAGTTGTAAAACAATCTGTGGCTGGTCGTCGAATTAGATTAGTAGCCTATAGGCCTATAGGCTAGCCTACGCCTTTCCAAATTCAGACACATAAAATAAAATAAGACCGCCTCACGTTTTATTTAATTATTTTACCACGTCATTGCAATAACAGTCATCACCCTATAATGTAGTGGACTATTTGCATGCACGCAAAGAACTGGTGCCTTCAGGGCCTAAAGGCACCAGTTATTTGCATGCGTAAAGTTTAGGCCAACGCACATACCAGTGTTTTCCTCTTTTCTGGTCATTTATTCACAGAGCAACAACAAACTCCTTTACATATCGTTGTTTTGGCAAAAACATACACTTTCAATGGCCCTCATTAAACGCGTTTAGGTGAAACAGGTGTTGACTAATGTATATGTTAATTGTGAGATAACAGATGCTAATGTTCCGGGGGATTGTTAAAGATAGGAGGGGATTACCGCTCTCATTCCACTGTCCTTCGTATACGCTTCAAAAGAACTGCAGGTTATTCTAATGAGCATGCTATAGCTTATAACAGCACTTATTTAGCATATTGTTGTAGGCTATGTCATTGTAGTTGTTCTATATTCCACTTAACTGTAGTTAACCAACTCTTTCCCTAGATATTTGATTAATTCCTTTATACTAGCCTACTAGGCCTATAGATAATCCCCACGCACGCGCGTGCGCACACACACACACACACACACACACACACACACACACACACACACACACACACACACACACACACACACACTTATATCATTATGATAAATCAAAGCAATGGTCAGAATTTCATTCTTTTTTCAATCGCAATGCACATCATGTTCAACACCTTCACTACATGGTACAGTTGAACTATAATGAAACTATAAAACTGAAATAAAAACAGAATTAAAAATTTGAATACTATATTGAGTGTTTGCACATGCTCCCTTGAATTGAACTGAATTGTGGAATGTTTGCATTTTGTTCACAGACCCAATACACATGATCCTTTCCTTTGTGTATGTGTTTATCTTAATAAATCGGATGTGCATGGGAATTATTACATGTTTGCCTATACATGCATATCATTTTCCAATATTTTAATTTCAGCATTTTGTATTGTCTCTGGACAATATAACTAAACAATTAGAGTCTGAAGGATGTGTGTTTAAGTGAACCCCTTTCTCCTTTTTCTTGCAAATATAAAAATGTCTTTGTCTTTTTCTATTGCAAATTGAACCCTGAGGGAATACAATCGCGTCCATGATCCTTCTGTGCTGTAGCAAGGCCAGAAAACTAAATTAAGGTGTCAGATTCATGATGTAGAACAAAAAAATTGTCGAAAACGGGTAAAGGGGCTTAAAAAACAACTAAGAGAGACATGGGGGAGAGAGACAGCACAGTCAAATCCCCACTGTTGATTTATCCATTATACTGTAGGTCAATTTGGTTAGGCTACATTTCATTCAGAGATAAATTAACAATGACGAATTTATATTTTGAGAGAGAGAGAGAGAGAGAGAGAGAGAGAGAGAGAGAGAGAGAGAGAGAGAGAGAGAGAGAGAGAACGCAGTGCATGGCGTAGATACAAAGGTAGTCAGGGAGGTATTTGGGTGGGGTTCGAAGGGCCTCCAGCTAATTTTGTCCTCCAGCTACAATGGGATGACCAGAGTGCAAAGAGTATAGAAGGCTTATAGCATCAGTGGGCTACATCTCAACACAAACAGCCCAGAGCAGAGGCCTTTGTTCCACTTGTAGAATCTAATTTCTTTCCTTTCCTCTCTTGCTAACTCTGCTACAATGCAGGTATTGGTCTTGCTCTGACAGGTCGAGTCTGTGCTGTTTGCCATCAGGATGTCAGTCGTTTACAGAGTGGAAAAGTGGCCAAATGGAAGACAATTGTCCAAGATAGCGCAGCGAGATAACACGGGGAGGATGAAATTATCTCTGTCTCGGAAGAAGTCGAGCGCCTTCCTCATCTGTGTGGAAACCATCTGTTTACAAATGGCACACCACATCTTTGGTTCTGACTCGACTAGACTGTCTGTTCAGAGTGGTTTATTGGATGAGATGCAGAACGACAGCACAAGGCCTAATATGCAGCTTCGGGACAATGGGCTGAGGTGTGACTTGTGGTTACAGGCCATCACCTGCCTGGGAGCTGACAAAAGGTACTAAGCATGTCATTAGAATAGCTCATAGGTAGGTGTGAACAAGACGACAAAAGCCTGCAGGAGTGAATCCAAAGTGTCTTCAACACCCACTGCTTGTTAGTTATTTTTCCTCCCCCAGATACTAATGTATAGACGAGGGGAAAGTTGACACAGAGAGAGAGCCATAAAAATGTGTTGGTGAATGCTGCTTTGACATTGAATGTGGAATCCATGTCAAGGCAATTAACATTATATACATCAGTCAATCCGCATCGGTTTGTGAAAAGCTTGTTCAAAATGTAAAATATAGTATCAATAAATGGAACATTATGTATTTCTTTCAATACATTTTTCCTGTTTTTTGAAGTTATGAGTATGAATTTGAATGCGGTTTTGATCATGTTATCCAGGATACTTGCATACTTCATATATAGCTCATGCAAGTGTATATAGGTAATGTTTTGCAGACTTCTTAAATGCCCATTACAGATTTAAAAGAATATCAACACAAGGTAATCAATCAACTGTCCTATGACTTTACATATCATTACAGAGAGAAGCTATGGGAGAGCATGAAGTCGACTGACAACAAATATGACGGCCTGCCCCCAAGAGGACTCCATTCTCCTCTGTAATGGGATTTTCCTGCAGGACAACAACACAAATGGATAGATGTAGGCATAGTGTGAATGCTATCAAGCGATCCCACCTCTCTACTATCTACGAATCCACTCGGCCCGACCCCCTTCAACTCTTTTGTCCTTTGTCATTACTCTTATCAGTACCACTCTATCATTCTTTCTTACGGAGTGGTGGCGCTGCAACCGATTGCAAATTTAAGCATGTCTTTGTTTAGGGGCCCGGGCGATTGTTCCGCCTCCCGCTCCCTCCTGGGTATGCTCTGATTGACGGCCCTCCGCTGGGTGAGTGACAGGAGGCGTTCGTTAGGTGGGCAACGATGACAGGAGGACCCACTCCACCCCAGTGGTACCCGGTGGTGGCCCCAGAACCCACAGGACCCTCCATCCCCAGCTATAGACCCCATAGCTCGTTTTGCCTGAGCTCGGGTCGGAACCAGCTCACCCCCAGGCCCGCATGCACAAACCTGGAGTCCACAGCTAGGGTTCCCACTGCACATACATCATTATTGATGAGATTGATTAGATAGAGGGTGACAGTGCAGGCCATTTGCAATTAACCACTTTCAACATGGTGTCCCTATATTTTGGGCAGTCAAAAATAGAGAAGATATGTCTGCACTCAATTATTAATGTTAATATTATATTTATATTGTTTTAATGACGATAACTGTGGGGGGAGGGATGGGGTGAGGGAGAAAATGAAAAAGAAATGGTATGTATGTTCAAACTGTACTAAACTGTTGAAACCTATTACCAATAAACATATATATATATAAAAAAAGTTCAAAACACATCGCAATGAGACATGTTGTGAGCTTGTAGATCGGTTATTTTAGCTATATGTGAAGTATAATGGTTAAGTGATGTAATGCCTTTATTTACAATCAAGTCATTACATCCTTCTGCCTATACAATACATCTGTTTAAGCACACAATAACCACATCATTAGCTTTTAGTGGTAGGTAGGTCATAATTCTATTTACATCAATGCAGAAACTGTTTAATTGGGGCAGACCAAACTGCTCTTTGGCACATTTATTGCCTTCAACGTTTATCCTCACAGAGAGCAGCTAATGAGGTTATTGGGCATCTGTGACGTGACATCTACATTTCGGCCTATTTTGTGAAACAATAGATACAAGGAAGCCAGGGACATTGGGTTCTGTGTTTTGCAACTCAAAATAACAATACCAAGCGGCCACCGGTGGGAGGCTGCATGTGCTCTCATGGAAATGAGCAACCAAACCAACAATGTAACTCCTAATCTCTTCAGAGAGGGGAATCAGTTACACAGCAGTATGCACCCCTCCATGCTTTTCATTAGAGTCACCACCCCCCTGACACACACACACACACACACACACACACACACACACACACACGCACACACACGCACACGCACACACACAACTAATGTGTAGCCACAGGCTCTCCTCATACATGCAGAAACATGGTACGCCCCACACACAATTCAATTCACTCTCACACACACACACACACACACACACACACACACACACACACGCACACATGCGCGTGCATGCTTGCACACGCGCACACACGTGCGCTCGAACACACACACACACACACACACACACACACACACACACACACACAACATAAGGGTTGGAATAAGTGGAGCAGGGGGTGGTATGAGGTTGTGAGGAGGGGTTGGAACAAGGCCTCAAAGCATGGGATTAGAGTTAATGTGCCCTCCCTGGGTTATAATCTCTTCAGAGGGGGACTTTGTTTGAGGGGCTTGAGGGCAGTAAGATAAGTATCTATTACAGAAACTCCCCTCTTATCCCACCGTAACACCCCCCCCCCCCCCCCTTCAAATATGAAGCACAAAAACACTTGCCTCTGTTCCCCCCTCTGTGTCTTCTGATATCTAAGAGCCAAAAGCAAGTGCTGCCCTATTCAGCTAATCAGGAATTAAGGGTCTAAAGGCCGTATTGAGAGTTAGCAGGGCCCATATTTACTCCATCTGTGTAGCCCACAAAGTCAGGTGGTGGATGCATGATCAAAGGCAGCTTAACAACCAGGGAGATATATTGCTCTGAGAAAGAAAGGGAAGAACCTGGAAAGTAGATCTAATATTGTTTAGTTATCCCAGGGTGAAATTAAAATCTAGTCTATAATAAAATAATCTTAACTTCATGACACACATCTGGAGTTGTTTGGAAACACAAATAATATGTGCTGTGTGTCATGATAACGTCAGTAGCAAAAGCAGATTATAATCAAGTTTGATACAAAATATACTTTAATATCAAAATATTTAACATTTAATATTCAAAAATATATATAAATACTGTGCAAAACAAGCTGTCAAAGAGGAAGGTCCATTTTAAATTGATACTGTACTTTTAGCTTGGCAAACACAACATGTACAAGAACTACAAGAACTTGTACATATTCAAACTAAACATCCTCCGAAAAAAATGTCATTACTATTGCAACAAACGTAACAGGAAATACTGACATTAAGTCTGAGAATAATTCAAAATCCCTATAAATTTAACAGAAAGTCATTCTTCAGACACTGATTCAAATCGCAGCAGTCACATTTCAACAACTTCTACCACATTAACCCTGGCGTCCCTAATTTAAAAAAAAATCTAAATGCTCTCTTTTTTACATTTCAAAACAAATATAGCAGATCAACAAGCTCACAACACATCATGTTGTGAGCTTGTAGATTGGCTATTTTGACTATTCATCATACAACAAAGTATATAGGGCTTAAGTGGTTAACAAAACACTGGAATTAACTCTGGAATGTGTCATTGACTCATAATACATTTGCTAATGCGAATGACAATTCTACCTTGCCGTCACCTTGTTCTCCAAGCTCACGTGTACTTGCAAAAGGGTAATTCAACTGAATGGCCTGTCACCATGCACCTTACTAGAGGATAGCTTTTAGGATAACAACAGAGGACTACTACATTACAACACTTATTTATGAGCTGCTCTTCACCTGCTTCTCTGGTGTCTTCAATAAACCAAAAACCTGCGGCACGCATGGAGATTCTGTACAAGTCTCCTGAGCTCATATGAAAATGTCAGGCAAACCGCTCCAAAGTTTCATTGAATGGCTTCATGAAATCATGTTTGCGCAATTGTAATAAAAAGCATACACAATACTCTCTAAACTGGCATCCGGTAAGTCTCCTACTGATCCATGAATTCAAGGCTTCATGGGGTGTGTGTAATTGATAGAAAATAAGTCACTACTCGTTTAAGAAATAAGACACGACAGGGAGTGCATTTATCGTTGCTATTGGCATAGGCACGATGAAAAAGCGTTGTGCCGTTTACCTGAACAACCACGATATAAAGTACAACCTTGAGTGTTTCATTGCTTTCATACATGCTGCAATACTGTATTGCTGTATTTTTTTGTACTGTATGCGGGTTAGTATAGTGTTCAGTTTTGCTGAATTCTGTTGCTTTCAGTGCTCTGCAATCTGAAGTAGTTCCCCATTGTTTACCGTTGCCACAGGCAACACGGAGTGATACTTTTACAGATGACTTACAAATTCCTTTATTATGGTCGTTGGCACAGGTCTGAATGCCTCTTGACCAATTACAGTTCATGGTTGGAGCTAGCTGTGTAGTTATTAAGCAGTAATTATTAATTGTGTGTATGTGTTGTGTTTATAATATGTAATTAAGTGTGACTGCATGTATTTGTGTGTGTTTTTTTGTGTGCATCAGTGAGCAAGAGAAGAAGTACATTGATTGAATTGTTTCTAGTTTGGGTTTGTTAACGGGAGAACTTCCTGGGTCTGAATGCAGGGACCAAGAGCTGCTGTGGTGCTGACCTCTCCTCTTCTATCGGAGCCAGCTCCTCCGCAGAGCCCCACTTCTTCTTGGACTGGAACAACGAAGTCAGCTTCCTGTTCCTGCTCCGTTCCCTGGCCTGGGTCACTTGGAATTCTGTGAGGACATGTAATGATATGAAACACTTTGTTGTTGAAGCCCATGAGCCATTGAAAATAGATTAAGAGCATCGCTTGTGTGTTATCAGATGGTGTATTTGAGTGATTGCGTTCTGCATTCATTCATGGTCATTCATGCATTCTTCAGTCTACATTTTAGTGTACAAATAAATCGATAGTTACATGTCTCAAACAGTCTTCGTATACCTTCCCGTTTTCAGCCGTAGCAATTTCAAAATCATTATCATTTTGGTATCAAAGGTAAGGTGAACTCACGCATCTCACTGTCTTCCTCGGGTCCCCCTGATTCCCCGATGTTTAGATACTGGCAGGCAAGATGGCCACTGTAGTCCCTCAGTTTTTCATTAGCACCTGAGATAGAAAAGCAACTCTGATGACTCATGGACTCATGGTACATTATAGTGTCTGAGCTACTTGAGACACCTTATACTCTGTAGCCTTAGGTTAATACTCCACAGTTGTGAATTCAACGTTAGCTTTTAAGGCTATCCACCCACACAATTTATGGGTTGAATCAAGAATCAGCTTGAGGTTTGTTCATTGCTCACTCACAGGTACAAGCAGACCCCTTTTCCACCGGTTGGTTCCCAATGGGAACCGGTTCAGTTCTTTTCCACTGGTTGGTTCCCAATGGGAACCGGTTCAGTTCTTTTTGGTTTTTAGTCCATGAGCCAGAGCTCCAAAATTGGTGGGAAAACTATACCCTATATTAAATTGTTTATAGGATCAATACAAGTAAATTAATACATGATAGCCCTTCCACAGTAGTAGCTTTTTCATATTTTTGATTATTTAAATTTCCCTACATAATGCCTCATTTGCATATTTAAAAATGTAAAATTTGTAATGCAATAAATCATTGTCTTCGTGTAAGTACTCAATTGGGGAAGTTTAATGGTGATAACAATCTAATATAGGTATGGTTTTGCCCACTCAATTCATAATTAATGTTTCAATTTTGGAGCTCTGGCTCATGGACTAAGAACCAAAAAGAACTGAACCGGTTCCCATTGGGAACGAACCGGTGGAAAAGTGAAATGTTGAATGAAGATCTGTTATCATTTCTATTAATTAATTTACCATATGTTCGTAGAAGGTCAAGAATATGATGGTGCCCATGCAGTGCTGCAATGTGTAAAGGTGTGTATCCCTGTAGGGCAAAAGAAAAATGTAAAATCAATGGCTATTAAAAAAAACATATGCATAATTATTTATGAATATCAAGGTGTTTTTTTTTTCCAGTATTGTTCTACAAGGATGAATTTTTAAGTGTAGTGGTGGTATGCACTGGCACGCATCCCCTCTAACACTATTTATACTTAAAGCATATCCAATGTGTTTGAACATCACCTTTGACATTTTACCATGTATAGCGTGTTGAAGAACAACTATGGAAAAACGTCTGAAAAAAGGTTAATACCTACCCCCTAGAGTTTCCCATGCGCAAGCACACAGCCAATGAAAACACCAGGGGAAGAAAATATACAAATTAGCAAAGGTTATGGCAACACAAGATAATGATAAAAACATAATTGGTTGGTAATTCACCGAAAATTGCACAGCTCTAGAGTTTGGCACGCTTGTACATACAGACAGCGTTTTGGGGGAAACAATTAACATGACATGACATGATTTATTAGTGGTGTGTGCTCCTGCACTGTTGCAACACGTGCTGCTGTAATACATTTGCACAGCTGGCTTGCCACAGAGATTGTTTAGGAATGTTACATCATCACGGGGCACAACAGAATAAAAAAATAAATAATAGCTGCCCTCACACACCAGCAGGCCAAGTGGCCTTGTTCCGTTGGTTATTTCCAAGTCATTAAAATGAAACCACTTGCACGGCTCAGCACTTCCTACCTGTACACATCTTGATACAAAGCGCAGGTACTCACATGCTGCAAGGATAGAGCAAACACGTATTATTTGTACATATTACATAAATCAATCATTGCTTTTCTGTAACACTTACACAGACATTATATTCTGCTAAGTCAGAGTGTTGAAAGACAGTGTTAACCCATTTTGGACTGATGGCGATTAAAAAAAGGGCTTCTAAATCCTAATTGTTTTCTGAAAAACCCATGTTTCTATGTCAGTTGTGCTCAACCTTTTTCATGTCAAGGACCCCCAGAATTATCTCTATTGGGCCACGGACCCCCATCTCAAATTATGTTGTTCCAGGGACCCCCCAGAAGCAAATATTTTTAGTAAAAAAATACAAGCTTGTATGAGCTTGTAGATCTGCTATTTTCCACAGCTAAAGTATGACATAATGCTTAAACACCAAATGGGGTTCCCGCCCCAAAATGGGTTAATGTAAGTTGTATGCTATTTGGGACATACTCACTGATTTTGTGTTAACATCAGCTCCTGCATTGGCCACCAGGGTGGCCATGTCCTCTTTGCCATGTTTTGCTGCCCAGTGCAAAGCTGTCTGTGAACAATAAAGAGATGCACGAGTCATTCATATGTACGTATATCTACGTACCAGATACACATATGATATATGTATGCATATAGTGACAGCAAAGCAGAGCAGATATAATGATTTTGTTCTACACCACAATATAAAACAATCATATTCTGTCCAACATCAATATGACAATCCGCTCTGTGCTATTGTCATGTCATGATAATTGCTATAGTGTCATTTACGGTTGCTAACAAGTCACCCAAGCTAAGCGGGGGGAAAGGCTGTGCGAGGGGCAGAGGGCCAGCTGTGCACAGAAGGGAGTGGAGGAGGCGATGGAGAGATGGAGGGAAGGAGGGATGGTTGGTTTCCTGCCATCTAACGGGGCCTAATTACAAAACAACACTGCACTGTGCCCACAGTTGGGGGGGCCCAGCAGCCTGTCACGGGGGGGGAAGATTGATGATGTTGGTCTGACCCACAGAGGGTAGCCCAACCCAGGCATCACCACACTATACTGTCAGCAGCGCCCGTCAAAAGGGAATAGCTAGGCCCCCGCTACCTAGCCCATTCTGACCTGAGATCATATTCATACGAGGTTTCCACTGGACACACCCTGTCTGATTAACCCATTCTGACCTGAGATCAGATTCTAAAAATGTCAGTCGTTCTTCGATTTTTCAAAAATAGCAGAAAAAAAATAGCAGACCTACAAGCTCATAGGGCGCCACCGAGTGGCGCGCTACGAGCTTGTAGATCTGCTATTTTTCAATAGCTAAAGCATAACATGATGCGAACACCAAAATGGGTTCCCGTTCAGAATGGGCTAGAGGCCTGGAGATATACACATGACTACATGCACGCAAACACACGCATGGATATACCCACACGAGACATGTGCACAGCAATGACGCACACGCACAAATAACATTCACATGACACTAATTCTTATACAGAGACACACGCACGCATGTCGCACGTACACGCGCATGCACAAACGTGCTACCATGCGTGCACCCAAATCACATTGGCACATACACTGGATCCACCTGTCTGGGTATTTAGTAGCGTTGCTGTGATCAACTGCGTTGCCCTTGTCAGGGTGTTTGTGCAGGGTAATTACATGCCATCATTAAAGTGAAAACACGAGAGCTGCAGATGTCTCAGCCTAAGAGTATAGCCACAACCGGTGCTCCATACCTTTAAGTGTGTATGTCTGTCATCCCAATCGGCCCCCTTAATAGAGGCGATCTCTAGACATGTCAAGGACATGTTGGACTTGTGTGAATCCCTGTAGTCTGTTGTTAAGCGTATGTATCATTTTAACCACAATAACCATGGCATCGCTATTTTGGGAATGTCATTACAGAGAAAAATCTTCCAGTTATTTTTTTAATAGCAGAACTGGACTGGACTGGACTGGACTGGACTGAAGCTGACGGGACTCTCTGGTTACATAATGGACACCAGTTCTTTAAGCACAAATTCACCAAAGACAACATAACATTTGGGGGCCGAGCCATAACCTCACTGTGGAATGAATCCACAATCTCTCTTTCTATGGCAAAAACATAACCACCTAGGCCCTACTAGTCTTACGACAAGCAGCTAAAATAAGTCGTTGTGTCTTTGCAACGTGTTGTGAGATTGTAGAATGGCTATTTAAAAATGTTTAAAAATTGTTACAAATTTGCCCAAAATTGGGACACCATGGACAATGTGGTTAAATCACAACGCAATGAGCTTGTTGAGCGGTCGATGTCAGAAAGAACTCATGTATATTGTGCACATTGGACGGGGAATATTTAGAAGAGGCATATACACCAGACCTCCCTTTCTTTGGAGGCTTGCCTGACAGACAGACAGATTGTGATAGATCGTGCCTCCATGTCTTTTGTCCGTCCTGGCCTGTCACATCCTTGAAGACAGATGGGCCAACTTGAGGCCACTTGACAGGCGGCTCGCTCGGCCTCCTGGTGGGCAAGGCTGATGGACGAGGCCTGAGCAGGATGTGGTTGTCTGTCCTTCCTGTCTCAGCCTACCGGGGTGGCCCCAGACCCCAGACCCCCCCCCCCCCCCCCCCCCACCCACCCACCTATCGGTTCACTCTGGGACGACTAGGGGTTCCCACTGAAGGAAGCAGTGTCTACTCTAAAAGGACAAGAGCGACAAGTCGACGGGAGAAACAATGACCAGCGAGACCAAAGACCTTCCTGGGTTTGGAGAGAGAGAGACAGAGAGGAGGAGTGACGGGAGAATGATGCACTTACAAACTGTCGAGGGCAGAAAGAGAGGAAGTCCATCACGGGCAGGAACAGCAAGCCAGTGTCCCGAGAAGAACGAGAAGGAGAGTGTGAGACAAGGAGTGATCAGCACATAAATGTATTGGATATATGGGTGCTATGTTTCTTAGTTTGTGTGTGTGTGTGTGTGTGTGTGTGTGTGTGTGTGTGTGCACGTGTGTGTGTGTGTGTGTGCGAGCGAGCGGGTGTGTGTGCACGTTTGCGTCCACATTTTTGCATATCAGATCTAAAAGCTTTGAGTCTTTGCTGTCCTTGCTATAGCTCCAGGTGCAAGAAAGTGTTTCCCTTCATTCGTCAAATATTTGCTTTGGTACTTAGGCATTTGTGCACACTGGGTGTCATTTTAACAGGATAAAACGGACTCATGAGGGTCAATTGCGTCACCGATGATGAAACTGTCTTTAAGAATAATTTAACTACCTCGCCGACTCCTCTGACGTGGAACACTATACAAGCTCACAACACGTTGCAGCGCGACGTGTTGTGAGCTTGTAGAGCGGCCGATTTTCGGTGCACGGCACGATGCGCAAACAGAGTATAACTCATGGCTTTAAAGGGAACATCAAAGCTGCCAGAGGGGGACTCAGCACCTT
Source organism: Protomyctophum bolini (assembly GCF_963924005.1). NCBI lineage: Eukaryota > Metazoa > Chordata > Actinopteri > Myctophiformes > Myctophidae > Protomyctophum > Protomyctophum bolini. Next base: position 21,598,891 of record NC_137866.1, read on the forward strand.
CCCGGGGACATGACCAACATTGTTCTACAATTAATCCCAGCCTGCTCTATTACTTTCAGATTATCTTTAAGTGGGTGAAGTCTTTGTGGCCGCAGTAAGGCTCTCTTCTTTAATCCCCCTGAAACCCCAACTCCTTGCACTTCAATGGTGGCCATGCTATCTTGTCCGGGTGGGGACGGCAGAGGCTTAAGGGGGGGGGGGGGGGGTACTCTTAGAAGGTGGTCTGGCCACGGCCACAGGACTGGTGTGAGAAACCCTGACACAGGGGAGGGACAGCAAACATGAGCTCAAATCTCTTAAGCGCACACGGGATACAAATGAAAGGATTTGGGTTGTCAGGGGGCGACAGGAGCTAAAAAGCTATCTTTCATAATCCTTTTGATAGTGGTACCTTTGAAATGCCCTGATCTGGGTGCTTTTTATTTTAGTTTTTTTATTTTATACACAGGGTTCCCAGAGCGTGATGAAGGAGAACATGTTCAATTGAAATTAGCATGTGAACTGTATAGTATCTGTATACTATCGTATGGACACCTGGGATACATTTTTGTAAAACATTTTAGATATCACTCATAAAATCCAGATTGCGGTGTGGTCAACTTGCAGGACAGGTAACGGTAGCTCAAATTGAAAAGGATTAAGAATTTCATGAAGAGTTAACATTTTTCAGTTGAAAACAGAGTTATCTTCAAGCTTTGATTGCACAACAGAGCATCAATTGAACTACAAGAGAAGCATAGTATCTACAGAATAATGTATCAATAAACTTACCCCCTGAGTAGGATCGCCGTCATCAGAGTCAAGATGCCACGATGCATTAAGAAGAGCAAAGGAAAAATCAACCAAATAGAGTGCGTTCAGAAAACGTTACATAAAAACTGCAACAATGTTGTATCCATTGCTAGAGATTCAATACTCACTGAGGTGAAGTCCTTGTTTGGTCCAACATGAAAGAAAACAAACCATATATTAGGTAGCTTTACTAATGAAATTAATTAACTTATTATGGCCCCTACCCTGATATCGAATGGACAATTGAGGACAGATCTGATGTGTTGATTTCATTGCAATATTACAGGTACACACACAAGTCCTCAGTGTTAATTTATCCATTAGTAACTACATAGTGACCTTTAGAGAAGGTGTCTTCAATGTTTTTCAGGCCAAAGACCCCTTAGCTGAGAGAGAGATGAAGCAGGGACCCCCATACCACTACATGGTCGATTCAATGTGTGTTTTCAGACATTTTAAACACACCCTCAATACTTTGTAAACTTGACCTTTGCTTCGGTATTCAGTCTGCTCTTTTTTTCCCTAAACCACGATTTATAACCTCAGAACGCGTCTGTGATGTAGATCTGCTATTTTTGGCTAATGATTCCCCCAGAATAGGGTAAAAATAAAAATAAAGTCCCTATCACACAAAACAATTTGTTGGTCCCGCTGTAGTATCTCTGAGGGCCTGCTAATATATTATTATTATTATTATTTGAATATTTCACTGTCACTGATGGGCAGAAACCTTGTATCTCCATGTTATTATCTTTTTTATATTCTTTTCACAAATTAATGCCCTATTTATACAGATACTTTGTTGTATGAGAGTTGAAATTAAATAACCAATTTACAACACAACACATGTGCTGTGTGCTATTTTTGAAATGTTTTGAAAATGTTCACCTATTCTGACACAGATTGAAAGTGATTAACCCATTTTGGGCGGGAACCCCATTTGGTGTTTTAAACATTATGTTATAATTTAGCTATTGAAAAATAGCAGATCTACAAGCTCATAGCGCGCCACCGAGTGGCGCTCTACGAGCGGCGCTCTACGAGCTTGTAGGTCTGCTATTTTTGAAAAATCTTGAAAATGTGGCACAAATCTTTGAATATATATTCTTTCAGAGCGAACATTTTACTTAAAAAAAAAAAATCATTACATTACAGTAGCAGTATGTAACTTTTAATGAATACATTTTAATTTAGTCCAATCTGTATTGTAGAGTATGTGAATACAATTTAACTAATACAATTGGGGTGGTTGTATTTAGTCTCCTTGCTCTTCTATTGAGACATTTAGATGGTGTCAAAGGTCATTTCTTACCTAGAGACACAGGACTTGACACGAATTTTGACCTGGTGATCAATCTATTTATCCCCTGAGCAAGCAGGTGCGCTTGCAAGCGTATACAGCTCAAGGTATTTGAGGTCATTTCAGCACAATAGAAGAGGAAAGTTACAAGAGCGTGTGACTAAAAAACTACATTGGTCTACGTTTTTAGTTTTGGTCCATTTCCTGAAAAGATGTCCTCCCGACAGCGACCACATGAGCGCTCTCTCTTTGTTCATTTGTCACTCTGAATCAGCGTGGAGGAGATGGTTTCTATACCTTCTTGTTGGCCAGGGATGGATCCTGTCGCAGCAGCTCAGACAGGTCGGGGACCCGAGCACCAGCGGCCGAGTAGATCCACTCCTTCTCTATGGGGTCCAGCTATAGCACAGAGAGTGGTCAGCGAGAGGTCAGCAGCGCACACAAAGGCACACGCACAAAACATGCACGCACGTTGCACATACAGGTATAGCGCACGGTGCACGCGCGCACACACACTGCAAAATTCGGAATGTTCATTTAATGTAATTTTATGTAAGGGTCCATTTTCACTCTCTCTGAGTTAACACTCCAGATTTTGCAGCAATCATGTGTGCCGGAGGCCCAGGCGGTGGCGTAACCGTCTGGCCACCCGACTGGTAATCCAGTCGCAGTGTGCCGCAGGTTCGACTCCTGAGCCCGACATGACCTTTACTGCATGTCATCCCCCCATCTCTCTCCCGTTTCCTGTCAGCCTACTGTACAGCCTACTCTACAGCAAAAAAAAATAATCATGTGTGATGGTACACACACACACACACACACACACACACACACACACACACACACACACACACACACACACACACACACACACACACAGACACAGAGCATTATCTACACATCCTGTTCTGTGCTCAGCTCCAGTGATAGTGTGAAGGGTATCGTGACGATTGACAGTTCGGCTTCATATAGTAGCCTAGACTAGAGAGCAACTGCAGTTACTGCACGTAGGGTAGGCTTTATGGCTGTGCGGTGAGAGGCAGGCATGCAGCGGCAGCCAAAACACAACGACGATTGCGCAACAAGATGGGAACGGTGCTAGTAGAGAGACCACCAGCACCGGTCGGGAAAAATAAATAAATAGACCAGGCATTCCCCAATAGCGCGAGGACATTCAGGCACAAATGACCCCCTCTCCGGCACCTATATGTGCCATACGTTCTAAATGTGGTTATATCTTTTATTCTTTATTATTATATTATTTATTTGCCCTGAACGTGGCTTTCCCATGTTATTGAGTTGTCGGAAGTAGTAATTATGTTGATTGTGCCGGAAACCCTTCTTAAATGGTGGTTTCGTGTGAGAACCTCGAGTGTGAAACAGCAACACTTCCGTTTGCAACTGAAGGTTTGTGTTGCTGTGAGTCTGCCGCAGCGGGCACCTATAGGACTCATTCCCTTTCAAGTCTACAGTATATGCTGCCGCCTGCCAGCAAGTTCGACGTTGGGTCTTTTGGAGCCGTAAGAATGCTTTAAATAAAACGTCAATATGCGGAACCACTGTGTCGTTTATGACAATCAGCAATCACCAAGCTCACAATGCTCGCAACATCCTTCATCTATATAATGACGTGCTCAAAATGGTTCCACTTTCCATCCAGCAGTGATGGTATGTGTATGTATGTGAAAGATGCCATTACGCTGCAGTGGGTGCGTAAACTTACAGCAACAGCGGGGGAGCCGATGCTGCCCATACCCTCCTCATCCTGCTCCGACTCAGACTGAGAAACAAAAATACAATGAAATGACATATCAGAATTTTTGTATAGTATCCATAAGTATAAACCGTATAAACACATGCACGTATGCAGACAAATGCATCTGCGTGCGTGCAGTACACACACACACACACACACACACACACACACACACACACACACGCGTAATGAGGCAGTAAAACAGAGGTGATACCTTCACACTAAAAGGGGTAATGAATAACAATCCAATTAACAATTAGCTGAAGAACAACATGTCTAGTCAGGCCATGTGCTTTTCTCACCATTTCAGTTTTTTTTTAAATCTGTCACTTTGGTTGATTAATGTGAGGGTGGGATGATATTTTCTTTTCATCGCCATTTCGGTGGACTTGCTCGCTAATTGTTCTCAGATCATACAGAGACATGATGTCAAAAAAAATGCACACTTTTCGTGTCCCTCGGCGGGGAAAGGAACAACAAAGAACCGTCACACTTCACTGTGTTGAACAAGAAAAGTGGAAGGACACACACTTCTCTTCTATTTATCCAGCCAATTCCACACTGGCACATGTCCATTTCTTCTCTCGCTCGTTGGTGGAAACCATAACAAGGAGGAAAGAAAAATATTGTTGGGCACAAAGTTAAATGTTGGAACCTGTGTAGTTACATTAATTTTTCCCATTTCCCTCTCAGCACTTTTTTTTTAACTTTCTTTTTCATGAAACCTATCCCTTGTGTGTTTGTTTTTTTGGAGTGTTGTACAGCAGAGTACAGTGATACAATTTCATTTAAAAAAATGAATAAGAGGAAGAGAGAAAAAGAAAATCATCACTGGTTAACAGAATGGAATGGAAATTGAAATCACGTTTTCTACACAGGTGATCACTTCGTATAATAAGCAAGAAATACCCTTTTGCACCCTTATGTGAAATTCCTACATATAAGATCGTGATATGAGTTTTACATTTTTAAACCTGGAAACGGTTATGAAGATTATGACAAAATATTTGCGATTATCTCAATTAGACTAAAACTGCCTACAGCGTAGCCCGGTTTGTTGGCTGGTCCTCTGGATGCCACAGGTCCCTCAGGTTCTCATGGCCTGGCTGTGCTGCTCCCCCACAGGGCCTCTTGGTTGCCATCTTCCCAGCCAATGCACCAGTGTGCCAGGATCGAATAGTTGGACAGACGACAGCCAAGGTCTCGAGTTAAAGTTCTCTTTAATTTCTCCAGTAGCCAAACTAGCCATGATGTACAGGATCACATACACTGCTTCCCATGCTGTAGCGAAAAACTAAATTCACTGGGGAGAGCAGATGGTGTTCTCTCTGGACAGTGCGGCTCTCCCTGAATGTTTGTGGAGATGGCTGATTTGTGCATCGATTAGCTCCATGCACAACAGGTGCGCAGGAACACCTAGTTCTGAGTGCAATTACAGACTCAGGCCAGGTGTGACCTCTTAAATCAGCCATCCTCCATCCCACAGCGCTATATAAATACACAATTTACTAACTGTAGCCAAAGTATCTGTTGGCTTCAATAGAGCAGAAAAACTTGATAAAAAAGAAGGAGATCCGGGCACTCAACTGTGTTACTGATATTCATTATGGGCCTAAATATGAACTTCGGTGTGCAGGGAATAACTAAGCTAAAACACTTTTATGCAGCTCCAAGGGGATACTAATACTTATTTAAGACCATCAATGAAAGCTATATATTTTCACAGATATATCCCAAACTTTCCAATGGCCACCAAACCATCATTATCTTTCTAATGAGTTCTAACATGTTGCTCATTAACATGATAACAGGGGCCTTTCTTAAAACGCAGCTTGGCTGTCTCACTATCATCTGCCCCTCCCTCTCAAACATTCAGCATGGAAAGCCAGGGGATTTACTTAGCACCACCCGGTGGTTACTGGTGGAAGCAATGGCGATGGACTGAAGTGGGTATGATGATTCATATGGCTTTCTCATCCTGAACAGCATTTGGCTGGATTTGCGGAAATCTCTCTGAGCCATAGTGTGGTATTGTTTATTTCCCAGAGAAGTTTCGTAACAGTGACAGACTATTTATCTAGGGGGTTGGAGGATAAAAGCGATTAAAACGATTAAAACGTGAACAGCATGGGCATTCACCCACAGTGAATTGTTCCTCAAGCTGTTATAGAAATGTATTTCAGTGAGGTAAATACATGTATCTCTATTTATGAATAGCCTTAGAGCAGTTGACTTGGTTCTCTCAGTTGGTCCATGTCTTTACCTTTGTCCCAGAATCTTTATCTATGTCATCGTCTGCATTGCTATGTACCATGGCTTCCTCAATTTGGACAGGGGCTTCCTGAGTGGTCTGGATGGTGAGATAGAGTTGTTCCTAAAAGAGAAATGACAACAGCAGAAAGAAGATATTTGTGTGTGTGTGTGTGTGTGTGTGTGTGTGTGTGTGTGTGTGTGTGTGTGTGTGTGTGTGTGTGTGTGTGTGTGTGTGTGTGCGTGTGTGTGTGTGTGTGTGTGTGTGTGGGGGGGGGGGGGTTCTGCGTAATAGAGATGTTGAGATGTTCGTTGAGGTTTAACTGAATTCACATTTTGCGTGCAACAGTTTGTTACTTCTCTTCACCATCTGTGCCCAGAGATAAATGCCTACTTTAGCATGTGTGCAGCCAGTTAGCCAGTTAAAGAATGTATTAATCTTTATGCTTAAACGCGTGAGGTCCTTACGCGAACAATATGTATCAAGTATAAAAGCATTTTTGTCGGATTATGGTGCATTTGATTCAACCACACATTTGTTCTTTGCTTTTTACAGTTTTCAAGTGCTGACATGCATACGGTTCTAATCAGCTCCACCCCTCGAGCAAAAAGACATTGCTGGTTGCTTGAACAGGCGGTATCTTTGCCCTGCCCACTCTTATCACAAGACTGATTTGACCATATAGGCCAGACCGGACCAATGCAACTAGTTGCAGCTCCTTGCAACAGAACGGTTTTAAGCAGTGGCGTGCACAGACATTTAGAGGGGCAGGTGCTCAAGTGGGAAAAAAGGGCACCTTGTGCAGCGCGTGGAACCGGCCGGTTGCCTTAATAGTGTGAGATTTATAGATTTTGGGGCCTAAATAATATATTAGAAGCTTTTTTTATCAAGAATTGATCAATGTCAACATGGTCCACATACTGTACAGTGTACTGTGCCTTTAGATACGAGAACTTTATCCATTTCCATGCCATAGCAGTTTAATTAATATCGAGCTCACACTAGGAAAGACAGTGCCCGGCAGGCTAGGCTTACAAAGAGGGCCTTGTTTAGGAATACCGTAAGTAAACATAACGGACACAAAGAGAACTGTGAAATAGCATGGATTGACAATTCCGTACATACACACCTAGAAAACCCCCGAATCTGTACATATTATACTACTGTTTTGACCACAACGGAGGCATGGCTTTCACTAGTATTGTATGTATACGGAATTTCCAATCCATGCTATTTCACCGTGTTTGGGTTTTCAGGATTGACATTATTTACGATTCTGTGCTATTGGGTTATAACTCGGCCGATACTTCGCAACGTTCCACACGGCAACTGGTTGTGTCTCTCATGGCTCAAGTTCGGTAGAGGCGGCGATTTTGGGGGGTTTTCGAGGCGCGTACAGTATGTATGGAAACGTACAATCCGTGCTAGTGTTTGAGCGAGACCGCGTTGCTGAGTATAATATAATTAACCTCCTGTGATTCCGTGTGGTCAGCGGCTTCTGTCACAGTGATGCTGGGACCCCCACACCACATGGTCTGACCAGACCTTCTCTCTGGGGGTCCTGAAGAAATGACCACCTGGACATCCTTCTTACTAGTACAGCCTGAAGATGATGAGGTCACCGCCGGCCCCTCCCACAGTGCGGTGCCCGGTGTCGACCTGGCCGGGCTGGAATGTCTCTGTCCGTTCCCGTTTGTCCCTCCATGTTGTTCTGTGTCTCGGTCCTGCAGCAGCTGTCTGTATTTCTTCTTAAGAACCAGGTACTTCTCACCCTGAAAAAAGAGAGCCCGTTAGAAAACAATATCAAGAGTACACAAACAAGTGCAGTATAATGATGGAGTCTTGCATGCATGCAATGTATAATAGCTTATGTTATTATTATTTTATAATACATATATTTATCTTAATGTGTAACTGCTTTAGGATTGTTAGGATTTCTGTAACTTTAAACATAGATTGAGGGCCAGCCTCTCGAAGCAACTCTCTCCACTTGATTCGAACATAATGTAGCTTTATTGTGCATACTCAGACACAGACAGACATGCATGTTCACTTAGGCACACATGCGTGCATGCGCACGTGCGCACACGCACTCACACACAGTCACACACACACATCACACACACTTCACAAGTGTAAATAATGTATTTGTTGTATTTTGTTCTTGTTATTTTTCATACCTATATGTTTGATTACTTTGTCTATTTACTATTTGCATATTATCTTTGGTGAGAACCACAGATAAGCCCTCCATGGGTTTCTTGTCTCACTTGCACATATTTCTCTTTCATCGATGTTACCCTTTTTTGTACTGTTTTTATTGTGCGAATAAACTAAACTAAAAACTACAAATTGTAAAAAATAACCCATTAATAAAGAAAAATACAAAGTGAGGCAGCAATCCCTGTAGGCCCAGGGAAACCAGAGTGGTGCACACAGCTGTGGTAAACAAAGCACACAGACTCAACACTGTCTGTTTGATAATGAATATACAGTATATATAATAGATCACGGCAGGGCTCTTTAGTTGCCAAGAAAAGTTTAAACAAGTTTCCAGCTTTACTTACATTCTCTGACTTGACTACTGCAATTCTGTCAATTATGAGTTTGAAGTCCTCCCTGTATTTAGCTGAGGGGAGAAAGAAATGTTTGGCATGAACAATTGGAAGCTAAATATAACATCAAGAGAAACCAGAGTTAGCATGCCGGGCATTTAATTTCACATCAGTTGAGTTTCATTTCAAAAAATGGTTGTACAACATTGTGTTATTAGTACTGTTACTGTAGGCTTCCATAAGCAGACCCTGCCATGTCAATGTCTGTTTGAGATCAATACATCATCTGTAAGCTATGGCCTTTTCTGTTTCTTTGTTTGTCTGGAGGCACTGGGAGGGAGGAGGTCCAGAATTCTTTGCTGTTCCCTGTTGGCCTGCCTGGCCAAACAGAGCTCAAGTTGCAAAACAATCATCTCTAAATAAAGTCAGGCCAGAAAAGAGGAGGAAAGAGGACTCATTCACACAGCATCGCTAGAGGCTTAAAACTGAGTATCTTTGGTCCTACAGTTACAATTATCTTTCCAGTGCAAGCTAAATAAATAGTTGGTTTACTGATAGACCACTGTCTCTTCAGATGAAGCTGGACCCTGCCTCCATGAACAGATAGGCCTATGAAGGGCTCATCATTGACTGCTACTATGTGTCTCTCGGTTATCATGCAGGCATGTTTGGCATGCAAACACAACATGACTGACCGTGGAATGTCCCATGCTAAGGTGTTTTGTTCATGTCTAGGTGTGTGTGTGTGTGTGTGTGTGTGTGTGTGTGTGTGTGGACTGTGGGTATGAGCAAGGCTTTGGACAATTAAACCCTTTCCTTTTTCCTGACAGTTGCATAGTCTACATTCACAACAACAGGAAACCCAAAGGAAGTAGCCACTTACATCTGTCTTAACAAAAGCATTCCTGGCATACTGGTGTGAATAACACGGTATGTGTGTCCAATTATTTATTAGCCAGAGGTGTACAAACACACACATCTTCCCACAAACATGGACAGAAGAGACAGACAGACAGACAGACAGACAGACAGACAGACAGACAGACAGACAGACAGACAGACAGACAGACTGACTGACTGACTGACTGACTGACTGACTGACTGACTGACTTGACCCAATAGCGCTGTCCTTCCTTCCCATCGTGTCCCAATTTTTGCCCAATCCTGATGAAAAAGCTCTCTATTAGAGGTCTGGAACTAGGCATGCATGTGGAATTAATTATGATTAAAACACCATAATCACAATTATGACATGAAAAGCTGGAAGCACATGCTACTGGGTAACAGGCCTTAAGTGTGTGGGAATCATTTGACTAATTGGACGGCCATGTCAGATGGCCTGCTATCAAAGCAGCTTTCTGAACCTCTGTCAACAACTGCAGTGCTAGTGCTGACAGAGCATCTGGATGGTACATGTATGCAACGCTGACAACCACAAATAAAAGGTCACTTTGGATAATCATTTGGGGAGGTTAAAATATGTCAGGCCTACTGTAGTCGTATTGCAGGTGGTGATCATGACAGAGATACTGTGAAGGCTACCGTGATGGAAATATAGCTGCAATGTTTAAAAAACAATAGCATGACTGTATCTTATAAGAACAAATCATGCACTCTGCAACTAGCACAATACAATTGGTGAATGAATGGATTTCATTGTGAATATATAGGGGACTGTGTCATGTGTCTATGTGGAAGTTGGAACTCATTCATTAGCCTACAGCAGTGTGGTTCCCGAAACAGGGTCGGAGGTCCAGGGACCCCAGGGCTGGGGGTCCTTGAGGAGGTTTCAGGGGACCCCCATTTAAATGATTGATAGTTAACCAAATGGACTATATGTCTATTTGGGTCTGTACTCACTGCACAATGTTATGCTAACCTATTAGACAAGTTCAATTTGCACACACTCTGAGTTTAATGAACACAGGGGATTTTACAGTGAACATGTGGGTCAGAGTTTTTTAATTGATTGAAATATTTATTAACAGTTTGCAGAATTACTGTACATTTCAAGCACAACTCAATACAAAGACTGTTAACTGTGAGTGGCGACGACCCAATAAAGCATTACACTTGTTTACAAGAGGGTCCACCTTGTTCAATTCATCAAAAAGAGAGATCAAATGAGAATCAGACAGGGCCCTGTAGCCAAATGCATATCAAACTGGAGAGACGTTGAGATTGGTGGAGAATCACTAGCCTACAAAAGATGATACATGTTTTGGTGATGGACTGTAACCTGCAAAACCACGGATGCCATGACTACCACTCCAAAGCAGCTACAAACAACTGCCCTCAAAGAGGAAATGACAGAATTCCTGCTGAAACTTACTAGTATATCTGCTTTCAGTGGCAGTTTAATCTGAACCAGATGTTTTGCCTGCCCTTTAGTCGAGAACAATGCAACGGCATACGGGGAAAAAAGTCATTCATGCTATAGAACTGCGGCAGGGAGAGCGCATCGTTAAAAAGCATACTTGGACGATGAAACCTAAATTTCTGTTTGTCAGACAAACACGAGGTGAGCTACTCTACGGTCAGTGACTTTAATGCCAATTTCACACATCACGACCCTGTCTGTCAGTCAGCTCCAGTCTGCTAGCCTACGATATATCGCCATTTTCGGTGGAAACATATGTAAAATTGTCAAATCTTTCATGCAGCCGAATGCTACTTACCACGTAATTGCGGGTCATTGTGGCCAATAAAAGGCTTATATGTCTTCAATATATCTGCATTTTTTACTTTGCCTGAATTGCCTCCGACAGAGTAGAAATAGTCCAACAACGATTCTTCACTGACATCAGTCATCATCGTATCTACTGAATGAATGTTATAGGCTAGCCTAGGCTATAACGTCTTTATAGTAAAACTGCTTAAATAAAATTCTGATTATTGTTTTAGTCGTCTACTCGTACACAATTCCCTCTTAGCTAATTTGGTATAAAATGTGCATTACATACGCTACATGTCCAACTTCACTCCACCCAAATGAGCAGAGCAGCGCCTCCTCCTGTTAACCCTTTACTGCCCAATCAAACTAAAGCTCTATTACACAGCAAGATTTAAGAACAGCCAATAAAACGTTTAAACCCTAGTTGACCGTACTTGAGTCCCAATAGAAGGCCTTTAATAGTTGACCGGATTCCCAAGGGCACTACATTTAATAATAATAATAAAACTTGATTTATATAGCACTTTTTTAAACCAAGTTACAAAGTGCTTGAACAATCAAAACAATATAAAACATCAAAATGCAACAATAATGTAATAACAAAATAATAATAATAATGATAGAAAATACAAATAAGCAATAATACCGGAAATAACTTAAAGGCCAACTTTAGGTTTTGTCAACCAAGGTTTATGTTTTAGGTTGTTATTAGAGAAAGTAAAAGATGGGTGTCACATTCTTTTAGGGATTTTAGATGTTTTTGACAGGGGGGCGGGGGCATTCGAACATGGGGCTAAATATGTATACTTTTACAATTTTTTATAGCGATTTATTATTTTATTATTTACTATAGTCCTACTAAACCCCAAGAAATTACATCTGGCCACAAAATATCATGAGATCTAGTGAATGTGTCAAACTGACATATTGAGCCTATGACACACATGTGGCTTCCCCCCAGTATAGGCCTCCTTCACATTCAGTAGATCCTGTGATCTTCTGTGGCCAGATGTAATTTCCTGGGGTCTATAAGGACTATAGTAAATCATAAAAAAAGAAATCGCCATTATATTTTGTAAAAATAAATACATATTTAGCCCCATGCTCGAATGCCCCCGCCCCCCTGTCAAAAACAGCTAAAATCCCTAAAACGAAAGAAAGCAGCAAATGCATCTTTTAGTTTCTCTAATGACAACAACCTAAAACATGAACCTTGGTTGGAAAAAAAACTAAAGTTGTCTACACCAACCTGTTTAGATGTGTTTTTAAGACAGATTTAAAACTCGTTAAGGAACTGGTTAGCCTCAGTTCTTCTGGTAGGCTGTTTCAGAGCCTAGGGGCCCTAACAACGACGATCACCTTTGGTCACCAATGTAGCCTCGTGACTCTCCTTTAGTAGACCCAGACCAGAAGATCTAAGGGTATGTGAAGGTATACATAGTATTCAACCATTGTACATAAATAGGTGGGAGCAAGACCATTAAGAGCTTTAAAAGTGAATAATAAAATCTTAAAATCGATCCTGAACGAGACTGGCAACCAGTGGAGTTGAATGATGGTCAAATCTCCTGGTACCAGTAATTAACCTAGCCGCCGCATTCTGGACCAACTAGGCGATGTATCAAATTTTGGTTGATTTAGGCTGCCTATCTCTCACTCTCTGCCGAAAATAGACACATTGGTCCTCATTCACAAAAGAGAGATACACCACAGTGTAACGGAGGCGTAAACAGATATCGTATTTATCCGTCCGATCAAGCTACGATTTTTTGCCGTGCAATTCAAAGAGTGGTGTGTACCACAGGTGCGCAGACGTATCGCAGGTGTATGTCACACTGAATGCAGCGGGTGCAAAGTGATCGGAAAATCACCCGACAACCTAATTTGCATTGCACCATAAAAGGCTTCAAGCATGACTCAGCAGACAGCAGTTTGTCTGAGATCCATCTGTCAAAAAAAAGAAAAAAGGCTGTGCGCGCAGCTCAAACGAAATGGATCGAGTCCCTGACGGTGGAACAACAAAATAATTATATTTTCCCGTGACTAGCGTGGCTTCACAAATTACAATAAAAATTATTGCTGGAAAGAAATCACAGCCGCGGTCACTGCTGTAAATTGAGCAAGTTATGGTTATTTAAAAAGTACATGCCCCATAGACACAATGTTATGCTGCCCCTCGGTAAGATGGCCTCCACGTAGCAACATCGCTCTCCATTGGCCAGAGCGCAGGAGAGCCATCTAGCTTATAGGCCTATATCTATGGTTTTTCATAAAATGGCCAGAGGTCAAAAGTAAGAGCATGATACTTGTTAAGTTGTTCGGCATGAGGAGATGCATATGTGTATTGAAGTTTCATTACCGATGGTCAAACGGTTCAGCCAGAAAAACTTCAATGCTATATCGTACATGTCACATTAGAGAACAGCAAACAAAACATCCATGATACACTTCAAAGTACGAAATGCTAATCTTTAAGTGGCAGGGCAAATATATACACTATGTACGTACAAAATATAAACAGAAATAATAAATGTATAGGCCTGAACAATGGCTAGTACATATCCAAACATGTGCCGGTGTTGGACTGTACATCTAAGATGATCCTTTTGAAACTTCTCAAAGGAACTTTCAAAGCCAATTTTAGTCTGGACTGTATAGGTCGTTTCACGACCAGGGGCCAAAGAAGGCCGGACATTTTTTACCCCCCCTCGGATTTGAATGCTGGTAATACACACCGTAGTCAAGCATTTGATCTGAGGTTTAGATCATTTTTGACCAAATCAAATTTGGAGGAAAAACGGCTGGCACATACTATAGACATTGCAGGGTTATTTATACTGTATGTTTGAATGTATGTATGTATATGTACACTGTGTGTATGCTGCTGTAGCCTATGCACTATTGTACATAGAGGTGGGGTGGTCCTTGAAGATTGTATGAAATATGCTAGTGCAGTGATACTCAACCTCAGGCCCGCGGGCCACATCAGGCCCGCGGGACCATTATGACTGGCCCACCAATGAAAATCTAAAAAAAAGAAGAAAAAAAAATCTGGAAAATGAAATAAAAATCTTTAATTACATTATTATAAGTAATACTATTAGAGTTGTACTATTACTCGAACGAAAATAAAAGCTTGGGGGGGGGGGGGGGGGGGGGGGAGATGCAATGCAAATGAAAGACATATACTGTGTATCCCTATTCCCTGACATAATTTTATAGCTAAACGGACAGAATTCTATTTTATTTGAATGATGAAACCCAGCTGCCATTAATAGTTGGAAATGGAAATTGGAATTGCGGAATTGCGGAAATGGTAATTGCGGAAATTGCGGAAATGGTGGAAATGGAAATTGCGGAAATTGCGGAAATGGTAATTGCGGAAATTGCGGAAATTGCTCTTCACTTATAGCTATCTATTTTCAGGTAGATTGTTTTATTTTACTCAGTCAGCCATATCACTACTCATTTTTTTTTTCATGAAAAAGGTCATAGCTGGGTAATCTATTTTCAGGCAAATTGTGTTTATTGTATTTTATTTTACTCAGCCATAACAATTAATTTTCTGTTAACCAACTTGTTGGCTGGCAGGCAGGCAGACAGCTACTCATAGACAGGCAGACAGACAGACAGCTACTCATGGAGAATTGGACAGGCAGGCAGTCAGACAGCTACTCATAGACAGGCAGACAGACAGCTACTCATGGAGAATTGGACAGGCAGGCAGACAGCTACTCATGGACAATTGGACAGGCAGGAAGGCAGACAGCTACTCATAGACAGACAGACAGCTACTCATGGACAATTGGACAGGCAGGAAGGCAGACAGCTACTCATAGACAGACAGACAGCTACTCATAGACAATTGGGCAGGCAGGCAGACAGCTACTCATAGACAGACAGACAGCTACTCATGGACAATTGGACAGGCAGGAAGGCAGACAGCTACTCATAGACAGGCAGACAGACAGCTACTCATGGACAATTAGGCAGGCAGGCAGACAGCTACTCATAGACAGGCAGACAGACAGCTACTCATGGACAATTAGGCAGGCAGGTAGACAGCTACTCAGACAGGCAGACAGACAGCTACTCATGGACAATTGGACAGGCAGGCAGGCAGACAGACAGCTACTCATAGACAGGCAGGCAGACAGCTACTCATAGACAGGCAGACAGTAAGACAGCTACTCATTGACAGACAGACAAATAACTACTCATGGACAGACAGACAGACAGACAGGCAGGCATGCAGGCAAAGAGCTACTCATGTTATGTTATTATGTTATTATAACAGCTACTCATGTTATGTGCAATAATTTGTGCAGTTATGGAAACAGCTCTTTGTGTTTATGCAAGAAAATGTAACACATTTATTTATTTACATATTGTGTGCATGCACATTGTACTTTGATACATTTTGCGAAAATAAAGCAATTGAAAGAGAGAAGTTATCAAGTATCATTAATGTCGTAATTTTATCTACTGGCCCCTGGCCCCTTGCCATTTTTGTAATGTGGCCCACAGGTAAATCTATTTGAGTATCCCTGTGCTAGTGGTCCAGAGCTCTAAAATGTTTGAGAACCACTGGTTCAAGAGCAATACTAGTAGACGCCAAGGTGTATTTACAGGTGATTATACCAGCTAATCGGTGGATTACAGCATGTTGAGTCCCCTAATCGGCAGAGAAAAGACAGCGCAGTCCTCTTTTTCCTGTTAATCTGGCCCAGAATTCAAAGGCCCCTCCCCCGTTCTCACATCTGGCCCTGGTGGGATTATTGTTGTACTCCTTGATTTTAAAACAATTTTTATTATGCTTTATCGCTGGTATGCTGCAGGACTTTAATCATTAAAGTGCAGCTTTTCTATGTTAATGACAAAGTAATTACACGTCCCGGCTCTATTAGCCTCGGGTAAGTAATAATGGGGATGCAGCACACCCTGCGATGACCTCATGTCGGGGGCATCCTTGCCAGTGACGACATGTTAGTATGAGCAGAATATTGTGCATGTACGCCACTCAAAAGTATCATTCCTGTTGAATTAGTTTAAAAAAATCCCCCCAGAGATACTGTAATCAATCTCCTTGGCATTCCAACACTTTCACCGATGACATTTTCCACCCCCCCCCCCCCCCCCCCCCCCAAGCCATGTCATGTCAGTATTATCTTTGACAAGGTGTAAGGTTAAATGCTTTCAGTGTAAAAAGTAGTACAGTTTCATACAGTGAAGAAACAATTCATGCATGCCACACTGTAATGTTTAAATGACAGGGCGTGAACCCCCATGCTATTGCACTGTTTATACTGTATGATGGGGGTACGTAGGGTTAACACCACTTGCCATGACAGATGTCAAAAAGCATGCTGTAAAAAAATGTCAGATTAACACAAAGGGGCACTTTGGCAAATCCTGATTATGGGAGCACTTTCATTTATTAAACTGCACCAATCCCCCGGTACACTTCCTGAGCAGGATTTAACGGAGGATCAGGTAGACAGCATTGTCTGTCTAAAACAATCCCTTACTAAGCTCTGCTTGTTTCCTGCTGTCCTGGGCCCTGGGCGGGCGCGCTAGCATGGCTGGTTGCCTGCCTGTAATCTCAGTTGGCTTATAGGTCACTATTACCACTAAACATTCCCATTAATCAACATCATCCCCGTTAGCGGGACTGTGATTGGATTTAGGACATGTTTTACAGGAGCGGGGAAAAAAACGTGAACAGGGAACTAAAGCGTGTTTACAAGGGCTGTGCTGTGTGAAAAGGCCCGTGAACAAGTGGCAGCCATATGGAATGGATAACCATGTGAACAGCTGCCCTGTATCAGAGCCACACTGATCGAGGTAGCCTATGCCATTAGGGTGGTTGTGGTTGACCTTCATGTGATGCATAGGGCCACAGCTGAACATCTGGCCCCTTGTTTGTGCCTATGAGGGGCCACAGTGCAGAGGAGGAGTGTTTAAGCAGACAAGTATATAGCCACATAGGAATATGGATAGGCTATATGACATGTCAGACTGCATGGTCAGACAACCTTGTGGCGCAATTTTTTTTTTTTAACTGACTTTTTTTTAATTAGCACTCATGGGCTTATTTAACATTTATGCTTTGTGGAAGGTGTTCCGGGTATTATTGAACATTTACTTTTCGATGTATTTTTAAATTAAGCTTTAAAACTGAATTTGAACCAATGCTACATCTCTAATATCCTCTCTCTATACCTGGATAGTTTTAGGAGATTAATCAAATCGCCGATTTACCACAGACATAAGGTTTGAGAATAGCATTAAGGTGATAATAGTACTGCCAGATGCTGTCTGGCATAAATTCCTTCCACAAAGGCATGGCATATGTTCAGGGATCAATTGTCTTTATTTGTGTTGTTTTCTCAATTGAGAGTGAGCACATTCCTCACCTCAGTAATTGTATCAGCTTATAAGAAGCTTACTGTCATTTCAATATTGTCTGTTTTCATTTTTAGGATTGTAAAACATGAAATGGGAATCACAAGGATATTTCTTAATTAAATGGACAATCCAGTCAGAAAAGAGGTATAGCATCCAGTGGAGGTCGGATTATAATATTTAATATTCACAATGCACTGACACAATTCATATTACTGTGTGTGTGTGTGTGTGTGTGTGTGTGTGTGTGTGTGTGTGTGTGTGTGTTTACTACTGTACCTTAAATCAGTGGTGTTCAAAGTGGGGTCCAGGGAGCCTCTGTGGTTTTTGAGGGGAACTGTAATGCAATGTAATGAAAAGTAATGACATTTTATTATACTAAACACGCAGTGGTTCCCAACCTTTTCAGGTTGAGACCCAAAAGACAGATTAGACATTTTGTCAGAGACCCAAACTAGTGAAAATATTTTCACTACTACTTAAACATTTGTTTTCTAATTTCTTAGATTTGTCTTTGATGTCTTCCTGAAATTACTGATAAAAATCACTGAATTTAGTTTTTAATTCATGATTTTTTCCTTTTTTGGGAATGTTTTGAAATAATTTAAGCATAAAAGAAATAAAGGGGACCCATACAAATTGGTCCATGACACACAAATGGGTCCCAACCCACACTTTGGGAAACAGTGCTGTATTGTTTCTTACCTTAACTGCACAACACCATTATTAACTATTTTGCTAAATATGTATATTGCATATTAATATTCATATTATACTTGTGGGAACCAATACAATAAATAGGCCTTTATTTGATTTGGTTATATACAGGTGGATGTACACTCACTGATATGAACCAAATATTGACAGGCTGGGATGGCTTAGGGTCGACGATAGAGTACAGCATCTTGCAATGGGTCTGGTCCACAAAATTCGATACACCACCAAGATACCCATGTACCTGTCTAGATACTTCCTTAATGTAAACGAAGCCCATACCCACAACACCAGAGGGAGTGCAACAAACCATGTACAACCCAGATTCGGCACAAACAAGGGACTAAATTATTTTCGCTCCTATGCCACCAAAATATGGAACGCCCTACCAACAGTCATTAAGACATGTGAATCCCTTGACTCCTTCAAAACCGCTCTCAAAGGGCACCTATGGACGGCTGCAATTCGAAACTGGCTCCTGTAAAATCTGAATCCACCCCCACCGCCCACCCCCTTTCCCCTCACTGTATATGTTTCTTTTCCCTTTTTGCTTCCTTTATGACGAATTCCTGTTCTGTTCTTTAATTATATAGAAGTGTCTATTTGTACGTCTAATTGTTTTGATGAATTGAACAAAGTGGACCCTGTTGTAAACAAGTGTAATGCTTAATTGGGTCGTCCACTCACAGTTAACAGTCTTTGTATTGAGTTTGTGCTTGAAATGTTTCAATCAATCAATGGGTTGGCGCTAGGTGATGCAAGCTTGGCCACCACCTCTTTCAAACTCCTCACCATCCTAAATACTTTGTCTCCATCTGCTGGCTGACTCTATCAAATGGTTTTCAATGTGAGCGGGCACTGGGCATTCTATTCCATGCCAGGCTCTCTCCTCAAATCACCCCATTACATTGGATTAAAACATTCAAATAAGGATTACAAAATCTTTTCTGATTTTTTTTTTTAATTTTGTAAGACACTTTTAGAGACATTCCTGAAAAGGTCAAACGGATGGTTTTGGTTCGTAGCACATTTTATGCCCGACAAAGAAACACAAATTATTAAGACTACATCAACAGAAAATGTACAAATCATGAAAGCAAACAATATAAACAATATCAAGTATAATAAATATTACACAAACAAAAAACTAAAAAGTAAACAAAGTTAAACTATTTGGTTTGGGCAACATTGGGGGAAAAAGGTTATAGGAGTTGGAAATAAAATCACTTTTCAGGAACAGCTGAATGTGAGTGTGAACACTTTCATTTTAGAGTGGCGGTCAATAATAACAGCCAACAATGTTTTTTCATTGGCCGGCTGACCATTCACATGTGCAATTACATTATACTGAACTATGAAGTAAGAGGAAAACGGCTGCCACGTGAACACGGTCAGTGTGGAAAAAGACAAACACAAAAACTCAGATTCACTTGTTACATATATTATGCAACCCAAACCACTGTTCAATCTCTTATTATCGTTACCATTGTAAAGAAACACAAAAACAAATGAATTGTCTTAACAAGGTGCTCCAAGACAAGGATTACTTAAGTGTAGATTTCTTTTCATTTTTTTCTCTCCTC
This sequence comes from Protomyctophum bolini, assembly GCF_963924005.1. Taxonomy (NCBI): domain Eukaryota; kingdom Metazoa; phylum Chordata; class Actinopteri; order Myctophiformes; family Myctophidae; genus Protomyctophum; species Protomyctophum bolini. The sequence goes on from NC_137866.1 coordinate 21,618,921, forward strand.
CTATGATTTGATACCTTTAGGCCCCCTGGGGGTGAGTACACACTCACGCCATACCCAACTTTAGTGCATACATTTCCTTGAAACAACTTATAGTCACCCACATTCAGTTGATTCGTGAGTTAATCGTTTTTCTTCTACTCAGCAATCAAAACCCATCATCTTCGTTAGTTCAGCATACCAAATGGCATTAGTCCAACCGAAGAACAACAGCTCCAAAAAAAAACCTTGTTTTTCAGTGATCTCTATATTGGCTGAAATGCAGCCATTTTGTGAGGTGGTCTGTTAAAGACAATCAGAGCAACAGATAATATATTCTAGTTATTTAATGGTTGCCGGATCACAGGTCTTTCGGTGCACTTTATTTGAAATCTACTGGCTGCTCGGGTCTTCCATCTTTGGGCATGTTAGCATATTCACAGGAGATGGGAATCAGTTTGGTTCAGTCTGGAATTAAGGACCACTGTATCATTCACACAGACACACATACCAGACATTCTTGAACTGACATTCACTCTCACACGCACACACACACAGCAGACATTAACAGGAAACAAATTCAAATTTGATTGTACACACTGTGTGCAAGTGTACAAAATGTACACAGTGTGTATACAAATTTAAACGTGCGCTCAATTCGCTCTTTTAGTGATTCTTCTATTCAACGACAAATACAACGACTGTGCAATATTCATTTGTTTTCTTTTCTTGAAGCAAACCTGGTGCGGTGGAATCACTGTCCCAGGTGCTGCAGGTGAGTCCGATTTGGTGCGCTTCTCCTCGATTTGGGCATCTCTCTCCTGTGAGCTCTCCGGTCCAGAAAGGGAGGAGATGGTACGACCTTTGCATTAAGGCCCCACCTCTCCCTGTTCCCACTGCCTGCAGGGGTGACAGCTCCACTCCACCGACCCGGTATACTCCAGTCCACATTACAGTCCCAGCCACTTAATGCTTCTTCCATTACAAAGTGCAAGCAGTTAATGTCTCCCTGCCTCTCCCCTCCATGCAGAAAAATTAACGGAAACTAATGCAAACAGCATGAATGGATTGTTATTGTTCAAAACGCAAAAGAAAAATACAGTTCAGACAGTGTCCAAGAAAAGCAATGTGAAGGGAGAAGGCAGACAGATAGAGTGCATTTAGAGTGTCACAAGGAACTCAGTTCATCCACGCAAGTCAAGTGTGGTTCCTTGTTATGGCCACTGGTTTGTCTTCTACCAGAGTGGTTACACCTCTCTAGAAAGGAGAAAACACACAAAACTAAATCAATATACCGGTACATACTATACAGAGGCAATTCATTACGATTACGCGTTTAACTAAAAGGCAAGGGAGCATAGAGTGGCGTTACTTACGAGGCAGTGAGTGTAGAGTTGAGGACCAGAGTGTTGCGTATCCTATAAAGCTGGGCTAGTGTCAGCTTCTTGTGCTGTTGTGCCGGAGACTTTTTGCATTGGGCCAATGTTCCTCCCGAGCCCACCGACTCGCACTTCCTCTCCACAGAGGCGGATGGCGCCACCTCCCCGTCCCAGCCGCTGCACTGTGCCTCGTTGGCATCGCAGGCGCCTGCCAGGGCCGCCCGGACCTGCCTGGCTTGTGCCCTCGTCAGAGTGGCACAGAGTTTATCCGAGGTCACGGTCGAGTCGAGGGAGTCAAAGGACTGGCCGAGAAGGTCACTGGGAAGCAATTCTATCTCTATGCAGTTCTGGCCCAGTTCGGACAGGCTCTTGCTGTACGACAACGACGACGACGTGGCGTTCTCCCTTTCGCTACATACGGGCCGGTCGTGGGCCGCGTGGGTCGTGTCTGCCGCGCGGAGGCGGGAGGCGGGAGCGTCGCCGCGCAAGCGCTGCAGGAGGTTGTCCTCGGAGCGGGACATGGACAGCGTGGAGGGCATCTGGAGGCACAGGAGCCGGGACTGAACGTGGGGCCGGCGGCGAGGCTTGGACGACTGGATGACAGACAGCTGCGACCCGAGGGACGAGTTGTCTCCCGCCTCCTCCTCCTCCTCCTCCTCCTCTTCTTCTTCTTCCCCCTGCTCCGGCTCTTTTTCCTCTGCGTCGTCCTCCTCCTCTTCCCTCTCCTCCTGTTCAACAATTATGGCCTCCGGTTCGCTGCCCTCCTCCTCCTCCTCCGTGTCCTCCCCCTCACTCTGGCTCGGCTGTGCCTGCTGCAGCTCTCTCAGGAGGGACTCCGGGGAGAGGGTACCGTAGGCGCTGTCCATGGATAGAGACCGGCTCTGGGGGTCCAGCTCCAAACTCTCAGGCCCTGCGTCTGGATCCTGGACCTCAGGCTTCATCATGGGCAGGGTGGTGTCCATGACGCCCGAGTCGGGGGCTTTGCCGACGGCAACCCCCCCTGGATCCGTGATTGGACCGGGAGAGTCTTGGTGTTCTGGCTCATCGACGTCCATCACCGACAGGGTCTCAGTCGAACCATCGGATTGGCTGAAGGCAGAGAGAGAGAGAGTTAGCTTTACCAAATGTTACATGTAAATTGACATCAAAGGGTGGTGGTGGTGGGTAGAGGGAATTAGTCATGTTCCCTCACATATTCATGGTGATAGTGCGAGTATTTAAGTTGTTAATTATTTGTCCTCTCTACTGACGTACCTAGTGTTCTGCTGCTCTTTGTGTATCAGTCCCTTCATGTCCTCTCTACTGACGTACCTAGTGTTCTGCTGCTCTTTGTGTATCAGTCCCTTCATGTCCTCTCTACTGACGTACCTAGTGTTCTGCTGCTCTTTGTGTCCTCTCTACTGACGTACCTAGTGTTCTGCTGCTCTTTGTGTATCAGTCCCTTCATGTCCTCTCTACTGACGTACCTAGTGTTCTGCTGCTCTTTGTGTCCTCTCTACTGACGTACCTAGTGTTCTGCTGCTCTTTGTGTATCAGACGTGGGGAGCTGGTCGTGGAGGTGCTGCTCTCGTCCTCCTCCATCTCCTCCTCCCCGCCCACGACACGTGTCTTCAGACTACTCTGTTGCCGGAGAAGCTCCTCGGTTTGAAAGCTCCTCCGAAGCCTCTCTAGTTGGTTCTGAAACACATTTAAAAATGATATATGGTCAGCATCCAGAACAGTGGACGTCCGCCGCCTGACTATTCAGCAGCGCTGTGGAGCAGTGCTTTACAAACACTTTCATGTGTCAAGGACACCTAAACTGATTTAATGATAAAATGTATTCATATGGGTGTCCCATATAGATATCTTTTAGAATGTTTAGCAAATATATCTACAAGCTCACAACGCGTTGTGGTGTGACGCGATTTGAACTTAGAATTAGAATTAGAATGTAGATGGTCTTTTTGGTCTGGTATATAAAATGTGATATAAAATAACTTGAAAGTACTGTATCAATATGTTTGTTCTGAACCCCTTGGGGGGGACCGGACCACACTCTGAGGACCAGAGATGGTAAATATGAACCGGTTCTCCTACCTGGACATTGCAGATGGCATCTATCCAACCTCGCCCCTGGGTGGCGCTGTTGGCTTGGAGAGTGTACGCTGCCACTGCACTGTTGAACTCATTGAGGTAGATAAGGGTGAATGAGCCTATGGGGGGGGGGGGGGGGGGGAGCCAGGAGAAAAAGAAACTCAAATCAACTTTTCAAGGAGATGAATATAAAATACAGGTCAACTGTAATCGATCATTCCACTCCCTATATTTAACCCATTTTGACCTGAGATCAGAGTTCCTGACAGTTTTCAGAAAAATCTATGTTTCTATGTCAGTTGTTCTTTGATTTTTCAAAAATAGCAGACCTACAAGCTCATAGCGCGCCACTCAGTGCCGCGCTATGAGCTTGTAGATCTGCTATTTTTCAATAGCTGAAGCATAACGTAATGCTAACACCAAAAGGGGTTTCCTCCCAAAATGGGTTAAAGACAAAGTATGGGCCTGATTCTTCAACGCGTTTACGCTGATATAATGACGTGAAGCTAGCGGAAAGGCATTTACGTGGATTTCCCACATTAATTTGGAATTCATGGAAATGGCCGTGAACTTGACGCTCACGTAGGTTGGTCGGAAACTCCGTAAAATCCCACGGGACCTCTTTAGGTGGCGGACGAATTTACGGATATATTCAGAAGGCTTTAGTCTTCATGCTGAATCAATAAATAGTTCCCAAATCACAGATAAAATATGTAGGCATGTGTCCCGACCCTATAACATTGTTCAGCACATAAAAAAATGATATATAAAACTTGCACTTGTATGCCTATGCATGCATTCTAGAGGCAAGTCCCATAAGGAAACTGCCCCTGCAAGCGACACATTTTTATTTATTTATTAGGATATTTCTATAGCATGCGCGATTGCGCTGCTCACTTGACAGCCTTCTCTATAGGCTACTCGCAGTGCAACGTGTTGTGAGCTCCCGTGGACTCACGCTGCATGTTAAAAAACAAACTCACAATTATAATAAGAACATAGGCCTACACTTATCTGCATTCTGCACTGTACGAATCCAACATTGTTTAGTGTGTGTTAGTGTTATTTAGTGAGTCAGTTCTCTGACTGTCGGTGTGTGTGTGTGTGTGTGTGTGTGTGTGTGTGGGGCGGACAGCAGCATGCGGCCGCTGAACAGAGTCCAATCTGGGTGAAATTTACATTGGAAAATTAATATAACGGCGCGGTGAGCCCGGCAAGGACAGAACACGGCCCGGCCCGACTGTTATATGGTCTATCTATCTATGGCATTCTATGGTTCACAGACATGCCGGTCTGACAGACAGACAGCAGTCACGACGAGGGCTATAAATCCACATTATGGCATCAGCGCGTGCAATTTGGCCAGTCAGTTTTAAGCCAGCTCACCTTAATTAATTATAATATGGGCAACGTTGTAGCTGTGTAGGCTATATGCTGCAGGCTAGCTACTACATTGATCTCATCATGAGATGAATCAAGTTTGCCGTGTCCCGCGAATCATTTTAATATGACGACATCATGAAATGAATTTACATCTGATACATCGGATATCTATTTTACTTCTGCAGGCGAGTGTTCTTTCTTTTTTTTATAACCCTGCAGTGCATTCATCAGTATCATTGCCGAGTTGTATATAGCATTTGGTCGTGTGGTGAACAGTACAAATTAACTTCTTTCTCATTATGTGAAAGTAACTGTAACATATCAGTTAACTCTGACATTTAAGGATCGAGTGAAGCAATGCGTGCCAAGTTGGCAAGTTTCGTTTATAATTATTTTTATACATATAACTTGCGCTGTTTGCTTGAAGATCTGTCCGTGCAGAGAACCTCCTGTCAAAATTAACTACTCTACAAGCTCATCGCGCTGTTGTATAGAATTTAAAGTTTGGGAATCCTCTGTGCCGGCTATGATGACGTATTTCGAGATTTCCTGTTGCCTTATATGGTGTAGAATGGGCGTGGATGTTCCAACTAACCAGGCGACAACAGGCGAATCGCTTGGGGAAAATGCGGAAAGGACACACTCAGCGATCCGCATAAATGAAGTGATTACACCAGCTTCTCTGAATAACACGTCATCTCAACGTAGCTTGATCGGACGGATAAATACGATATCTGTTTCCGCCACAGTGCAACGGTGGCGTATTTCTTTTTAATGAATCAGGCCCAAAGTCATCAAATGCAGTTACTGCGCTGGAGTAATCCAATAAATTCTCCAATGCAAAATCCTTCGGTTTTTGGAACCTTATTTCTAATCGATGTACATTACTACATGTTTACTGCCTCTTATTCTTTTTATTCTTGAAGCATTGATGCATCTCTATACCCCCTATCAGTATCTGTCTGGTGTCACAATGTTCTCCTGTTATTAGACTTGTTCTTTGTTCATTTATTCTCTATTCTCCTATTGTAACTCTTCCTGGAATAGAGGGTATGCGCGTGACATCATCATCAAACCCGGAAGTTATGCAGGAATGCCTGAACTACTTTCTGGCCTTGACAGCCCATACATCCAAACAGAAAAGTCCTATCTGTTTGCATTAAACAATGTTAAACTCACTTTGCCTATTGCTTTGCCGCACTCGATTTGCCAACTCGATGTGACATTCACTTTAAGCATGCATTGCGCATACCCTCTATTGCAATGTGTAGAGCTTGCACAAAAAACACATGTTACCCACTCTTTAACACCTGCAGACAATACATACAGGACAATAAAGTTGATTGATTCTGAAGCAGATGTAAAGCTTATATGCGTGACCCCAGGAAGAATACTGTATCTGCTGCAATGCATCGTCCTGTGAGTTCATATACTGTCTCTCACCAGGGTCTTTACTACTGTCTATATACTGTCTCTCACCAGGGTCTTTCAGCTCCTTGCAGATGACATTGTGAATGAGGAGAGGTTGGCGGATGACTTTGACCTTCTCCACTCTTTTCACAGGCTTGGTGATGAGAAGCAAGTCGGTGAATAGGAAACAATAGACATCCATCTGAATGGGAAACACACTCATATTAAATATGCATTTATACCGTTCTAGTCAATTTCACGTGAAGCAACTATAAAACATACCGGATATACTCTGTGTACGCAGTCTTACCCTGCTGTCTTTGCCTTCTTTCATTCTCAGTGCTCCCTCCAGGTGGAGCTGTCGAGTCTCCTCCGGGGACGTATCCCTCATGGGGGCCGTCAGGTCAAAGTGGCTGTACTCTTTAAGGATCTGAAAGACACCAAACACGACATTAAGGACCAAAAATGTAGTCACATCTTCAAACAGAACAAAAAGTTTAGTTAATCGGGATATCAGTAAACTACACTCTCACCTTCTCCACTTCCTCACTGCTGCCCTCTACGGCCTCATAGGACTCTATGCGAGCAGAGGTGGTGGCCAGTTTCTGTCGCTCCTGCCGCTGCTGCATCTGCGACTCCACGCTGTTGATGAAGCGCTCCACCGTGACCACCATGCTGGCGACGGCGTCGCGGGCCGACGGCTCGTCCGTCTTCTTGAGCACCCTCTTGATCAGCAGGGGGTATTTGGTTAGCCTCTGGTGAGGCTTTGCCAACATGTCAGCCAGCTTCAGACGGTTACACTCCTCCTTTGTCTCTCCCCACTGAACAATGACACACACACACACACACACACACACACACACACGATGAATTAGAAATATGTGTGAATACAATATCAGTGCATTCTGAAGATGATGGTTGTTTTCTGACAGCACGATTGAGTGCCATTAAAAAAAAATGCTCCACAAGCTCATAACGTGATGCGTGAGCTTGTAACCTTGTATTTTTGAACATTTTGAACATTAGAGATGGTGTTAACTAACCGTGACGTAGATTTTGAAGAGCTCGTTGTCCCTGAGAAGCATGCGCATGTATTCCATACACGACTCCTCCTCCATGCAGTAACGGATGTAGGGCTTGAACCTGTCGCCAAACTGAACCAACGACACAGGAACAAACACGCCATGAGTCAGAGACATCATAATGACGTGCACGTCGTGCACGGCCGAGGGAAGACATTTTACTGCCACTTGGTTGAGGATCACGATCGTCCCGCACAAAACAATTTAATTAGAAGAAGCAAACCGCTCTAGTGCCTTTCGTTCATTTCAAAGACTTGTTTACTGTATCAATTAAATACACAAATATGGTGAGTTGTAGTCAGTATGACAGTCTATATTCTACAACAGGTCGTTAAGAGGAAGCAATCTGATTGGTTGAAACGGTTTCTAGCCGTTGATCAAACCAGCACTGTTCACCACCTAATCAAAACAAAGAATTCAGCCGCTTTGTTTTCCCAGAGCGCTAGCAAACTCGGTGGCTAGGCTAGCTAGTTTCTTTGGACATTTGTGGTCGTAGTGACTACATCTGTCATTAATTTTTTTAACTACGATTTTCGTAGTTTTAAGGGTAACTGTTGTAGAATTGCAATATTACACGAGAGGGTGTTGTTTAACGTGATTATTGCCACGACAGTGATGCGGTAGGGGAACGAGACGAAGTCGAGTTCCGCAAGCATCACTGATTAATTAATGTTCTTTGTCCATTCTCAGCATACAGATAATACAAAGGCTGTATGGTCTCTTTGTTGGGGGTGCATACTTAGTTTAGACTAGTCATTGGTTAGACATGGGTTAAGGTTAGGTTTAGGTGTGCTGCCCCGTGGGAAGTTTAGGGTGAGGGTTTGAGATAGGTTGTAGTTGTAGGACCAATGACTGGTCTAACCAATGACTAGTCTAAACCAAAAACTGTCTAAACTAAGTACTACACCCCTCTTTGTTCACCATATTCACATGGCAGCCCCTATTTTCCCAACCCGCAAATATGGTGAGAGCAAAACAGCCACTGTGTTGAATATAGTCAATTCTTCCTTTTCCCCCTCCCTTTAAAAATAATTAATGTACAGGGTTTAAGATGCAACTCACCGTCCTGAATCCGTGATGGAGGTCCGTGGGGTCCAGCAGAGCCCTGGCGTCCCGGGCCTTGTCCAGGGCAGGAAGCATGACCTGGTTCCACAGGGCCGTGTGGAGGAGGATGAGGTCCTGGATGTTACTGAACAGCTTGGTGGGCTCCACCTCGGTCAGCAGCCCGCTCTCCTGGAGGTTCAGCAGCCCGCACAGGAACAGCTGGGAAAGAGAGGACAAAGAGCATGCTCTTAATTAAGGAATATTACACAAAGAGGGTGTCGTTTAACGTGATTATTGCCACCGCCACAACAGTGATGCGGTCAGGAACGAGACGAAGTCGAGTTCTTTAAAAAGAAAATGGGACTGATTAGGAGGATGTTTGATCATGTTTTCTACATTTTTTATATGCAACGACAGCTTAGCTATTTGATTAACCTACCTGTTGTATTTCGTTTGATAATGAATGAATGTGGTAGAAGACTCCTAAGACCCTCCTTTCCTCGCCTCCCGAAATGAAGTTGGATGTCGAACCACACTTTATTTACCAAGCCCCGTCGTGTGTTTGTGTTCATAGCCTCCGAGCTCCGTATTATCTTCACGTCCTCTTCGGTAATTGCGGGTATATGTTCAGTTTTGTCATGGCCTGCTCTACTCAGAGACTTTATCATTCCGTTAAAGACATTGTTTGCCGTTGTGAATTCGTTGTCCTTCATAATACACCATGCCCGGCTAAGAGGAGGGTCGTTGATGAAACGGTTAATGCCAGCTCTCAACCCAACGTAGCTACTGAGGGAGTAGTGTTTACCCTGGCCATTTCTAACCGAGCCATAAAACTCTCGGAGAATGCTGTTGAGATGCTCTTTTGTAATAGTTGCAAAATCCACGTCTTGTTTTTTGTTTAGCAAATAGTCCCGGAAACACGACAAAGTAGTTGAACTAGCCCTGAAAACATGACTCTCGTATTCATACGAGAGTCATGCAGTAACTGCACCCTGTTTTTTGCGATCGCTACATTTACACGACATCCGTATATATAAACATTCGGATTACAAATATAAAGTACTCACTTTTTATCCCACGGGTGTTAGTTAGTTGCTGCCCCAGCGATTAGATTTGCTGCATCCCGCGTTGTTTAATAAAAAGCATTTTTATCCGAGCTGTTATTTTGCCATTGGCTTTCAACTACGCGCCCCTATCGGTCGGGAGGAGGGTGGCACTCGTGTGTTCGATATAGGTACGCTGACCGCCCTGCCAATACAGACTAATAGGCGAGTGGGCTCCCGGTGTGCAACTGTGGATTTCCCAAACGAACCCCGTTTGAAAAAAGTAGCCGGGGCGCTCGGATAAAAATGCTTTTTATTAAACAACGCGGGATGCAGCAGTGCTAATTTCGGGCGCAGCAACTAACTAACACCCGTGGGATAAAAAGTGAGTACTTTATATTTGCAATCCGAATGTTTATATATACGGATTTCGTGTAAATGTAGCGATCGCAAAAAACAGGGTGCAGTTACTGCATGACTGTCATGATAATCATCATGGCAGTCATGTTTTCAGGGCTATAGTTGACCTAGCTGTACTGACTTCATTCAGTCATGTTTTCAGGGCTATAGTTGACCTAGCTGTACTGACTTCATTCAGTCATGTTTTCAGGGCTATAGTTGACCTAGCTGTACTGACTTCATTCAGTCATGTTTTCAGGGCTATAGTTGACCTAGCTGTACTGACTTCATTCAGTCATGTTTTCAGGGCTATAGTTGACCTAGCTGTACTGACTTCATTCAGTCATGTTTTCAGGGCTATAGTTGACCTAGCTGTACTGACTTCATTCAGTCATGTTTTCAGGGCTATAGTTGACCTAGCTGTACTGACTTCATTCAGTCATGTTTTCAGGGCTATAGTTGACCTAGCTGTACTGACTTCATTCAGTCATGTTTTCAGGGCTATAGTTGACCTAGCTGTACTGACTTCATTCAGTCATGTTTTCAGGGCTATAGTTGACCTAGCTGTACTGACTTCATTCAGTCATGTTTTCAGGGCTATAGTTGACCTAGCTGTACTGACTTCATTCAGTCATGTTTTCAGGGCTATAGTTGACCTAGCTGTACTGACTTCATTCAGTCATGTTTTCAGGGCTATAGTTGACCTAGCTGTACTGACTTCATTCAGTCATGTTTTCAGGGCTATAGTTGACCTAGCTGTACTGACTTCATTCAGTCATGTTTTCAGGGCTATAGTTGACCTAGCTGTACTGACTTCATTCAGTCATGTTTTCAGGGCTATAGTTGACCTAGCTGTACTGACTTCATTCCTAGACTTCTCCATGTTGTCGAGCTCTTCATTTGACAATGCAACATATCTCTCGTTGGGTTTCGCGTTCTCCTTCTCTTCCTCTTCTTCCAACCATTCATCGCAAGTAAGTCCACCCAATAAATTAAAATTAGCACTATAATCCATTTCTGAACGGGGTGCTGGATGTTTGAATTTCCCTCTAGTAGGACTAGGACTAGGCTAGTAAAGGCTACGAGTGACGCAGGCGCGCAGCTGTTGATATGGGTCTAATCAGGTGCGCGAGAGGTGCGGAGTGATTTATCCCAGAATGCACTCTGTCCAGGGCTAGGTGGTGAATGGTGTTGGTTTGATCCACGGCTAGAAGGCTGTTTCAACCAATCAGATTGCTTCCTCTTAACGACCTGTTGTAGAATATGAGATCTCTATTCCATGGTCATATTATAGGTCTAATGATTATCACTCTTTTTAAATTCTAGTGTAGAACTACCGGTTTGATATGCATTAGGCCACAGAACTCCATTTGATACCATTGGATATCTGAGACCCCAATCTATGTTGTAAACAGTGTTCATGTACATTCTGAGAGTGTACAAATGGATTTGTACACTCTCAGAATTACAGACAGGTTAATAATCAACTTTATTGTCCCAAAGGGACACGGTTAGGGTCAATTTGGATCCCTGGACCCGAACGTTTACAAAAACTAATCTAAGCAGTAAGCACTACAGCGTTTAGCTAACTACTGCTAATGAAATACTTTGCAACTGACAGAACTGTAATCAGACAGAGTTGATAAGAGATATTCCCCAACAGAACAGACCCACAGAAGGTACAGATTGCAGAGTGATAACCCTGCTTATGAACAAAGTTCATCCTATTTGGCAACAATGGTTTCTTGTGTTGCGTCGTCCCATGAAACGCGCTGCAGAAGACATTTTGCTGTGTAATAGTACAGCCATGTAATAGTACCATGGTCAAGCCATCTTACATAATAACCACACTGCAATCAGTGCATTATCTAAGGTGTGTGTGTGTGTGTGTGTGTGTGTGTGTGTGTGTGTGTGTGTGTGTGTGTGTGTGTATGGGACGGGGGGTTTAGGACAGCACAGTGGTTCATCATGTCCAATAACTGTACTTACATCAGTGATGACTTTGAGTTTCTTGATGTAGGTAGCTTCTGTGTGCAGTAGCTCCCATATGGCCTCTTGCTGGTGGAACTGCCGTCTGGTTAAGACCTGCGTACACGCACAAACACCAACATAATGTAAGCTTGTTTTGATGTACAGTATCATGAATTATCTTTAAACTCACACGCACACACACACACACACACACACACACACACACACACACACACACACACACACACACACACACACACACACACACACACACACACACACACACACACACACACACACACACACACACACACACACACACACACACACACACACACACACACACACACACACACACACACACACACACGCCATAATGTATGACTGAAATAAATTATTCATTCATGATTTGATTTCATCATTTTGCAATGACCTAGAAGAGCGACGCCAAAAGCACCAGCGTAATTGTATCATATTACACACACAGACGGTGACGATTGACCGCGAAGATGCAATTTACCCAGATAGTTAGCTGGAAGAACCAGGTCAAAGTCATTGTCATTACGCCATTACCATGACGATAACACCGTTCACACGGAAGTTCCGGAACAAAGACTTACTATCTGGGCCATCAAGATAAAGGTCAATCAAACACTGAGTGGGATCTAAATGAAGCTCACAGTCGCACAATCCCTAGATCATTGGGCACACACACACACCAGAAACAGCTGGGAGTGGGCGTATAACATCCTCCCTGGCACCTTTAATGTAACGCTACACTAGTAGCCTCAAGCATAAGGACTGCCACAAACAAGGAAGAGTTATCTATGAAAAGCGTGACTCGGTGTGCACGGTAACAGGAGCCGCCTAAATAAGGAACTAGAGGACATTATCGTTTAGAGAGATCATAATGTGACACAGACAAGAGTGGCATGAATGGCCATGGGAGAGTGTTTGAGTTGCGGGAGGGAGGGAGGGGGGGTACTCGGGTGTTTGCACAGCCATGAATGTCTAAAGTGACTACCTAGTATTAACTCTGAACGCTTCATGTGTGCTCACACCTTTGTGTGTAAATACAGCGTGGGTGCACGTGCGTGCGTGTGTGTGTGTGTGTGTGCGTGTACTCTACCTCCGGGTTGTCCAGCAGTGTCTGCCAGCTGTCCTCCAGGGCCAGGTTGGTCTCCTCCTCCCAGGCGTCCTGGAGGAAGGAGAGCTGCCGTGGCACCTTGGGGAGGCCAAACAACGTGTAGCTGTGCAGCTTGTTCTGGAGCTGCTCCACGCGGTCCACTTCCTGTCAAAGAGACAAAGGGACAGAGAGAGAGATGGGGGGGCTTGAGCGGAAGGTTTTCTTAACGAAAAAACTAACCAGGACAAACAGCTTAACCCATTTAGACCTGAGGCTAAATAATACCTCATGTTTCTGTATCAGTGGTGCTCAATATTTCATGTCAACGACCCCTAGAATTATTATGTATTTGACCACCGACCCCCATCTGGAAATACGTTGTTCCAGGAACCCCCCAGAAGCAAAAGATTTGAGTTAAAAACTTTCACTCACATTTTCATGATTTTTCAAAAATACAAGCTCGTATGAGCTTGTAGATCTGCTACTTTTCAATAGCTAAAGCACAACATAATGCTAACACCAAAAGGGGTTCTCGTTCAAAATGGGTTAAACGTAACGTTTTATTAGTCAAAACAATATCAACAGCATGAGTGTGAGGAGAAGCCAGAACTAATGTCATTCTACCTTCCGTGTGGAACGTTATTGTTACGTTCCAACTGTAAGGGGGGGGGGGCGGGACGACGACAAGCCTCTGTATTAGCATATAAATGATGTCCTCACAGGCGCCTCCATTCTTAAATAAACTAGTAGCTGCTATTCAGTCTGGCAAGCCTCATGTGGTTATGAAAATGAGCTCTGTGCATTGAGACCAGCCGAACAATAGAGGAGGTGGTGGCCACAGCCATACCGTGGAAAATGTATAGAGACACACGCTTTTTGTGCATTATATAAACATTTAATAAAAAGGTCCCGTCTCTAAACAGAACTCATCTAAGATCTTGGTTTACAATTATGTCACCTTTATGTCAGTTTCTAACAATAGTTTTTAGAGGTAAACTGATCCCCGCACGTTGCTTTTCCAAAGAAACAACTTTATGAATACAGGCGTTGGCCATGTTTTCCCCTTGCTTTGTAGCAGGGGGCCAAGGGGCCGGGGGTCTCAGAGGTGGGACTCTGGGCCTGGTCCTGAATGGGTTAATAAGGGCTGGGTTAGGCTGAATAGAGATGAGCTCATGCACTGACTGACAGGTGACTGACAGATACTGTCTTTCTCCGACATCTGCTACAGCGCAAGATGTGACCTAAGCAGGGAGAAGACGACAATGGGAGTGTGTGTGTGGGACTGTGGGCGTGTGCCTGTCAATGTGTGTGTGACTGTGTGTGCGCAATGCGTTCGTTTGTCTGTACATGTATTTGTACGCACATGTGGACGAGCAAATAACATCGGTTTCCATGTGTAAGAACTTGCTAACTCCCATTAGCCAATGGAAAGAATTGAGTGACCATAAAAGGCCTTATTTCCGCACCTACTCAGATCCATAGCTGTTGCATTTGTTTGTTCAGAGAACAAGGAGGCTCAGTGGATATGACCTTCTGACCTCCTCCTCCTCCTGACCCAAAACCGGCTACTGTTTTAATTTGGGCTTTATGCTCATGACATATCCAAACGCCCGCCTCCTAACCCAAATTTGGACGGGAACCCCTTTTGGTGTCAGCATTATGTTATGCTTTAGCTATTGAAAAATAGCAGATCTACAAGCTCATAGCGCGCCACCGAGTGGCTCGCTACGAGCTTGTAGGTCTGCTATTTTTGAAAAATCGACCGACATAGAAACATAGCTTTTTCAGAAAACTGTCAGGATGTAGAAGACATGTTTAGAATCTGATCTCAGGTCAAAATGGGTTAATGTTAAAAGGTTTATGATTCGTGGAAACATGGGCTTTAATAAATAAGCTCTGTGAGCGTTCCGAGGTGTCCTCACTCACCTTCCCGAAAGCCCCGGCCGCGCCGGAGCTGAAGAAGCCGCTGAATCGGCTGGCCGCGCGGTTCTTCCAGCTGTCCGGTCCCCCCCCAGTCCCCCCCACCCCCCCCACGCTGGGCAGGGAACCCCCGATCTGTCCCAGGGTGTCTGCAGGGATGGACGGGATGTTCGGCTCCCCCAGGAACTCCGTCATGTTCTTCCTCCGTCGCGCCTGACCCTGCAAATTCAGAAGAGCAGACGAGGCAAGAGCGATTATTTACATGAAGCCGGGTAGGAACTTCAAGTGGGACGAAAAAAGGTTAAGCGGAAAAAGAAAGAATAATAAAAGAGTTGGAATGAGGGATGATATCACCTGGGGTGGGCAGGGGGGGGAGTATACTTTCCAGTGACACGGATGGAGAGAGACAGAGAAGGAAAGAGACGGATACACAAAGGCAGGATAAACAGGAAGTCAAAAGGGGGAATTCGGAGTGAGTGACATCAGCACGGCCGTTAAGGGGATCCTAATGGCCGCAGACACAAACAGGAGAGAGGAAGGAATGCCACTTCCTCTGAGCGAAACATTCGTTACATCACAAGGAACGCGCGCGGGCGGGCGGAGGGGGGTGGGTGGGTGCAAGATTGTTCCAGAGGAACGGGTGGTCGGTCAGGGTCTGGCCATTGTTCCACCTCCATTGTTACCCTGTCAGTGAGCATAGGCCCAGCCGTGCACGCTTTTTGCACATGCAATCTCAATCCAGCTTTTTTTACGAGCGCCGGGGCAAAGCAAACAAACAAGGAGCTACCTCGGTATCTGAGGAAGCAGTTGTTTTTGCCATCGGAGTGTCAGTGCAGACTGAGGAATCTACTGGTGTCAACAACAGTTTGCCCCCCCTCCCCCTGCCCAACGCCACCCCACTTTGTAACACAGTGACAGAGACAGACGACTGACTGATGTTCAAATCTTTTTCAAGAAGAAAGTATTTTCCTTAATATCCAGTTTGACACCACACACATGATGCAATAAAGAGTTAAGTACACAAATTAGCATACGAAATGTTGTTACCAAGCCCCTGGATTCTTCGATGGGAATACATCAACAAGCAGACTAAAGAAATAACAGAAGTGCAGAACTTTGTCTCAGTGAGGCTTAACATGAATACTGTGTGCCGAGTGTATAGCATATAGCACGCACAACCCTGTGTACAAAATACAACGTAAACATTGTACACAGTTCCAGTAAAATGTGTTCTACATTACACAGGCCCCCATTTGGTCCCTTTTTTGGGAAGACTGTCTAAACCACTCAACGAGAGTAATGGCACACAAATGGTTTATGCTGGGTCAGACAAGAAGACAGGAATCCTGAGTGGAGGTTCTGAAACTTTTCAAACAACTCGACAGCCTTTAATCTCTCTTAAATATGCATAAGAGAGCAGAGGGATTTTGTATGTGGCTTTTAAAACAAAACTGAGAAATCAGCAGAGGGAAATAGAAAGCGTTGCAATTCTGACTTCCATATCTTGCGACAGGAAAAAACACTTTCAGGATGCCGGGACAGTCAGAGGGACTCCTGGAACCTTCTATTTCTATAGTATGGATTGGACTGGTCTGGCATTTTTGCTTTCAAATGTTTTAAACATTGCATGATAAAATAGACAATAATAATATAATACAAGGATGAAGATATTTCCGATCCGATATATATAATATGTTTAGGAAGTTTGGTTTACATGTACCACTAAACAAGCTAACGCAAGTCTAGAAACTCCATAATTATGTCCATGTTTACCCTTTAAAATCTCTTCAACAAAACTATATTGGAAAACCGAATTCTCGAAGACAAACACAAGCAAAACAAATGATACAGAATAGAGCCACAAGTTAACAGTACTCACCATTGAAGCCAGCGGCATGTCAAAACTAACAAAAACCATCCTAATCCTTCAATTGGATTCATGGATAGCAGCCCATACTGGTGCCAGCTGCTGTGCTCTCTCAACTTCTAGCCTCCCTCTCCACCATACAATACACAAACACACTATATTTGCATGTCCGGAGAGTCGACAGCTGTGAGAATTTGGGGCTATTGTCCATCAAGAAACGTCTATTGAACTTGAAAATGTCCTGGTCCTGACACGCACCTTGTTTTTGACCGTCTGCCACACACACACACACACACACACTCTAAGGCTGGTGTGTCCCGCCGTCTCCGACTACACCCTGGTCACAGAGAGCTGGGAGGTATCTCTTTCCCTGTGCCTCACTGTCCAAACAGTGAGAGGTGAAATCTACTCACTGAGCGGTCCAGCCTTTGCCGCATTTCACTCAGACACTGGCCTGATGTCATAGCAACCAGGAGGATCCTGTCCCATTGTGTTTGGCAGGAAAGAGAAGGCGGAGCCACAGGGGGAAAGGGGGGGTTTCATCTGCATACGAGGAGGTGGGGTAAAAAAAAAAGAAAAACAGAAAACAGAAGAAAAAAAGGTGTCTACTGTCTCCCCTTTTGTTAAGTGGCATTGGACACCCCATGTCCTTATACGGACTCCCCCACCAACAACACATGATACAGAACCCCATGCCCCAACAGCCACGGCTGTCACAAACTCATTCCCACACAACATTGTTTCCATTTACTATAAACCACTTCAGTTCTGTCCAAATTGGACAACTGGGAATGGGAAATTTGCACAACCACGAATGGCAATTTTCTCCTACTACTCTAAGCGAAAGCAATACCTTTCACTCAGTGCCACTTACTAATCTAGTAGTGTCATTTCAAGTCAAATCCTACGCAAAAAACATTTTCTATAACTGTCCGAACTTGCTGCCTTTCGCTATAAGTCAAAACAAAACCTTTCACTCAGTTTCATTTTTGTCACTTACTAATCTCAGAGGTATCATTTCAAGTCACATCAAGTCAAGTAGATTTCTAATTAATGCTTCCTCTATGCCTAGGGAATTTCAGCTAAAAATGCATGTTATGACTTGAAATTGGATTTACGGTAAGTATTATTTTTTTGGTTATTGGGAGGCTCTGCCATTACTGTATGAGCGTATGCAGTCTGCATTGAATCACTGTTTTTTTCTTCTTTTTGTTTTTAACTTTTTTTTTTTACATTTATTCACATGACATTACACATGTACACAATGCAAACACACAAAACACACACACACATATACAACCCCCCCTCCCCCTCCCCCTAGGCTAAAAAAACAAAAACAAAACAAAAACAAAAAAAAACAAAGTGGTGGGACAAAGCAGGTCAAAAAGAGAGTCTGAATCACTGTTTTACCCAGAAACGAAGCCTGTCTGACTGACCACAACAAGGAACAAACGGAACGATAATCACCTAGCGGGAAATTCTCCTTGTTGACTCGCTTGCTCTAAAACCTTTAGGTAGGCTAGTGCTCACGCTCAGTAGATAGGATCAAGCATGCACCAGTGCACCGCCCATAAAATGTAGAGTGTAGGAGTCGCAGACATTTGCAAAAACACGCAACTGAATGTAATCTAGGGCGGCCATACTTCTGCAGGAAGCAATTCTTACGCTTATCTTAAATATGAACAACTTACTGAAAAGTAAGCAGCAGACCTCAAGGGCACGGACCCTCGTCTCGCTAAGCAAACACTAATCATATGTTCACAATGTTTCAGGAGTCTCTCCCTTTGTAAGACCCTGTCAGTCTGTGGTAGTGGCTAGGGTTGCAACTATCGATTATCTTCTGAGCGATAATTCTGTCGATAACCTTTTCAATTAATCGAATAATTGAGAAGTGTGTTTTATTTTATTGATAATTTGATAAACATTTTGAAAGAGAAAAAACATTTGTCCCACACATTTGAAAAGAAAATCGATTATTATTTCTGTATAACTAATTACATTGATTCGTTAGATTAAATGCTGCACCCCTAGCAGTGGCTCAGAGACCCTGACCTATATTTTTCTGGAGCTGACGGGTCTGGGAACTCATTCTGGATCAGTGGGGCTAGAGGGGGGCGGGGGGGGGTGCAGTCAGGTTAATGATATCAAGTCTTGTGTTCACAGCCTTATCTCATCACTGCCTTTTGTGGCATTAACCTTGGCATGGACGCACAGGGTGACAGACCCCCCCTAAAGGGGAAGGGATTGCATTAAAACCAAGTAGTCACACACACAGAGAGCAGCATCGATGCCTTAAAACCCATTGTTTATACTGGTCACCTGATAACAATTCCTCTTGATCAGGTGAGTTGATTAATGTTTCGCAAAGAGTGCCAAACTGCCAAGTTCCAACACAACTTCCTGGAAAGTATGGGTCCACACGCATACGGCATACATACACAGACAGGTGACAGATTAAAGGGAAAAAATAAACAAAAAAGTTTAGTAAGGGTTTTTCATGAGTAACTGTACAAGCTTGTTATGATCCTATTATGACACTTGTGTACCAACTAAATATCTTCATACTGTTGCTCCAGGACTTTTACAATTATTCATATAACGAAATAATAATTAAGTCATCAGTTTCACCTGTCTACCCTAAACTAGTCTTGCATGGCCAGAATGTTGTCTCTCGCAATTTTCAAATGGGGGGGGGGGGGGGGGGGAGGAAACCACTAACTCAATTTTTTAGGTTTTACTTTTTTTTTGCATAAATCTATTGAACACCCTTATGTCTGCGTTTTGGTTAAAAAAATATTGAACCAATGAAAAGTAGTAAAAAGCACTTCGGACAAAACCTTTTAACTCCATTGGACCCTCAACCTGTCTGCTAAAACAGCTAACTCCACCACCTCTCCCCCCTCTCATGCAAGTAATTGACAATATATAAAGTCACAACACCAACTTTGATGGGGCAGTATTGGTTTGTTTTCAAAATATAAGGTTTTTTTTCATTTCCTAAAAATAAATAAAAATGTCATTGGAGTTAGGTGGTTTCTTCCTAACAGCAGAGATATACTAAATGAAATGAACGTGTTTATAGACATTTTGAATCGTGACAAAACCTTACTAAGACACTAGGTTGGCGGCCCGGACGGTTACCTCAACTGTCTGACGGCGTGCCGCGGGTTCTTCCGCCCCCCCCCCCCATCTCTCTTCCCATTTCCTGTGAAATTACTTTCAACCTATCAATAAATAAATCTTTAAAAAAAATCTGCCCTCAGAGCCCCTGAGGGGAGAGGACTATTAACAACAATGCTCTGGTCACTTAAGTTAATAGACCCCAAACATGTAAGCACTAGATGAGAAGATATACCAGCATGATGCTGCTATGTCCAATACAAGCTCAACCACCCAACCCACGCAGACCCCCATGGAACTCAGACCGCCATGGAACATCTAAAAATTTCCACTATTGAGGTGCATCATATACGAGTGCTGACGCCAGCCAAGAGAAGCGTGCACTCAGCAGTAGCAATATCAAGTTTAAATTGCATGAATCCCAAGTAATTGACATGTTAAGTCATCTCACCTTACAGCCACTGGACAGGGGTCTAGGGCAAGGAGGTGCCTCTGGGATCTCCGAGTCCTCGTCCAGCACGTCCCAGCTACGCCAGGAGGACAGGCGATTGAAACGCACCATTATTATAAATATATATATAAAAAAAGACACAAAAGATATACAATCCTCAGGGCAGGAACACACGCGTTAAATCCAAACGTCAAGGAGATTCATTCCATTGTCAGGTGTCAAGCCGGCCGGGGACTTCTTTTTTTGCACAATAGATGGAAGCGCAGACAGAGCCCAGTGAAGCGTGTGGCGTGCCCAGGTATAGATCCTTCCCCTGCTACACGTCAGGAGCGTGTGTCAAAAGCGACTATATGGTCCTGCAGGTTGTACTCCGAGACAGACAGCGTCATAAAACAATTATGACACTGCGTGGGTAAATGCAACCTCTGTCAATCTTCACCTAAACTAAAGCACTGTGGGAGGTTCATCGTCTAGCAGGCACACACGCACACAGACAGACAAGAGAGTCAAATAGGCCACATCACGTCTCTGTCACACACACCTACTGCCATGGATACACACCTTGAAGGCTTTCTCAGAGACAATGCATGCTTCCTTTGCTCCGCCTACTCCCTTTGGGAAAGGAATATTACAGCCTCACTCTCTCCACCCCTGACTACTTGACAAACACACAGACTGTAAAGTACCTCCTCAGGGTTAATTTAACTCAAGAGAGTGGACCCGTAAACTCGTAAAGGGTTAATTTGGTTACATTTGTACGCTCTCTGGGTCACTAATGGATACATTTACACTATGCACACAAGTCACTTTACATCCACAAACACACACATGAACCTGACCGTCTGGAAAAAATATTTTGCCATATTGACACCACTGTATTAACTTACAGAGTTGATTAGTAAAATTCTGTGTATTCGGTTAACTGTGAGTGTGAAAAATGACCCTTACAGGTCTAATTAACACGTACTGTTACACCATTCAGCATTACAAAGCAGTTCTCTTTCAAAGGCAACTGTATGCACATTTTGTTTTACTATAGGAGGAACTACAGTATGACTTCTGCATCCCAGATACTTCCCACTATGTTAATCAATCTAGAATGACGGGATCATTATTAAGCCTCAATACATGACTTATGTGGATTGGATTATCGTCGTTGTCACTGCCAATCCCCATCGGACTGTGTTGTTATCACACCCCATCAAAAGCAGCAATGATGACTTCTGTGAAGACGTGCTGCCATTGTCATTCCAAGTGGCGCCGTCTTAAATGACAATGGTTCCCATTGTGCGTCGTCACAGAGGTCAGCTAGGGAGAGATTCGGTAGCCGTTGGATTTTGTAGCCAAGTCCATTGTCATCCAGACAGTTTAACGTATTTAGTTGGTGTAACAAATGGCACCATTTAAAAAAAATGAAGAAGAAAGAAACCAAACTTCCGATGAATGAAGTGTTGAACGCACTGTATAGGTTTTCAATGAAGGCAGACAGTCGTTATGAATACAACATCACTGACCAAGTTTCCTATTCCGTTATTTGTGGAGATGTATATTAAAGGGCCTTTGTTTGGGCAAAGACAAGATTTCTTATTCTTTATTTTCTTTTTACTTTTATAGTTATATTTACTTTTTCGTATCTTAAATGTTATATTTCATACTATTTTCTCTGACTTTATTTGTGGAGATGTATATTAAAGGGCCTTTGTTTGGGCAAAGACAAAATGAGATATGAATGTATTTCTTATTCTTTTATAGTTAAATTTACTTTTTCGTATCTTAAATCTTATATTTCATACTATTTTCTCTGAGAGCAATGCATCACGTTCTTGTAGTGTGTTCTTGTAACACACTAGCCCAGTAAACAGATTCTGACCCTGAGTTTCCCATGCACGTAGATCCGTGCTGCACACACGTCATCACGGCGCCTCCAGGCGTCTTGGCTTGACTCAGTTCTTTCATGCTTTGGCGGTTACTAAACACCTCCATCACACCTCCTCCGTCTGTTGCATAACGAACGTTTTCTCTCCCCAAGGCTATGCCAGCAGACCTCTCGATTCCTATTTGTTCCTCTCTCAAGGCTATAGGCCACCTTTAGTGTAATATGACGCTCACAGCAGGGACAGTGACGAGATAGGATTTCTGTGCGTGACTGTGTATGCTCATATTCAAACACACTATAGGCAGCAGTTGTCCTTGGAGGATCCTAAGTCATCAAGCAGCCAACCATTTGCTAATAATAATGATAATCCCAGCAGCATCCCTACTTGTGGCTAGTAAGGCTAGCCACAAGTAGCGTCCATAGCAAAAAACTATGTACACGTTCATAGGGCTGTCATGCTGATGACAATAATTTTGCTTGACGAGCATTTTCACTCGAATAATTGCAATTTATGTGGTTGAACATGATTGGAATACAATGGGAGAAAATACATTTATTTTTGGCTTTTAGGCTTCGTAAATTAAAGTTGCACAGGGCAGATATAACAAATAATTTAAATTGAATTATTAAACTCAAAATGCGTCGCATCACAGTGCGTTTTGAGCTTGTAGATCTGTTGGTTCCACTATTTATGTTTTTAAAATGGAAATTATTATGACTATTACGCAAAGAAGTATTGTGATTATCTAAAATAATTGCGATTAGGCGATTATGTAATCATTGTGACAACATGCTCATTAGATACCACAAAACAAGATGGATGTCTGTTTAGTTTATAAGCGTGAACTTGTTAGGTTGCTTGACTGTCTGGGTCTAGAAGATTGTTTAGTTTCTAAATTTGATACCGCCCTACGGTAATGAATAATGAATAGGTTATTATTTTTGTTATTCTTCTACATTCAGTTTCCAAATGTTTTTATGAAAATGTATGTGTATGTGTATGTGTATGTGTATGTGTGTGTGTGTGTGTGTGTGTGTGTGTGTGTGTGTGTGTGTGTGTGTGTGTGTGTGTGTATGTATGCGTGTGTGTGTGTGTGTGTGTGTGTGTGTGTGTGTGTGTGTGTGTGTGTGTGTGTGTGTGTGTGTGTGTGTGTGATGAGTGCGTGTGTGTATTTACAATATAATACACATTGTAAAGTACTACTGGATAACGGTGCTCAAAAATTGCAGACCATTCACCATTTATGGATGTGTTATATAAAGGAGCAATCGAAAGTGCAAAGATCATTTTCTAATATGCTTACTGGAAATCATAGCCTAAGTGTCTTGACTGTCTGGCTGGGCTATCTTTATAAGTTTCTGTATACCATGTGACCAAGGGGACACAAGTATCTATTCTCAAGAAAGCAGAAGCTAAAGAAAGGGAAAGGACCTGTTATCTTTTACCAGTAATGTTTGCTGTGACACAATGCCTTTTAAACTATTTTTGATTAAATCTGTTGTTATATACAACATAATAAAGATCAATCCTCAACTAAATTTTTTTGGTTGATGCGTGTCTATTTTCCGAGTCGGAAAGGTCCCCGGTTTTCGAACCTCAGATATCCAGGCTTGATTTAATTTGGCACACACAAATCAAAAATGACTTTAAATCAATGCATGTGCACTCGGAGCAGGCACGCGTTGCATTTTGTGCAGAGTGCCAAAGCCACTGCCATAGAAACTCCAAAAGACTGCAGTCAGCAACCAGAAGGCCAAGCAGAGCCTTTGTCTTGCAGGCTGGTCACATGGGCCGAGACCCAAATGGGTCAAAGGTGCTCTGCTCTTGGGTCCCATGAGAGTTTTTAGAGTGACATGTACAAATCACCCTGTATTATCCCAACACCCAAGACAAGAAACTCAAAGCCTTAGACTGAAAGGTTTTACTGTATGAATTCCTGTTGTGCAATTGGAGCTAACTCATGCATTTCCACCTCTCTACCTCTCTACTATGTTCCTCTCTCTGTTCCTTCCAAACTCTCAGTATACAACAAATCTGGTGTTTCTCGGAAAATCTGGTTTTAGTTCTGCCATCGTTTTAAATTAACTTTCGCTTCCATTTTAGGTCCCATCACCAATACTGACTTATTTCCTCTGTTTGTTTTGGACTATTCATTTTCCTGCTTCCGAGACCTTCGTCATAATAATATTTTGGGTTGTTCCCCAGGTTCTATGTTCCCCACCATGCAAAAAAGGTTCTTTGTTCCCCACTTAGAATAGACCTAAAACCTAAACCAGAAACCTAACCCAGTAATTTTAGTAATTCTAGTAAGACTAAAAGTATTTTAGCAACTTAGTCTTAGTGTTACTTTTAGCAGCAAATTCTGATTTAAGCTTTTTAACAATCCATTGAACTTTAGGCCTGCCTAGGCTACTTAAACTATCTAGTATTAGCCAACTAAAAATTAACACTGGCATAAAATAAACTAAAACATAATTGCTCAGACTCTTCAACAAAGATGGCAAAAACAAACATTCTTTGTTCTGTACTTAAACCGTAAACCTAACGCTAACCCTAAGGTAAGTGGGGAACATAGAACCTGGGGAACACAGGGGTGACCCCAATATGGTCTCTAGCTTTATATCCTTGTCGAGTAATCATGCCCAGGTAAGCTCTCATCTCTTCCATTACTTTCATTTACAACCATAATGTTGTCATGGGAGGAATTACTCAAACATAGACCAAATCAAAGTCAGTCATATCCCAGATTTATAATTAGTTTACACCTCAGTTGATCAATTAGACGTTGGCCCATAATATGACATTTCAACAACCTAAAAACACATCCGACTGATCAGCCGTAACTATCTTACTTCTTACAGGTACGATGTATTGTATTTTTTTTCTTTTTAATGAATTTCATTTATTTATTTAGTTTTCCTCTTCCTTTTCTAGGAATATTAACATACAATATTACTTTGCTTCCCCCTACGAGCTGTGGGAGGGTGGGCAGGAAGGTGGGAGGATATGTTTTGTCTTGTCAGTGTTTGTGTTGTTTCAGGAAAACAAAACAAAAAGCGGTCTCTGATACTCATATGCTTGATTGTATTGTATGCTCTTTTATCAAAAGTTTGTAAAAAATATTTTTAAAATCATTCCTGTCATATAAGTCGGTCTCGACTGTCAAATGTACTCTGCTAACAACAGCAAATTCAACAAAAAATCCCATGTCACAAAAGTCCAGTTTTGTTTTGTCTGTCTGATCTCCAATACAACATACAGTACACTGTATGTACAGTGTATGTACAGTGTTGTGCATGGCACATTACTGCCCCCTTGAGGACCGCACAGAGCTGTTGCTTTCAGAGAATCATGACACCAAAACAATGGGGTTGGTTGTTTGTTTGTAGCACAATTAGGGATCAGTTTGAAAAATAACAGCCGTGATACACATACTGTACATACACACCAGAAGGTGAAACAAACTTTTTGGCGAGTGATTTTACTCATCTTTCGTGAGCAACGGCCAGTGTTTGTCTTCCTATCTTAGTGACTTGACCACAGATGGCTGGAAAAGGCCGGAAAACACCAACATCATCTCTGAACCTCTACCTGTTTCCAAGCCCAAGGCAACGACGTCAGAGGCAGATTTACGTTGACAGTATGCACATTCACACGTCACACGTCACACACACACACACACACACACACACACACACACACACACACACACACACACACACACACACACACACACACACACACACACACACACACACACACACACACACACACACACACACACACACACACACACACACACACACACACACACACACACACACCTGTAAAGTTGTAAAGTGGGTCTAGCCTCGCCTCAAGGGAAGATTACACCCATTCCCTTGTTTTCACTATGCAAAAGAGACCGGGCAAGCCCACACAGGGCAATTATCTAGACTTGACTTGAGTCACTACTAATGTCTGGCTGGGAATGGGTAACATTATTTGATTGTCACAGAGAAAAGAGTGTACAATAAATTGCCCTCTCGTAGCTCAACAGGTACATAACGTCTATGGATGTGCTATGGTTAAGAAACAAACGGTCCATTATTTCTATTACACATGTGTTCACATAAGTTGAGACAAAGTGAACCCAGTGACTCTCTGTCCTAGTTCTGAGTTCTCTCTACACGGCAGCCAAGTAGACCGGAGTCATACAGCCCGGATCTCTCAGCACTTTTGCTCAGTGCCAAAGCAACCACTTCCTGTAAGTCACAGGATGCCCGGGATGGCACGGTACTGAGTGAGCTCATCCTCTGTGTGCCAAGGCCTGACCCACACACGGCACAGAGTGGATTGGTGTGCGTGCGTGTGTGTGTGCACTCGGCACCGTCGCTGAGCATGAAAAGAAACAGGCGTACACCGTCGCAGAGTTTCAGTGGCAGGCCGCCGGCCGACAGTTGTAATGGCATTTGTTTTGTTGTGGTCATAATTTACCATGAGATATAAGCCACTGGCATCAGGGGTTGAGTTGGGGGGGGTGGAGAATTATGGAAAGAAGAGGGTGTGACCTAACAGAGGGGAGAGACAGTCACAGGGTGTGTGTGTTATTGTGTGTTTGTGTGCACACAGCAGTTGTGGCTGAGGGGGCCGCTGCACGACTGAGCTCGATAAATCAGACTTTAGGTTTTAGGTAGGCACAGGTCTGAGAGTTGAGAGTGTCGTATTTGATATCGTCATTGTAAACATGTGATCATTCATGAGCGACTGGGTCGGTAATATCCCGCGTGGCGTGGCGAGGTGCAGACTCACCAACAGGTCTATGCTTTCGCGTCGTCCCAGAGACCCGTGCTCCACCTTCTCTGTGCTGGGGGTGAGGATGTAGGGGCTCTGGCCTCCAGAGTTCTTCATGTTGGGCAGGCTGAGGGAGCGCAGGTCCTTCACGCCCTGCTCCACCTTAAGCTCGTCACCCGGTCGTGCTGAATGACAAAACAAAATGGTTGAGCTTGTCCGAGTGATCTTTTCACGGTTTGATATTTTTGACAGATTTAGGAGTTTAAACGAAATAATTGGGGGACAGACAGGACATAAATATTAAATAATAATGCAATAAAAAAAGAAGAAGCTGTATCATCATGTTATGTCCTGGGGAAAGCCACCTAAAAAACCACTTTCTTTTGCCATTTTGGGGAAGATACTGTATATATGTCCATCCAGTGAAGTACAAAAAAATATTTGATGTCTGATAAATGTAGTATGACAGACAGTATGACCATTGAGCTCACTATAAGTGCAGGAGTCAGGACAGATGGACTTGGACCAACTGAAATTTATAGCAGTAGTAATAATTATAAAAATGTCACTATAAAAATGTAAACAAATCTCATTTGATAAAGGTCTGACACACATTATTCACCCAATAAAGACATAAACAACAGAACAGTATGTATATGGGGGTATAGTGTACAAGAATAGAACAGAATATGGAATCAATCAATGATACTCCATTCTGATGGCAGCCCCTCCCCCATGACCATGTGACTGGCCGAGTCAACAGCTGTGGACTGGATTGTATGCGTTGAGTCGACCCCCGTGTGACAGTCTGTATGTAACCCCAGACAGTGACTGAGAGCCGGGAAGGTGGGGATTTCAAAAGAACAGCAAGCGCTAATCAGTCATGGTATGGGATCTGTTTTATGACAGGCTTAATATGGGCCTTTTGATCCGTACAACAGCAGTTCCTATATGCAAGGGTCCAAGACTGATGGGCACCGACGCAGCGTTCCCAGTTTAATTTGCAAATTCAATGCCAAAATTAAGGATAAGGGACATGTTGCCGTTGTGTGCACGTTTTAGGACTTCTATAACAAAGGCTCTGGTTACTGGAAATGGTTCCAGTATAATTCAGGAAGTACATTTTAATTTAGGTTAGAAAGGGCTGTTGGGTTACATTTTCAATCTTATCTTCACATAATTGGTCCTCACTAATGCTCTATAAGATGATACCATTTCTGTCTACTCATTTTGGGCTATGGACAGTCCAGAAACCTGCTTACTAAACATCATCGATGGGTATTTCAAGCTAATACTTAATTAAAGTCCCTCCCCCCTGACATCAGAAACATGGACTCTATCACTATATTCCAAACTCACCTCAAAACCCACCTGTTTAGGCAGGCCTATAACTCTGTGTGACCTCTAGTGTCTTCTGCTGCAGGCTGTGGCCTAGTTTTATTTTATTTCCTGCTTTTAACTGTGTTCTTGTACTGCTTTTAATCTGTACGGCGACCTTGAGTGCCCTGAAAGGCGCCTTATAAATAAAATGTATTATTATTATTATTATTAAATACTACAGATTTTACAGCCATTATTGTGTGTCATCCTGACATGGTAATAACTGTATGTTATTGCTTTTCAAATAAATTAAACGTAACAAAAAGATTTGCCCATCTATGGTTTCATCCACTTGAAATGAAACGGTATTGAAAGAAGCTGTAAATATTCCATTGTGTGTTTCTGCACGCTAATTCTGGCAGGATGTGAAGACACAATCCACTTCTTTTTCCTTCTAGACTGAAACATGGGTGTGAGAGGAAACCAGGGCCATTGCCAGCTGTCCTGCCCAGATATTGTTTGATCTAGGGCCGTCTGAGCAGAGACTCTCTAAGAATAAAAAGCCTAATAGCTTGTTGTTGTGTTGTCTCAAGACTTTATTGGATCCCTTATCTTTGTTATGTCTCGCATGCACTCACTGCTAGGATCAAAAGCGGCACCATGCACTTGATGAACTGCTTTGCAACCTCACCGCGTTCCAAAAGAAGCAGAACAGAATTGGATAAAACTGTCGAGGCACCGGACGGGTTAGCTCAACCGTCTGGGCACCTATAGGCTGCTGAGCCAGCCTGACGGCGTGGCGCGGGTTCAACTCCCGATCCCGCCGGCCCCCCCATCTCTCTCTCCCCATTTCCTGTCACACTACTTTCATCCTATCAATAAAGGGCAGAGAAAGCCAACCCCCCCCCCGAACAAACAAGCCTTACCTTTGACTTTAAGATAGTGTCCACCAAAGCGATAGGCCTCAAAGTTGAGAGACAGCGGCGTGTTGGACTGATCCAAGAACAGGTCAACCCGAGACAGCTCAATGCCTTTCCTCTCAAACACTGGACCCAGAACCTCTCTAGTAACACATTGACAAAAAGGCAGTAATCAGTATAATATACAACGCTCACACAAATGACAGAATACACATACGTATGTGGCATGGTCACTTACTGGTCAGTGTATATTTAATCTAGATCATACCATCATATCATCACAATGAAAACGTTACGAAGAATCAGACACGATCACGCAAGAGAACACAAGGCCAGACTCTGCAGTACTATTCTTGTTAGTTGTTCATGCCACTCAGACAGAGCCCCACCTCAGGGTCTTCTTTTTCATGGCAGGGACGATTTCTGTGTCGATGTCGACGTTCAGATCAAACTTGAGGCTGAAGCACTCCTTACTGGGATCCTGCAGAGGGCAAACAGATAACACAACGTCAATACAGACAAGAGCAGGGTCTTGTCTAGACTAGAGAGCTGGCCAGAGAGCCTGATGAGTGTATTCTCTCAACAGAACCACAAGGGGGCTCCTTCGCACCGTTTAAAATAATACTAATCTGTACAACAGTTGCTCCTTTCCTGAAGTGATTTTTATTTTTGAGTGGTGCAACCACTCCAAGGAACAGCAATGTCTGTGTCAACCGTGTGTTCATGTGTTCATGTTTGTGTGTGACTATATGAGCAGTGCACCAGTACCAATGAGTACCAAAAGTGGCGCTGTTGTGCCAGAAACAGAGAGATAGTGCTGCACTGTTGCCTGCTAATGAGAGAGAGAGAGACAGGGGGGGGGGGGGGATTTCCACCACTCAGTTCACACAGGTGTGATTTTTTTTAAACTTGTACCACAGAAAGTGATACAGATGGTACAATGTTTCTCAGGTGAAATGATTTGTGTTCCACACTCCCCCTTATTGAACTGTGGGTCACAACACAGTGGCATGTTCTAGTTACAGGGCAGAAGTAGATTTACTTTTAACACAAAGTCACAATTTGTGAATTATTACCATTCCGAGTTGAATGCGCTAGGCAGCAAGCGAGCAACAAAAAAGAGGAAGGGAAAGAGAGAGAGCAACAACAGCCGGACAGAGAAGCACAATCTGTGAACTGTATATGGTACTCCTGTACTGTATACACATCTTACATTTTATTGTTATAAGCAAAATTCTTTATGTTTTTTCCCAAACTCGTTTTGACAATTCTTATAGCATTTTAGAGGATTCTTAATAGGACTGGTTGTTAAAGAACCCTAAATATTCAGCACAACAATTGAATGGATTGGAGATGACTTCTTGGGTGGGGTGGAATTGTCAATGATCCCGTGGTTATAATCCCGTAATGTTATAATGCTACACAGCTCTGTTTACACATGTCTTTATTCTAGAAGGACCTACATTTCAAATGTACATAGTGTACAGGTCTTAGTTTTGATTGTTTTTAACTCACACCTTCTTTTGGCAATGCTTATATATATATATATATATATATATATATATATATATATATATATATATATATATATAATTGCTTTTGGCAATGTAAATGTATGATTATGGGAATCCCATGCCAATAAAAAGGTACTTTGACTTGACTTGAACTAAACAAAACTGAATTGAAATTGTACTTCAGAGAAAGCATGACAGAGAGAGAGAGTATAGTCCGACTCTGGGGGTAGACTATTATATCACTGGCTCTCTGTGTTGTACAACTTTGACCCAATAAGGAGCAATTAACCTTGTGTTGTTCCAGTACTGGAAACAAAACAAAACATTTAGATCTTTTAATGCTTAATTTATTCTCCATGGCGATGCGTAGTGAACTAGATATAATTGGGCTTAAGAAGAAAGACCACAAGAGCAGTGGTTCCTGTGTGTGTGTGTGTGTGTGTGTGTGTGTGTGTGTGCGTGTGCGTGTGCGTGTGCGTGCGTGCGTGTCTGATCACTCACATCAGTGTGCCGTCTCCGTGGCTTCTTCTTCACCAGTTTCATACCCCCCGTTTTACGTTCCCTGAAAAATAGTCGCACACACGTTAAAAATCGACATTTATCTTCCCTTTCATAGAGCAATGATGAATAACGGCCATCGTGGAAAACACGATTGTTACATAATTTCTCATTTCTGTATGGGACTATTTTCTTTCCCCACCAATAGTCCCTGTTTTGACAACACACACACATCACACACACACTCCTGATAGTTTGTCCCACAGTGCAAAAAAAACAAACAGTACAGTGACAGTACAGTGAATGGAACATGAGAATTATGTAACAAGCCGGATGACCCAACAAGCGAGACTACTGACCCACGGTCGTTGCCCCCCTCGTCCTCCTCCTCCAGGTCGGAGGGGGGGCTGGTGCGCGGGGGACAGGAGCGCGTGGACACGTTCCGAGCCAGGATGGAGCCTGAAGGGGCAAAGAAAAAGAAAACACACCTCAGATGTTGCTAAAACTGTCACCACAGCTGACACACATCACAGCTGATTAATGACCCTTTAGCGTCAAGCTTGAATGGCAAGTTTTAAACATCAAGCTTCAATAAACAACAGTGATGCAAGTGATAATCACGACGAACCTGAATCTGATTCATCATTCATAAGACTTAACATGCACACAGCGCACAACTCATGAGTTTAACTTTTGGACGGAGGCGTTGAAATGTCTTTAGGTCATGAACCCAATGTTCTGTGATTAACATCTAGCGGTAAGGAAAACGTTGCGTGAGAGGATTCACTTCCTTATTTAGGAAAGTACTGTAAGATTTAAAAACAAACTACGTTGACTCGATATTTGTGCCACATGATCTAACACTATAGCTAGTATGGGTATGACATCACCGTGTTTGCAATGCATGTGTTTATCATCTCTCGTGTGTTGCACTTGAACGAACGGGGTGATAATAATACCAAATAAAGATATAGGTCGTGATTGTCACTGCCTTTACCTTGGGGTTGCAGGTCAAACCGGGGATGGCGGTCAAAGTGCATGTTGTCCGTGTTGTCGGAATGGCAGCGTGAGTCACATGACTCACACAGGTGAAGGGGACTTTTGCTGTTTAGATCCTGGCACTCTGGGTGGTGACACACCTAAAGAGGAAAGAAAATAAAGAGAAAAGAAGGAGAAAACGAATGTCAAGGCCAGCAAAGGAGACATTTTCACAAAGAGGTGAAACCAGCATGTCAGAAAGACTGATTAAAAAGGGGAATTATGGAACCAAACGACACACAACATCACAGTGATCACACGCCAAAAAAACAAAAAAACACCTTGCACTGACTATTGTTTCTGCCACCGTCAAATGGCCAGTGAGGCTTGGTCAGTGTTGACCACAGCATTCCTGAGTCGTGGTGGTGACTCCCACCATCTGTCCTCCCCCTGTGATGATAACTAAGTTACTTAGATGTCACAGCTGGGAGTCCCGTTTCCCCCCCCCCCCCCCCCGCCGCCTTCCAGACCTAGGACCAGCTCATCCTTGCGTAATCCAGAACCTGACCATAAGAGGTAAAGAGGCATATCTGACCATAGGTCAGCGGCAGCAGCAGCAACTGTGGGAATGCCAGCCCGCATGAGTTACAAAGCCCCCTCGGGCTGTGCAGACAGGCAGCAGAAGGCTGCTAGGATTAAGCCCTGCTCCGCCTGGGGCCAGACAGATCTCTCCTCCACCCCCTCCCTCCCTCCCTCCCTCCCTCCACCCCTTCACCTCGCCAAGAGGACCAGGAGGAGCATGCACGCGGGAGGTCTCCCTGTTCCACCCCAGAGCGGTCCCCTTTAGCATCTCCTGCACCCCTATCCGGAAATGAGAATGTATGGGGGAGATACAATGGAGGTCCCATACTAATGTACTTCCTGTCATTGTTTCTGCAGTACGTGTGCTTAAGATGAGTTTGGGGCGTGCGTGTGTGTGTGTGTGTGTGTGTGTGTGTGTGTGTGTGTGTGTGTGTGTGTGTGTGCGTGCGTGTGTGTGTGTGTGCGTATGGACTAGGGAAGGAGCCCATGCCAGTGAGTCTGGCTTTCATATAAACACAATAAACACAGATAATACACGAGATGGACACTGTCCCGCCTGGCAAAATGCCATTGTATACTATCTTACATAACTACACAGCGTGGCCACACACAAACTAAGAACATGTCAACTTCAGCTGCCTACCTTTACGGAGGCAACACAGGCAACCAGCGTCTTTACCCCAACAGAACAACAACATTGTCTAACACACACACAGTTCAGAAACTCTCAAGTTTAAAAAGCAACAACATCGTGATTATCACCCACCCCTTCATCGTATCCTTGGATGGGTCCATGCCACCCAGAACCTGCCCGGGGATCCCAAAAAAGGCTACTTCACCACCACGGATATCAGATCATGCACGAGGAAAAAAAACACACCAGCGAACACGCAGCGACTAATTCATCCACTCTCATCAGTCTAGTTGGGTACGATTCAGAGGAAGTGGTTGGAAGGAAGGCTAGGGGGGGGAGGTGAGGAGGAGATAGAGGGGTGAGGGAGGGGTGGGATTGGGTTTAAGGCAGGGCAAGAGTTCCCAGTAGTAAAGACATAAACTCAAAGCAGGAAGGGGATGAAAAAAAAACCCGAAAAAAAACAAGGGTCTGTCCAGCAGCTTTTCAGAAGTACAAAGCCCTCCTAATCTCGTGGCCTAATTGGTGCATGTGCTCTGTCAAAGCCATCTGACGGCCCTGCGAGAGATTAAACAGCCCCTCTGTGCTTTTCTTCTAGCCAAGGTCTTCTCCTCTTCTTCCTCCTCCTCCCCCCCCCCCCCCCCCCCCCGTCTCGTTCTCCTCTGCCACCAACTCAGGCTCCGCCTTTCCTCCCACATAAAGTACAGTGCGTTGAGGGTCACAGTACCCAGCTATAGGGCTTAAATAGAAGGGGGGGGGGGGGTCTAGTGAGAGACACAGAGAGGAGTCAGAAACAACGAGACTGAGTGAGTTTAAAGCTAAACCAAGTACGAGAATGGCCTTGTTTACTGTAACAGGCATGACTTGCTCTCCTCCCAATAAGCACAATTGGGTTAAGTTAGTGTGCTTTCATGTTGTCAGACATATGATGCCATTGGTCTGTTCGACTGGCAGCTAGGCTCACGTGAAACTTAAGAGACAGAGGTCTTGTTGTCTTCACTGTTTGTTATGCTGGGAAAAGTGATGTTTTACCAATGTTTGATTTGGGAAAGCGGCTCGGCTCTTCTAGTCAAAATGTCCATATGAAGCCACAGTGGAGACACAGCATTTCCATGTGGATCGTGTCACAGCAATTATATCCTACATGATTAGATTTTTGAGGGGCCCTCCCTATGCCCAGCTTCGTGTTCTTGTGTACCAATTAACGATGATTTGATTGGCCGAGCACAGAATGTGATGCATGATGATGAATGACGATAAGAGCGCCCCTCACTTCAAGAAGTGTGATTTCTTTAAATGGGCGATTCAGGGGCTGCAGCCAGTTAAAACAGCCCTTCACAACCAACCGCCAGGCCCTCCTGAAGTTCTCTGAGCTGCAAGCACAAGCACAAACGCACCCTTCTTCTCCGTATATAGCTCATTCGGACACAAGTCTCACGATGCCTTAATGAGATGTGGAGACCGACAATCAGGCTGAAATAATGAGCAAATCACATGCTGTATTTTAGACTGACAATGGCTCTAAAAAAGGTGGTCCGGAGGCCAGGCTAACTAACGCGTTAGGGCATTCACATTCCTGTCACGACTTTAAGCAGCAGAAAGTATCTGCAGTGCAGGCCGCGCCAAAAGAAATGAGTGCGACAGATGAGGCGAGGAATAGGGCTCTTCTCCGAGACCAGGTAGAGATACAACAAAAAGAATAGCTCTTGAAAAAAGCCCTTGGAAGGACCTGCCGCCTGCAGCTGAAGACACAATTGTCTAGACAGTATACACAGCACGCCCGCACGCACGCACGCATGTACGGATGCACGCACGCACACACACACACACACACACACACACACACACACACACACACACACACACACACACACACACACACACACACACACACACACACACACACACACACACACACACACACACACACACACACACACACACACACACACACACACACACACACACACACACACACACACACACACACGCACACACAGTAACTACCTGGAATATGTATCACCTAATATAATTGTGTTTTGACATTCAAATAGCTAAAGGGATAGGAGCAAGCGAGGATGCTTGCAATACTGAACATTCCGGTCGATGAGAGGGGAGGTGATTGATACCGGGGGATGAGAGAATGGCCTGACTTCTATTATCCAGCGCGTTTATTATGTTCCAGCTGGACACACTTCTTCGAACATCTTCTCTGCACAGGAGTGAGCATGGTCTGGTCGTCGATGCAGAGAGGAGTGGAATGGAAGGAGCCGGAGAATGCCGTGCTTGGTGGGGGTGATGCGTGCAGACAGCTGACAGAGAGCCGTGCATGAGCCTATAGTGTGAAGTGTGAACAGGCATATTGTACATTGTGTGTGTGGATGGATGTGTATGAGAGAGAGCATGTGTGCCCACCCCCCCCCAAATTTTTTTTAAACAAAAACAAACGACACACACACAGACACAGACACACACACACACACACACACACACACACACACACTTTGACAAGTCAGTTAGCTTAGCACATCAACTGCCACGTGCAGTTGCTTATACCCACCCTGTCTCCACGCATGCCATATGCACAGCAAGAAGACACATGCGCTCATAGAAACGCAGGCGCACACACACACACACACACACACACACACACACACACACACACACACTGTCATACACACAGAAATGGACATGTGGACACATGCACTCCCAAGGTTGAATCATCAGGCACACCAGGCGCTCAGCTGTACACTGTAAGGGTGTCGGGTTTCCCACTCACCTGATGGCAGCTGTTGTGCTAAAAAAGGTGACTGCACAGACTCCGGAGGTGACTCAGGGTTATTACATTAACACTTAATCCTTCGAACTGGCACGGAAGAATAATTCCGACATTACACCACTGTCTTTCTGGCAAGGCTATAGGATTCAAACAAATCCCTGCATTAGCATAGCATAACGCCAAAAGAAGTGTATTTTGTGAATGTTATCCGAACAGCGCTGTGTTGTATTTAGAGAAACTTAATTAGTAGGTTTAGGGCCTAAACCTACTAATTAAGTTGCTAAAACTTTAGGCGATATCCAAAATGTAACATCGTAAATGCAGCCCCACCAAATATCATTGCTGGGGTAGGTGATTTTTCATATAAATATATATATTATCCCATTCTGGACGGGAACCCCTATTGGTGTTTTAACTAAGCATGTTCTACATTAGCTATTGAAAAATAGCAGATCTACAAGCTACAAGCTTATAGGTCTGCTATTTTTTACTGCGTTACAGTGCCAACTGCCAAGAGTACTGGATTAAAGTTTAATAAACCTATTGTCTCCCTGGCTGCAACCTTCCTGCATTCCCCCGTCTAACCCCCAATTCATCTCCAAACAGCATGTCCTACCAGTACAACCAACACTTATGTAACTACCATGCATCTCTCATACAGTGTGTGTGTGTGTGTGTGTGTGTGTGTGTGTGTGTGTGTGTGTGTGTGTGTGTGTGTGTGTGTGTGCGAACGGTAATAACATGATATCCGTGTAGTGACTTCTGCCATCTCTGAAACCACAGTAACCAAGTGACACTTACGGCCCAATAGAGGCTGCAAGTATCTCCTTAATTGACATCTAAAAAAGGTGGATAGAATCATTACGTCAACAGAAAACACCTGGGTCATATCAATGGCTGCATGGTATGTGATGGAGGGACGGAACGGCTTTACAGAATGATCGTCACACAAGGGAACAAGGCTTTTGGTGAAGCCTTTACTGCACTGTGTGTGGTATGGTTATGAATGGGATGTGATAAGGCACCTCATCTAAATAGAAAAACCTCATATTGATTTCGCAAAACATCCATCCATCCATCCATCTTCAACCGCTTATCCGTAGTCGGGTCACGGGGGCAACAGCTCCAACCAGAGTGCTCCAGACTTCCCTCTCCAGAGCAACATTAGTGACTTCCTCCTGGGGGATTCCGAGACATTCCAAGGCCAGTGAGTCGATGTATTTCCTCCAACTGCGCCTCGGTCTGCCCCGGGGGTCTCCTCTCCCAGTGGGACGTGCGTCGAGGACCTCCCTAGGGAGGCGCCCGAGAGGCATCCTAACCAGATGCCCGAACCACCTCAGCTGACTCCTTTCCAGGCGAAGGAGCAGCGGTTCTACTCCGAGTCTCTCTCGTGTGACTGAACTTCTCCAAGGAGATGCCAGCCACCCGTCGAAGAAAACTCAGCAAAACATCAGCAATTGTAATGTTATTGTCTCCCAAATATTGTGGTATTCCTACACCTTTATTTCACACTATAATAATCTCTTACGCACACACACGCGCAGCTGTTTGTCCACCACACCCATATAGCAAACTCAAATACCGCTGGTACGCCAACGTCCTGTGATCAACCTCCACGCAAACACACACACACACACACACACACACACACACACACACACACACACACACACACACACACACACACACACACACACACACACACACACACACACACACACACACACACACACACACACACACACACACACACACACACACACACACACACAAAACTGTCATGAATCAACGCTAAACACAACAACGGCATGACTAATGCATCATTTGAGCACAATGGCTAATATTGTTTGGCTGAAAACAGCCCAAGCCGTGTTGTTTGGGCTACCTTTTGTGCAGCACTAACAAGGCTCCGTTTCACTGTGGCCCTCAAGACGGCGCACTGCTAAAGACGGTGGGTGACATGATCTACTATACCGTGTTAAATTATATACAGTACGCTCGCTCTAATCCTACCATCACTCCACTCCTACAAAAGTAAGCCGCTTCGAGGTTCCTGCCCCGACACGTAAGCCGTCGTCGATTTGGCAAATGGATTGAGATTCACCTCTGCTCAGAGTTATGTTAGCATTAACTCTACTCTTCATCAGTCACGACTCACGAAGGCGGCCTCAAACTCGTAGGAGTCAGCAGCACACTGGTGTCTCATAGTGACCACTAGACGACGTCCTCATGACTGTACGCCTGCCTCGCTCCCTATAAACACAACACACGCAACAAATGCAAACACATCTGTGGCATAAATAAGCTTAAATGCGTCATTGCTTCCATGCATTTTCACTCACTCACTCCCTGCACATGGATGTACAGGTACTACACACACAAGCAAAGTGTGCATGCAGAGTGCATGGATTAAAGCAAAAATAAAATCTCACGACTGAAACAATGTTTGTTAGGCCGAGTCCTGCTATGCGATTGGTGAAACTGACAGTGTGAAAGGAGCACTGCATGAGTTTTACAAATAATTAGCACATAAAATGGTGTTCTTTGGGTATAGCCACACAGCTGCAACCAGTTGAAGGAATTGCAGATTGATGCTAAAAAGTCGGCCACACCAACGCTGACAAAAAAAGGAGGGCAATTGTGTATTTAAAAACAAAACGCCCGGCATCTGAGATCAATAGGATCATCTGTAAGATTGAACATGCATCCTATTGCTAGTTTGGTCACTTCAAATACTCTTAAAATTATGAATAACCGAAAACAGGCCATCTACAAGTGTTGTAAACTCATAGATACAAGTGTTGTAAGCTCATAGATAGCCTATTTTCGGTCCATGACATGCTGACTTCTATGGAATCCAAAGGATTGAAATCCTCTGGATGTGTGAGAGGAAATAAAAAAGCAAGAAAGCGAGTAGCAGACAACGAGACAGAGCAGCTCCTGCATCCTTCCTTGGAAAACACGCCCACACATCAAATGATTGGCTGGACAGTATACAGAGTCATGCATGGTCTTGACTCTTGTACAAATAATGGGATTATTGTAAATACCCACGCGCCCCAAACCCAGACACAGACTTTGGTCATACAGTCTGCAACTTCCAACTTAACCAAGAATGCCGCATAGCCACAAAGAGATGTACACATCATCAATGCTTCATAGTCTACGTCTGAAAAGAGATAAAAAAAAAGAAAAGAAAAACATTCACTTCTTAACACTTAAGCTCCATCTTATACTTCATTGTGCGACCTATAAGGTCACAATGCAACTCGACACGTTGAATTCTGATTAAAATAACCTCAGGGCCTAGGGGCCAATAGAATATATCTCAAGCTTTTCCATTGTTATGACACAAAACTCGATGAAGGCAACGGAGTAGAAAATGGATACAGGCAACAAACAGAGTTGTTTCTTCAATACCAAACACCCAACGCATATTCCAGAGAATCCAGAGTAGTCCGTGTGGGCAGACATGTTCAGAAGTAGCTCAGCAGTTAGTTTTTTTAACCTTAAACCCCATTTTGGGGAGGGATACCCCTTTTGGTGTTTTAAACATTAAGTTATAATTTAGCTATTGAAAAATAGCAGATCTACAAGCTCATAGCGCGCCACCTACTAACCTACTAACTTGTAGGTCTGCTATTTTTGAAAAATCGTGGAAATGTGGCGGTAAACCTTGGAATATTCTTTCAGAGCGACTGATTTTTAACTCAAATCTTTGCTTCTGGGGTTGCCCCTGGAACAACATATTTTGAGATGGGGGAGTTCTTGACATTAAATATTTGCCTAGAAACATGTGGTATTTCAGAAAACTGTCAGGATTTAGAAGACATCAGGCCCAAATGGGTTAACTGCCTCTGGGCGACTGATCCCCCCCCCCCCCCCCCCCCCCCCCGCGGGATAATAAAGGCATCTATCTGACTGACTGACTATCTATCTATCTATCCATCCATCCAGAGGGCAATTAACAACTATCTGTTCTTGTCACTCAAGATTTTAGATAGCAGAGGGGCTTAATCACCACCTATAAGCCCCACCTGGTGCTGGTCCGGGAGTCAGTGTACCGTTAGCCTCGGAAACCCAGACGTTTTTATTTCCAGGGAGAAAATAAAAGTCTGGGTCTGAGTCCACTTCAATTCGGCATAGAGTAGCGCAAATCTTGCTCACTCTGCTGATTTCTGATCCGCACCTTTGTTAAATTGACACACACACGCACACATGTACACACACATGTACACACACACACACACACCCACACCCACACCCACACCCACACCCACACACACACACACACACACACACACACACACACACACACACACACACACACACACACACACACACACACACACACACACACACACACACACACACACACACACACACACTCCTCTCTCTGTGCTCTAAGTAATTAGTCTCATGTCGCGCAGCTGCGCACAGTTTCTCCCGGCGGATCCTGCCGGGAGCTGCCTATGCCATAAAAAAGCATAGGTGAGTTCCAGCCAGGCTAGTGTACTGTATGTATAGACAAGAATCAACATCCGTGCATGTTCCAATTAACCCACAAGTTACAACTTCGGAATGAACCGGGATGATTATAGGTGTATATATGATCATATTATGAGTTTAACCACCAGTTTCATAATTGTCGTGAAAACACTATGGATTTTCTCTACACATTTAGCTGCCTAAAAAGTACAGTATCAACTCACAGTTTCACTGCATTAGGCATATGATGGATTGGCACAGAAAAGTCTGAAGAGCTAAATGCCTGTGGAGTGAGCATGCTTTCCATCAAGCCAAGTCAACAGAGACTTTGAAACACATTACTTTCTTTTTGCTATATACCCTCTCTCTTTCTCTCTGTTTTTTTTTGTTTCTGCTCATGGCACCCTGGGGAGCCGAGCAGCATGTGACACTGACCCCCCCCCCCTTCTGTACCAGAGGGAGAGAGAGAGAGAGAGAGAGAGAGTCTGGTTTTCTAAAACATTGCACAGACTTGCCATTTGCTGTGGGCCTAGTAGGTAGGTGGGACTGGAAACAGTCTGGCAGCGAGGCTGCCAGAGATCAAAGATGGAGGGGGGGGGGGGGGGGGGGGGAGGGTTTAGTGGAAACCGGGTCAGGGCTGGCCCAGGTCTGATTTATTTTTCAATAAATAAACGGTTGGCCTTCCCTCCCGTTTCATTCTGCCGCCATCTGTCCTCTGGCTGGGCGAGGAGGAGGGTTGGGGTGCCAGTGGCAGTGCCTGGCCTTTTTCTTTATAGTGCAGGCCTTATGCAACAACTCATCCTGCCTGCTTCCTATTAACTGGCTAATTCGGGTACACTCCAGCCCTTGCACGCACACACACACACACATGCAAGGGCGCACGCACGCACGCACGCACACACGCGCGCACACACACACACACACACACACACACACACACACACACACACACACACACACACACACACACACACACACACACACACACACACACACAAGCATCTGCTCAAACAGAGGCACTTGTTGCATTTCATCATAGAACATGTGTGTTTCTTCCAACACATGTTGGAGCATGTTCGTGAGCGCAGTATACTCATTCATGAACAAGGATCTCATCATACGGGCAAGGCCTGGTTGGCGATGGTTAACAGGGAGTGATGTCACCATCACGTGTGAAGCCTAGTGAACGCACAGGTGGCGCAGCAAAGCAGATTTGGAAACCTGTATTTAATGATCATGAAAAGCTCTGAGCTCTGGAGAAATGAGATGCAATGGAAGCATCGGAAATGACATCTACAAACCGATGGTTGGTCAACCTGAGTCGATTACTTTAACCACTTTCACCGGCGTCCCTATTTTGGGCATGTTACTATAGCTGCATTCATAAACTTTTGTATGGGTGTTTGAGCCAGACCATCGAACACTTTCAGGGTTTCATAATGTCTGAACTCTGCATGATGACACATGCTTGCTGTTGGAAGAGCACCAGGGTTTTCCCGGATTACAAACCATGGACATTTACATGGAAGTAAAGGGGTCTCGCCTTCTGTCAGGAACAGATAATGTCATTTTCACAACTTAAAAAAAAGGTTTGAATTTGCAGGCATAACACTTCTAATAATCCTTCTCTTTTGTCTCTGTCTGAAATACTGCCAACGTTGTCCTCCAGTGCTGTCACTATACGGTAGAACTTATGAATGTGAAGAAGACTGAAGGCCCAAAGCTTCCTGGTTAGCTACTGGTTAGTCAACTAGTCTAATAAACGGTGCTGTCCCTTCATTGTATTATCATTATATTATCATACTTGCATTACAAAAACACGCTTTGATGCTGCGGAAAGACATCATATTGATGTCTTTCATACAGCTGAGGTCTCGGTTATCCTTTTATCTTTTTAACCCTGTACTGTTGTCGTATCTGGGTTTTTTTGCTTTGTTTTTCTTTCTTATTAAAGTCTGTTCCTAGTGTTCCTATATGTAAAGCGCTTTGGGTATTTAGAAAAGCGCTATATAAATTTGAGCTATTATTATTATTGTTATTGTAGTGACCCACAGCACGGTAGTCGCAGGCCTCCTTCAACTTCATTGAAGTGATCAAGGTGAGTTATTTTAAGTCAGAACAGCCATTTTCAGCATTATAATGTGGTGGCTGACTCACAGGGAATTCAGGAGGATTGCAGGTACCTTCCACAACATAAATACACCAGCATGGTATAATGACAGCCGAGAACTGTGGTTTTCCCTGTTTCCATTTATGTGCGAAATTACATTGATTTCCTAATTGCCGTCTGAAATTAACCTATTTTGCTGACTCAACAGAGTCCCTTGCATTAACCAATAACCATGAAGCATGGTCACAAGATGCGCTACTTT
This sequence comes from Protomyctophum bolini, assembly GCF_963924005.1. Lineage (NCBI taxonomy): Eukaryota > Metazoa > Chordata > Actinopteri > Myctophiformes > Myctophidae > Protomyctophum > Protomyctophum bolini. Next base: position 21,661,900 of record NC_137866.1, read on the forward strand.
TCTGCAGCATTTAAAATGTGGCTGTTGTCTGAGTGTTCGATTTATTTCAGACTAGGTCTGTAATCGCTTACAAAAACATTGTTTAAATGATGGTGAAAGTAGTCAATGCACACATCCCTATCCTGTACAGTAAAATGCAATCTCTTGACTTTAGAAACAGGCAGAAAGGAGGTTTCCACTTAAGCAATACAGTAAAAAAAACTAAAAAACAACGTAACCATTACTTGTCTTATATTGACCACTGAAGCCGTGCATGATTTCTCCAACCACAGATTGTCACCGTTGCTACTCTTTCCACAATCTAATATCGACACATCTCCATTTCATTCTTGCTACTCGATCTTGCCACAATCTAATATGGAAGAAATTCAAGAAATACCATAATAATAATATAAAGAAGCTCCACCAAAAGCCAAATGTTCATTCACTTCAAACTGCTCATAGACAGTATTAAGCTTGTGTTTTCCACAGACAGTCACAAACTCGAGGACAATCACCTACGGCAGGCTCACAGGAAATAGCTCCTTCTTGTGAAGTAGACATTCCAGTGAAAAGTATGTTCCAACATGCAGCAAATGACAGTATTGCTTACAAACTGCGATGAGAATGCACAAGGTGAGAAGCATTAGCTCCTTGTCTCCACAGTCCCCCATTACCAGGAGTACGGCTCGCTACTGTAACAGCCAATTCAAAATATGACTTGAAACTCAAATTCACTCACACGACGCATTTTGTTTTCATTTGGTCTTTTAACCCTTTTAATGCAAATATTTAGCTTTTTCCATGTTGGAGACCATTTTCTGATCTACCCCAACCCTACCACAGTCAACTATATGATGACATGACACATGCCACCGTCCACCACACTGTTGACAGATGCCATCAAACCCTCTTAAAACTGAAAGCAGTAAAGTTGGCACTCACCTGAACTAAGGAGACTAAAACCGTGTAGTGTCAGGTGCAGTTAATGACAGGTGAAGTTTTCAAGCCAACAGCTAATCTGTGTGACCATATGAGAGAAGCGCGGCACTCGTCACCAGCAGCTGGTCTCTCTCTGTTCTAACAAACGTTGAGTGTACAGACTGGACAGTTTCAGCCAACGTTGGCCTGTGGTGTGACGCATCCTAGCCGTAACTACAGGAGGGCGATAGGAGATACACAGGAGGGCGGTGTACAGGACCAAAAAAGGAGGAAGTGTGAGGAAAAAAGAAAACACTTGAAAACATCTTCGACACTGGAAAACCTCCAAGACAAAATTAAGACCTGCTGAGATTTGGAAACAAGCTGTTACGTTTTTTTGCCTTGGAAATCGATATATATTGAAAGGCACCCTCAATTTTCTATAAAGCAGAGTAGAAAGGGGAGAACCTTGGCGGGTGCTGGGAGAGACCTCAAGGTTGTTGATATGAGAAGCAGATGTGAAATATGCAGACGCTGGGGGAAAAAACAGACTTAAAAGACTGCCAGGCTGCAGTGATTTCTGTGTGTGAGTGCCATCATCTCCCTCACTGGCAACACAACAGAAAAACTCACATAAAAAGAAGGATTAAAATGATCATAAAGGGTCAGACAGTGATTATGGGTCTTCTCTACGCAGTGATGTTACATACAAAAAACAGCCAAGTCCAGTAATCGGTGTAAAGAAATCTCTTTCCTAGCCCCCCTGCTGGCAACTCTGTCTGTCCCATGAATGAATGACAGTTCACATATTGTTGCCGTTGGAAGAAAACTAAAAGAAACTCACCTAAACTAAGTCACGCATTAACAGGATACTCAACCTGAGGGAAGGAACACATTCTAATGATTTTCTTTTTTGCCATTTCATTTCCTTTTACTGCAGTGCAAAATCTATTCTCACACTGAACAGCTATGAGAGAGAGAGAGAGGGAGGGAGAGAGAGAGAGAGAGAGAGAGAGAGAGAGAGAGAGAGAGAGAGAGAGAGAGAGAGAGAGAGAGAGAGAGAGAGAGCGAGCGTGTTCTCTGAAGTACCCACCTCCATAGACAAACACCACTTTGCCAGGAAAGGTAGGCCTGCTGGGTTTCGCTGGAAGTATTGATTAACAGTTCCAAGGTCCGGCTGTCTGGCAGGTAATGAAGGTTAAAATCCGTCCCTAGACTGAGCTCCCTCCTCTGCAGTCCGTCAGAGGGAGACAACAATGTGTGTGTGTGTGTGTGTGTGTATGAGCACTGTTTGAATCTCCTCAACCTGCTGAAGCTCCACAGATAGCACGGCAGCGCTTAATCTGGCAGGCACCAGGATAGAATGAGCAAGAAGAACATGTGAGAAAGGAGAGGATGACTCTGTTTACTACAGCAGCAGCACTCCCCCTGGAACACACACACACACACACACACACACACACACACACACACACACACGTTCAGAGATGTTTTATCCCCGCCTACTCACTCAATCACACGGAAACAAGTTCAGTTCAACATGAATCCTGGCTGACTCATAGAAAACCATAGAGAGAACTTTGTCTTTTATTCTATAACATCCGCTGGAAATGGGTCGTCTTTAATATTTTGGCTAGTCTGATTCGAACCCCTTATAGCCCCATAAGGGGGTTCGAATCAGACTGGCGGCATGGTGAGCTGTGTGTGGTTTGACCTATACAGAACTCCCCTGCTCAATTTACTCAATTATTTGAACCTTGACCCAGCAGGGAGGGACACAGAGGTCAGGTCGGGGAGTTGTTAGGTTTCCTTTCCAGAGTGCTGACCGAGGGAAACGTTGAATAGTCTTTCCTATAAAAAGGAACGCATCAATAGGAGGATGTTTGAGGAGGCGAGCACGGTCTGATATAACCTCCGACGAGTATTTCACTTCAGCATTTTCACTCACTCGTTCATAATGTGAGGGGGACGGGGGGGGGGGCGTGCTGTTCCTGCTCACAAAAAGAGCAAATACACTACAACTTGTGGTTATATGACTCTACACAGCATATGCTTTTTTGTTGAAGTAAAAACATTTTTGTTCACTTACCTAATAGGTTACTTGTACCAGCTACATGTTTTTTTTTTGGTAGGGCCTACAACTCTGACCACAAATCTTTCACAGACTGACAGCTCTCGTCTTACAAGTTAAGCCTATCTTTCTTAAATCCTCCACAATTAGCCAGCTAACAAAAACAATTTGGGCCCCCAAAGCTGTGGAAGGGGGGAGGGGGCTCATGCCTCATGTTGGGAATAGGCTGTGTCCTGCACAGTGGGGTGGGGGGTGGAGCAGTGTCTTAACCATGTTAAGCCCTGTTTTGTATTTCATTGTACAACAGTGTCATGTAAAAATAGCAGATTTACAAGCTTATAGATCAGCTTTCTTTTTCTTTTCTTCTTCATTTCTGAACGTATCATTTTCACCAACAATGACGTCGTGCCCCAAAATAGGGGGACGCCAGGTTGAAAGTGGTTAAGAGGGCTTTAAGAACAATCTAAACAGAACCCCATCTCTCGCCCTGTCACCCCATGTTGTCAGGCTCAATTAGGGCAGACTATATTTAAAAGGCAGCAGCTATGCAATTACCCCGAAGGATTAGAGCCGTGCGATTCTGCCATTGTTGCAGGGGAGAGAGATGGGGGTTGAACATACATGACCTTCCCTTGATGCCTGACCTTGGCATTAACCGTTCAGTGACCGCGGGCCACCCCCAAAAGGAACGCTATAAGTCTTTCAAGGGAGAGATTAAATGAAAGGGAAAAGCGACGGGGAAATGGGAGCGTGAAGATAAGTGGCTGTGGGTCCGTGAGTCAGTGTGGAAAAAAGAATATATTTGACCTGAGATCAGATTTAAAAAAATGTCGACATCCTGACGGTTTTCTGAAAAAGCCGTGTTTCTGTGTCAGTCGTTCTTTGATTTTTCAAAAATAGCAGACCTACAAGCTCGTAGCGCGCCACTCGGTGGCGCGCTATGAGCTTGTAGATCTGCTATTTTTGAATGGTGCAACCACTCCAAGGAACAGCAATGTTCACCTATGTGACTGTCCGCCTATGTACAGTATGTGACGTTAATGAGCACGAGTATGACTATTATAGTACCAGTAGGGGCGCTGTTGTGCCAGAAACAGAGGGAGAGATAGTGCTGTACTGTTGCCTGCTAATGAGAGAGAGAGGAGGGGGGGGGGGGGGGGGTGTAGAGGGGAGTTGCACCACTCAGTTCACACGGGTGTGATTTTTCAATAGCTAAAGCATAACATAATGCCAACACCAAAAGGCGTTCCCACCCAAAATGGGTTAAAAAAAAGTGTAGAAGACTGAATGGAACTGAAGGGCAATTAGTGGAGGTTCTGCCACTGAGAGGTGCTTCGCATGCAAAGGATTTAGGGTTGTTATCTCAATCCATCCCATCACTGGGGGGCCTTCTCTTAAGTCTTTGAACGCGGCTATATTGGGTCGGTCCAAAACGAGGCCATTTCCATTCAAGTGTCAGTCAGGTGCCCTCTTCCTGTTATTCCCCTCTCTGCCAGAATGCGGCTTCCTGTCAGGGATGCTCCCGGAGGGTTGGTGCTGGCGTCACTGGGACTATACCTTGTAACGCCAATACTTCCTCAATAAGGAGACATTCTTTCAATGAGCATAATGTCACTCAATGATCATCTGTTTGTTATTGCTGATGAATGAATTTGTATATCCAAATTTGACAGAAAATCACAGTAGATACGAGGTTCAAGCCTCTGAAAACGATATGATACATGTAGGATATTGGTTCATTCATGGCGATACGAATCATACGATACAATTAAATTATTTAGAATCGATGCGGTAACTATTTTGTAAATAAATTAAAATACGTGTGAAACGTGTGGATAGTGCAGGTTTTTTAAGGGAAACATTTATTATTATGGATATAAATAAGTGAACAGTGATTCTCTGGCAAATACATAAGACATTATATTTGAACACATATGGACAAACCCACACCTTGACATGCACACATTTACCGATAGATCAAGTGTAGCGATATTGAATGGAAAAGTAATTAAACCCCTCTTTTTCTTTTTTCTTCTTAAGTACTTAAGTAGCTCTGGTCCATAGCTCGAATGCAGGGGTTTTCAACTGATTATGAACCAGGGACCACCACCCTGACTCAGAATCACTCGGAGCCCCCCACCACACGTATAAACGGTACTTTTTGGCCAGAAAGGGATTTTATTTCACCGGAGGAAAAATATTCTCTATGAGGCAATTCTCTGGGCAATATCGGTAGAAGAAAGAGTAACTAAAAGTATTTTTTTCCCGGTGGAAACAAAATCCCCTTTTGGCCAAAAGGTACCGCTTATACGTGTGGTGGGGGGCTCAGAGTGCATCCACTAAGGAAAGTAGGCTTTCTAATGACACAACCCGCCTTTGTTTTGGTGAGTAGCAAAAACGTTCTTTTTATTTACACTAAAGACGAGAGGCTGGTCTGCATTCATGCGAGCGGCGGAAGTCTTGAGTAACATAGCTCTAAATGCAACGCATTAGAGCTATGGACCAGAGCTTAGTACTTAGTATCAATACAATTGATTATTGCATTGCAAAACGATTCGATACAGATTATTTGCATTGCAAAACCATACGATATGTTGCTATTTAGTATTTACATATCGATATACTTTGATTGTCGAAATTAAAATAAAATTTCCGATGCAGTTACTATCGTTACACCCCTAAACGGCGTACAGTATGCTTTGGGAAAAGGCCAGCAGTACTAGGGTGTCATCATTATTCAAATCCACGATTCGATTTGATTTCAAGGTTGTGATTCGATTACATATTCATAAAACTTGTTTCTCAACTTTGTTTGATAAATTATGCTGTGCTTCCCTCTGTGCCAAATTGTCTGTTGCGTGATACCTTTGTGATTCCATTGGAACCATCAATACACATAATTTAAGGCAAAGCTATACCAGCTACTATCGTGTTACAAACGTAAATCAACTAGTGAAGCAACGGATTCACGTTGTGTATGCAATGCATGGAGGTAAATTACACACTCTAGGCTGTATGGTCATAAATTAATCTGGGAGAAGTTCCCAAGAAACTGGAAAATTACAGTAGTGTGTGTAAAACAGTCATTGCATGGTTCACAGCTGTGTGCACATACGTGACATGAGAGCTTGTTGTAGCCTGCTGGGTTAGCCAGTAAGTAAGTCAGTCAGTCAGAGGAACCCAGTGTGTCTTTAGATAAATTGAAGTTGAATTGAGTTGACGAGAGATATCTAACATAACTAGATGTAGCCAACGAGATGACTGTCCAGTCACAAAATGTCTAGGTTATCATAATTTGAACGATACAGGCCAAGAAGGGACAAACAGATATACAGTATGTAGTCAGCAATTTAAAAGCTTATCTAATGAGAGATTGCCAATGAACAAATCTGTCCAATCAAATCACTTGACTGAGTCAACCTACACACAACCTCTACTGGGCATAGTGACAAGATGATTACAGAGTTAGGAAACTTTGGAATGAATACAAAAACAGCAAATCACTTTCCAGCTGCCATAAATATCTCACCAGGCTTTGTCTCCCGTTGTGCATTTAAACTCTAATGAAATGTATCCAAACATTTGCAAAGAGTGATCCAATTACGTTCCCTCACACCCCCAGCCATCATGAAGTCCAGATGAGGCCAACATCAGAGTACAGCTGTTCCCATCGATAGCCTAAAAAAACCTACATTATTTCATAAATGAATGACTTTCCAAAAACCCATAAACAATTGTGAGGTCTTTCTAACCAGAAAAAACGGAGAAACAGCAACGCTCATTTACAGGCTGGACTGTATTACAGTACACAAGTGCAATATACAAGCTACGCGTTAGAATCATACATCAAATTCTGCTCACATTTTCAAAATGCAAAACCAAATTCAGGACAAAATATACAAGCACTAGGACGGAGGAGATGTATAAACCTCAAAATCTCAGTATAAACAACGGCTACATTTTAGGTCTACAACAGTCACAGCACACAGTAAACTCCACAGTGCGTATTTAACTCAGAGAGTGTACAAATGGAAACAAAATGGACCCTTTGGTTCCATTTGTACACTCTCTAGTTAAGTTAACACTGAGGATTTTACGGCTTGGTCTATTTCAGAGGGGAAAGGCAGGGTGGACCGTGCCTGCGGCCCCCTCGAAGCAACATGACCGCTGCACAAACCAAAAGGGAAGATCCTTTCGACCCCCCACGGCTTTTCAAATACATCCATAAATCATGTGGCGGTGTTGGCCGGCGTCAGGGACCGAGACCTTTTCAAACGCAGACTGCATGTTCCTTATTAGTCGTGGACCAAAACAAAAGAAAAAAGAAACAAGAAGGATTGAGCATCAAAGAAAGAAAAAGAGTAGCGTGGAATTAAAAGGATGTACACAGCTGTTTTAAATAGTTCTGCCTCCACCTTGCGAGGCAGCTTGTGTCCATCCACGCAGGCAGAGGATTGTAATATCAATCTCAGACGCTTATAGCAACTCTGTGTATGTCAACTTGACTTAGTAGACGACATACATAGTAGACAGCTTGATCTATCGACACATAGTATACATGGGACTATACTGTATGATATAATAAATACATAGTGTAATTCCTCAAATTAAGTCCAAAGTACCTTGACAGATGAATAACATGGCCTCCCAGTCTGCTTATAATGTTTACTTTAAAGACCATTTTTTGTTAAATATTTTATCCCACAATTTTGCAACCAATTTTTTCACCCAGTGTCAATTATCTAATGTAATCCTGGGCGCTACACTTCCTCTGCCAACCTGGGGGGGGGGGGGCAGACTGACCTCATGCTTCCTTCTATACATGAGGAGTCCAAGCTGCTTCTTTTCACCTGACAGGGAAGAGTTTCCCCGGCCGGACGTAGCGACCAGTTCCTTTCCCCTCCATCAGACGCCCCGGCTGGCCAGGGTTAACTCTTCCCTGTCAGGTGAAAAGAAGCAGCTTGGACTCCTCATGTATAGAAGGAAGCATGAGGTCAGTCTGCCCCCCCCCCCCCCCCAGGTTGGCAGAGGAAGTGTAGCGCCCAGGATTACAATAGATAATTGACACTGGGTGAAAAAATTGGTTGCAAAATTGTGGGATAAAATGTTTTTTTTTTTTAGACCAGGATTACGGCATGTTTTTTGTGAGGGTACCTACCCTAGGGGACACGGGGAGAACATGCAAGGGAGGGAACACACCCACCACAGTGCCCACAGCGGGAATCGAACCTGGGACCTTCTATAGCTGTGAGGCGACAGCACTACCGACTGTGTGTCACTGTGACCCCGTACTTTAAAGACCTTGGCATATCACTTGTCAATGGTAATTAGGTGAGATGTTCAGCTAAGCAGGTCAGTATGGTTGAGCAGAAAGCCATCTGCACCAGATCAGGGGCTGTCGTGTCTGAACTGAGCCTCCGGCGGCGCGGGGCGCACATCGACTTCAATGCAACGTGAATCACACACTTGTAGGAAACGTCAAATGAATTCAGACATAATTCAAGGCAACATTGAGAAATAGGACTGTGCTTCCTTTCACAACGAACGTCAACAGAGTGTTGCATAAAACCGGGTTAACATTGACAAGACAGAAACCGAAAGGGGCAATAGGGAATTGATTTATTTTTAAATATTGGGGGGGATAAAGAAGAGTGTGAGTCAGCCGACAACGTGATTCAGTCAGCTGATAGAAACTCAGCCCCATTACCCCTTCTTGTGTTTCCCAACTATCCCCTCCCTTCTCTCGCCTACAGCTGTTTGGGCTGGGAGGGGCCCCGTTGCCATGGCGAACCACACCTTAAAACGCCCATGTCTGGTCCTGTCCTGTAAAGAGCTGTGGGGAGGGAGGGAGGGAGGGAGGGAGGTAAACGAAGGAAAGGACGCAAGGAGTGAAGCGAGCAAAGTGATGGGGGGATAATTAGATATGCTGTGTGGGAGCCCAGATCCCCAGAGCAAGCTCAGACTAGCTCTCAGTCCCAGAATTCAGTTCAACTCAATCCCACCAACTAACACCCGCTTTAAAGATGTGGAATAACACGGATCAGAATAAAACGGACAACCTTCAGTGGGCCACCTATGATCTATAACCCACAGCAAAAGATCTTACACCCATGAGAAACTCCCCCTCCCCATCTTTGAAATGTGTATTTACCTAATAGTATCCTTTGGAAGTGACATTCTGTAATGTGGTGACTGACTACACAGAGGCAGGAGATTAAAAGCACAGAAGGTAGACACCTGGCACAATTTAACGAATCATGTCGCAGGTGAACCTTCGTTGTCCCACAGGACTCTCATGGTGGGACAGAACCTGTCTTTGCAAATTGATCTATAGTACCGGAGACCAAACGTAGAGCCGGCAGGATGAGCTTTAAGGTCTACACACACAAGACTACAGTTCAAAACGCAGTGGCGGTGAGGCTCTGTCTCTCTCTCTCTCCCTTAATGCTTCCTGTCTTCTTGCCAAGCCGTCGGCAGTTCAATGGCACGGTTCTTTTAAGTACTCTAGTGAAGAAAGAAAAAAGGAATGTCCGCACACGATCAACTGCTCTCTCTCTCTCTCTCTCTCTCGTCTTTTTCATTTAGTGAACAACGTTTTTGCCCATATAGGGCTTCATCAAGTTCAATAACTTTGATGAAGATTATCGTGTACGTGCCGGAACAATCGGGCATTCCTTTTTTCCCTTCACTTGATTATTTTTGAGTCCAGCAGCCGTGTTTAAAGAACTGTGGGCATATGCATATCATGCATATCCTTTTTTATATTCTTTTAAATACTCCTAACAGTAAAATATAAAACTTTTTGCTTTTCAAATTCCTTTCTTTGATGCGTCCAAAACGATGGCGGATGGACTATCTTACAAAGGGGTACTATTCATGTGGTCATTGTGTCTGGGATTGTTCATCTCTCTTTAGGCAGTGCCAGCATAAGATCACTGACTGAGAGGAGAGTTAACCTATAAGTCTTTTAGGACATGTTCTGCTGTGATACTGCCCCCTGCTGGTTAAGGCCAGTCACTTGAATTATGGCGCCCACAATTATGGACCCACAATAGTTAATAATGAGAGATAAAATGACTGTGCCACCTTGCACAGTGTTGACAAAACAGGAAAGGGCGCACACCGGTGTTGGTGAGGTGCTGGCCTAAGGCAGTAAATAAGTAAAAATTTGAAAAAGGCCACACACTCGTAGCCACGATGCTGTATATTTATCGACAAGAATCCAACGTTTCGACCTTTCGGCCTTCTTCAGGGAATAAGCCATAGGACCTTGCACAGTGTTAACATCAAACAACCCGATCTGCTGTGTGTGTGGAGGATGGATATCCCACTACATAAAAGACAGACAGAGTAGACCAAAGACTATTAGACTAATATGATTTTAGATGCAGAGATGAAGTGGAGAGACTGACAGATGTCCACTTTGTCTGTCCTTTTGTCCTCTCTCTCTCTGTCTCTTTCTCTCCGTCTCTCTCCCTGAGTCTACAGCAAGTCTTTACCTAATCGCCCTTGGCCTTACATAACGTCAGTCATTACCCTGGCAAAGGAGACAAGGTGGGGCTGGACATACTTTGTGCCTCTTGCCGATAAAACACAATATGCACGCAGGCACCTTTGCAACCTTTCAGAATTAACTGTGTCGCACCCCAATTATAAAGTCTTTATTAGTAAATTATAAAAAAACAGAAGAACCATTATTGCTTGGTTGCTGTACGTCGTGAGGGAGGAGGGATGGGGCTGGAGTTAGGAGGAGACTACTCAATAACGTGAGGGAGAGACAAGGAGCATTGTGCAGGTTCTGCACTTATAGCTGCCTCCTCTCCTACTTTATTATTCTCAGTTAGTTGCTATGGCAGAAAACTATATATAACCATCTGTTTCTCCACAGTGCCTGAATTCAATGTGTCCCCCCCCACCCTTTTGCTTGCAACCCTTCCATCCTTTTCATGTTCTTCATTATAAGGTGACAACATTTGCAGAATATGGGGATGGGGGGAAAAACGTGCTAATGCCTGGCAGCTGAAACAAGAGTAGTAAAAGCGCGGCTGACTATAGCCAGCCAACTACTATATAGACCCTTCTGCTGGTATACTGCTGGTTTCCCCTTTTGGTCATCTGGCCAGACTCCCATTTTCAGAAAACCAGTGGCTTCAAAGGAATAATTCATTTCACAGTCTGGTGGCCAGACACAGAAAAAACTCACAGGCTGAGCCCATCTGAACACCTAAAAGAAGAGAGTCCAACCCCCCCCCCCCCCCCCCCCCACCACCAACCACACACACACACACACACACACACACACACACACACACACACACACACACACACACCCAACAAAGAGATTCAATATAAGCTCAGTCTGCCCCGAGGACGTTATCCTGTTCCATCAACACACACCTTTAACTCAACTCGTATGTATCTGTAGAGCCCATAATCACCGTTACAGCCTCAAAGGGGGGGTTTCAGGCCCACATTTAACAAAGGGAACAAACGACGACACTCTCTGTTCTTATAGACCCTCAGTCAGGAAAGGATGAACTACCGAGAAGGAGGGGGAAAAAAAGCCTTGATGGAAAAAGAAAGGATGACCTTACAAATGCCAAGTGGGCCATATTCCGATGCAAAACAACCAACTGTAATTATAAAAAATAAAAAAATCACTGTATATTTCCACATACGTGAAATTTGTCCTCTGCATTTACCCGTCCTAAATATGAGAAGTTATTGAGCGCTATTATAACAATGCTCGGGGAGAAATGAGGGTTTATTTGTCTTGATCAGGGACACCTCGACACATAGGCCAGGGACACAAACCTTCTGTTTCCCATGCTGCCACCAAACAAAAGAACAAAGCTATTCAAAATAGCCCATGCTGGTAAAGTGACATCCACGGTATAATAAATGATATAACTCGCAGGTTTAAGGGAGTCTTACCTTGGAGGCCCGTCGGCGCTCGGGACACTCAGGGTGCTGGCACACGACCCAGTCCTCCTCCTGAACGGGCTTGTCGTCTGAAACAGTGGAGACAAAAGACAATACTGTGAATATGCATGGTTCAACCACGTACAAAAGTACCCGGACTAAAACCACACACAGTCTCATGCGCGCCACGCACACGCGCACGCACGCACGCACTCACACGCACGGCGCACGCACACACACCCCCCTTTGTGAAGTTAGTTGCAGAAACATATTGTATACTCATCAGATTTCTGGGTGCCTTTTATGTGTGGACGGAGAGAGAGAGAGAGAGAGAGAGAGAGAGAGAGTAGTATACGAATGGGCACGTGAAACAAAATAATAAGGGAAAAAAAGAGAAAAGAAATTGATAAGAGAGAAAAACACTCCTGAAATAAGGCCTCATAAAATAAAATACAAGTTCTGTGCAAACAAAAAGGGCAGACGGGGTATGGCGCTTTCTTGGGATGAGATCAGAGAGAAATCTAAAATCTAAATGACCAACAAGACAGGAAGAAAATGGATGGAAGAGACAGGAAGTTCTTCTCTTTGGTCACATGTACGAAAGTGGACATTGTTGTTGTGCACTCAGCACCAGAATAACAAATCACCCCTCTCTCAAAGATAAACCTCCAAATGCACTCCACTACTTGGCCAAAGACACTGCACTGAAGGTATGATAAAAAGATGTTTACTTTCCAAAGAAGTACACAAGAAAAAGATATTATAACCGAGACACTGAATGTGCCAATATGTATCTGTCCCTTAATGAGAACAGAGAGAGGAATACATGTGGGGGAAGGAAGGAGTCGCTAGATAAGTATGACCAGGGGCAGGGAAAGGCAGAAGCAAGGAGAGAGAGAGAGAGAGAGAGAGAGAGAGAGAGAACATACTTAGTTTAGACTAGTCATTAGTTAGACATGGGTTAATGTTATGTTTAGGTGTGCTGCCCCGTGGGAGGTTAGGTTTAGGGTGAGGGTTTGAGATAGGTTGTAGTTGTAGGAATAATGACTGGTCTAACCAATGACTAGTCTAAACCAAAAACTGTCTAAACTAAGTACTGCATCCGAGAGAGAGAGACACAGACAGACAGACAGACAGACAGACAGACAGACAGACAGACAGACAGACAGACAGATTAAGAGAGAGGGAGCTAGCGAGAGAGAGCACGAGTGAGTAAAGGTCACTGTTGCCAAAAGTCTCCAGTTTCCAGACATGACAGGGCTGTGCAGTAGAATCTTTCCAGGAAGCTTGGAAGAGAGGATCTGTTCATCGTAACGCTGTCTCTTCACTTTGACAATCAATGGCAAATACCATGTCCTTAATAAATCATCACTATTAGAGATGCCGTTCTAGCTGAAAAAATAAAATAAAATAAGGAATAATGATAAAATGATTGACACTGCGGAAACACACTCCTTAATGCCGTGTTCACACTGGCAGATACAAAGCTACACCACATATTTGTAGCTTTGTTTGCATCTTTTACCTGAAGTTAACCAGCTCAACTGTTTAGTAGCTGGCTATACAAACGTCAGATTTTGTATCTTCATGTCGCTGGCTTCCATTGCAAATTAAAGCCCGTATCTTGTAGCTGCCAGTGTGAACGCAGCGTAAGGCCTTTCTCTCCCAAACATTCTCACTTTGCCATCATAAAAGTTATATTACTAAATATAAAATGTGACCACACTCTCTCTCTCTCTCTCTCTGGATCAGAGCTAGGTTGAGTCATACAAAAACATGAACGGTTTGAGACGTCATCCACTTGGTTACAGCTACACTATAGTATACACCCACAGGTCAAGGCAAGGGTCCTTGTGGGGAAAAGGGGGAATAAACACTGTGTAATTGGTATACCACAAAGCCCAGCGCCCCCGCCATTCCCCATTGGGAGCTGCTGCTGCCCCTCAAAGTGCCCAGTCTGCCTATCCTGAGTTCCTGACCTTGTTATGTAGGAGAAGAAAACCCCCCTGCCCTCATTCACCCACTAACCAACCACACACACAAACACAAATCACAATAATCCTACCAAGCAGTGCGCATTTGTTGCATTTCTATGCATCCATCCGCAACACCCCAGTCTCAAATGCTGTGCTGCTGCATCGTGTTGTTGTTCCTCTTAACACTTTCAGCGCCCCCTGGTGTTCATGTGAAATTACCGCAGGCAGCCAGGCAATATCTGTGAATTTGCGCCAACTACTGCCGGCCCGCACAGCCCAATACAGCGAGAGGAGGAACAAAACGTTTTACGAGCAGCAGCCGACATGTCTTAGTTTTCACCACAAGCGGTAATATAGCTTGCGCGATGCGATCAGAAATCACGATTTACATCTGAACGTCGGGAAGATTGGACTAAAACAGCAGCTTTTGAGTATTTTTCGGAGAGTCTAGCAGCCTGGGCAGCACGAAAGGTTAGTGTTGAGCTTTGGCTGCTTGGAATTGATATATAAACCTTACAACCCGCCATCTGACGGGTATGGCGACCTTCAGGGTTACACCTTAACCCATCATCCGACGGGTTCCGAAGCGTTTTGGCGTCATGGGTGTTTTAATATTCACCAAAACCAGAGCAGAACTCCCACCACGGGACTCGGGGCAATAAATGAATACAGTTGCGACCACTAACGGCAAGCATTTCATACAACTCAAGTTCAAAAGTGGTGAACTATCCCTTTAAGGTGCGTGTCCCAGCTCCTTCCTTGGCCTTGTCCCCCTCTCGCACTGGGAGCAGGCCGAGACGCGCTCTCACCGTGGCCTCTGCCAGCACGCCTCAGGCATTATAATGGCTCCCTCAGGGTTTAACAAGCTGCAGCGCTGCAGAGTGGAGCCTCTGGGCTCTTATAGAGCATTTCCCAAAGAACGGTATAACTCCAATAAGCAGCAAAATATATATTTACAGAATAAAGGAGTGGTGGGGGTGGTGGTGTGCAGAGGATGCCACTACCAAAGGGGCTTCTTCTGCGAAGCTTGCTGAGGGAGTGCGTTGATTGACTCTCTGGGAGCAAGCTGGTATTTTGAGGTCAGCCATGTTTTTAAGTTAGTCGTGTGGATATAGGGAACACATGGCTGTTTGTAGGGCAGTCCACAGTTTGGTGGCAGCATAGTACTGTAGGAGAATATAATTTTCCCATGATTTAGCCAAATCTAGGGGGAGCTCCCTCTGGTGTTATGCCCATGGGCACCTCTCACTACAGAAGTAGTTAGTTAGACAGGTACATGAGTATCTTAAAGACCAGGCCCATTGCAATGCTGCACTGTATGTACTCTGTCTTTGACTTTGATTGATTGTTTGACATCAAAGTGAGCTGGGGTAATGGTGAGTCCTGCGTTTGAGGTTGGTTTAACTTGTAGTAATTTTGTTCGTAAGCCGCTCTATTTCATATTAATTAGCCGACATGTGATGTGAGCTTACAGTTACAGTGGCTATTTTCACTATTTCCGAAACTATTCCCCTATATTGACATGCTCGTACTAGGGACACCAGGTTGAAAGTTGCTAAAGCAATTAAACTTAATAACGTGGATATTGTAAATGACTACTTGCGTCGTCAGTATGGGGGCCTCTTTAGTGGTGAAATGATTACATGCAAAATGTGCGCCACATAAAGCACACGTGGTTACGAAAGTCTGTGGTTTTGAAACAGATGTGCTATACTGCTTTGTCACACCCACAGCCTGACCCAGCACCTTTCGTATGGTGACGTTATACTAACTAACCTTACTTAAAGCCTAGCCTAGCCCTGCACCTGGTCCTAACCCCTATGTCCATATTAAAGAGCCTTAAAAAAACTATTTTCTAGTTCTCTTTTGTGCTGAACGCGATCTTCTTTCACACTTATCTTTGTTGCTGACATACTCTCTCTCTCTCTCTCGCAGTGGCGTTTTGAATCTCTCTCTCTCTCTCTCCCTCTCTCTCTCTGCCACTCTTTTTCTGATGAACAGGAATTCCTGAACTCAGCACTGCTGATTAAGCCAAAAACAAACACAAGCACACTCTCTACACAAGCTCACATGTGACAGCGGACAATGAGCTGGCAAACTAAAGAGAGAGTGCAGTATCCCATCATCACACACAGCCAGATTCAGCTTGCTTTCTCTCTGCCTGGGGGCACCGACCCATATACTGTATAGCACTAACTAACAGGCACCGTCAACACTAGGGACTAATTCATGTAAAGCACACGCACTTTTAAGGGAGGGCAATATGGAAAAATATAATATCACAATAATTATTTCAAGTGGTATCACGATACACGATATTACCGCGATACGTTTTCATGCGGTTTTTTATGGTTATTGTTCAAGTTACTTAAAACAATTCAAAGTGGTCCATAGGACACACTACACTAAGGCCAAGGTTGAGCAGAATGTTTCCAAACACTAATGACTCCTGTACCAGGTGTCTTCACTCACCTGCAGGCCATACACACACTTTTTACTCCTGCCCAAAACTTGTTCATTTGTTCATTTGGAAACACTTTTTTGATACTCTCTCAGCAGTCTTTGGTTTTCCTGTACCTCCGTGTCCCCTAGTTCAGTGGTTCCCAAAGTGGGGTCCGGGGACCCCCAGGGGTACTTGAGGGAGTTCCAGGGGGGACCCAGCTAAATGATAATTTGTAACCAAATGGACCCTTATGGGTCTGTAACTCAGAGTGTACAAATGGAACCAAATGGACCCGCAGAGTTAAATTAACAGTGGTTTTACAATATAAATTGGGGTCCCAGAGATAGAAATGCCATTAAATCGGGGATCCGTGGCATAATGCGTGTGAAACTGGGGGGGGGGGGGTCCTTGAAATTAATATGTTTCGGAATCACTGCTGGAGCCGTAAAAATCCTCCCTTATCGGCATATGTTTTCAAATGGGGGTCCGTGGCCTAATAAATGTTGATTTGGGGGTCCTCGACACGAAAAAGTTTGGGAACCACTGCCCTATAGTTGCTATTTTCGGAGTGTCTCCTGAGGTGGGCAGATTCAGTAGGTGTCAGGCAGATTCAGTTGCCTTCGCCTCCCTCGTAGCGAGGCGCCACATTCTGCTTCACTGGAAGAATCCTAACCCCCCCCCCTGCCACGACATCCTGGCTAAATGACCTGTCATCCTTTATCCACCTAGAACAAATTTAATTCTCAACTATAGGCTCATTGAATAACTTCTCTAGAACCTGGGACCCTTTTCTTTTATATATTAATTCTTTAACTGCAATTGATTAATTTCCCTCTCTTCCATAGCTTCTTTTTGGTCATCTCTTGCCTATACAAGTTTCTTTCCCAATAATGTTTTTGTATCATCTTAAAACATGTATAACTAGAATGCCGAATTGCAACTGTGGTTGCGGGCGTTCAGACTATGGGCTTTATGGGGTAAGTTGCAGCGTTCAGACTATGGGTTTTATGGGTAAGTCTCCCATTGGCTTTCGAGGCGCTAGAGGCAGCCAATCATGAAAAAGTGTCACTCACCCTGGGCAAGACCTACGCTGAAAAGACTATCAGCTGAAGTTGCGGGATTTTAGCGGAAGTATTGCCCAAGGAAATGACGTTGATGCTTTACAAATCAGTTTACATTCTCTGCGAATGAAACAAGTGTTGCGATTGGTCGGGAAAATATTGTATCCGGGGGAAATTATAGAGAGAGAGAGAGAGAGAGAGAGAGAGAGAGAGAGAGAGAGAGAGAGAGAGAGAGAGAGAGAGAGAGAGAGAGAGAGAGAGAGAGAGAGAGAGAGAATGCATGTGTGATACAGCAAAGGAAGAGAAATCTGTGCCCAGAGTAGATTTATGTTAGACATTCTTCCAGCCTACAGATGCATATCGTTTCTGTTCATCCCAAATACTTTTTTTGAATCGTCCATAAAATGCCTAGTCTTGTGTGCTTATCATCACCTCCGTCGTAAACACACGTTTATGAAGCAAACACAAAGATAATCTCAATCCTGCTAATATCCTACAACACATTCAAACCTTTAACCACACACAGCTGGTGGTTCAGTGCCTTGCTCAAGGGTATTTCAAGCTCCATTAATGGAGGAGGATTACTGCAGTCAGCCCAGCGAAGACACATCCAGACATGGGCTTTCTGACATTTAGGATATCATCAAACCCATTCATGACACACACACCTGCACATCTGGGGAGCAGCAAGCCCCCCCCCCCCCCCCCCCCCCCCAACACACACACACACACACACACACACACACACACACACACACACACACACAGCCTCACCAAATCTCCATGTTTAGGCAGAGCAAGGACGAGCCAAGCACACGTTTAGCCGTGAGCCTACACACTTTTATTAGGAATGTTAAGAATGCTTCAGCCTGTCTCCAATTTGGTGAACTCTCATGATGGACTCTCATGATGGAACATGGGGGGGGGGGGGGGGGGGTCCTTGGTTTGCACAGGTTCTGATTCCTTTTTTCAATGCAATGAGTGAGCTTTACTCCCAACTCATTCTCCTCTCCTCCTCTGCAAGGAGAATGGTAGGTAATGCAACATAGCCCTCCTGGCCAGGGGAGAGTTATGCAATGACTCGCGGGCAAGACAAAAGGCAGATGGCTGGCAGGCCGGTGGAAAAGGCAGGAAGGTAGATAGACACATGGACACGATGTGCATAATATAAGGTAGTAACCAGACAAGATGTCAAGGCAGGTGAGGGCAGATGGAAGAGCTGGCAGCATCTGCTGGCAGGGCAGACATGGCACTGGAAAAACACTGGTATGTTATGGTTATGGTTATGGTATGGTTGTTGGGGGAGGGATGCTAGGAATCATACAGGTACAGTCTGTCTGTTCAGTCCAGAGTGACAGGCAGACAGCATTTATAACAACAAATTGCACTCGATCTTCAAAAGGAAATGCATGACGGAACATTTTCATTGTGAAATGTCATGGGTTTTTGTCCTAGCGCAATAGTATTGTAGTGCAGGGAACTGCAAAAACCTCAATCCTATGAAAATGTATGACGGGACCCCCAAATATTCTAAAAACTAACACTACATTTTCACTAATAGCATGCTAGCGCACTTGGCATACAAATCAAGATAACCACGAAATATCCAAGAAAGAAGCACCCGTTTATACGTCACATAGAATAATAATTCATATTTAAATTTTATTTTGATGGAAAAAATAAAGAGTAGCAACATTAATGAACAGCAAGTTCTCCTGTACAGGCATGTGAACGTGGTTAATAAGTTAATACACTTGCATAGCGTTCAAGACCAAACCTAAAGGTTACAGCTGTTATTAATGGAGCATGTTCAGTGGCTGTGGGGGTAGGACAAAGCCATCCTGTTGATGTTGTTTTGCCCCCATACTGGTCTGGCGGAATTACACACACATTTACGCACGCACACACGCACGCACATGCACACACACTCTCTCTCACCAACCAGTGAACCACATCTAGGCATGCTTCCCCTGTTTTAAGTCCCAACCAAGCCACAGAACAAGTGGAAACTGTTGCAGTGAGGGCTGAAGTATATCACTCAATTTAGAGTAACATAATATGGAGAAAAAAAAGGAGGATAGTTTCATTCACACTAATCAATACAGTGATCATTTGGGGTGAAATGATCAATTTATTGGTTTGTCAATCAACAGATTTACTAAATTACATTTGAGTGCGTTTAGTGATGCAGCATGTATTAAATAATCATATGTGATAGGTAGAAACAAATGGGAATGCTTATCTTTGTGGCATTCTATAATATGAAAATCAAGCTTTTTCTGTGTTTTATCCTTTTGACAAATACAAATGTGTGCTCATTTATAATGCATTCATTTTTTGATCAATCAATAAAAGCAATCGACATGAGCATGCCATTAAGGTAGAGTATTAGACTAAGTCTTAATACTCTATAATCAGTTTGAGGACTTGACCTCATAGATTGCTGCATAACTTGAATATTTGAGGGGTTTTATGTCTGAGCCTGAAGGGTTTATTATCATTACATAATAGCAGGACCCCCCCCATGTCATGTGTCAGAGCAATCTTTCTGTGAGTTTTGATGGGCTGGGGTATAGAATGGTAGAGGTACAGTATGTTCTCTCATTACTAGACCCCAAGACTGATTATAGCCTGAGGAATGCTAATGTGCACTTGTTCTCAGAAGTACTGTATACACCGAGCTGCTGAAGTTAACCCATTTAGACCGACATTCTACAAATGTCTTCTAAATCCTGACAGTTCTGTGAAAAACCTATGTTTCTAATGTCAGTTGTGTTCAAAAAGTTTCATGTCAAGGACCCCCCCAAAAATATCTGTAATTGGCCTGCACCGACCCCCATCTGAAAATATGTTGTTCCGGGGAGGCAAAGATTTGAGTTAAAAACTCAAAGAATATATATCCAAAGAGTTGTGCCTCATTTTCACGATTTTTCAAAAATAGCAGACCTACAAGCTCGTAGCGCGCCACTCGGTGGCGTGCTATGAGCTTGTAGATCTGCTGTCTGAATCTCTCTACCAGCCACATATATGTGTGTGTGTGTGGTGTCCCCCGTGGCACAATCTTTATGCGATGCTCAACCAATGGCACATGTCCCACCCAATCACAATTTGCGTCCTCACTTTTCTGTCTTCACTTTTGTCTTCAATGTTTGCGTGTACACAAACCCGGAAAGCTGGGCATAGGAAATTGACACATCCGACATTTTTTTTTTGATTTGGAATAAAAGGAGAAATCAATTGTTCAGTCATGATCTTACTCATAATTGACACGTATGTAGGCCTAATCTGGATTATACAATTATAAAATGGTACAATGAATAACTCTATACTGGAGTTAGCTAAAGCCTGCAAGTGTCTGGATGGTAATTAATATGCTTGTGCTGAAGTAAGAGGACATATTGCTGGTGAAGACTGAGAATGGGTTCCCTGGCTGAGGCCCTGAGTAGTGCAGTTCTCGGAGATGGGGGGGGTGATGAAGTGGGGGTTAGGGGCGGGCTGTGCCATATAGGGTTTTCAGCCTTTCAAAAAGGATGACTGCTGAAACATCGGGAGAGGCACTGCAGCTGTAAGCCGAGGAGCTCCACAAAGCCTGAGTGCTCCAGCAGCAGAGAGGCGGTAAATGTTTTCAGTAGCAGCTCAGGGCTTAATTACAGAGACGCTGAAAAGGTGGGGATCAAAGCGTCCGCTGTTTCCCTCTGCAGCATTCCTCCTGTTTTTCCTATACTTTTCCGTGCCAAACAGGTCAGCCTGAACAGGATCAGTTCGCAAAAGCTGACCAGAAAAAGCTACCGGAACTCCCAGGTTGGCAGGCTGGCAAAGACGAACAGGATAAAGAGCTAGCCCCCCCCCCACATCCCCCAAATGTTATCACTTCCCGTCCACTAATGGCATAGAGAAAGGCCACACAGCTGAAAGAGAGTGTAGCCCCCTCTGTGCCATGTCAAAAGAGCTCTGAGAGGATACAGGGGAGCATTTCAGTGGCACTATGCACTTCGTTCTTACACACTAAATATTTCATCTCCGGAGCCGTTCTTTTCATCCGTTCTTCCCCTTATTTCCCCGGCTCACGTGAGATGCTGCCCGCCATGCCAGGTCAGGGAGTCCTTTCCACGGAATAATAGAGCGACGGAAAGAAGAAAAAGGAAAACACTTAAGTTTCCATGATGGCGCTTGAAATGCTTTAGGTCAGAACTGACTGATGTATGTGAATCAGGGGCATCTGCTACGCAGTAGAGGCTCATATAACAACGTGAAGTAAAGTCTGATGGTCTCTGATCCTTATGGAGCACTACAGAGCAACAGCTCATATGTGATGAGGGTGAGACATATGGACTTCATTGCAATTCATGTGATCTTTACATGCAACGTTCCGATTTCACTTGCCATTATAGCATCACAGCGTCAATTCACTGAGCTGGGATATTTTTCCGAAACAATATGGGGGGGGGGGGGGACGGGGGGGGGGAACCTGTATTCAAGCTCACATCTTTCAGAATGGGGAAAATGTAAACCCCTGAGACTTGTTATTCAGCTCACACCACTTATAGTCAGGTGACCCACATCAATCAACTTACCATACAGGTCATGGATAACGTCCAGAGACGATGACGAAGAGTAACGATCCGCTCCCAGCTCAGAGAGGGACGATGGCAGAGTCTCCAGCTCATAAGCACCTCGCTTCTTCCAGTACAGGAACATCCTGACCTCTTGACCTATCTATATTCAAATGATCACAGGTTTCCTAAAAACCGAACTTGCCGGTTTAAAAAAACTAAAACTAAAACTAAAACTAAAACGTAAAACTAAAACACTATTTTACAATTGCAGGTAGACTCAGTGCTCAGCCTAACCTGGCCTTAAAAATATCACAACTTGTCCAGGCAACTTCAAACAACACCTTCTCATCCGCCATCTTTAGACAAAACATACCAGCCCAACTCAAATCTGAACTCTGCCAACAGCTAATATGTTCATTCAAAAACTATTACCATTACCTCATCAGCCTAAAAAAACACACTCAACACTTTCTTTGAACCTTCTTCTGAACTTCTTTCCAAGCCTGGACCTAACCTTCCTAAAATCCAGTCCAAGTCAGCACTAAGCAAAGAAAACGCAGCTTTCTCTCAAGTAGAATTTAATTACATCTCCGTGGCATCATATTGTTGATTCTAAAGCCGGAGCAAAGTTTTCCAAATGCCTTCCAGGTTCCTACAAGCAGACTTGAGTAGACAATAGTGTAGAATGACTGACCACAACCAAACCTTTTTACTAATCCCTTGAAAAGACTGATACATCCGTCTGAACCAACCCATTTGATAATCCAGAGGCTTTGCTAATGTCATCTACTGTTGACGTTAATGTAAACCATGTGCTGTCAAGCAAGCATCAAATGCTGTACTCTTAATCCATGGAACTAATCCATTCTTGAAGACTTAGCATTGTCCAACACCCCAAGGCTCAATTCTGAAAATCTCAAAAATCCAGAAGGTACTGTACAGTATTGCCCGACTTATTCCACAGCAAGTGAAATTCCCATGGCTGTCTCCCTCCAGATCCTCGACTTCACCCATGGCAAACTTTCTCAAATTCTGTAAAACTTGTGTATGAGACAAGTTGTTCATGGCATATAGCCTTGTGTAGGATCTCTAGAGTCTAGGCAATAGGGGGGCTTTTCGGCCCACTCCATCAGACAAGTGTTTTATTCATAAAGAGGTGAGTTGCATGCTGGGACTAGCAATCTGGGCCAATGGCTTTTGGACTGGGAGACACAAAGATCTCTTTTAAACCTCCACCTACATCCAGAGTGGACTTTCTTTATGTTTTGCACAAACTGTAAAAGGCCTGACATTTTTCTGCATTAATTAGAACCCTCGCCCTTTAAGTCTCTGGAAAGATGTATTCTTGTTTTTATGAATGCATCGAGTCTGTGTGTGGTGCAAGTTATTTCTGCGGAGGCACAATGAACACATTGGGGAATAACACAGACGTGACTCTTTTCAGATAAGACAAGACAAAATAAACAAAGAAGTCTAATCCTATAAAGCATGTTCAAAGTCTCTCAGAAAAAACATCTGAAGGGTTAAAAGTATGACATATCTGCTGCATAATATTTTCCCCAGTGTCACTTAAAGGCTGATGCACTGCTATTACGCATCTAAAACGGGCAAAGAAACACTGAGAATGTATACCACGCGGGTCTGAGGAAGGGAGGGACGTCGTTATGCACAGCGACCAGAAATTAGAGGGTAGGATGGGAGCCGGTTTTTTGCTGCTCGGCTCTGGGCTTTGCAGACATATGGTAATAATCTGAACCAGCTTTGAGCACGCTGCTTCCTTTTTAATGAAGAGAGCAGTCGTTGCAGCATGAGAGCTAGACTGCGAATACAAGGGCCAATTTCCACCTACTGCAAAAACAAAGAGGGAACCAGAGGAGGTATTAGACATTCGTCATGTCTCAATGAGGTTGCCATTTTTAATCAAAAACACCTGCTACCGCCGGTCTGACTTGATATGACAAATGTATTCAAGAGAAGTAGGCTATTCTAGATGCAGTTAGGTGAGGACATTATGCCAGAACAAGTATACTGTATGGATGTTCTTCTAGCAGCCCAATACTGCTGTGGCGAATATTTCTGCCTTCACATACATCCAGTACGTCCATACATCTTAGTTTCTAATAAACGTTAGTAGAACCAGACATTAATACTTTTTATTACTCATCACTATCATCATCATGAATTACATAAGCGGGTGATTCATTATACTATATATAAGAATCAAGTCAGAGAGCATGATCACATCCCTAAACAGAATAGGCCAAGACAAATGTGTTCCTAATAACAACAGCGACTTCCAGGATGACAGTAATCATATAAACAACAAGGCATGATTTGGTAAATCACTTGGCGGTTTGAAATGCATGTCTTGGTGGAAGTGGTGGTGGTCAGGTCATTATATGCCAAGTTCAACTATGCCACATTCTGACACAGAGCCAGAAACAGTGTTCCACTGGCATTATGACAATGAAAGAGGGGGTCACCATGACCCTTCTTACCAGAGATAAGACATAAATATTATTACCGTACGGGGATAGACAAATAAATATATCAACCCCTGGAACAAACAGTAGGTACACACAATAATACCATACAGAATCATAAAGGAAACACGCACAGACAGAGGACTTCATTTACCAGTGTATTGTATGTTCAACAGTGAAACCAAACCCAAAATCAAATAATATATGTTCAAATGTTTTCTTGCAGACAATGTTGAAAACACACATCACTAAAGAGCCTGTCACCAAAGCCTCTTCGCTGATGTTTCCATAAATTTCGTTCCACAGACTGTTCTTGAACAATTCTATTCTATTCAAATTCTAACTTATTTTCCGGGAAGGGACACAGCAGGCGATAACAGCCTCCCGGTCAGACTAGACTATAGCCCCCGAATCAATTGGCTTCTCAGTAAAATCACACTCACTTGAAGCATTAATGGGGTGTTGAGAAATGCATGCTTGACCAAGTGAGGGTACGACAAGACTGTAAATGAGCGTCTGTGTACAAGACAAGTGTGTCGGCGCTGGAGAAAGAAGGGTGTTGACAGAGGGAGTGCAGTCGTGCAGTTGACGGCTTGTGCGTGCCCATGCAGAGGAGGTCTGGAGTTATATTTAGCAAGGAGGTCCATCACCAGTGGTATAAGAAAGTAACATGTACTCAAGTACAATTTTGAGGTATTTTTAATTTACTGTCTGGAGTATTTCCACTTTAAGACATTTACTTCTACATTTACGTCTACTACTTTAATTACATTACATTGTACATTTAATTAGGATTACAAAAACTACATTACTCACCTCAGCCCTATATACATTTCGGCTATTTGAAAATAGCGAACTACAAGCTCAGCATGCGTCGTGATGCTACACATAGTGAGCTGTAATGTAGACCTATTTTCTAAATATATTTATACATTTGAAAACTGAAATGGAACATTCTGCATAATGAGTACTTT
Organism: Protomyctophum bolini; assembly: GCF_963924005.1. NCBI lineage: Eukaryota > Metazoa > Chordata > Actinopteri > Myctophiformes > Myctophidae > Protomyctophum > Protomyctophum bolini. The sequence continues at coordinate 21,687,286 of NC_137866.1, forward strand.
CTACTTTAAGTACATTTTGATACCAATGCTTTTGTACTTTTACTCAAGTAAATATAAAATTCTGGACTTTTACTTGTAACAGTAATTCTACATTGCAGAAATGATACCTTTACTTCAGTAAAGGCTGAAGTTAACCTTTCACCAACAAAGACTTAGGGAATAGTGGGAGACTACTCAGACTATCATTTATGGGCTTTTTATGCCAACAAAGTATAAAAAGGAAAACGCATTTGTAAATAAAATATTGCGCACACACACTATATTGACAGCTCCACATTCTAAACAAAGATTAACTTGTTGGTTATGATGAATGAATGAGTGAAGAACAGCAATTTACCTCACTTAAATAATACTTGAATCTTTACTCCCTTCCCAGCCTGAGACGTTTTCTCTCGATCTAGTAGTGATAAAAAATATGGAGCTTTGCTTTTCTTATCTTTCTACCTTGCCGAGTTGACTGTGCTGTTAAGACAAGCCGTTATTTGCCCATCAATAAATCAATCACTAGGATACAGGTCAAGTAAAAAAATATGATAAAGCACTTTTAAAAACAACTGACCAAAGTGCTATACAGACAGCAGGTAGCCAAGTCAGAATACAGAAATCATTGTAGCTGATGACCCTCTCCCTTTGCATGCTTTATTACGTTCTACTCCCCTCCCAATGTTCTAATAAAATACCTTAACATTTAGTTAATTGTGGTTTCATTTACTCAAACACTTTAGTTTATAAAATGGTCAGAAATAATGGGAAAATGCATAGATTGCTGTCAAATATTATAACATAACACAGATGCATTGCCTTTACTGTTTCATTTAGTCACAATGTGGACAGATATGCAGTAGTCTTGCATAGTCACCCCCCAAAGGCCCATCCTCCTGAGCCAGGAAAAACCCTGAGATATGTGACCCTTAATGCAAAAATAACAAAGTGTGACCTTACTCTTTATTACAGCTGTGTATTAACCAAAAACAAAGATGATGGCAAAGAGATGGTGGCCGGGTGGGTCCCATACAGATCCTCCAAGCTCTTCTCCTCTCTGGTTGTGTACAGGACTTTAAACGATGAGAGAAGCTGACAGCCAGTAATGCCTCTCTGCTTGGGACGAGGCAGAGGAAAATGGAAGATGATGAGAACACTCTCAAAGACGCAAGAGGAGAGACAGATAAAGACAGGCTGCGAGACTGGCATATAAAACAACCACACCTGCAGGGCCTTCTTCTGCACAATGGCCGAAATGCAACAGTCCTATTTCAAAGAACTAGAGATGGTGATTCCCAGGAACTTTAATGACTCAACCACATTCACATTACAGCTGTGCCATTAATTTACAGGGGGAGGGAAGCAGATGGCTGCCTGCATGCGTCTACCTTAATCTCCAGTCTTGAGTGTGTTGAACTTGACATTTGTACATATAATGCACCTAATAATAAAATATACAATAAATGTACAATATATTATGCAATCTCAGAGAAGGGTTTGTTTACAGCGTCAAAGGAGAAACGCAAACTAAAATATTTGACCCCCCTTTCTCTTTCTTCCACGTGTACCCCGCACCCCAGAGGATGTTTTGATTCTGAAAATATGAGAGGAAGGGTGCCCAGATGGAGTAATTTTACTTACAATATTCTAATAATTTCTTGCAGTTATGGCAGTATATGCAGTCATAAGACCAACACACAACTGAGGCTGGTAAGGAACATACTGCAAGAACAGGGTGTGTAGGATCATCCCCAATGAGAAAATTGCTATCAGACAGACGTGTAATTTAAAAGTCCATCTTCAAACTGGCAATTCAGAGGGACAAACAACAAACTGGGATGGCTCTCTTCAACTTGTTGATGTGAATAATCCCATAATTGAAACAATATGGTTAAAATTGCAGTGGGGGCTGCCCTTCAGAAGCCCCCCAATAACAGACTCAACAGAAATCAAAACACTTATTCTCTCAAAGTACAGTCATTGTCATGTGGAAGGCTGCAATTTGCATAAACAGTCATTTAGCCCGGGTATCTGGGGTTGGACGTGTGGAAGGACAGAGATAAACATCTCCCAATAGCTTCAAAAGCTAAGAAAGGTGTGTGTGTGTGTGTGTGTGTGTGTGTGTGTGTGTGTGTGTGTGTGTGTGTGTGACCTCGAGATAGCCCTGAAATTATCTATTTGACAGTTTTGGTAGAAGTGGCAACATGCAGCCCTCATTAAAACAAAAACAGTGGATATTACAGTCTGAGTAACAACTCATTGGACTAATGTGGTGAAACAAAATGAACCAACTCGTCAGCCAAAATGGAATGTTGACCACATGTGTTCCACATTTTAAATCCAATATAAAAAGAAACTTTTTTCCCCCCCATCCAGGAGATCCTAAAAAGCCAAAGCCGAGCCCAATGGCTGATTCCTTTGTCTGGCGATGCATCACAGCTGAATACACAACATACAGTGAATGGCCTTTAGAGTAAAAGGCAGTGCACCCTCTGCAATTTGAACCCAAGTTAACAAGGCTATTCGCTGTGAAGCAAAAGTCCTACAAAAAATGAGGCTAAGAGAGCCATACCAAGTGCTTAGAAAAAGAGTAACAGGAGATGACGACAGAAGAATACTCAAACAGTATCAGCTTCTGCAACCATTTCCAAGTGCTCTGAGAGTCCTTTGTGAAAGTGAGGGATGATGGGATAAGATATGTGAGAGAGAAGAAAAAAATGGCCTCCAGCTGTGCGAGTGTCTGTTTAATGCCAGTGACTTCATGTGTGACCGATAACTTCACAGAAGAACTATAGAAGGGACTGGTTTAAAAGCTTAGACTAGAGGATGACACTTCCCCACCCCAAACAATGCACTCCCCCATATCACCATATCGGTGTGTACTGTACTATTCACCTTCAAATAATAGTTAATGACCATGAACCACAATGAAGCTACACAAAAGAGACCCTAAAAAACTCCCCAAAAACTGTTCAAGTGACACATAGGCCTAACCATTCATTAGGGTAGTGTTTCTCAGACCATGGTAGGAAATAAAGCCTGGCCTATCAGGTTCATGAGATGACCAAGTGGCTGTACCTGTACATTGCTATTATTAGCAAATTAGCACATTGGCATATTCTGTCTATTCAACGAATAACAATGGCACACATAACATTTTCATAATTAGGAGTAGGACAGTGGAAGGATTGAGTAGTAGGATATTCTTGACTCGGATTATGAGTAGTGCGAGGGAAGTGTGTCACACAAAGCACATGTGTGTACACATAAAGCTGGACTAATTATGCTTTAGCAGTGAGAAGCAAGCTAGAGAGAGTGCAGGGAACAAAAACTAACAAGTACACCAGTGTCCCATCAGGAAAATACAGGAAAGTGAATGGAAAGAGGAAACTGTAGAGAAAAGGGGAACAATGGAAAGACAGGCAAAAAAAGATGTTTAACCGCAACATGCCACTGACCAGGCCATAACCTGTACCCCCCCCCCCCCACACACACACACACACACACACACAAGTTTAGTTGGAACACCAGACACCCATAATGTTCCCTCAAGGCTCCATAGTATTTTAAGACTTAAAGTAAAAAGATTCTTACATCACACTTAGTTATATTAACCTAGATTACCGGTAAGTCTCATGTTAAACTGAATTGGCAAAAACACCTGTGGTGGACAGTGGACCAGACAAGACATCCACCAGTCCCAGTCAGATCATCAGACTAGTGTGTTTACGACTGGCTTAAGACTGTACTGTGGTGGCTTGGAAATTAGAACACTGAAAGGTTCCAGACTCAACCAATTGGACCATTCAACTTTCAATCACTGTAGGCTACTTACTTACAGGACTACCATATCAGCAACATCATAATCTGAAATCAACAGCAAAGTCCTGGGTGGCCATGCAAGGGGGAGTATAAATATACCTGCGATGTATAATATTTATGAAGCAGTAAGATAGATCATCTGACGCTATAGTCTCCAGACAGCGTACTTTCATCTGACAGCTATCCGACTCCGAGGAATCAGAGCGCTGTCTCAGAGTGAAATACTTAAAAATCTCCAAGTGAGATGAATCCTTCTCAGGTAATTTGTCAAAACCAGCAATCATGATCAAATTGAACAGACTAGGGCTTGATGGTGGAATGAAGTACAGACAGATGGTTCCTGAGAGTTAAGTCACGGTGGGGGATGCTTCCATTTTTCTTTCTTTCTGGGCTAATTCCACAGTGAGAATTGACTACTGCACTTATCAATGGCATGTAGCTGAATAAATAATGTATACTGTAGGTGTAGGCCAGGGTATACTGTTGATTAACCAAATAACATGATAGATTAATCTGGAGATTTACACACTTTACAGTGAATAAAGATTGAGTAGCGTGTTCTAGGTTGGACGGATCAAGATGACAACATTGGCATGGACAGAAAGCAGTAACACACAATAGCTAATACACGTTTTAACATTTGTACTCACTGAGTCGTAATCTGAGCCCAAGCCAACTCCTTGGTGGTGACTTGTGCAGAACTGAATTCATGGTCCACTTGTTTGGAACCATCAATGCGTGCAATAATTCTTCTGAGGATTCCCAGGCGCTGTTAACAGGTCTGTAGTGGTGGCAGGCTTAATGTCGATTCCAATGATATATCATTCAGTCCTCTCAGTATGCCATTCTCTAATTGTACCCTCTCTTCGTCTATGCTCATTTCAAAACCAAACGCAGTGCGTGCGCGGCTCTCAAAACAGGATCTGTGGCGACTGCAAAGCCTGAAGCTACATCACTGTGAATGAATGCAGTCTCCCTTCAAAAATAGTCCTCTCTAGACGGGCGCCTTTTCTGTCTTTTGGGGTGAAATTTGTACACTGAAAGCTCTGAAAAGACGGGTTGGATAGTTGGATACAATAACCAAATGACCTGTTGCTGGCGGCAGCACGCACGAAATCTCCTCGACGTCCTCCGAAAAACAAAAACAACAAAAACTCTAACCCAGTTTAGCGTACGTCAGCGTTCCATTGTTGACCAGTGTGAGAAAACAGACTTCGGTGTGATCTCTAGGCGGCTGGATAGCATATTAAATCCCCAGTAGCAACGTTTATTATTGTGGTAGTGTAGTTTCAAGTTGGTCTCGTCTCTCCATCGGTGGTCGGTGAGTCTTTGGTCAAGTTGTTCCAACCACCCGCTCCGTTCCATTCATTCAGACAACCTGACGAGTCTACAAAGGCTTCAAGTAGCCAGTTTCACAGTGTTGCAGCTAGAGGCGCTGCAGACGTTATTCGGATGAATTTATTAATGACAGGTTGTCTTTTGGTTGTGGAAACAAAAAAAACAATAGTCCTCGTTGTGACTGTCATACTATGCTAAACTAAACGTGACTTTCCCAAGCAATTAGTGTACCGGTAACTAAGCCTCTGAAGAGTGACTGCTCAGACTGACAGCCAGATAAAAATCGTTCTGGAGTGTTGTACACTGTACAAAATGTAAGTTGAATAAATGTATGAAACATTAACTTAAGACAGAGATACATACATACAGATTTGACCACTTCTCCACATGTCCAATTCACGTCGATTAAAAATGAGATACACCAATATGAGTATCACATTATAGCCTAATATGGTAGTATAAATGGAACAAGTTTGTGGTTTACATGAAACATAACAAGATCTCATTCATGCCATTCGTTATGAGTTATGACACTCTGAGCTCTGGTGCCATCAATGGTCCCCGATACTGATGGAAGAAGTTAGGAAGCATGCACCAAGGGTCTACTTAGAACCGAGTAATTTATACGATGAAGGGCCTTACAAGGTCTTCTTCTTTCGTGTATCATCCTCAAATAAATGCCCAACTCAGTATCGAGTAGCCACGCCCTTGTCTCTGGTCCCACGTGGAAGAGGCCGGCCTCCGAAGGAGGTCTGTACAGGGGGCAGGTGTTAATTATGTGCTCGGCAGATTGCACTCCCATGCTGCACTGTCCGCCAAGCCCCACCTCTTCATCGCTGATTTGAAGCAGCCGACTCCAGTGCGCAGGCGGTTCAGTGCCGGCGTGGTTGGTCCTCTCCTTCAACGCCATCACCCGGGTCAAGGATGTAGTGGTGCATATGGGAGGGCCCAGCAGACTCCCACTCCTGCTTCCTAGATGCCGCCGGCCATGCACTGGTGGATGAGTCCTCCGGGATGGAACGTAACATCTCTTGTGCCGCCTTGTTGTAAGGGTGGCGGGACTATTTCCACTGTAGTGTTGTGTAGGATGTGCCAGTCGTGTAATTTTGGCTTTCCTTGCTAGCTTGATGGTAGCAGCCGCTCGTCGGAGGCCGGCCGGGGCAATTCCTGCAAGAACTGGCATGTAGGAAACAGGAGTGGGATTCAGGCAGCCAGGTCTAAGAACCCAGTGGTCATTATGATCCAGAGTTCCGTTACAGAAGGACAACAATCAGTGCAGCGCTTCATTAATCAGGTCTTTATGGTTGAACACTTTGCCAAAAGGAACCTGGATGGCTCTTCAACTATGAGAAGACCTGATGAAATTAAATTAACCTACTTGGATCAAATCAATGTGAGCATGGAGGAACCAGGCACTGAGGATGATTTTCTGCAATAGTGACACTGGAAATCATCAGGATAGAGGGAAATATGGATGCCATTTATAATTTAGGCAGAGCAAGTGCAACATGACAGACATGTCAAACTGCATGTTGGTTCAGAAAAATATGGAACATTAAGTAAGAACATTTCCCATGTTGCTCATTTAAGGTGGCCTTACACTACAATATTTTTTAAGTACCATGGAAAATGTTTTTATGCTGGGCTAAAGGTTCCTGAAAAGTCCTGAAGTGGCCCAGCCAGAGTACAGACCTGAATCCAAAAGAGCAGCGATTCTCTAACATTTTCAAGTCAAGGACCCCGTAAGTGATATGAATTTGGCCGCACTGCCCCATCTGAAAGAGATTTGTGTTAAGAATGTGCAATACTTCCAAAAGAAAAGGTGTGCCAAGCTTGGATCATTCCAAAGACTTGAGGCTGTCAAAGGTGATTTTAACTCCGCACAAAGTGAAGGGACTGAATACCGGTACTTGCTTGTAAATGAGATATTTCAGCTTTATTTATTTTTTATAAAATGTAGAGAACACTCCAAAAACCCTGTTTGCTTAATGCTCCGTCATTGTGTTGGATGGGGGGGGGGGGGGGGGGGGGGATAATTTAACTCATTTTAAAACAAGTCTAAAACATAACATGAGAAATCTTTCACATGGACTGTACCTGTATGTGGTCAATTTTCTCACATTACAGAGGTCATCAGTTTTCACGCAGATAACAAAATATTTAACATTACCCCCGACAGTCTATTTTTCAATACCAAAGGTTCCAAATATGTGTAACTTTGTGTATGTGTAAATATGCATGAGCTCTAGAGAAACGTCTGGCCTGATAAGCAAAAGTAGTAACGTTGCCACAATGCAGCTCTACTTGTTTGTATAATTGACTTGTATGCTCTCTCTCGCCCCAACAAAGGAATGGGGAAACAAAGCAAGACAAGGGGACAAAGTGGGTATGGCCCACTTAGTACATGCATGTTTAAAACTCAATGTTTAGCAGAGTGCCACAGAAGTCTTGAGATGTATGCTTACATTGTGTGATTATGGCGTACAAATCATGTCCATTTGCCACCACTGCTCCCCTAAGCCGAAATATAGAAAGAAAAACACATTATTTTCCCATAGGCCTACAAAAGAAGAGAAAATTAAAAAACAATGTGAATGAATCTACAAAATGTCTTGGTGTGGCATGTGGTCTGTAGTCTGTACTCTTATTGACTTGAATGGGAATTAAAAGGAAATAGTAAATGAGTTGTACAGTATGCTCAAGGGTCATGGAAAGGTAAAACATCTTCCAAATTGTGCCATTCCAATACAATACTGACATATAAACAAAGTGTTAACAAATACAGAGGCTCTGTGTAGCTCAACAAATACACCCTCCCTGCACTTTCCACAACAGTGGTCGCCAAGCAGAACAGTGTGTTGACATTATTAACAATAATCACACAAGTGTGGACAAAAGTATTTTTTTGTTTAATGTAAAATGTTAATGACAAGATATATTCGGTCTCAGCTTTGGAATGTCACCTACCAGGAACAGACACCAAACAAGAACTTAAAACTGAAGTTTATATCACCGTCTGACATGTTTGACTCGCACCACCAGCAAAACTGTACTTGGTTGGACATGGCCAGGACAACTGAAGTCATCCAATTATAAGACATGGATTGCCAGGCCACTTGGCACCACAAGCAGTCTCTGTAGTATTCACTACACAGTCCCACCGAATGCTGAAAAGAAAAACAACCGGCATCGGCCCTGCACATTCAAATGCCAATCCTGGCTTGGTGTAACAAGCAAGTAAACAAGGGTTGAAGAACAAAAATACTTGTCCCGTGTGGAATAAAAATGTCATTTTGTCGCCATTTGACTAGGCCTTGCCAATCCCTTGAAGACACGAAGTTTTCCTGCCCCAGTGACATCGAAACTGTAGTCCGTAGTGACATAGGGCAACTCTCCCTCAAAGCCCGGCTGAAACGGAGACAAAAAAAATGTAAGCAACTTTTAGAGGAAGCTTTGGACAAATATTCATGCATTTCTTCGCAATAGTAAAACATAAATCCTCTATGACATCAAAAACAATGTTTACTTTTTAAATACTTATTTCTTGTGATTAGCTTGAGATATGCAGTGTCTGCCCCAGAAAGTAGTTTTTATGGTAGCCGTCATGGTTGTTAACATTTATCTATGAGGGATCTTGCCTTTGGTGTCGTAAATTTAATTTGGGGTCCACTGAAATATTTGTATTTAATTTGTATAGATTTTTTCCCTCTTTTCCTGGCCTTATTTATATAAAATCTGTGTAAACATCAAGCCCCTCTCTTCCCAATTTGTCCACCCACCAGGAAGAAAACATTCTCTCCACGTCCACCAAAGGCTCATTCCTTTGGTGTCCTTAAGTGTACCGTTTATTATTTAGTTTTTGTATGGTGTTTGTATAGACTGTTTATAATGGCCCACAATGGAAACAAACTTTGGCTTTTTGTGATGAATCAATTTTTTATGTTTTTGTTTGCGGCTTCTGCCTTTCTTTTATACTTTTTAATATAGAGGGACAGACAGTAGGCTGACAGGAAATGGGGATAGAGATGGGGGAGTGACGTGCAGTAAAGGCCGTCGGGATCGGGAGTCGAACCCGCGGCACACTGCCAGACTAGATGCCTGGACCACTGAGCCACGGCCCAGGCCCAATTTTGTCGCTATTAATTGGTAACTCAACAGCAGTCACATCCGTCACAGGCCGTTTAAAATATATAAATAATCATAGAACATCCTTTAAATAGAATAGGAAAAGTCTTCTTGGTTTTCCTCTACTGAAAGAAACATAATCTGACCTGTGTTTTAAGGATACAGGAAGGTAACGAGACAGCTCCAAGGAGGAGACAGTTGACCTCACGAAGGACAGTGGGATCCACGGGGGTCAGCAGGTAATACAATCCTCGTTTCATGTCAATGCCTCGAAGAACGCCTGTAAAGGAAGAGTTCAAAAGACCCCCAAACAATGGTAAATACTCTCATAGTTAAATGAACTGAGGATTTTACTGTATAGAGCGTCACAGTCCCGCCCCCCTTTCATGACGACAGGCCCAGAAGATAATTCCATTCATTTCCCCCATAGACGTTTCAAAAAGTATTTATTTAAAGACGGACAAAGCCAGCTCTTGTTGTGACAAATCATGACAGTAAACAACGTTTTGGGCTGATCAAATACTTAGCAAGAAGAAAAAAAAGGGCAGGGTACAACACTTTCCCCCCCTCTTATAATATACTAATTATTTGATCGGCCCAACAAGAGTTGGCTTTGTCCGAGGCTTAAATGTCTTTAAATAAATACTTTTCTCACTGCTCAAATATTCATGACCATAGGCTTTGTACAGACTGGAAGTCAATCAGATTTGTTTCTCACATACAATGAAATCTGATTCTCAAAAATGTTTGTTTTTGCCGTTGATTAAACCAATCTGAATCCAATGTGGATAGGCCACAAAAATCGGATTTGGGCTGCCACTCTGCAGCCCAAAACTACGGCCTCTCTCCACCAAACATACTACTTCACACTATTCCAGATTGCTAGTCTGTTGACAATAGTCATCCAACATCACATTGCATTCAGATGACACCTCCACACCAGGAGGCGAAAGTAGCCTGCCAGCGTTGCCAGGTCTGCTTATTATAAGCAACTTCGGACTTGTTTTACTGTAAAGCCCCTTGTAAATATTCATAGATGTTGCTTTTGTTTGGGCTCATTTCTGGAGGTGTAGTTGCTTGCTTTCAAGATTATTTTTGAAAATAGCTGATGTAATAGGGCTCAAGTGGTGGGGTCGCTTCTTTTGGGCTTGTTTTCATAGATCTGGTCACTCATTTCACCCACAGAATATGGCCACACCAGAGGTATCCATATCTATTTCTGTACCAAAACAAAACACTTTTCACCAGCCCAGGGCTAATGACCGGCATAGGCTGAGAGTCGGGCCTATAAAAGCACGGTGGAGAGTTGGCATACATACCTAAGCCCACACATGGGCAGACGGGTGTCTGGGACAGCAGGGCTGGGCCTCCTTTACTGGTTACCTTCTCTCCCAGACAGCACAACCCCACCAAGCTGGCATTGGCAGCATAAAGCATGTGATTGGGTGCCACCTCACAGTGGGTCACACCTATAGCCACTGCTGAATGGGGAACCTATAGGAATAGTTCAAAACAAATGTTATTAATTATAATGAGTTCCCAGCATATTCAAGCATAGAAACAAGCACATACCAGTATGTATACTGTAGGAAACAAACATGGAAGAAAAATACTTTACGATTCATATTTTTTTCCTAAATTGTATTTGTCTTGCTGAACTATAGGCGCTGCTCTAGTCTTCGCCCCACTCTCAATCACTCCTGGTAGTTTGTTTTAAGCAAGAAAACAATGGAACTGATGTGCTCAACTCAAATGTCTTCAGAGTATGAACGGCACCAAACCAAAATATCAATATGTGTAATTCTCACACTTCTATCTGCTGAAACGACAGATGCTTCTCCTGTTTGAACAGGTTAATTGTATGTGAAAACTGAAAATAAAATTTGTTTAAAAAAATAATGATCAATTGCCTGAAAAGGGCTTTCTTTGACGTATGTACCTGGTAGGGAATAAGGCAGTGCAGAGGTCTAATAGGACTGGGATCAGGAGACTGCAGCTGACTGAGGTAGGCCAGCAGTGATAGTTCTCTTTGCTCATTACTTCGCTGGTGTTTCCTATCAAAATCAATAAACATCAGTTTAGGCATGCATGCACAAAGGTTTGTGTAGTCTGTCCATGCTAGTGTTCATTTAATGAACACTCAATTGGCTTCATTATAACTCTTTTAGTGAACAAAGTGGTTAGTACCGTAATTTCCGGACTATAAGGCGCACCTGAATATAAGCCGCACCAGCCAAATTTAGGGAAAATCCCAAATATGTATACAAGGCACCAGACTATAAGCCGCAGGTGGCCCCCTAGTGGCCGTTTCGTTAGCTCAGAGCCTTAGATGGCTCTGCGTTAGCTGTAAAAATCCATAGATAAGCTGCACCGTTGTATAAGCCGCAGGGTTCAAATCATGGGTAAAAAGGTGCGGCTTATAGTCCGGAAATTACGGTAGTAGTAAAACCCAGCACTTGTGTGGAGTCACAGCGGTGTTTATCTTGGGTAGGACTGTTACAGAGTGCAGTTTTAAATAAGTCTTCCTTCTTGAAGCCGAGTTGAAATGGCATTTTTCAAGTATCTAACTTGAGCATTGCGACGCATTTACTGCGAAACACGATAGGGAGGTGGGACAATTAACATTGATCGCAGAGCCGTGCGTCTATCAGCCAATCACAACTACGGTTATTGGTTAAAAACTATCAAATTGGACAGTGCACTGCTAATCAAAGAATAATAAGAATTATAAGATGTCATGTACAGTTTAGCTGTAAAATGAAATTGTAACACAGCCACCTAAGGGCATACAGCATACTCTGGTGTAGCATAATGGATCTTAGCTGTGTCGATCTTAGCTATGGCTTTGTCACAATATTACTGGTTGGAATTGGTTACAGCCGAGCTACACCGAGAGCGTGTACGCTTGGTGTAGCTCGGCCGTTAGTATGTGCTTACATGCATCATATTTAGTTTCACGGGAAGAAAATCTTGATTGGATTAGAATACCAAAAGAAAGATTACTGACAGTTTGAGCAATAACAGACTACACTACATTGAGCACTGAGCAGTGTAGTCGTGTACTTACGCGGTTCCTTGTCTCGTTACATCTTTAAACTCTGACTGTACAGTGATGTGGACATAACTTTTAGGTGGACTGTGACTCTCTGTAAACTCGTCCAGAGCAGCCTGTGCAGGGGGGTGCGTCTGCCACCCATGGGCTGTCCTCAGAAACTCTGGAGTGAGGACAGGACACTGGGAGAACCCGCTGTGACCAAGCTGCACTACATGCGAGACTGGGAAGAAGCGTATCATGTCCACTAGCAACTTGAATCCAAAACCTGCCAAAACAACCAAAACACACACGTTTAATGACAATGTATTGCGCTGATCAGCTGCGTCCAGTTTCCCCTCATAACACACTGGTAGCGATCCAGTGGGAAAAAAACTGAACAAACTGGAAATGCAAAATCTGCTGGCTCAATTCCAATATTCTAATTTGTTTGGACGCTGACCTTTGACCCAGCCCATGGTGTTGATGACGACAGTGGTCTCCCTTCTCTGCGGTCGACGATGCCACAAGGACTTGAGGATCTCCATGTAGCGGTCCATGTCCGTCTCACATGACGTCTGACCATAGTAAATCATGTGCTCTGGTGCGCGCTGGTGACTGAAAGGAGGACCTGAAGGCAGGGAGAAGAATCCTAACCCATTAAGACCTGAGGGCGCTTCTTCCTAATACATTCTAAATAAATTATAGTTGTTCTCACACTTTTGTGAACTTCAATGTATCCAATCGATACATGATAGATACAAAGTAATGACCTAACATACCCAGAAGTGGCTCTCGAACACTAGACATGGAGAGGCAGCCAGAGGGGGTGAATTCTGTTTGGCCCAAGTCACATTCCAAGTAATCTATACACGTGGTGCTGCAAAAACACACAAGATTATTTTACTACAGAAAGCCTCAGACTGTCCTAAGTGATGACAGGAGTACCAAAGCAGTCTTTTGCGTTGTTGGAAGGATAACTTACTGATTTAATAAAGTATTGATGAGGATGCGGTTGAACGTTGACTTCCCTACATTCTTGGTTCCGCAGACAAGGATCACCGCACAGCCATCCATGTCTCCTGTGAATGACATGTCTTGACTACGTTTCCAAGCTTAAAGGTCACTAGTTTTTATAAACAGTTATTAAATAGAAAAGCATTATATTTGTTCATGTCTGATACAGATGAAAAGCTCAGTAGATCAGCGATTTCAAACGAAATGCCATATAATCTATCTCATGTTGTTATTTGTGTACTACCTCGGCAAGCGCTGACCACTGTATTGAGAGCATCTTTGCAGCTCTGTGACACAATGAGTCCTGGTACGGTATCGACCAATGGAACCACACCCAGGCCGTTGAGTGGTGTGTCCAGCACAGCTGACATGAGCTCAGTCTACAGACCAGGGAGGACAATGGATTCTGTTGAGCATTACTTGCCTCATATTTATAACCTCAATGTCTCAAGCTTGATTGTTTATAAAAAAGGTCTGTCGAGATAAGCCACGTGTGAAGTCAACTCACCACTGGAGGGCTGAATAATTCACTGAGCTCCGTGAAGCTGGAGAGGAACCGTGTAAGGGCCGTCTCCATAGGCTCCAGAAGAATCACAGATGATTTCCGACTTATCCTTTTCACCAACTTATTTTGTTGTGCTGGAGAAGAGGAAACATAATACAAGGGTGTAAAGAGAAAAGAAGATTTTTTTTAACACTTTATTTTTATTGATGCAGCAATGAATAAACATATCTGTACATTTTGCTGTAAATATCCCCCGCCCCCCCCTTTCCAATCAAGGTCAGAACAAGACAAATAAAAACAAACAAAGACAGACAGTACAAGACAGTAAAATAAATTAGTAAACTAGTATTGAAAGTACTAATGAACATAGTAAGAAAAAGAGAGAAAAAAGTAAAACAGCATTTTCCATCAGGGTATGGTATCTAGGTTACATGATTGTATCCACCATTCAGTTAAATAAGAAGAAATTGTTTTGGTGCAAAGAACAAAGGGAGTTAACACTTAAAATCTACAATATGACGAGTGAGTACCTAAAAGCTTTTACCTGTTGTAAGATATTTGAGGAGGATTTCAGTAGCCCCCATTCCTTCATCTCTGACGTCTTCAGAGGCCCCCAGAGCTGTGATGGTCAACGGGCAATGGGAAGCGGGAGAGAAGAGTGGGTACGACTGCTGGCCCTCCTCAATTGTAAATCCCATTACCTCCACACGACCATAGAGGCAGGTCAAAAGGCACTTCCCACGGAAACACAGGGTCTGCAAGAGATAAAGACTATCTTATTAAAAAACTAACAAACAAAAACATGTTTGCACTGCATTATATGTAGAACCTGAACCAGATATCCAAACATCTCTAACAGTTGCCTGTGAAAAGTAAGACAAGTCTTACTTTTCACAAGAATGTAAGTCTTCAGCCGAGAATACCTGACTCTTCTGCATGACGAGCACTGCATGGTTTTGATGATCATTCCTCTCTGCACAGTGAATGAAAGACTCTCTTTCCAATCTACCCGGGCCAAAATCCTGCATGCTATCCGAGGCCTGTGCTTCATTTCCAAGAACGTACTGGGCATATGCATTCCAGTCCTCGGACTCCTCAGCTTCTTTGTCCGTTGTAACTGTTGAGCTGCCATTGGTATGAGCATAGGACTTCTGAAGTCCAGACTCATTATCAGAGTTCTTCTTAGAGCCAGAAACATGCTTGGGCTCCATCTGAAGTCTCTTGACTTTGTGTTTCTTCCTCACATCGGTTTGATACTTTTGGGCCAGGGCCAAAGAAATGTCATCAGAAGACTTAACATTCAGTCTGCAACCCTTTGCACCCTTCCACTTCATGGACTTTGCAGAGCCCTTGGCTTGCACGTATTTATTTGCCTTCATGATTCCTGTGCAAACGGGGAAGCCCTAGGATGAGACAAGCAAAACATCATCTCAGAATTTAAGTTTCACCAGAATCTTGCTTGTCCTGAAAAGACAATACGATGATGCTTGCACGAGTCAAACTAACGACACATAGGGTGTGATGGGAGAAAAGTTATACTGTTAGCCCTGAAACATGACATGATGCGTCATGTGAACCATGGCTACGTTACTGTAGCCTGGACTTGTGAAATTAATTAAACGTCCATGCTTTATCAGGTAAACGTTTAAACTAACCCACCTATAAAGCGCACGATGCGTTGTGCTTGGCTTGTAGCTACTGCCCATTTATTGAAAATTGTTCGCTAGTTAGCTATTTTATGAATAAGTGAACCTCCGCCCATTCGTCAATCGTAATAAACATCTAATACATATTAGAACGACGTCGTCAAAGTGCAATCACCAGTCTCTGAACTAACGTAAGGTTATTGTTACAACAATATGAGCTCACGCTACCTTACCTGAGCCTAGCTAGGCTAACTTGGTGGGTACAGCCTTGTTGTATTCAGTCAAGATAGAGGAAACTTACCCCCCCAATGTGGAAATAAGGTGTAGTCTCACTTTCGTGTCTATACTAACGTTATACTCTATATATAAACGTTAGCAGTCAGCTACTATGATGACACGTTTACTACAGCCCGGTGGTGCTAACACGCTAACATACATGTGAGTGTGTGTGAGCCACAATCAGTAGACGGAGACGCTGTTTTCCAGTGAGTTGGTCGACGATTGTTACACGGAGTGAAGACAGTTAACTCTACTGTTATTTCACATAGTCTTTGTATCCCAGCTAATTTACACCAATAATAAATAATATAAATTAAATTGGTGCATTGTTGAATATATTTATGTTTGCAGATAAATACCTCAGTAGGCTCAGTTAGTTATTATCCGTGTTACAGTAGTTGTTCCATGCTGGACGAATGGTGTTTTTCACGGAGTTTGAGTGCCAAACGGCGTCACATCCTTTTCCTTCTGCACTTTGCGGAGGCCTGGGCGTGTGTGTCTGTGAAACAAGGTGCATGTAGCTTAGCTACTGTTTTCTACGCTTTATTATGAGGTAATCGAAATAGATAAATGTTCTCAACAACTGCGACTGAATTATATATTAATCATACTGAAAACGTGTCAGAATTCTGCTCTCTGGTGTATGCAGAGCTAAGGGAGCGTCTTAAAATATGTGTTGTATAGTAAACGTCGAGGCATACGTAGCTAAGGGGTTTGCTACAATTTGATGCAATCGGTCTAAACAAATAGGCAATTTAAGCAACTTTTGTTTAATACCTGACACGATCCGTATAGAAGAAGTTCAGTAAAACATCCCGGACATAAATATAAATTGAAACGGTTAAAATAGTTAAATGGAAAGTGCAATAAACATTAAAAAGCCAAAGTGTTAATTTGAATAAAGACCACTTGATGTTCGTTATGTTATTTAATGTCACTGTGACTGAATATGAACAGAGATCGTGCATTGATGATACGAGCAGCGGAGCAGGTGTTATTATCGTTTTTATTTTACAGACATTCCTGATCGTATGAAGTGGTCCCGACTCCCGAGTAGCATCAGTCTCCACTGCATTGCGAGATGCATCCACGAGGAGGTGATCATGCACAACATGTGCTGTCCTCTCTAAACAAACAGAGGGCGGTAGGGCGCTATTGTGATGCTATGTTAGATGTGGGAGATGGGGTGGTCTACTTGGCCCATCGCAACATCCTTGCCTGTTTCAGTGAACGGTTCCAAGAAGAGCCATTGACCTCCACCAACAAGACATGCATGGAGGTCTCCCTACAAGAATGCCCCAATGATGGTCTCGAACTGCTTTTGAACTTTGTCTACACTGGAGAGTTGCATCTGGACCCTGTCAACCTGGAGAGGGTGCATCATGCAGCTGTCAGCTTGTGTGTACCACGAGCACTTGCACTCTGTCAGGAGTTCAGAGAAGAATGCTCAAAGGAAGCTTTCCCCGTGAAGCGGAAAAGGGGGAGACCAAAGAAGTCAACAGCAGTAAGTACTGCTTATTGTTCAGAGAAGCAGAAAAGTCCAATTGTATTTGCTGAAGATGAGCCCAGCTTTGACACTGACATAGTCACTGCCACTACCACTCGCTCTGGCCGCAAAGTCAAGGGCCCCAGACGATTGGTTGGTGAGAGCCCACGCATCGAGGCCACACTCCCTGATAGAGCCAGCAAGAGCGGATTGCATATTTGTACTGAAAGTTCTGATGGTGTTCAAAGCAGCCCACTCCAGCCTACAACTGAAACAGAGGTGAAAAAACTAAGCACATGATCTTGTGAAAGAGAAGTAGTTTTATAACGAATAACAAAGTAATATCATTAATTACATTGTTAGACTAGTCATTAGCAAAAAGGTATAACTATAGTTGCAAATACGACGAAGAGGAGGATGGTGATTATTTTGTCAAATATTATTTTCAGATGACAGAGTTGCAGATCGATATACATGACAACAATGAGGTATGTCAAGTGAATGAAGATGAGGCAGAAGACGATGGTAATTTCAGAGGGCTCACCCTTGAAGACTCAGATGATGACTATGTTCCAGTTGCCCAACCAACAGCTCCATCATCGTCAACAACTCGAAGACGCAAGGTCCCAAGTAAAAATCTAAATGAGAACGGTGAGGCAATGGAAGACGACTCCAAAAAGGGCTCTGTCCAGTGTCCCACGTGTGACAAAACCTTCCGTAGCAAATACTATCTCAAAGTCCACAACAGGTATGCTACTATTCTACAAACATACATATTTTTCCCCATCTGTGGTGTGGAAATAATAACGTATTCCTCTTTGTTGTGCTTGTAGGCGGCATACAGGCGAGAAGCCCTTTGCATGCATGAAGTGTGGAAAGAGATACTTCAGAAAAGAGAATCTCTTAGAACATGAGTCCAGAAACTGTGAAAAAGTGCATGTGAGTGAGATGAGTTCCATTTTTAAATACCTGGTGCAACCCATACTGCACTGTATACGTTGTTTTACCTTTGAAGGCGGATGCTACCTCTGTGTCTCATTAGTTATTGCTATACATATAGCAACATCATTATATATATATTTTTTAAAGAATCTGAAGGGTTTCAGAAAACGTAGGTTAGGTTTTAGAATCGGCCTCATGTATCAATGGGTTATATTGATGGTTTACCATAACCACTTAAAGGGGAATACCACTCAGTCATTTTCAACATTTTACTATGTCATTAATATACCTTAGAGTTGATGTGTGGAGAAAGTCCCCCCCCCATTCTGTGTTGCCTAGAACTGGAGGTCTGAAAAAAGTTACATTATGAAGTACATAAAAAAATAATATATATATATATATATATATATATATAACCACTTAAGCCATTTATTTATACTTTGTTTTACAATTGTGTTGCACAAAAATAGCTAATCTACAAGCTCGCAACACGTGATCTTGCAGATTTGCTATTTTTAAAAATAGATTATTTTTATAACCAAATAAATCGATTACTTTGATTAACTGTTACTTCCTCATAGGAATAGCAAAAAATAGACGATCTGCAAGCTCACAAGGTGTTTAAAAATAAGTTTGAAAACCTTTGGAAATGTAGGCAAATTTGCCCAAAACAGGGATGCAAGGTTTAATGTGGTTAACTTAAATGAATGACCATGATCTTTGAAACTATATATCTTGTTCAGTGTTTTGTATTTGCCTTCTTGCAGATGTACTCTTGCCCAACCTGTGACTCAACGTTTAACAAGAAACAGGAGTTACGTTTACACATTATTTCCCACACAGGTGATATGCCCAATAAGGTAAACACAATCAAGATTAAATAAATAAAAGTCTGCAGATGTACTGTATCTGTTTAGTTGTGAATAACATAATTCATATTGCATCTATATACATTTTTAGTGTACATGTTGTACCGAGCAATTCATGCAGAAGAAAGATTTGACACTTCATATGATCAAAATCCATGGGTTTCCCAAACCACATGCTGTAAGTTATTTTTTTATTTAATTTTCTGTATTTCAAGGAAATTTCAACTTATTAGTGGTGTTTTTTATATTGTTAATAATTTTGAGTGTAAGAGGTAAACTTTAGTGTCTAAAATAATTAATGTTTTGTCCATAGTGTGCCCAGTGCACAAAGTGCTTCTTAACTCGCACAGAGTTGCGGGTACATGAGGCCGCTAAGCATCGTGGTGAGAAGCCATTTGTGTGTGAGGAGTGTGGTCACCGAGCCTCCAGCAGAAATGGCCTGCAGATGCACATCAAAGCCATTCACAGGTAGTGGGTTTTGGGTTCTATTACTGTAGAATACAGTTAGAAAGGAAAATGAGATTAGTAGTTGAAGTAGAAAATACAGTACAGAATGCTGAAGGATGGAGGTGGAGAAAACATCTGAGTAAAACAGTTCAGCATCAGCCCCTTGTGCCATCAAGCATGCTAAAAGAAAGTGTTATTTTTAGGTACACATTCGTATTTTAGCTTTCAGGTTTCACTTGCAGGAATGATATTTTAGAAAGTATATAAAAATAGCAATGCATTTGCTTTTGCAGTTATTCATTTACAGCAATTGACATGAATAAAGTGGGTGCTCTTTGGCACCAATTCAGGTAGTGTTAAATTTGGCGTTCATGTCCTACCTTACAGAAATGAACGCCCATTTGTGTGCATCCATTGTGGTCATGCGTTCACCCAGAAGACAAATTTGAACATGCATCTGCGAGTACACACTGGCGAGAGGCCCTACCAGTGTGATCTATGTGGAAAAACGTTCAGGACCCAAGGTAACCGACTGTTAATCTGTTATCACCTGTGAAGACTAATACGTAGTTAAAACAAGTTAACAACTACTACACATAGTCTTAATTTAACTCTTGAGAGTGTATAAATCGACCCGTGAAGGGGTCCATTTGGTTACATTTGTACACAGTTACAAATGGATAAATGAACACAGAGAATTGTGTATCTGTGATACCAGCAGTGGGTGGATGAAATACTAAGACTTACTAAGTACTTACTAAGTACTTTGAATAGCCAAAGTATGATGTGGGGCTTAAGTGGTTTATGGTAGGTTTTGTAACAACTGAAAGGTAACTAGTAACAAAAGTTGGCTCTGAGTGTTTGCTCTGAGTATAAAGTATCAGAAAATGGAAATACTCAAGTAGCCTACCTCAAAATTATTTTTAAGATGCACTTTGCTGTTACTTTAATGTTACCTTCCACTTCTGGATAACAGCCAGTCTCTACAAGCACCATCGGACACATACTGGCGAACGTCCCTTTAGCTGCGAGTTCTGCGAGCAGCGCTTCACAGAGAAAGGCCCCTTGATTCGCCATGTTGCCAGCAAGCACCAGGAGGGCCGGCCACATTGTTGTAACATATGTAGTAAAACCTTCAAAGGTAAGACATGCCAAACTAAAGACACAATCGGAACATTTAAAGTTACTCAAGTGAAGACATTCAAACAGAGAAGGCCATGGCATTAAAAAAAAATGAACAATCCTTTTATTTGGATTTCAATGTTTATGAGGCAAAATAATAAGAGTTACAGAAGTAGAAGTGGCATTATGTATACAAATAACAACATATAGTGAGTGGGTGAATGGCAGAGGACCACATTTTGGATCAACAGAGAGGCCTCTTTAATTTCGTTTTTTTTATTATAAAACCACCTAAATTTAGTTTTTTTATTTGTATCTTATCACAGCAGCTGTTCGGATGATATTATATCATATACTTCTCAGTCTATATCATAACAAAAGCCATTGTAAATTGGATTATTTTGGTGTTTGCAACCATGTAAAATAAATGTTTTAATCAATCTATGATCTTGACAGCTTAAACCGTATATATTTAGTTGGGTTTATGTCTGTCCCCTACCTTTTTCTCTACACGCTAAATATCTTTGCAGAAAATTGCAGATCTACAAGCTCACAACAGATCACAAAATGCCACGTTGTGAGCTTGTAGATCAGCTATTTTTGATGAACGTTTGCCTCAGAATATGGACTGTGGGTTCATGTGGTTAACTTGATTATTCATACAAGTGTTGTATGCATGTAAACAGTTTTCTGTGTCAGGTACTCCACCATTTGAGTCCCAGGACCAATATTGCCAAAACAATTCACTGATTTCAACAAAACCACCATGGTTAATAATGAAAACATTCTTGTTCTGTAACTTCATCAGCCATGGAGCAGCTCCGTGTCCATGTGCGTCGCCACAAGGGGGTGAGGAAGTTTCAGTGCTCAGACTGTGGCTACAAGTTTACCCGTCAGGTACGCAACCACTTTCAACCTATCTTGGTCATGTCATATGCAAAAAGTTCTCAAAACTGTCAAAATATGTTAAAAATAGCAAAGAGACGATCTACAAGATCACAACGCATTGTGAGCTTTATAGATCAAGGTGTATACAGAGAGCTTAAGTGGTTCTCCTACAGTAACTGTCCCTTCTCCAGGCTCACCTGCGGCGACACTGTCAAATACACAAACGCACTGACAACTACAACCCACGGCAGAGGAAGCTAAGGAACGTGATCGTGGAGGAAATCGACAACGGACAAAGTGACAGTGAAACCACTGAAAGTCTGCTGTTCCCTCAAGAGAAGGGCTACACACACCACCACCCTGCGAACCCGGAGCCATCAAACCCAGAGCATGGCTCCATGCCTGTGTTGGATCCAACTAACATTGTCAGGGTGGTTATCCACACGGTTGACCCGGTGATGGCGGAACTCTTGCCGGTCCAGACAGTGGAGAGCCTTGTGGTGTCAGAAGTCTTGCAGCAGTCGCAGCTGGTCACCAGAGCATACGAGCCCACAATGATTGTGGAGGCAATGGTGGAGAATGTATCGGAAAGCAAAATCTGAGGGCAGAGAGAAGCCATCTAAAAAGTACCCAATAATTATTTATGTGAACTTGAGCAAAGCTTACAATATAATAAAGCCTTAACGTGTGAGGAATCTGACCCATGGAAACTGACCTTGACAAACCTTTATTTTTATTTATTATTCCTGTTTTTTATTCATTATTATTATTATATTAACAGCATGAGGATTATTCTTAAACTCACTAAGCATACTGCATAAAACCTGAAGTGCTCCATTGTTGAGGCATGTAAACTGAACTGGATTGACATTACATCCTGTATGTAGGAGTACTGTATCTGTACTCACAAAATACATCACGTGAATGCAGGGAGTCATCTGGTAGGGAATCCATACTCATCCGCGTTTGTGCTCAGATCGAGGAAGAGTCCAAGTCACTGAAGCTATGATTGCACCCAGGGCAGCCTGCACGGATTTGTCTATAGTTAATGTATAAGGAATAATCAAGATCAGGCTTGATCCACATGTTGCATCTTTTGTTGCATTTTTAAGCCTTTATTTTACTGTAATAATGGAGACAGGAAATGAGAAAGTATGGGAAAGGCATACAGCAAATGGTCTTGCCATCTCGGAATCAAACCGGAGACTCGCTCATCAGGGCATTTTGCACCCGTGTGGTATGTACCACTTGACTATCGGTATCGGATTGCCCCGATGACTCATGACTTTCAAATGTTTGTTACATAAGAGATGTGCCCTTTTGTTGAGTCAACGGGAACCTTTTCCTTTATTTGTGGCCCAATAACTTGTTCCAATACTTGCTCTAAAATAAACACATCCTCACTGTACATCACCTGCTGTCAATAAAAGTAGTATATTAGTAATGTGTTGATTACATCACATCAAATGTAAGCAGCACAATAAACGGACAGTCCTGCCTGCAGTTTAATTTCTAATAATCACACAAAAGGAAATGATTACTATGCAAACCTGTTACATAAGGGTTATATTTACAAACTTCAATAGCTCAAGTCAAACTTGTATGAAAACTAGGAAACATGTTGTGATACTATAACAATTTTAAAAAAGCCAAATGGTACTATACAAAACAGATTTTAACTTTTTAGCTCTTCCAGTTATGCTTATTGCTTGCACCACTACAACGTACCACATTTCATTGACCGTAATGTTGCAACTGGAAACTGAACATGACACTACTACAAAAAGCATAAATATATCCATAAATAAACATTTCAAACCGTAAAACATGTATGCAAATGATCCTCAAAGAAACCTACTTCATGCACACTATACTACTGTAGAACGGCGGTTACAAACTCATGGATGGGCCCTGTCAAGGCAAGGGACAGGATTGTGACTGAGACATGGTAATATTGTTCAGCCTATGTATGGATTATCACTAAATAACCGGCAGTAGTTGTGATCAAGACAACTATTCTCAATTTCTTGAGGAACCATTCAATGGTTATTCACAGCTCTTAACTACGTACTGAACCCAACTACCATAACTTATGCGTAATCTCTCAAAACAGATTCAGACTGAGCTTGAATTCAAAGGAACCCCCCCGGGTTCCCAGATTGCCATATGCCTGGTTACTAGTGCCAAATAACAATGGTGACTGAATTCGAATGGAATGTTTTGAAAAGCTTAAAGGGACACTTCACCCTTTTTGCAAAAAAATATATGTTAATGACGTTTAGAAGCTTTAGATCACTTTCCTGGGGGTATTTATGTGTGTAATATGTGGTTTTAGATATTTTAGATTGTAGCAGTGAGCCTGTTGTCTCTGATGTCATGGACACTGGTCTCACTACCTTCCTGGACTACAATTCCCATAATTCTTTGGTGCACTGCTCCTCCTTGTGGATAGGGGGGAGAGCTGTCTTACTGAGACAACATGTAGTCCAGGAAGGAAGTGAGCCCAGTGTCCATGACATCAGAGACAACAGGCTCACTGCTACAATCTAAAATATCTAAAACCACATATTACACACATAAAGACCCCCAGGAAAGTGTTCTAAAGCTCCTAAACGTCATTAACATATATTATTTTGCAAAAAGGGTGAAGTGTCCCTTTAATGGTTTTGGGGTCTGAGGTGGTTGTCAACAGCAAGGGTAGGTGGGGAGGGGGAGGCGGGAAGTGTGAGTGACAACCATGGGCTTTGGGGCAAGTGAGAGGGGGGCAGCTTATGTGTGGTAACTTGATGTGTCTGTCAACTACCCAAAAACACCACCCAATTCAGACAGTGTTGTCAAATAATAGATGGCCAAGCCAGAAAAATTGAGGAGAATTACATTATGCAATTGAATATAAATCACACCATGGGTGCATTGGTTTTATATGTTGATTAAAAGTTGCTAAAATGTGAGTTTGGGATTTCAAACGCCTTTAATATGTATTTTGTGGAATACAACCGATCCACAACGGTCCACTCCAGCCACCGACAGGTCTGTGCAAACAGTGTAACGCCTCGCTAGTCTGAAATTCATCCAGTCAATAGGCATGCTTTGGGAAATGGATGCTTATCAATATGACAGCATAGCAGGCAAGTAGATTACAATGAACCAAGTCAACAGTATGGTACACACTCAGTTCCAAGTCAAGGTACACACTCAGTTCCAAGTCAAGGTACGCACTCAGTTCCTAGTCAAGGTACACACTCAGTTCCTAGTCAAGGTAAGGTACACACTCAGTTCCAAGTCAAGGTAAGGTACACACTCAGTTCCAAGTCAAGGTACACACTCAGTTCCAAGTCAAGGTACACTCAGTTCCAAGTCAAGGTAAGGTACACACTCAGTTCCAAGTCAAGGTACACACTCAGTTCCAAGTCAAGGTAAGGTACACACTCAGTTCCAAGTCAAGGTAAGGTACACACTCAGTTCCATGTCAAGGTACACACCGAGTTCCAACATGCCTTTTGTCCATCTTTACAGCTGTAGTATAGTACTGATTTCTAATCACAGTCATCCGATTACGGCACTATATGGGGGGGGGGGACTGAATCGTCAGGATCCAAACTCAGTGCTCTGGGACTGGGTTCACAACACCCTGGTTTTGGTTGAGATTGTTGTTAAGGTTGTGCAGGGCCTGCTGACGCCGGTGCCGATGCAAGTGGATGGCGTTGGAGTCCGGCATGTCGACGGGCTCGAACGAGCCGGACACCTGCGGCATGAACTGCCGAAATATGCTGACGCTGCCGTGCCAAAAGGTGGGCTGGGGCAGTCGTCCGGCAGGGGTCCAGGTCAAGGTGACCGGGTCGTAGGCCTCCACCACGTCGGAGAGTTCAAACGTGTTGTCGTAGCCGCCAGACACGTACAGCTTGCCGCCGAGGGCTGCCACACTTCCTCCGACGTGGACCTGAGAGTGGGGAGGATGAAATGAATCAGGGACAGGAGACACAAAATAAATGGATTCCAAATGTTGTCCAATTGTGGCTTACAGTACATATACAGTACCTGTGTCATTGGGCTGATTTTGTCCCACTCATTCTTCTGGGGATTGTAAACGTCCACCTCAGCAGAGTCATCCCTGCAAACGACAATCACAGGAGGTCAAGCTTTAAAAAGTTCGTACTCACGATACCCACTGAAACGGTAGATGTTTTGCTACATGATGAATAGCAAAAATATCACATCTACAAGCTCAATGTGCTGCATTGTGTCTTAGAAAAAATTCTAAGTGTTATTTGCCTACACCTACAGTATAATGACCCCAAAATAGGGTGGTTAAACCGATTGTTGTAGCTGAGGCGGGTCTGCATAGTTCCGTATGAAATGCAACTGATCTTTTGGTTGGTGATTCCTGATGAGCCTCACCTCACAAAGTAGACGAGTCCATTGAGGGTGACCGTTTTGGGTGCAAAAGACCACGGGGGCAGCTCACCACTGTTGACCAGGGACCACCGGTTGGTGTCCGGGTCGTAGCACTGGATGGCCATGGTGTCCTCGCTGGTCAGAGAGCCGATGGCGTACAGGTGGCCGTTGCAGGTCGTGGTGGAGCAGTTGTCCATGGCGTGCAGCATGGCCGGCAGTGCCTCCCAGCAGTCGAGGGACTGGTCGTAGCGCTCTGTGCTGTCCGAGCCCACCACGTACAGCTGGCCCTTCAGCACACAGGTACTGTGGTACTCACGGGGTTTTAGCATGGGCGACACCTCTGTCCACTCGTTGACGCTGGACTTGTAGCGCCACACGCCGTCGTAAAGACGAGAGCCGTCAGAACCACCTGCCACACAGCAAACAATATTCATGAAATTGTTTTTTATAATAGCCAGCGTCTCTGCAC
Organism: Protomyctophum bolini; assembly: GCF_963924005.1. Taxonomy (NCBI): domain Eukaryota; kingdom Metazoa; phylum Chordata; class Actinopteri; order Myctophiformes; family Myctophidae; genus Protomyctophum; species Protomyctophum bolini. The sequence goes on from NC_137866.1 coordinate 21,713,649, forward strand.
TGGACAGTCAGTGTATACTACATACATAATGATATACAGCCTCACTAGCACCACAATCTCAACTTTCAATTCCCTCTAATGTCTTCATTAGTCAAATTATATTCAAATCTCTGCGTCCTCTGTCTGTCATGGCAGACATATGCCGAAATGTGTGACCATCTTGTGGACTTAATGCACATAATGCACATCTGACATCTTGCAATGTGTAGGCCTAAATACCACTAGCTGTACATCTGATGATAAACAAACAGGCAACAGTGATTTATGTTTGGACATCAATAATAAGTGAAGTCCACAAGTCAGTCACATAATTACTAGGTCACCAATTTCACTGTAACACTGTTATGCTGTAGTGTAGGACAGAGGAGACAGACATTTGAGTACGGGGATCTAGCTATTGAGCTTACTGACAGCCAGCTTTAGATTCAAGGGCAGACTCTGCTTATGTCATGGATAGGCATGACTCCATAATACAAACGGATATTATATTGAACTAAAATAGCAAACCTGCCTGTCAGCATGAAGGTACCTTTCAAAACCAACACCATCGTGTGCTAGCTATACTGATGTTGCTTATTTTAGAACAGAAAGAGGCACCACTACTACTAATAAATAGTATGAAGAACACTCTTCATTGTCCTGTCAGAATTGCTGACAGTATGAGGGTTTGAGATGTTTCTTCAGTGAAACCACTTTTAATTGGCCAGTGCTGCTGATGAAGATAGGCCGGCCATTGCGGTCTGGGCATGCAGTCACCAGCCAGAGAGCCAGCAGTTTATTTATAAGCACTGTGTCCGACTCAGTCCGACAGCTTCATAAGATGAAAGAGGGGAACCGGAAAGCTACTGTGGGATGGCTACACTATAATGCTTTCGCATTGTAGTGTGCAAATGTAACCACTGAAGAATGTCTACTCTGCACCCTATCTAACAGACTTGTAAGGCATTTAAAACTGACATACCGTAGTGTTAATATTAGCCCTTTTAGGCCTGACGTCGAAATAAAAAAAACGTTCGCTCTGAAAGAATATATATTCAAAGATTTGTGCCGCATTTTTACGATTTTTCTAAAATAGCAGACCTACAAGCTTGTAGTGCACCACTATGAGAATGTAGATCTGCTATTTTTCAATAGCTAAAGTATAACATAATGCTTAGTTAAAACACCAAAAAGGGAACTTGATTTTAGCGCCGCTAATGGTCGGGTCTTTGGTCCCAGACAACATCTTATTTATTTTCTGGATTCATTGCCATGAAATATTCTGTGCACTTTCATGAACTTCAAAAGATTGTTGGTTTTATGTCAATCCCATGCTTTGGCTCTACTGCGACAATTAACTAAAACATTCCACTGGCATTAATTGTACTGCCAAACAAGATTATCTACAAAACTGCAGTGCACCTTAATACTTCCTGGACAATGGCCCCATGTCCTTTCCTCCTACTTTGCATGGTGTCCAGAGTGCACAGAGACCTTTATGGCCTTTATGTAGCCTATCGGGTCTGGATCGAATCTTGGTGAACTCTTGCCGTGTGTGATGCCTAGTCGGCGACCAATCGTTTAGTGTGAAAGCCACAACGATATAATGACAGTCGATTTAAGAAATATACTCCTGTAGTGTGAAATACATACAACGATCTGATGACTCGCCGACAACTTTAAAACTCCTACAGTGTGTAGGGCCATTACTCACATTTTTAACTAGTGGCGCTCTCCCAGTAGAGGGGTGGTATTTGTCTGCTCTTTTCCTTGTTTATTTCTGTTTTGAATAAGGGGTATGCCTACAATACAATCAGCTTACCTGTAACATACATATCATTTCCTAGGGAAGCTATACTGTAGCCTCCTCCAAGGTGGTCAGGGAACTCGGCCAGGTAGCGCCACTGTCCAGTCTGGGGATTGTAACAGTCGACGGTAACCAGCTCATCGCAGTCCTGGTCGCAACCTCCTACGATGACGAGGATCTCCGCCAAGCCGGTGGACGGTCGCGGCCGCATGCGGTGGCAGGGTCTGTCATGGCGGTCGTACTCGCACGACTGGAAGCTGCGGGCCTCGCTGACCATGCGGAGACAGGTGGGGGAGAGGTAGACCAGGGGATCGCTTTCCACGTGGGCCAGCAAGAAGAACCGGCGCACGAAAGGCAGTCGGATCTGCTGTAGAAGTTCGGGCCAGTAGTGCAGCCTCCGCTGGAGGTCGGCCTTCACCCAGCGCCCGGCGATCTGGTACGCCGTCTCTTCCTTGTCCACGCTCAGCTCATCGTCTGACACGAACTCCAGGAGACGCTTCCACGTCAACCGCTCAAAGTCTACCCCTTTGGCCAACTCCATGATGTTCCTCAGGACAAAGCGCCGCGCGCTGGTGGCCAGCTCTCGGCAGGCGAAGGCCTCCGCAAAGTCCTGGATCTCCAGGCAGTTGGTCACGTCCAGCCCCTGCTCCAGGAACGTGCAGCACGCCTCCTTTACCGAGGGGAACTGGAACAGGTCCGCCGTCTTCAGCAGGAGGTCCACGTTGTCCTGCGTGACCGTGACTCGACCCGTGTAGCAAAAGTCCACCAGCAGGCCGAGCAGCTCGGCCGACACCTCGTGCAGAACCACCCGGTCCATGCCGCTCTCTCGGAGCGTTCCGGCGAACATGGCCCTGAAGTAGGTGCTGGCGGCGGCCAGCACGGTGCGGTGGCAGTGGAACTCCCGGCCCTCGGCGCACAGAGTGACGTCGAAGAACTTGGACTCGGCGCGGAGCTCGTGGATTCCTCGCAGCAGGTTGAAGGCGTGGGCCGTGTCGAAGAAAGGCAGCGTGGACGGCTGGGTCTGCAGCAGGGCAGGCTTCTCCATCTCTCCTCCCTCTCTGGGTCTCTCGGTTTCAAGAGGTGGTGTTCAGGAGACGATGGTCATCTGAAACATAATATAATGAATGGAAATGTGTTTCAGTCTTACTTTTTTCATCTGGTGTTTATGAAACAAGTTCTAATCAAGTGAAAAAATATAGTAAAAGCCCTAAAAGCATCTAATTCAATGAATGGGCTAAAACTAGGTGAAAGCTATTCCGAAATTTAAAAGATGACAGCATCACAGAACCTTCAGGGTATTTCTTCATATTGGGACAGTAACAGGATTGGTTTTCAAAGCAGTGTGGGCATACCGGTAGTTTTGTTACCGTTGATTTTCTCTAGTGTCCAAGTAAGTCCATTCAATGAATTTAGATTTCCACAGGTGTCAGTATCAGTAGGCGGAGAGCTCTAATCTTGTCTGGCAACACAAGACTACTTGCACAGCCGCAGTACCATATGAAAAACTCCAACTCAAGCCTTTTATAATTGTTAACCAAATTTCAAATAGTAAATCCAACAACAACGATCTAATCAAGAATGGAGCCTAAAATGAAACCAAACTGCTAGTCAGTCTCACAGAACTGATTTGAGAAACACAAGAAAGCCTGAATTTACACGAGGTGTCAGAAGAAAAAGTTTACAGCACAGCACAGCTCCAGCGTGAATATGCACAGCCCCTTGTCCGTGTTTAAGAAAGAGAGCTTGCCACTGCTCTATAAATACACTGGTGGCAGTGTCCATTTCCAGGATGGGGAGGAGTGGGGGCTTTGTGGGGACTGGGAGAACACCTCACTGCTAGGGAGTATCAACAGTCAACACCCTCACCTCCTCCATCAGCCACCCAGTTTGACCTGAGATCAGATTCTAAAAACGTCTTCTACATGTACATCCTGACAGTTTTCTGAAAAAGCTATGTTTCTATGTCAGTCGTTCTTCGATTAAAAAAAAATAGCAGACCCACAAGCTCGTAGCACGCTACTCGGTGGCGCGCTATGAGCTTGTAGATCTGCTATTTTTCAATAGCTAAAGCATAACGTAATGCTAACACCAAAAGGTGTTCCTGCCCAAAATTTGTACTACTGCGTTGCTCACAGAAAATGACTTTAAAAAAAAAATTAACCTGAAAACCAACGCACGTGCTGGTTGTACAAAGTATAAACTAGGCCTAACTGGGTCTCTCACAAGACAAAAGGCAGCCTAGCCCATGCCTCTTCACCAGCGTCAGCAGCACAGACAGCAGCGAGCAACACTACTTCCTGTCATAATATCCATCAATGAGCTTGTAAAATCACAATGCACTGTGTGAACGCACGCAGTAGAGACAGCGCTGGTCACAAGAGAAGAACAAGAGGTGGAAAGGAATGTTGCACCATTTCACGTCAGGGAGATGTGGGGGTGTACTTTGTAACCGTTTGTAATTGTTTTTGCCCCCCCAGCTATTTGAACATGCATGATGTATCTAGAAAGTTATACCTCTGGCTATATGATATTCATATTTAGCTTTAATACATACTATTATAATATGTACATTTGATCAGTGCCGATATTTGGGTGTTAGTCATCATGGTCACAGTTCAAAAACCTTAACTGATTGCTTGCACGTTTAATAATGGGGATGATCATTCCTTCTCAAAATGGCATAGGAGTCTCCTTAGATAGATTTGTTTAAACGGTTGTAACTTGCGACAGACAAACCTCCTGGTCTTCCATAGCTGAAAGAACAGTCGGGCACACATTCCACACTAAGGTTCAACAATGCAGCAGCAGTGCACATAGCTCTGGTGGGGATCAAACTGCTCTCCTGAAGGGCAGGCCGGGACCCAGTGTGTTCTCTCTCTGCAGTGCAGAGTGACTGCACAGACCTGTACTAGACACACATCCTTGATCCTCCTAACGTCTGCGGAAGTGATTATTTTGTTAAGTCATGAAAGGGTAATTGCCTTTCACAGGGATAAATGATGAGCCATCCCTATATGTCAAGTTTGCTTGTTTCATTCTTTATGTAGTTGTTAGTGATTGAACAAATGGAAGGAGAGTATAATGAAAATGTGGGATTATATTGGCTGCAGTTTTGATCCAGCATACCATGCATAACGTAGTATAGCGGATCGACAACAGCAGTGGACAGATACATTTCCAGACATTTCCAGACACACAGAGAAGGTAAATAAGTAAGATGAGCAAGTATTGAGCAACATACGGTAAACGTGTTGACCAACCGGCCCCTAGAATAGCTGCGTGTCGCTGACAGAAACCTATACTCTCAAAGGAAGGGAGGGAAGGAAGGAGGGAAGGAAAAGAAGGAAGGGAACAGAAGTGGTAGACAAGCAGTCTTACCGTCTAGTATGCGAGGACGCCGGGGGTGAGCAACAGAGAAACGAGTGTGACGGTGAGCGTGTGACTACCATCTGGCAACAACACTTCCCACGCAGATAGCGTACGCCCCTGTACCATGTACTGTACCCCAACAGTAGTAACAGTGTGTGCTCCAGGAACCCAAACAGTTAGTGGTTGGTAATGATCTACCAAGGGAAAACCCCCCTCAGAGCCGCCGGGGGAGGCAACGTTCTTAAACCTAACTTATACTTTGTCCCTCGTTGAAAAGAAGAGATTTTCAAACAAACAATGTGGTGCAGCACATTTTCCGCTTTAGCCATACCAAAGGCTCTAGCACAACCACAGCCCAAATCATGAAGGCAGTTAGTCTGTTATGTGACTAACTTACAATTCCTGTAACTAACCACAAATTGTTAGATGTGCTGTAAGCACTGCAATGTCATACTTGGTTGACAGTGGGAAAATAGTATGCTGCACACAAGCTTACATTTTATGAATCGGCACATGGCAGACATGTATGCATGAATGCATGACAGTAGTCTCGCGTTACCAAATGCTTCCATCATACAGTCTGGAGCAATGGAAGAGCTATCATGAGCAAAAAGTGGAGCCTCCTCCCCGCTTCCGTTTCGTCTTTACAGTCACGCAAATTTATTCTAATGTAAATAGAAATCATCTAAGCATACATATATAGCTTGCTGCTTAGAAAACGGAAATGGCAGCTTCCTAATACTCAGCTCATGGGGGCTATAGTTCCAGACTCTATATAGCATTAGGAGATTGTGGAATAGTTGTCTGGCTACGCGAGAATAGCATGACAGTAATGAGTCCTTGAGATTACTATGGCATTATGGCCTTGATCCTGCAACAAAACCCTTATAATGCAGTGAATAGTTATAATTGTTACATTGTACAATGTTACTGTAATGTTAATGGCTGTAACCAGACAATGTATCATTCCGGGACAGTGCCCCTGTCAGCTGTGTCCACTTGTCTGGCTGTTGTCCACTTTAGCCTATATATGCGCGTGACATCATCATCAAACCAGGAAGTTATGCAGGAATGCCTACTGAGTGGCAAAAAACTACTTTCTGGCCTTGACAACCCATGCATCCAAACAGAAAAGTCCTATCTGATTGCAATAAACAACGTTAAAACTCACTTTGCATGTTGCTTAGCCACTCGATGTGCAATTCACTTTAAGCATGCGCATACCCTCTATAGTCTGAATGCACCTCCTTCATTGCACTAATAATGAGAGTCCTGTACTTGGTTGATAATTCCCAAAAGCTATTTATTGGTGAAATGTCTCTACACCTATGGGCCTAAAACAGTTCACTCTCCATACCTCATACTTTGGAATAGAAATGTTCTCTCATTCAAACTTGAGACACAATTCTTAATATAACTACACACAGTACACACCCATATGACTACTTAAACAGTCAGTGAGAGAATGATTTATTTTTGAACTACTCTGCATGTAAACAGGGTAAATCAAAAACAGATTGTTGTATACTACTATTGTGTTACAAAACAACTTGTGTTTCCCCTTGCTGGTATGATGTGGTAATTACCACCAGTAAAGAGTGAACAAAGTGGCCTGCTTAGATAGATATATATGTATTTATTTATTTTGCTTTTTGAGGGGTGCTAGCCCCTCCTATGCCCAGCTTTCCGGGTTTGTGTGAACACAAACATTGGCTTGTGATTGGCTGATCACCCCATAGCGATGATTTGATGCAAAGTACATATTGAAGATAAAAGTAAGTAAAAGAAAGGTGAAGTCGGAAAAGTGAGTATATGCAAACCTTTCAAATCCACAAAACATGTAGCATCATAGCTGTTGAATTATAATATTTTATAATATTTGAATGTTGTTAATCATTAGCATTGCCATCAACAACATGACTCTTCTGTCTTCTCTAACTCTGCACCTGGTAGACAAATGTCCAACGACAACACAGCTGCTCTCTCTAGTCAAACCAGCCTGCTCAGTTTGCATACAGCAGGCCAAGACAATCTTCAGAGTGAAGTGATGTCAGTAGAAACCCCTCCGCCACACTGCTGAGCCTGGCTTGGCCATAAAAAGGCAAGACACACTCATCACATTCCATGATCCAAAGAGGGCCAGCTTGAGGCTGCCAAAATTCAGAACTAGCCTACTTAGATAAGGACACAGTGAAAGAAAACCATGGAAGAATCAATATTAATGCCAGATTATGCCACCACAACACAGTGAAGTGTCAAAGTTAGCTGGTAGAAGAGCCGTACACACACTGACACTGCATGTGATGATCAGCTGAGTTAGTGAGAGACGAGGAGGCCCAGATAAGGATATTATTTGCTAGCCCTGAAGACATGTTTTATTTATTGTAACTAGCCTACAGTATATTTTTCCAACCAGATCCACATGCTGTGTGATACTCTATCTTTTCTAGTAGAGGCACATAATAGCAATGGTTTTATAGTCCCTAGAAAAAGGGGGAAAACTATGTTTAAATGTATAATTAGACACAAAAGCAGCCACATAAGATCCTTGAACAACAGTTACATTACATTACACCGACGCCGTTATAACAAGTTTCTACTTAACATCCCGCGCCTGTTGACTGTTGTCCATTTACAGCTTTCCAGATCACATGGATATCAGTATGCAAAATTTGCATACTGCATTGCAAATCCATAGGCATTGGCATTCAAACATAATGTTTCTGTACCAGCCCACCCCCCCCCCCCCCCCGCGCGCTAAAAAGATGAGTTCATAACGCGCTCACTGACGTTAAACTCCGAATAGTCAGTCCATTTCTAGACCACGCTGTGTTGAATTGTATTCAGTAGATCACGTCGCCATTGAAAGTAATTAAATTACAGCGAAAGGTCATGTTCAGACTATGAAACTTCAGCTTCTGTTGATGTGTCTAGTGGAAGTAGACAGTGGAGTGGACCATGATGTCTGGCATCCATCTGTCCTCTTCGTGAAAAGCACGACCTTCCTCGGAGACAGACGAGACGAGAACAACTAGCAAAATAATAATAATCTTTGTCTACTTACCAACAGCAATGTCCTGGGCTTCACGCAAGGTCGACAATATTATAGATTATAACGCATTAATAACATAACATGGTGATGTAAAAAAGAAACTTTAACGAACGGTGCTGCTGTTCTCTCCGGTCTGCGCCATATTCCGTTCCGTGTAATGTTTGATGCCTGAGAGCTGCCTGGCTAAAACACTCCTCATTGGATAAGGCGAAGCGGACGCATGACGTCATGACACGGAACACTCTCCATTGGATAAAAATAGAAGATCTACAAGCTCACAATGTGTCAAGGATGAGATGCGTGTGAGCTTGTAGATCAGCTGTCGTGCGACTCCGTCGTACGGCGAAGCGTTTTTAGTAAACTGTCACAAGAGGGAGTCTGATCTGAGGACTCTTCCAGAGTTATCCAAACGACCAAAACACCGTTTTTCGACTCGACTGTAGGTATGAAATAATATAATTTGCGATGCATAGTGATAAACTACTGAAGTGAAGAACTAAGGAACACAAAATAAGATGGAAAAGGTACATTCGTTAAAGTTATACCCCAGGGCCTCACCCGAGTGGATGGATGAGATGACAAGGCCACACAGATAATTGAACTGTTTTTGAATAGATATGATAAAGAGGTATTTTTTCATCTGGTGGGCTCCAAAGCTACAATTCATCTCTACTCTAGGTCCCAAAGAAGCCTCATGCGTAATTTACTGCGTTATTTTATCTGCCCTATCTATGGTAATTTCACTAAGCCACCTGACTACGATATTTCAGTCCAGAATTTCCCCACTGGGATCAATAATAAAGTGTTATCTTTATCAGAGGACCTTGTCACCGCTGGAGCATGCTGCTGCTGGAGAGGACAGCAAGTAGACAACAAAAGCGGCTCAGGTGGAACCATAGGACACCGTTGCCGTGCCAGCACAGGCAGCACACCACTTCCACATGGATGACATGACGACCACTACTATTTACACATGCCCCGCCTGCAACAAACGGTACGTCAGCCATCAAATAACTCACTTTGGATTTGATGGACAACAAACATAAGTAAGTAAAGTATGTTCTGAATCTGATAGAGCTTAGTTACTGGTTCATCATCCTTTTGAAACAATACCAGACCATTTCAAAAGTCGTAGCAGGCCGCTAGCAGCCCCTAGTGGCCCATCCAAACATAACGCTTTGAACCGAGTGACAGTTTTGTTTTCATCTATCCAGGTACATGAGTAAGTAAACCAATGTGGATTTGGTTCCTCAATATTGTATCAACAATAGCCAACACAAAAAAAAAGATTAAACAATAACAACAGAAGAAAGTAGTAAGATAAAGATAGTGTTTGTTCGGTCAGATCTCAGCTGTTAATGTACTATTAGCATTGTCATTGGAAATCAACTTGTCTTTACACTCTATACATTTGTAATGATCATGCCTTTTGTGGATGAGCAGTACAGCAGATTATATGAGTACATCCAAAGTGAAATGAACCAAATTTCCCTGCCAAAGTCGAACAGTATATGCACCTGTTGGTATTGACTTGAGTCGATTGGCACCTGATTAGCAGCTTGGTCATGATGTATGTGCTGGAGTAGCCTAACAAATGTAACCTTGTTGCGGCATTGGCTGACATACAACAAATCCTGGTTGAGGAATGGAATGACATCTCACAGCAATGTGTGACCACCACTGACCAGGCTGGTGACGTGCATGAGGAGGTGGTGCGAACTGTTGAGGCTGTTGTGGATGTGTATGGCTCTTCCACCAGCTACGGAGGCTCTTGACTGGTCTAAAATTGCCAATATGTCTTAATATAATATTCCCTCCGTTCCTTACTGATAGAGAGTTGGGCGTTCTGTTGAGCACTGACAATTGCAATTTTGCCACATTTTACTTCGGACACACCACAGGTGTGTGGCATGTGGCTTATATAATATAATTTAGTTTATGTGTGGGGTGCATACATGAATGTGTATGATGGTCTTTTATGTGCACAGCCTCTGTGAGCATGTGAGTAGTAGGAAGACAGGTTTTGTGTTGTTCATAGTTGGCTGGTGGTGGAAGTAGCTGTCTCAGAGCCTACTGTTCTGGCCGTGAGTTTGCAGAATCGCTTTCCAGACGGTAGCAGCTGAAAATGGTTTGGGTTGCTAGGGGCCTTGATTACCTCCATCGTTAGTCCCGTGCTCTCACTAATAAGGCAAAAAATGAATTGAAAAGGACAAAGGACATAAGGAAATGTATTATTATTAGAGAGAGAATTGTGGGAAGGGCTAGGAGGTAGTAGGTACATATTATATATTGAAAAACTTGTTTGAACAGCTATAAGGTATACTGCCTTCTTGACTTTGAATACATATTCAAATGGAACAGTTGACGAGGGGCTTCACCAATGAACAGTTCAGTTAGTGCACTAGTGAGTTACGAGGACCTAGGTTTGAACCCGACTTGCGGCGTCTTTCATGTCTCCACAGTCCGCACTCTCTCTGCTCTCGGTTTTCTGTCTCTGTACAGTACTATCTTTTTTTAAACCAAATTTGTATTTGCAGATTGTCATACAGTTACAGTGTAGGTCGGGGTTCTGTCCATTTCTCCCATTTTTCAAGGAATTGTGTCTATCTAATAAAGCAACCCCCCCCCCCCTATATTCTAAAAGGCTGATGATGATAGAAGCTAGTCTAACATAATTGTTCTATAAAGAGTGGATACTAAATCTTAAATCTTAAAAATGACCCAAACCATGCACTGTTGCTGCTATATTCTGATTAGGTTTTGGCCCCAAGACCTTGTCAGTGTGGAGACTGAGAGGAAGGTGGAAATTGATTTGCTGTGACATGTTCAGCCTAATCCATGATGGATGTAAAAAGATCAAGATGACAGTGTTCATGGCAGAAGTGAACTCTTAAAAGAACATGTCCAAAGACAAAAGAAAACTGGGACAACATATTAAACCACAGATGTTTCATTACAGTGTAACGATTACATTCATAATTCATCTCTCAGAGATCATTTAAGTGCCCAACTGCCCATTTACCCTCAGATGGAAGCAGTGTTGTCATCATGTTAATGAACAGCTCCATGCAAAGCCAAACTCATCTCTCTCTTTTTGTACGTAGAGTGAATACCATCTGTTAGTTAGTGACAACAATGTTGTCGCTTTCCAAAATATAGGTTGGCGCCGGGACCCTCTAGCTTTAACTTTGGAGTGGTACTTCTGCGAACAGACGTCACATATAGACAATCCAGGAAAATCGACTAAAATGAATCATGTTACGCAGTATGACTTTAAAGAAAAGGAGACACATATTACATAATATACGCATGTATTTAAAAACCTAAGGTTCATGCATGAATGTAGGCCAAAACAGTTGAAGAGATTTTTTACTGAATATTCTGTAATGCTACTGATCAAATCTGGTCTAACAGATTTGATCTGTAATGAGCGGGTGTTGAGGAGAGAATGTAAACCTCAACATTAACCCAAACCACTGGTGCTATATGATGAGGCCTCATGCAGTGTAACTTCGGCCCCAGGACATTGTCAGTGCAGGGAGTGGGAATTGATTTGCTATGACATGTTCAGCTTAATACATGATGGATATCAAAATAGCAAAAGGGCACAAGTCATGCTAAAGTTAGCACTTTAAGGAAAACTTTCAATGACAAAAAAAAAACTGGGACAACATATTAAAGCACATCTCATCACATGCATACAGTATTTAGTGCCCATTTACCCTCTTATGTAAGCAGTGTTGGGGATCATGTGAATTAATATCTCCATGGGAAGCCAGAAACCCCTGAAACAACAGCCATCCCCCTCTTTTTGTACCACGTAGAGAACACAGCTATTCAAGTCCCCATTGCCCGTTTTAACTAGCTGCTCCAAGGTCTCGTGAGGAGTAGATTCCATGCAATCATATTGCTAAAAGCTTGAGCTTCATGTGCAATGTTGGCAAAAAAAACGCCAGCGGAGTGGTGGAGATAAGATAAAAGACAAAATAGTTAAACAGGATACTTGCTGAGTGAAAGACCTAATAGGCTACTCAAGAGTCGCCACTCTGTCTTTTGGGGCGCACCCTGGATAGTTTTTAAATTGCATAAAAAATTTATAAAATATTTTTTTTAATTGAAAATACACGGCCCCTCACGCATTAGAAGGACATAACCAGAACCAAGGATGTGTGTTCTCAATGAGTCTACATGATTACAATGAAGACTGAAGTTACAATGGGTTTTTATAGGAAAGGGGCATGTCTGATCTAAATTTGAATCAACTGTGGTGAACCCCAAAACCATACAGTAGTAGATAGATGATAGATCGAAATGACCCCAAAAGTGAAACACCGCTTTAATTTGAATTCCTTACATAATTGGGCCTGTTGCTGCATTATAGTCCAATGGAATGAGGGAATTAACTTGCATTGATAAAACTTTAATGGAACATGGACACGAGAATAATTGCCCTTTTAATTTCAATTTGTTCGTGTATAAATTAATTGGGGCATCTGTTACCTGCCTTTAGAGACCTTGTGGTGACTCTAAAAAGGAGCTAGGAGAACAAAGATAAGGAACCTTTCACTAAAGCTGTTTTCATGTTTAATTAGATTAACTGCTTAGAATTCAGTCCATCCATATAGCTAGCTACATATGGTGGTAAGCTATCTCCATCTCCCATCCGTGAGCCAGTATAATGAGGAAATGAGGGGGGCAGCTCTGGAATCTAAAATAAGGGTTGAAATTACCGTTGCTGTGCAATTAAGGTTGGCCTGTATTTGAACTTTCCGTGACCTCATTTTGTCCCTCAGGCTGTGTAGACCGGGAAAATGCTGACAGGCAAATCTTATAGGGTCACATCGTTAGATGGTCTTTTCAAGGTTCAGGGAAAATACATTGTAATTTGCTTCAGATGATAAGGCAATGGCATGAAGAAGAAGATAATTCCAGACTGTACTACATTTTTTGTGTAGAAACAGGAACTGTGTTTGTCCCCTCTCCTTTCTTAGTCCACTTCCTCCTGGGTGCTTCTGTGTTTATTCCTACTAACAACAATGCTACACAACACTAGGGCAGGTGTGCTGACAGACACTGCCGTTAAGCAGAATCTGTCTTGAGTGAGTGATTACATTTTTGCCAACTTTACTCAACTTAGAAAGTGTTTTGAATTTGAAACATAAATATTCATGGTGAAATAAATTGAGGTTTGTGTCTTGCTTCCTTATTAGTGGTCAGGAACATATTTCCAATCACGGTCAGCTTGCATTAACCCAATCACCTGACTCAAATAGTGGATGCTTTTGTTCAGAACAGAGCCAACTAGGTGTTCAACAAATACACTAAAGCCTGATTTAGTGTAATTAGATCTAAAAGCTCTTGTAGAGCTGTTCCACATGATGTACATAGTATACAGCTGTTAAATGCTTAACTTGTAAATTATATGCAAGCCAACCAACAACAAGCTATCATGGAACAGGAAAAAAATGTATAACACTGTCCAGTCACTAGATGGAGGTGTTCTTTGCTTTTTGGTGTGCAGGTCTTTAGTCTGAGAACTTGGGACCCACTATCCCAAAAGCATCATACCAGAATCATGAATTTATACAGATGATCCTAGCACTGAAATGCTTTTGAAACCTATAGGATCAAGTGGGCTGCAAACAGGAGTGTAATGCCTAACCATCGTATGACGAAGCATACATCATGCTTAAGGCTTTATTGTTTGTTGAATTAAAATATATTTTTAACCCATTTTGGGTTTTTAAACATTATGTTATCATTTAGCTATTGAAAAATAGCAGATCTACAAGCTCATAGCGCGCAACCGAGTGGCGCGCTACGATGTGGCGCAAATCTTTGAATATATATTTCAGAGCAAACATTTTTAACTAAAATATTTGCTTCTGGGGGGTCCCTGGAACTACATATTTTGAGATGGGGGTCCGTGGCTCAATAGAGATAATTCTGGGGGTCCTTGACATGAAAAAGGTTGAGCACCACTGACATAGAAACATAGGTTTTTCTGATTTTTTTATTTTATTTAGAAGCCTTTTTTTATCCAAAGGATATGTTACAATTAGGGTTGTCCCAATAGGATCGGATGATCACGTCATTTTCAAATGATCGGATCGGGATCCAAAGAACGTGATCGGGACATCACTAGTATCAATATTATATCCATATCATGATGTTAGACTGGAAATTGTCTGTGATTTGTGATATTGTACTATTATGATATGGCATAAACGTGTTCTATAAGGTAACAGGTACGGTCGCCCCTTTTCCATCTCGCCCCACTAACAAACAAAATTCATGTTGGTGATTATATAAAAGGTATTATCATATTAATTTATCATTGTTAGGTTCACTCTCATGGGCATAATAGTATGATGGGCTACATTACAAAACATGGGCTACATGGAAGGAATGTGTTTAATAAAACGAAATTAACTGCTAGAAGGTCCTAAATTAACTTAATTAAGCAGTCACCGTCTCTGTGTCATGTTATTCTTTCTTAATTTTACAGAGTATAGAGATCGACTACTATACAGTCAAATAAATCTGTATACAAGATCATTTCAGATTTCAGAGAGGGAGGGAAATACTAAATTAACTGTTAACTACATAAAAATAAATCGCTGGGGCGAGTTGGTAAAGGGGCGAGTCATTTGGTATTCTTCCATAAAATATAAATATCGGATCGGGAAAGATCGGTATCGGCAGATACTCAAAATCAAATGATCGGATATCACGTGATCGGGACATCCCTAGTTACAATGCTTGACTAGAGCCCTCAAGTGATTTGTTACAGTACTGCATATGGCCAGGAGGACAAATTCTGCTTACTGTATGCTCTGTCGCACAACAGTGTCACTGTCACACGTAGAGAATAGCAGATTTACAAGCTCACAAAGTGTTGTGGATTTGGCGCGATGTGAACTTGTATACTATTTTCAGCATACGACACCGTTAACATAACAAAGTATAGTCAACATTGGACATGAAAAACCTCTGTTTTTGACATAGTCCTGACAGGTTGGTAGGTGTTTATTAGGCATATGTCCATTAAATATTTCATTATTTCTTGTAGATAGATGCATTTACACACTTGACACTGTGACATTGTCACACAATGACATTTTTGTGAATATGATTAAAATGTATTAGCTTTATTTTGTAGATAGAAAATTATAACCATAAATGAACCTTTATGTAGCCAGTGTGATTTCTTTCGTCCATTTGTTTGCCATTATGCATAAAAAAAAGAACGCACGCGCGTGCAAACACACACACACACACACACACACACACACACACACACACACACACACACACACACACACACACACACACACACAATATAGTACCATAGCTAAATGGAACAATGGTAACCATGGTTATAATAATATCTCCACTACTGTATGTATACAAGATGCTGAAGAACTGCAGTGCTGCTGCAGTCTGTTCGTTAGCCTGCCTTTCAAATATTCAACGTGACATATTTGCATTGTCGAAAGTTGTGTTTCATTTCATTAACTTGTCAACCATTTTTTTCTTAAGCAGTAATTGACTTGATCTGTGGTGAATATGCTTAGCCATTCGTCTTTGTAAAGAACATTATTGATACTTTGTTGTAATAGACAATGTACAAGCTCACAGCGCGTTGCATCTGCAACACGTTGTGCGCTTGTGGAGACCTGCGTACTATGTATTATAAATGAACGGTACTCTGCTGAGTAGATGTTCAAAGGTGAAGCATAGTCTGTCAATGTGTAAATTATTGATACGACAGTGTGGCTTTGAACGTCAATACACATCCCTGGAGAGCAACAGTGAGAGAGAAACAGCTAGAACATGATGTGGAGGATCATTTGAAAAAAGACAACAATGGTAACTATGTGAGAAAAGATCAAATTAGAGAATCTAACTCTGAGAAACACAGAGGGAGTGAATAATAGAGAGAGAGAGAGAAAAATAACACCCGTTAATCAGTGGTATCCTAGCGATAAAAACAGCTGCCAGCATCAAATCTGTGAATAGCATGGGCAAGGTCAGGTGCCTGTCTAGACAGACACATTAATTTTAGATGTTAACAGGTGCAGTCTTGTGTTGGATATGATGCGGTGTGAGAGACATTTTGTTAATTAAATTGTAGGTTATAATCATGAAGTGTTATTTATTTGGAGGTGTCTGGGGAATAAAAGCTAAGGAATAATGAGCTTGTATATCTGCTATTCTTCAAAAAATGGTTAATGTGGTTAAACGCTAAAGTGACACAGATCTTAATGGGTAAAAGTGATTTGGGATTTTGGTAGAATCTTGGCTTTTGTAGGTGCCATGACACAAGACCAAATAATGTTACCGGGAGTCATACCACCAGGCGGGGTTATGTATTCAGCTTTGTGAGTCCACCTGTCAAGTGTCCATTTTTGCACTCCCAGTAGTCAAAACATTTCAAATCGGCCTCATGGTGGCACTATAGTAGGTCTCTTTTTGAAAAACTACTACTACATATTTTCTCCACCAAACCAAAACTCAGCAAATCTGTACACATTATAGACGTATCTGTCAGATCTGTCAGACATTTTTCACATTTCATTCTGATTTTCTTAGACCGTTTGCAGGAGTGGCCCTTTTGGAACAAAATGCCTCAAAACATGAACGCAGCATCCGATTGCTGTGGTGAACCTTTGCGTGCACATTCCCATATAGGCCAAGGAAGAAATGCCATGCTACATTTGTCAAATTGGCCTCATGGCTCCAGTCTGAACATCGTTTGACGTTGATTGCTTGTTAAGCCCCAGGATTGTTGACCATTATTTACATTTATCCGCTCATGAAATATACACTTGCCAAATTACACTTATAGGACGGCTCCAGATTTATGCTGTGCCCTCACTTCTTTCCCAATCTGTCATTGCACAGAACACCATGTCAAGGTCTGGGGGAGGGGAGTTGGTAGATACATCATTTAGCATTCACTCTCCTGTGATTATTATAATCCTGAGTGGATGTTATTCCTTAATGTCATGAATTCTGCCAGTCAGCCGTAAAGGAAAACACAACTGCTGACTATACTCATAAGCATCCATCACTGAGATGAAATCTAGGGGACTGAATGGTGGAGTTTATCATTTTTGGTATTTTATTTGAGTTATTAGAGAGAGTACGCCTTAGCATCATGTATGTAAAACACACAACTGTTGACTCAGTCAACCACCTGGGTGGTGCTGTGCTTGCATTTGGCTGTGTCATTTATCTTGCATGTGAGGCAGTTTCTTTTTCTTTTTTTCTACTTTAAAAAAAAACTTTTTTCTCTCTTCTGATGTATGTATTCACTTCACTGGGGGAAAAACACTTCAGTGCTTCTTTATTGTGATTCCTCAAGGCATGGCTATCTACGGGCCTGGTGCATGCATATAGTTGCCTATCATAATCATGTGTGCGTGAATGTAATGCACAGTCTATGTAAAGCGCCTTGGATAAAGACCATCTATAATCAGCCTTCCAATCGTACACTTATGACCAGGGATGTGTAGATTGTTTAACTAGTTGAGCTATCATCACCGATTGAAATAACTAGGGGTGCACGATTATGAAATTATGACCGATATCCGATTATTTGCAGTGTCATATCAGCCGATACCGATTCCGATATTATACAGAGGACCACAATGGAAACAAGCCTAGTATAGGCCCTACGGGGGCTTGGCCCAAAGCCTGTTAATAAAGTATTCAATCCTATACTCTTTTCCAAATGTTTTCACAACTGAGTGACTACTGAATGAGATGAGTACACAAATTAAATGTAGAATTGTTTAAAATTATTATTATTTTTTTTGCTGGTGAAAACCGATTAAATAATCTGTATTATATTGAGACCGTTCCGGTACCGATATGGCATTTCTATGGCCGATATGGCCTATTCCGATTATGGTACCGATTAATAGTGCATCCCTAGTAATAACCTCTTAAATGTAGACCTGTTTATTGTCCCACAATATACTGTACTGTATATCAGATGTTATGTTGCATTTACCATGCAAACGTCACCTCTCTCTCATTTAATTCGTTCATGAATCCATCAGCCTGCACTGTTATGCAACTCTTAACCCATTTTGGGCAGGAACAAAGGAAAAATAGCAGATTTACAAGCTCATAGCGCGCCACCAAGTGGCGCACTACGAGCTTGTAGGTCTGCTATTTTAGAAAAGTCGTGAAAATGTGAATATATATTTCAGAGCGAACATTTTTAACTAAAATATTGGCTTCTGGGGGGTCCCTGGAACTACATATTTTGAGATGAGGGTCCGTGGCCCAATAGAAATAATTATGGGGGTCCTTGACATGAAAAAGGTTGAGCACCACTGACATGGGTTTTAATTGGGAATTAGGATTTTGAAGCCTTTTTTTTTATCGACCTCAGTCCAAAATGGGTTAATTAGTACTAGTGCTTTAGACTACTTCAGATAGAACATGACTACTTTTAGCAGGTCGACGCAATGGACCATCACCATTCATAATTGTATCCACCAGCCGAAGGCATGGGGAGAGTATGTTTTGCAATTTACAATTTAGGCATTTATCGGACACTCTTAATCCAGAGCGATTTACATTAAGCAAGAACAAAAGCATGGCAATACATCACATACATAAAAAGTAGTTATCGTGAAACATGCGTAAGCTAACGTGTGTCTGTGTGTCCGTCCGTCCGTCTGTCCGTCCGTGTACAGCTAATCTCCGGCACCGTTGGCCCAGTCGATGCCAAACTGTGCACACACACTCCCTGGATGCCAATGAGAACCTCTGCCCCAATTCTTCCACAACAGCCTTTTACAGAGCCACCATGAGGCGGATTTTTGCAAAACACACGTTTGATCCATACATCACGCAAATCTCTATTGTCTAGTTGACATTTTTCCAAAAACAGTCCTATCCTGGTATCAAACTAGACAAAGTGCTCCTCGGGGCACTTTGTCTAGTTTGATATGCATCCAAGGTCTGTCATTCCTTCCTATTGTTGTCTCCATCAGGCCGAAGGCATGGGGAGAGAGTTTTGCACTCCGTCCGTCCGCGTGTCCGTCCGTCTGTGTGTCCGTCCGTCCGTACTCGTACACATTGTAACCATACATCACGCAAACCGATATACACCATCTCTATAGTTATGTGATCAACACGGATCTGTCCCATTTTCCATATTTCATCCCGATTGGTTAAGATTGCCTTCCAAAGTTGCAGGATTGGTCCGTTTCGAACAAAAGGCCAAATCATGAACACAGCGTGCAATTTGAGTGAAATTATTCATGCACATTCCTAATAGGCCGAAGATGAAATGCCACTTAATTTTATTTGCAAATCAGTCTCATGGTGGCGCTATAACAGGCCAATTCCGGTTTTTACCTATAACTGCACCGATCTGTGTACAACTTTGTATGTGCAGTTGCGCACTCCCTAGTGGCCAAGGAAAAACCTTTTTTCGCATCTACCAAATACAGCGCCACCATGAGGCCGATTTTTGCGAAACACATTTCTTTACATTACTCGTACACATTTTATCCATACATCACACAAATCGCTATACACTATCTCTATAGCCATGTGATCAACACGGACCTGTCCCCATATTCCATCCTCATTGGCTAAGATTGCCTTCCAAAGTTTGCAGGATTGGTCCGTTTTGAACAAAATGCCTCAAATCATGAACACAGCGTGCGATTTCTGTGAAATTATGCACACACATTCCCACTAGGCCGAGGAAGAAATGCCAAAACTCAATGACTTCAGGCCTGTGGCCTTGACCTCCGTGGTTATGAAGTCATTTGAGCGACTCATTAAGGAAGAGCTCTTAGCCACAGGGTAATCTAAGCGGTGGATATTGCTCTTGTCTTCACGCCATTATGTATATGTAAATTGTCTTGTTCTTTGTGTTATGTCAAATGTGTGTGTATATGTGTACTGCTTACTTGGCTGCTGTGTCGCAAGACAAATTTCAGTGTGAACTGACAATAAAGTACTATATCATATCATATCATATCTTGGTAAAACATAGTGTTACCTGGACCCTTTGCAATTGCATACAGGGCTAAGAGAGGTGTCCGATGCTATACCATCACCTTATTGGATTTTCTATTTAAACACCTGGTAGTCAGCAAGAAACCTGCTAGGCTGCTTTGTGTTGACTTCTCATCTGCCTTCAACACCATTCAGCCACACATACTAGTTGAAAGATTAGTTAACAACTCATGGCTTAGACTCTGGTATTATTGGTTGGGTTCTTGATTTCCTCACAAATAGAACCCAGAGGGTAAGGGTGAATGGGAAGCTGTCTGGTGAATTAACATCATCCACCGGCTCACCCCAAGGTTGTGTCCTTTCCCTACGCTTATATATCCTGTACACAAATGACTGCAGAAGTCAACATGCCGAGAGACACATTTCTAAATTTGCTGATGATTCTGTCATTGTTAGTCTTTTGGGTGATAGTGAGGTCAGCCATGGCCCAGTTGTGGATGACTTTGTCTCTTGGTGTGAAGAAGATACATTTCTACAACTTAATGTCACAAAGACCAAAGACATGTGCATCGATTTCGCTGATGTCCACCAGCTCCTCAGAGTATAGTGTCATAAATGGCCAGTCAGTGGATTTGGTAACCACTTACAAATATCTTGGGACCATTATCGACAATCGTCTGAAATTCGATTCCAATACTAAAATGGTGTGTAAGAAAAGCCAGCAGCGCCTCTTCTGTGTAAGGAAGTTAGCCAAATTTCAGGTGGACAAATCATTGATGATTTTGTTCTACAGAACCTTCATTGTCTCCACCAGGCTGAAGGCATGTTTTCACGCCGTCCATGAGTGTGTGTGTGTGCGTCCGTCCGTCTGTTACCAGCTAATTAACGGCACGTTAACCCGGTCGGTGCCAAATGTTGCATGCACACTCCCTCGATGCCAACGACGAACCTCTGCCCCAAACTTTCCAGAACGGCCTGTTTTGTGAAACACATTTTTTTATATTACTCCTCCAGATTCTGTCCAAAAATCCCCGCAAATCGTTACACACTATCTCTATTGTCATGTGTTCAAACGGATCTGTCCGATATTTCATATTCCATCCTAATTGGCTAACATTGGCTTTCAAAGTTATAGGATTGGCCCATTTTGAACAAAAAGCCTCAAATCATGAACAATGCAATTTACGTGATATCGTTCACAGACTTTCCGACTAGGCTGAGGAATATATCCCACCCTTTTCACATTGGCACATTATTATAGTGCCACCAGGAGGCCACAACCTGACCTGCCCTGGTGGAGACCTGTGCCCCGAGGGGCACTTTATCTAGTTGAGTCTGTCATCTCCTTTGCTGACATTTGCTGGTATGGTAACCTTGGTGTTAGACAGAAAAATGCCCTTAATGGCGTTGTTAAAGGGGCTAGCAAGACTGTGGGGGTAAAATTCAGCTGTCTGAGTCATATATATATGACGAGCAGCGGAGCAGGTGCTCAAAAAAGCATCATCAATTAGAGCAGACAGCAAAAAAGGGAAGCAGGAGGAGGTAGCTGCTGTTTAGTTTCAGAGGTGGGTGGTGAGGATAGGATAGTTGTAGTTACACTTGGTGCACTTTGGCTCTAGTTGATGTGTGTGTGTGTGTGTGTGTGTGTGTGTGTGTGTGTGTGTGTGTGTGTGTGTGTGTGTGTGTGCATGCGTGCGTCAACTTATAGCACTGCCTGTGCACCCACCCAATAATTAATTCCTAAGGGCCGATTCATACTCCTATTTTAGAGCCGAATAAAAGTCGGTTCGGCGCTGTAGAGCCTACAATGTGACGTCATTTGAGGTTCAGGGGGGCGGGGGGGACCGTCCTAAAGTCTTCTCTTCGGTGCTACTGAAAATTTCTGACGAGCCGAAATCATTTCGGCACTACAGCGCCGAAACAGCGGTAAAATAGGAGTTTGAATCGGCCCTATGACTTGGAGTCGTTTTGAGGACTAGTTTCATATTAATTTGAAAGCTCTGGCAGAAAATGTGTATTTGGTCAAATATCTCCACTTTTCCACAAGCTGCACACGGACAACATTCTCTCCGGCGAGGGGTCTGGAATGAGTGCAGGACTGAACATTTCTTTTAGGAAGCACAAATGTATGGGGCACACAAAATAGGTTGTGTGATCAATTACCCAACACCAATCGCAACACACCTGTCAATTTTGTGTGCGCCATAAACCCATAATGTTTGTGCTTCCCAAACATCGACTGTTCCCAAAGGAAGTTTTTATATTTTCAGTCTAGCTTTTCCTCATGTAAAAGTGGCGATGTTTTACATAGACTAACATACAGTATGTTTTCTGCCAGAACCTTCACATGGATATGAAACTAGATGACAATATCTGACTCAAAGTCTTAGGAATGAATTACTGGGTGAGTATACACACAGTGCTACAAGTTTACATGCTGACATGGTCAGTCTGCTAACTGCTCTGATAGAACTCAGCAGATTGGTTCATTTTGAACAAAAGCTATGTTGAACTCAAATCTTCAACAACATAGCATGCAATTTCCGTGAAATTACATTCCCACTAGTCAGAGGAAGAAATGCCACTTACAAACATTCTGATCAGCCCCATGGTGGTCACAGGAAAATTCATGTTTTCACCTATACCAGCAGCACTGATCTGTGTACAACATTGTATGCGGTGCACTCCCTAGAGGCCAAGGAAAAACCTTTACCCTGCATTTTCCAATGCCTAGTTGGCTGTGGCTCAGGATGTATAGAGCAGGTCGTCCAATGATCCGTGGGTCCGCGGTTCGAATCCCGGCTCCTCCTGTCTACATGTCGAAGTGTCCTTGGGCAAGACACTGAACCTGAGTCGGTCAGTGTGAGCTTGCCACCATTGGTGTGTGAATGTGAGGACGCTGGCATCGACTGTTCGCTGCTTCACCTCTCAATGTATGAATGAATGCACCATTGTAAAGCGCTTTGAGCACTTGGAAAAGCGCTATAAAAATGCAATTAATTATTAGTATAGCGCCATCATTCATTTGTCAGGCCAAAACTCATTTAAACACTATTGTCCTGGTGGATTCCTGTCCCCTGAGGGGCACTTTTCCTAGTTATGACTGAGTGAATCAGAATCAGAATGAACTTCATTTCTCATCACTAACTGATTTACAGGTGTGAAGAAGCGGCTGAAAGAGGCTGTTCTTGTGCAAGCTCCATCGTCTTTGTTATTTTCAGAAAAAGAAAAAATTAGGACAGGTAGAGAAAGCATAATGAGAGAAAAAACACCAGAGAAAAAAAATATCTACATACATACATATTATAAATAATATTGTACATGGTATAAGGCGCAAGGAGAGTATCAGCTTCAAACGCATATATTCCACAAGTACATCCTTTATTACAAGACAGAACTGGTACCCATACAGAAGAAAAAAACCCAAAGCCACAACAGCTACGTCGCTATTGCAACACCCACAACACCATCTTACACACTACACCCACACACACTCACACGGCAGTGACGTCACACACTTACCCTTCGTAGGCCTTCGCAGTGGTCCTGGCCTATCTCCTCAAAAACCGTCGTTCGACAAAACTCAGCACCAGCCCACAAAGAATAGTCTCGGAATTGCCACTAATAATGCCTCACTTCCACACTCACGCCGCCAATGCATTTGTTTAATACACACATTCTCGGCCCAAACACCAAAACACCCACATCCCCGAGCCTTTCCTACACGCAACACGGAATCAATGCTGCATATGCTGTTGGCCACACAGGGACACAAACAAGCCCAACACGCCCAGAAAACAAGGCCTTTAACCACGCCACTTACATACATTACAACTCGCTTACAATCACACAGGATTGGGTATTATATCACCCTGGGATTTTACAATAGCCTATACATTGCATTTCACATTTATTTCTGTCTCATGAAAAGCGTACATGACCTGAAAATGAACAACCATTTGTTTTACTTCAATTGACGTTTGCATTGGACCAATGCAATTACACACACTGCAACTCGCTTACAATTCGCGAACCTGGCAACCTGGCAACATGCCCGCCCCCACACTAGCTTGACAATGTCATCTCGCGCAGCACAGAATCTGATCTCGCGCAGGACATTGATGAGAGAAAGAAGGAAGGGGAGAAATTATACGATCGCTATTTTGCTTATTCCATCTAAATCTCTTTGTTTACAAAATAAATGACTCGACGATTCCCTTAGTTACATCAACATTGTTCTTTGTCATTAATTGGATTGGGCCGAAATATCCCCATTACACCGAGCACTTTGCCTATTTTCGCCAGACAGCCAACTGCCCAGTACACACTACACATGTATACATACGCCTGCACGCACGTCGCACACGCACACACACACACACACACACACACACACACACCAACATGCGACTCATTAAATAACTCTATTTCTCCGCACGCGCGCACACAACATTATTCACGTGAAATGCGTCACGCCAATATTGAGATAGGCTACCAATATGTGGGTATAGCCTACAGGGAATTACCGACGGAGTGTATATATACACACACACACACACACACACACACACACACAGTCCCGGCTCCCCAAGAAATAGATTAGAATTTATAGATGCGCGATTACATAACAGCTGTGCGTCATTATAGCCACACACGTCTCTAACTTGCGGTCACAGTCGCGATACTTTTCAGTTGTGTGGTACTTTTATATTGATTTAACTGTAATAGAAAGTTCCCAAACTTCCCATCTCCCAGTCACGGAGCTGCAACAAAAAGCAACTGGTCGTTTCTGACCAGTGTTGCCAAATAAGCGATTAGTAAGTAATGTCATTTAATTTATCAGCGATTTTGGGATTATTTTTGTAGATTGAAAAAATATTGGGCCTCCTTTGCTCTTGCCATGACAATGTTCGAGAACCACTGCTCTAAAACAATAGTAGACAAAGTTTGAGCCACAAACACATTGCTCTCTCTCTCTCTCTCTCTCTTCTCCTTTTGTATAAATTAAATAGGCCTATTCATGATTCTGCTTATAGAGAAGTAGCCTATGTTCGTTTGTTTTATGGACTTGAGAGCTACTTTCAAAACGACCAGCATACCCACCAAATAAAACTATCATCCCATTGCTGAAAATAGTGACAAAATGTAATTGAGGGGCCTTTCATATAGGCTACATATAAGACAAACGCACATGGAATGGGAAATAGAGGGGGGAAAATGCAAATCGTAGGCTTTTATTTTTGTTGGTATTTGACTTTGCTACTGATGATTGTAAGCAACAACAAGTATTGCATTGTGTGTTTGAGCTGACAGGCCCTTTTTGCAGTGTTGCCAACTCTCCAGTAACGGAAGTAGCTAGTGGCTCCTCGAAAAGTAGCTAAAAGTCGCCAGGGGTGGGATATGCGCGCGCGTAGCGCGCGCCGCCCCTAGCGACTTTTTTGCGTCCCTAGCGACTTTTAGGCGCCCCTTAGTGCACTTAGTTTGTATCATCTCTTCATTTGATAACACATCGTTTAAACTCATTGTAATATTAAAAAAAAACATACCTCAATTCAACTAATGTTTAGAACGCTATTTTGTAACGATCCATACAGGAATTAGAAGGTTAATACTTTATGCATCCGAGTGTGTATTTTATTTTTACTAGCAGACTAAAAGCTGCCAGTGCTTCCTCCTTTCTTGCTCTGTCGAGCTCGAGGGGCGCGTTCGGAAATACCGCACCGGAGCGCACTCGCCTAGGCAGAGCAAGAAAGGAGGAAGCACTGGTAGACAGTCTGTGCAGTGTGCACATAACCGAGCCGAGGAAGCCACTGAGCCTGCTGTGAGCCAGACCAGACGCGCCGACCACTTTTAGTTTTGCCAATTTCGCGGATTTGAGGCTGAGAAAAAAAAAAAAAGATTTTATCTCTGGCGCATATCTGGCGCCTGTCAACACGATTTGTCCCCAATTCACCAGGGGAAAAAAGCTAGATTTCTCGCCAGAAGCTTTTCACTAATTCAGTCGCTAGGGGGGTCTGGAAAGAAGCTAAATATGACGACAAATCCGCTAAGTTGGCAACACTGCCTTTTTGATGTCAATCACTCAAGTCATCTCAGGTCATCTAAAGCGGAAGATGCAAAAATCGTTTTTTATATTAAAATTATATATATTTTTACTGCCATGTCATGTGGTCTACCTGCAAAGCCTTTGTAGATCGTGATCTACCATTTGGGCACCACTTAACGTCAGATCAGGGGTTTTTGTCGGCCAGCGCCAACAATGCTCCCCGAAAGCATAATCGCAGCAAATACCGGGCAGTGTGTATGAGCCTTAACATGTTGACTACACTACACTACACATAATAACTAATAACCCGTTTTCAGCTTAAAGCAATTATATTTCATTGAAGCAACTCCTTAGCATTGTTTTCATACCATGGATGTGATAAGAAAATGTATCAAACATAAGGGAAATATTAAATAGTATCGGGTGTACCAGTTTGGCCTTTTCTTTTTTTTCAATGGGGCAATACATTGATTAAACAAACGTTTGATTGATTGAGTTGTACAATGTTATACAACCCTAAACTACTTTTAGAATACACTACACAATACAATACAATTTCAGAACATATAATATTGGCCAATATGTCAAATATGTAAATATTACATATCGCATTGAATGGAAGCGGACCATTTGTAACACATGTTACAAATGACCCGCTTTTGCAAGTTTTCTTTGCAGTTGCTTACAGACCAGAATGAACGTGAATTCCGTCTAAACACGATGCAAACTAATGAAGAACATAAGCATGAACACATCCATGTGGATTTTTATTCACCAACACCAAAGACAAAAATTGTAGCACACACAGGGCTGTATTTTGCGTGTCTTAAGTACCAGGTCTTATTCCCTAACTTGAGTAAACTAAAGACCTGGAGGCGTGATCAATACTCTTTGGCCACTCAGAATAGCCAAATGGCATTGATCACGCCTCCAGGTCTTTAGTTTACTCAAGTTAGGGAATAAGACCTGGTACTTAAGACACGCAAAATACAGGCCATATACTCCAGGTGTAAAATTATACGCATTTTGAAGGTAAACACTTCAAACTTCCTGGCCACGTAGAGTACGTTGCTGTACACATACTGACGCGATGGCGTCATGGTGGCGTTGACCAATCAAGATATAACGTCCATGTTACAACCGTGAAGCCTTACAACCTTGGCGGCTCTCCCCTACATTTGTTACTAACATTAGGTTGTGGCGAAGTAGAAACGTGGCCAGCAGATACTGTGTTTTGGACAAACAGGCTAGGTATTGGTGTTGATTTGGGTCAACTGGACAAACAGCGTGGTGTTGTTTTGTGTCTGTGTTTGTGTTGGAGCGCCTCAGTGTGGCCGTACAGGTCATGTGCAACCTCTTCCACAGAGAGATGGAGACACTAAATCTCAGCTGGACAAACATGTTTGCATGCATGCATCGCTGCCTTGCATGCTGTGTGCTACTGTTGAGTCTGTCACTTACTTTGACTGATTTATGGCATTGTCTTTCTGTTAAAATCCAACTATGTTAATTTAAGAACTCTGGGCATATAGGTCATTGTTTATTCACTGTGCACACGTGTAGCCTATTGTATGTCAGACTGTATGTCTGTCCCACAGTCACAATCCTTTAGTAATTAGGCTGTGGAAATATTCAGGACAAAACAATGGTACATTTCCAATAACCCATCCGTTACTACATGTGGAGTCAACTCCCGCCATTTATTTCTTCCCATAGTGCGTGGCGAAGTAGCTCTGGGATGAGTGCGCGCGAAGCGCGCACGAAATTCTAGTAAGTACATAAGTACCTAAGTACATAGGTACATTTTGAATCCCGGACTTTCACTTGTAACAGAGTATTTCTATATTGCAGTATTGATACTTTAACTTAAAACCCATTTTGGGCGGGAACCCCTTTTGGTGTTACATGTAGCATTATGTTATGCTTTAGCTATTGAAAAATAGCAGATCTACAAGCTCATAGTGCGGCACTCGGTGCTTGTAGGTCTGCTATTTTTGAAAAATCGAAGAACGACTGACATAGAAACATAGCTTTTTCAGAAAACTGTCAAAATGGGTTAAGTAAAGTTTTGCGCTCAGCCAACTGGCGACTGCAACACCAGCTGTAGTTTTGTTTTTGTCTTTTTTGCGAGTGATGAAGTTTCGGTAGAAGGCAGTAACTACAGCCTGACAGAACGCTGTCTGTCTGGGCTGCGGGGGTCAAACTTTATCACGTGACAAAAGCAGTATAGAGCCTTTTTCCTCACATGTGTGGTGTGCATGTGTCCCCCACTTCGGCCTCTCTTCAATGTGTATACTCAGAGGAAAACTGACCCTTTCCACTGCAGCTCCATTGATGAATAAATATAAGCGAGTGCTCTCTCTCCTCTGCTTCCTGAAGTCTACGATGGAACATTACTTACTTTGTGGATATGTCCTCTGCTGGTGCATCATGCATTCACTGAGCAGTGAGCACACACAACAAGAAATGCATTTAAATGGAGTTTAGAATATATCGTTTCCATTGTAGTGGCATTTGGAGTAACATTGCTTGGTGTCCTTTTCAGTATTTAAAATGAAATGTGATCACTGTAGTTTAGGCTGCCATTATGGCCACCATCAGAGGTCTAAAGTAAAATATTGGACCCTGTTTACCATCCTCAAAAAAATATTATTTGGAGATTCCCAGGCAGTGTTTTCTTTTTTTTCCCTTTTTTTTAAATTAATTAATTTTTTATCAGAAAAAGCATTTTATGATCTTGAAGTTCCATTTATCATTTAAACTCATGCCCTTTTTACACAAGGAAGAAAAAGTAACATCCCTCCCTCTTCGCAAGTGTCATCACGCATCTATCCTCTTTACTTTGCCTCCTAAACATGGCACAGTTAATCATGCTGTCACCCAATGTATGCATGAGTGCAACTGTATTATATGGCCCGGGGGTTTTGATGCATATACTGTGGTGACACATTCAAACAAGATGGTAGAGAGAGTAGGTCAACCACTTTAGCCTTATTCTGGTTTCTTGGATTTATTTAAATGTCTTTATATAGGCTTATGTATATACCTTATACATGTTTGTCATAGATACAACATAGGTGACTGACGTGGACCCATGTAATTATTATTATTCATCATTTATCATTTTTTGTGAGATCGAATGTGATTTGTACTCTCAAAGACATAATGAGGTGCAGGACAGCTTGTCACACAAGTCAGATTCCTTCTGTGGACAAAGTAAATATCATGTGAAAAAACTAACGGACAGAATATAGATATGAAAGGAAAAGAGTTGTGAATGTACCAACATGTGAGGCACTACTTTGTCGTAAGCTTTTCACTCACTGTGGTTATGGACCCAGTTATAAGACAGATTTATCAGGCTGTACTGTACAGTACGTACGTAGCGGTAAATACTGCTGTGGCCTTGGTATGACTCACCTACTGTAGATAACATACACTAAACTAAAGCCTGATTTATACATCACAAGCTTTAATGGAAGGTAAACGAGTTAAATCGTCAGGCGCGTGTCACGTTACAGTCTCAAGGTGTCATTGAGTTATCTCTCTTTTTAAATTCCCAACAAATCCACGACTTGTAATAACCGCCCCCTCCCCGTCACCATCATCGCCCTGAATGAGTCAGCCGCCCCCTCATATGATATCTATTTTCTATCTATGTAGGACACCGACTAAATGAATGGTTCATAATCAGCAGGGAAATGTCTTCTTCCCTTTTCCATTGTTTCAGCAGCAGGCTTTGAATTTTCGCATGCTAAACTCCGTCACCGTGTGGGGGAAATGACGCCAGCACGACCTCGCCCCCACTGCCAAATGTGTTCATTTTGGGGGTCGGCGGTGGAAAATAACAAGGCATTAAAACCCAGGAAGGCCCGGAGATCTGTATGGATGTGCTTTGCAGCCGCTCTCCTTAGAGCGGCTTTACCTCCTCTGCAACCAAAGGCGCTTACGGTACTAGCGGTGTGGTGTCCCCTGCCTCCTGCCACATTTCAGAGGCAGCTGTGTTATTATGGATGGAGATTGCTGAGGCTTGGTGGGCTGTAGACAACCTCAACTGATCATTAGGGTAGACAGTGAGCGCTGCTTGCTTAACCACTACTAGGGTGTTATGTGGGCTCATCGCTAGTATGTAATTATCACAGAGTAGGCCTAGTGACTCAGCTAAGGCTGGCTTTTGTGGCATTCATTAATTCCTGGTTCATTTATCCATTCGTAGCTCTGAGAGTGTGAAAAAGTATACAAAATGGAATGAATGCTCTTTACAATAACAAGCTGTTTCTTTGGAAAATATTGGCTGCGGTGGCACTGTTGATTCACAACAAAGAAAAATACACAAAACCAAAGGCCATGGCAAAAGGCGTAACATATCCTCCTCACCATGCAAAATCTAGCTGTCTCTCTTGCTGCCCAACATCTTCATTCATTCCTGGTTCATGTATCCATTTGTAGCTCTGAGAGTGTGAAAAAGTAACAAGATGGAATGAATGCTCTTTGCAATAACAAGCTGTTTCTTTGGAAATATTGGCTGCGGTGGCACTGTTGATTCACAACAAAGAAAAATACACAGAACCAAAGGCCAAAAGGCATAATACATCCTCTTCACCATGCAAAATCTAGACGAGATAATTACCAGGTGAGCCCTTTGTCCTTTGCATTATCATCACCTGCCAGTCACACTTTGAAACTGAAATGAAACATTGGTTCGTTCATTGCTGCCGAGACAAGAGCAAAGGCTATGTTTATGCGCACGGAAACAAATCCCATGCTCTCACTCCACAGTCGAACGTTCTATCATTCTGCCTGACAGATTGTATGCGCTGGGAGGCTGAGATTAGAAAAGACATGAGTTACAGAGGGACAGAAAGGTCTCATTTGGATCAACCGCCATAGGCAGACCAAAGGTCTCACACTGTGCCATGTTTTGGCACATTATATGCATTTCATGATAATATCCCAGTTTGGTATATATGCATGAGAGGATCCCCAAGCCATTTGACTCGGTCACTTAAACAATAGTCATTTGATTTGGGTCAATTGAAATTATAATTGACTGAATCGATCAGATGGATGCTGGAGGTGTAAGGCCTCACTCTGACACTGTTGCAACATGCATACAACATTTGTCTTGTGCCTTGTCCGTGTTTAATGGTGCGGGGGAGGGGGGCACAACACAGCCATCAAAAAAAAAAATTGTCAAACCATGTGACTTCCATTGGAAATGCATTGGGGCGGCCATTAAACACGGACAAGACACAAGACAAATGTTGTATGCATGTTGTGTGAGTGAGATGGGCTCATCAGAGGGTCATTCATTTTGATTTAAATTATATCCCTCCGTTGCTGTTTTTTCAAGCCTACAGAGGTCTAAATGGTTATAGCAATTAAGTTGCTTGCGGATTTATCATGTGTAATCCATCACAATATAACAGTTTCATTATCCATGCGGACCATCTGAAATTTTCCTTTCCCGAGCCAATTGTTCTAATCCCATTTTAAGCTTTCTCTCTCTTGGTGGACCTCTTGGATTTAATGTTTGTTGAGCCTACCGTCTCTCCCTCGGGTTCAGTTGCTGTGGTGACCAAAACACATTTCATCCGAAGGACAAAATCTCCTTCATCTGCTGCCTGCATGTTTCTGTAGTTAGTTCAATATAAGGCCACATACATGTTAGATCACTTGGGCAAACACACTCACACGAGTCACACCTCTATCAGGGCCATCTGTGAGTATAGCCTGGAACATTGGACCCGTGGGATGGTCTTAGATTGGGCTCATGGAGTTGAAACCGGCTTTTCCTCCATATTCATAATGTGTGTTCATATGAGTCTAGCAGGGACTGTGAAGTGGTTGCTGGTGTTGTTGTTGTGCTGTGTTTGAAATGAGGGAGAGCTACAGAATTGCATCAGAATTCTTGTTGGTCATGTTGAAAGCACAAGGCAAGGCACATTCAAGATGCATGCATTGCATAGATATTTCAAAAACAATATGGATTAATTTGTTGTTTAAAGGATTTTTTATTCACTGTGACTACACTACGCTGTTAAGAGCAAACAACATTAATAAATGAGGATACCTAGCTGTCTCTCTTGCTGCCCATGGTCTTCTTAACCATAATACAACATCGTACAACAAATAACAGAAATAGCGACATGAGCTCACAGTACGCAGCGTCGTTTCTCATCGCTATTAAAACATTATTTGTTTTAAATGTTTTATTTATTTTGTAATGTTTTTTTTTTTACGTTTCTTGACAAAGTTATACACGCACACACACATACACAAACATACAGTATATTGTACATCTCTGTAAAAAGGATAGAATACAAAGCTTGAGCACTTATTTCCATTGTGTGAATTTGTGTGTAAACTCAGTGCAGCAAACTCAGCAAGCTAATTTATATACTATTTATAGACTTAAAAGTGTTCAGGATGTATAGACAATATTACACTACTTCGTTCATTTTGTCCAAAAACCTGTGTTGGTGTGAAAGACTATACCTGTTGCCACGACAACGGACAGCAGCGTGACTTCACGGCATGACGTCACATTGACTATAAAGAAGGGCTACCAAGAGAACCAGCTCGGATACAGTACTACGAAGTAATACCGTATATAAGCTCAAGGTCGACGACCTCGCCCTTTATCAATAACACTGACAAAGCCAGACGAAGGACCCCAACAGGAGTCCAAGGCTATACACTGTATATACTGTATACACACTGCTATACACCTTGTGTGGCTGTATAGTATACAGCCACACAAGGTGCCCTACAGGATACATGGAGCTACATAGTACATACCTCAACCAGGTCCCCTACAGGGGACCTTGGTTACACAACCCTTTGTAATTATATTACACAACCTGTCCGATAGACTGAATAATATAGATTTGGTCTTGTCAGGGAATAGCTCTTCTTGAGGTTGATTGTATTTGCTCAGCATTACAGGTAATCTAGGCTGGGACCGAACCTCACTCTCCACGGTGGCTCTATAGATGATGTACCGCTGCGTCGAGCCCGGCAGAGGTCGTGTCCGGCAAAAGTCCCTGATTATGACCCTTTCCCACACAAAGTAAAAGTCGTCCGACACGTTTACAGCTGTGTGCAAAATAGTCGGAAAGTAAAGACAAGTTGAAACAAACATTTAAATTGCTTATTTTGTCAGCCTGTGCTATGTTTTCCCATGCAGCCGAATTGAGAGCGGTGCTGACACCTGCGGTCTGGGTTCCACAGTATATCTGCTGATTATAGCAAATATATTATTCAATAAAAAGCTCTGCCCAAGCTGTTCACTCCAACTGAGAAAACTTTGGGTGGTTACTTTGTCTAAAGACATTTGAAAGATGGAAACATTTTCCAAGATGATACTGTAGGTCAGGGGTTCCCACACTTTTTTTACTTGAGAGCTACTTTGAAAATGACCAGCTCAACAAAATCTACCCACCAAAAGAATTATATTATACCATTGCTGAAAAAGGGGGCTTTGGAATATAG
Source organism: Protomyctophum bolini (assembly GCF_963924005.1). Taxonomy (NCBI): domain Eukaryota; kingdom Metazoa; phylum Chordata; class Actinopteri; order Myctophiformes; family Myctophidae; genus Protomyctophum; species Protomyctophum bolini. The sequence continues at coordinate 21,747,390 of NC_137866.1, forward strand.
CGGAGCTGGAGTTACATAGAAGACAAACGCACTTGGAATGTGAAATGGAGTGGGAGAAATGGACTATAGTAGAGTTTTTTCTTTGTATTTAATCTGTAATGCTACCGACATTTTTGAATGTCACTTGAAAACAAAATATTGCGTAGTCAATTTGAACTGACCTTTTTGATGTCAATCAAAGTCACCAAGTGGCAGATTTTTTTATTAAATATTCTTTAGGGTCATGTGATCTACCTGCACAGCCTTTGTGATCTACTGGTAGATTGCGATCTACCTTTTGGGCACCCCTGCTGTAGGTGATCATGAACAGGCAATGTTCAAACGCTATTTGTGATCCTCTCAAAACCAAAAACTGCTTGGTAGGATTGTGAGAACGGCCTAAAAAATAGCAGGAGTAAATTTCAGTAGCCTGGATCGTATCTTTAGGCCTTAAATGACGATAGGAGGAGGAGGTAACTTTGTAACTTTGTCGCCGTTATGAATTTCCATTGCTACACTATAACCTTGAACTGCTGTTTTTATTTTCTATGTGTACCATTATTTTTACTGTGTTTTATGTGATTAATGTGTCTGCCTGTTATGCTTTGCTGTAAACCTAATCGTCCTTCGGGGACAAACAAATAAATGAACCTGAACCTCTCAGTTGATATCGGTTGATATCAGTGATGAAAGAGAAGCTATTGTCCTTGCCGTTCACCTGCCTTGACACAGAACTGATGTGTTTAGCGTCGTGTTGCGCTTTACATTTTCACCGTCAAAGCCCTCTCCTTTGATTTTCTTCTCCTCCTTCCCCCTTTTCCTCCTATAAAACCAAGGGAAATGATCAAAGGCATCATTGATGCTCCCCTGCCTTGATTTTGTCCTCAGATCTGACGGCCAATAATTATAACCTCGTCAGCCTGATCAGACCAAGGGGCCAGTGAGGCTCTTCAACGTTGAAGCACTGGGCACTAGTGGTAGGAGGAGGGACTACAGGCCGGACCCGTGGATTCATGACCGGGAAACCCTGTGCAGCTGGGCTTTAACATTGAGCACTCGGTTGCCACCAAAATTTGGTGGTCAAATGCGGAAGTAGACGTTCTGAGAAGGTTCCGGGTGCTTCAAAACGACACTGAGCCAAAAGTTAGAGCAAAATGTTCTTTTCTGATTGCTCTATAGTCTGCAGTTGAGAACATCTGATTAGCAAATTGTGAGAATGCTAAATTGACATGCCCACACTTGTGCTCATACACTCACGCACGCACACACACACACACACACACACACACACACACACACACACACACACACACACACACTCACTCATGCGCACACACACACACTTTATACAGTCGATACTGTACGCAGATTTCCTAACATCAGTCCCCCAAGGACAAGTTTGGAAATGCTGATGTTGATTAGCATAGCTTTGAGTGTGCCAGCCCTTTGTCATGCCTTTGCCACTGTGAATCAAGTTCAACATCTGTGGCCATGGGCTGTCACCTCCACAGAGAGACCGGGTCCTACAGATGAGGATGATTTGCATATCAAACCGAGGACCAAGGTGCCACCACCTCCTCATTTGCTGTGAAAAATATGCCCCCTCTCCTGCTGCACGGCGATCAATAAGGGGCCCCACAGCCCTCCTCATTTATTCATCTCTCGTCGCCCAGAACTCGTCCACCATAAACGAAGGAAATGCTTTACAGGAGAAACTTAGTGGATTATTGGCTGCTGCGTCTGCCGCTAACAGAATTAGAGACCATTAAGCCTGATTTATACGTAGTCGTACGACGGCGTTGAACATGGTGGATGCACAAGCTGTGTTGCAGACGCAGTGTGTCGTGAGCATTTATATCTGCGATTGTCTTGCGCTTGACAAGGTCCCAGCAGCCGCCTTGCCATTAATTCAACATTAGCATAATTATTATAAAGTGTATGTTTATTTCCTGAAAAGCTCTTTTGGAGCCATGGACCCCTTAATTATTTAGAGACGGGGTGCTGACTTTCACACCAAAAAACTGACCCATAAATAATTTACACAACGGCGAGAATATGGTGTATAATTAATCTAGCACTGTTCGAGTTTTATTATAGTTTTATTCACTGTTACATTTTACACAGCCACTGCCTGCACTTTGAAATACAGAGGGCCCTATCATCCGCCCGACACAATGCAGTGTGCTAGCTAGCGGAAGCGCCCGTGTGAATCCTGTCTAAATGCAGCTAAATGCAGTTTGTGCCTTGCCCGCCAAAAGCTGTTTTTAGAACGTTTCCTTAGAATTTGCAAAATGCACCCCCTCACCCCGATGGTGAGGCAAAACTCTTCTGCAGAGTGTATATCTAGCTAAATGTAAAACCTACTATTAGGCAGTTGAACAAAGAAGGGGTAAACAAAGTGAAGTTGATTTACTGAAAATTGAATTACCGGTAAACACATTTTATCCATTATGGCAGACGTCCATTAACTTGCGGCGCCCACCCTTGTTGGCGAGTGATGGAGCCGTACAACAGTCTGTCTAATTTAACCTTAATACTCCTGTCACAACACTATCCACACAGTGGCCTGTGAATTGTGAGAGCGGGTTGCAGCTGAACCTGTTTGTTTTAACAAGAGCATGGGTAAATAAAAGAGGTTAGTATCAGCGCCAGCAGATGTGGAGGAGTAATTGGCTCTGTTGATGAAACAGAGTCAGAAAACCATTTGGTATTTGCCTGTTCATCAGGATCCAAATCTTCATTAGCAGGAAGCAGTACAGACTCACGCCATCACACAGTGTCCAATTTAGTTGAGAGAACAACTGCACTGTAACTCCAAGTGTTCAACTCTGAGAGTGTACACATGTAAGGCTGCGGCTGAGGGTTTTTTACCGTGTATGCAAAAGATGGGTTAGTTTAGCTCCCGATAATCTGGTAGACACACCAATGGAAATGTAGTCTTTAAACTCTGGGTCAACCCAATTAGGGAGGGAATTCACTGTGTGACAGCTAGTGAGTCAGTGCGTGGATATTAGAAATTACTTTCAGAGCCCCCTTTCTTTGCTGGGTTTATTATATTACTTTCATTAATGGTCAGTTTGATTATAATTAAGTCTTAAGGTCATTTAAAAAGTTCACAAAGAGTTCAAGATGATAATGTGGGGGGAAATCAAGTCAATTAGGTAGAGCTTTCTTTTTCTATCTCTTTTCATTTTTATTGCTGGATAATTTTACCCCCTCCAGCAACAGTCCTGGAGGGAGAGGCTGTAGTTCATGTAAATGTAACGTATTAAATAATGTATCTTGAATGTTGGAGGTCAAACCCCTTATCGGTTATGATTATAAAACAATGATGATTATAAAATATACATACAGTTTTGTTTTCACTTACTGAATTAATCTGAATGAAATCTACGGAGGTTCATTAGAGGTAGCAAAGAGACCTGCCTCCCCGGATCGACTGTGTTGTTTAAAACATTACCTGTAATTGTCCTTGCAGAGTAGCCTGGCTAATAAGCCAGACCTAATCAGCCGAAAAAAAGCCTGCCGGCGGATTACGGTCTGGAGAGGCTCAATTGTACGGCCATTTCCTACACCAGAGAACTGGTGTGGCCAATCGGGACACGGTATGCAATATGGGCGGGCTTTGGTACAGTGACGTTCAATGCTTGAGACCTTTGACTGACAGTAGCTCTGACCAATTGCGTGCAAAGAGAAAATGTTTGAACCCGCCCCCCCGGGAAACGAGATCCATACACAGCATCTCCAGACTCAAATACCACACGACAGTGTGATTTGAGTCTGGCTTATTAGCCAGGCTACTTGCAGATATGGTGATGAGTGTTAGTGTCTTAATGTGCTGTATAAATCGATATTTTAGTTGCATATTCTCAAATACAGGAATGCACACTTCATTATGTATCAATTGAAAGCATAATAATTTCCCGCACGCACACACACACACACACACACACACACACACACACACACACACACACACACACACACACACTTGCAAAGGTTAATTATATACATCCACAAGTAATTATATGGCTCCATGCACTTACATACTCCAATTACATTGGTGCTCATTCATTCACTCACTCACTCACTTTATTCATGACTAGATATATTCCCATTCCCATACATCAAATCAGATTTGCTGCTATTTCATAAGTACAAGTCTTATTTGCACAAGAGACAGCAGAACTCTGGGCACGCACTTTGTGAATTTGATATTTGTTTTTATATTTGTGCTGAAGTTGAATTGAATTATGCGCACTGAGGCGCACATACAAACACCAGCAGAAAGCCAGGCCCCAGCTCGTCGCCTCGTTACCACAGGTAAACAGGCAGCAACCAGAGCGATGGGAGAAATGGTGAAATAAGAGCTCTCAGTCACAGGTGGCTCATCTGGGAGAAGCTCACCACTGGGAGTCAGCCTGACCTGAGGGAGTGTAGTCTGTCAAGCGACCTGGGGAAAAAAACAAACCCAGTGGTCCACTCCTAACATGGACATTTTCATAGAAAACGGTCCCATGCTGCCACAGTGTGGGGGTGGCCGCATGGGGCTGGAGCATGAAGGAAGTGCAACGAACCAGGGGGATCTGTGGGGAGGGGAGGTGGGTTGCACGCAGGAGGGTATCTGGGGGATGGGGGATGGGGCTCCTGGGGGGTGTTAGAGGGGGTGGGAAGGTATCTGGGGATGGGGGATGGGCTCCTGGGGGCTGTCTATAGGGGATCTGGGCTCAGGCTCTCGTTGGCATATTGAGTGTTGCCGAGTGAACTCGTCTGTTGTGTTCCATTTGTGCCGTTCTTTAGAATGGATGTGATGCAATATTTCTGTCCCTGGGAATACCTGGGGGCAAGAGTGATTCATTAAGCTCACACTCTGTTACACACATGTAGGGCTAAGAAACCCACACACGCACATACAATACGAATGCATACATAAACACGTGCTCATGCAATCCCTCGGCCCGGCTTTCACTCACTCACTCACGCACACGTGCACGCACGGCGCACGCATGCACGCACGCACGCATGCATGCACGCACGCACGGCACGCATACACTGCAGACTGGCTTTCACAATGTGGAAGTGCCCACACACTACATACACAAGAGACTCATCATAAACGAGGAGATTCAGCAGAGGACGCCGACAACTTGAATTTGTCTTCTCTATTCCAGGCTACGTGGCGTGGGGGTATGTGGGGGTGCGTTAGTCCTGTTGGATGAGCACACACGATGATGAGGATGCGGCTGGGAGCATGAGTTCTGACCGAGAGGACTATGACATGGTCTGTCACAAAGCTGTGACCCTGATCGTTGACCTGTGCCTCCACAACAGTCCACTTTTGGATCAGAACTCGTGTCAGGATTTTCTCTTCTTGTTGTCCAGACAGAATCCTGACCACAAAGACCCAGGTAAGGACCGTTACTAACTCAATATCTAGCCTATTCTGCAAATATCACAGTGGCTTTCCTTATGAGCACAATCCTCAGTGTTCATTTAACTTGTAAAGTGTACAAATATACAATATTTGTACTCTCTCTGAGTTACAAGACTGAACTTGCTTCTGTTGATTTTAATGTACTTTTAGGGATATGTGTTTTTAAATTTTAATTTGAACAACTAAATAAAAGGTGGCGATCCGAGCACTCAAAAGATTAAAAGAAATGAGAAGAGGGTGGATAAAAATGGAGGTACTTTATTTATAAAATGTAAAAATAAAAATCGACTCCAACAGAGTCTTCATCAGGGCAAGTATGCTCTATTTATAATCTATTTATATTTTCCAAAGACCCATGACTCCTCCATCTCATTTTCCTTTTCCACGTATATGTACAAAATGCTCTGAGGGGGGTCCACTAGCCAGGCTTTCTAAGCCATGAATCCAACCCTTAATGAGTTTTCGTGACCCCAGGGCAGAGAGCAATAGGTACAATCCATAGTGACACATTTCGGCTTGCCTCAAAGTACAGCGTTCCTTTACCACAAAGACAAATCCCTGTAGGGTGACAAATGCCAGCTGATGCTGTCCTGACCATTCAGCCTTACTCTTAGTTAGCTTACAGTTAAGGGCAACGTAGTTAAACCATTTGTAGAATGAATGTTGCTGCGTGGGTGGATACTAGTGCTGTGAAAATGAATGGAGGGTCACCCTGGCAAGAAGTAGCAATGCTCGAAACTAATGGTATGCCTATAGTAGCCAGGTTTTTGAGCGGTGCCTCCGCTCCATTACGGAGCTATCTATGTGTGTCCCTAATGCATACGTCGTGTGTACGTGTCCAAGCACAGAAAGCTACAATATGGTAACTGTCAGTTCTCCACTGTTTCGGACGCGGGAAGGCTTGCCGGAAAAGGGCCGGCCCCCTGGAGGCGTTCCTATAGGGGTCTGGGGATGTTCCGTTCCCCCACGCGGTAACTCTGTCATTTCTCTACCGTTTCGGACGTGGGAAGGCTCGCCGGAACCGGGCCGTCGCCTGGGAGTCTGGATGTTCAATAGTTGCACCGCTCAGTTCACACAGGTGTGATCTTTTAATCTACAATGGCTCTTTGGACTTGTTCACGAGGGAACATGTGTACACCCCTGTGAATGTTGCTTAGTTAATATAATGTAGTAGCCTTCACTAGTCCCTTTTTGACATTATTTTATTGTTATTATACATATTATATAAAACATATTACTCCTAAACATTTTTGCCAAACATCTCACACAGTCCTATCTCCTGGTGGAGACCTGTGCCCAGAAGCGGCTGTTTAAAGTAATCGTTGTTTAAAGTAATCTCACGTAAATCATTATTTCATAGAACATAAAGTCATCCTTTACTTACAACTTACAGCTATCGTGTATCACATGGTCACATCCACACATGTTCACATTCACTTATAATAATATAAAGCATGCAGTGTGTAGGCACCTTTATTGCATTTGTTAGTTTTATTATCATTATTCTTATGCTTTGGCATAACCGTGCAGTCTGTTTTTACAAAACTTGCAAGGAAATGAAACTCACAACCATTGGCCAAAGTGTGGTGCCATTGAGTGATTGAGCAGTAGGTCCTACTCAGTCACGACTCATGTTTGGTCCGATGTGAAGTCCGATAAGTATAGCATGTGACAAACTAGGGGGTTTTCATGATTCTGAATCCATTCCAAGCATTCGTTTTGCACAAAAAACACTCCTTGGGCTAAAAATGGCCATAGCCATCATCACAAATGTGATGAAATGTGATGTGTGCAGAACTAATGCTTGGAATGGATTCAGAATCATGAAATCCCCTTAGTTTGTTAATGACTAAGGGGTGTTAATGGTAGGAATACATATAAACCCCTATAAAACAAATTGCTTAATACCGACAGCCGGTCAGCAAGTGGATTCATGAATGTATATTATGTATTGTTATATAGACAATATTTTAGGCCAGTTAAAAAGACTACCAAATTTCCCACCCCTTTTGGTGTTCTTTGTTATGAAAAATAGCAGATCTACAAGCTCATAGTTAGCTATGAGCTTGTAGGTCTGCTATTTTTTTTTTTAATCGAAGAACGACTGACATAGAAACATAGCTTTTTCAGAAAACTGTCAGGATGTAGAAGACATTTTTAGAATCTGATCTTAGGTCAAAATAACAAAAGAAGCCTGTCGGCTGCCGGACTAAGGTGTATTTTTACTGCGGTGATTGCAACAAGGCTTGGCTGTTTTGAGTGGAGGCAGGTGTGCAGTGGATACGGCCAGTGTTTAGTTAGTAACTATGGAATTAAATATATTCGGGAATCGGGACGCAAGTCACACAACACTGTTGTGTTGTACGTAGGAACATAAATTTGGTCGTTAAATAACATTGATTGCACTGCAATCATTGCAGCTGCTACTTGTGCAGAGAGACGGATCGCAAGTTATAGGCCTATAAAGTTTAAACACATCTTTGGTGGGGATAGATTCTCTATGGACATTGGGACTGTCAGCCCGTGTGTGTGTGTGTGTGTGTGTGTCTGTCTGTCTTGTCTTGTGACATTATGTGACAATTGCAGGAGTTGAAGAATTACTTCTTTTCTATGATTTGTCATCAAATGATTGGCTTCAATCAAGGAATACATTTAACTCCTGTGTTTAACTGTGCATAGCTGAGTACTAGGATGCGCGATGCGGTAGGTCTACGGCTCTACGCAATATATAATTTATGCGTGCACGGCTGCACGCATCCGCCTGGGTGACAGCAGACTGCTGGGCGAGCGCTGGTGCTTTGGCATGGGGGGTAATACCGTCTGACAGGCGCGACTGCACTAATGACTTTGGAGTTTAAATGGACAGGTATATCAGTCCAAAGGGAGACATCGAAGAGGAAGGATGGATGGGGAAGGATCAACATATGGAATATCAGGTCAGCTCCATATATGGAGATCTAAGGGTTTGAGGTCAGATGTAGAGTTGCTGGCCAATATTGATGACATCAGGGATCTCCATATATGGGCTTAATATTGATGAGGGATCTCCATCCCTGATGATGTCACGTGATGTCACGTGATGTCATGTGCTCTATCCCTGATGATGTCACGTGATGTCACGTGCCCCGACCAACCAACACACTGACAGGAAATGCACGATTCCATATAGTTAACTGCAAATTTCGGTCGCAATAATACTAAATATTTAATTGTTCAATTTGAGCATTTAAAAAAGTAATATGTAAAGTAATATTGCTCAGACAGTAATATGTAAAAAAAATATTACTTTAAAATTAAGGTAATCGGCCTGGGCCGTGGCTCCTTGACCGGTAGCCGCGGGTTCGACTCCCGATCCCGACGGCCTTTACTGCATGTCACTCCCCCATCTCTCTCCCCCATTTCCTGTCAGCCTACTGTCTGTCCCTCTATAAAAAATATATATATTTAAAAAAAACTAAAAAGAAGGTAATCAAACCCAGGACCTTCTAGCTGTGAGGCAACAGGTCTACCGACTGTGCCAGTGCCACCGTGCCCCCCCAGGAGCGACATGTATCTTATGGAGGTTGCCATATTGGTTTTTCCGGGACTTGTCAGAATCATCACGTCCTCCTCAGTGACATCACTTAGTTCCTCCCAAGGAAGCTTAGAGAAGGAATGGACATGGTCACATGACACTTTCATGGATGCTTTCATGGGAGCCAAACTACACCCGGAGGTTTGGCAGAATACACTGGAGTCAATGAGAGCTCAGTGACCAGCTCATGAACAAGCACTATTTCGGAATGACAGACCTTTTGTAAAGTAATCGCTTCTGGAAAATAACAGAAGACATGTAACACATTATTGTCTGTAAAACACCTACATTCATTCAGCACCATGGACAGCGACTAGTCTCTGTTTGTCTGTCTGTCAACTGTCTGACATTTTATCTAGCCTCTACTACTCTCAATTTGGCACTGCCTGGGGGGGTTCATCTGGTTTGATAACGGCGTGGCCCCCATTATTGCTGCTTGCAGCTATTACCTAATTATTATGCGTTTTATTTTCGTCGATTCCATCTTCGAGGAAGTGTTTAACATCAATGTGGTCCGTCATTGTCAAAACTAGAGTGATGCCTGTTGGGAACACATGTCACTCTCAGTTTGTCAGAGCACCTCTTGTTCCCATTGTATCCTGTATATGTCACGGTTTAGGACAGGCAGGTGTTGGACCCAAGCGCAGACAAAGGCAGAGGACAGACCGGTCGAATACAAGGGGGGTTTATTAACCAAAACAGGAGATCAGGAACATCCACTGAAACACAAGGAAACAAGGAAAAACTAGGAGCAAGGGAAAACACTAGGAACATGGAAAATCACGAGGAGCAAAAAGCCACTGACTGACATTTACGAACGAACAAGGAACTAAAAACACAAGGGCATACTTATAGACAAGGACTAACTAGACACAGGTGAACAACTGACAAATCAACACAGGTGATTGGCTGGGGGACTAAGAGGACACAGGTGGAAAACAAAGACTAATCGCAAGGTTAGACAAGGCAGGTACAGAACTACAGGGGCATACAGGAAGGCACAAAACAAGACTACAAAAATAAAGGTACACAGGTAAAAGGTGAAACTCTTAACTGCAACTAAGAAACAGGAAAAAACACAACACTTCAAAATCACAGGAAAACACCAACTAAAAACAAAGGAACACAGGAAAATTACAGGAAAACACCAACTAAAAACAAAGGAACACAGGAAAATTACAGGAAAACAACAAAAGTAATAAAGGAAGACAGGAAAATTACAACAGGGATACAGAACACGGACACACCGTATTTATTATCAGAGTACTTAGTGCAGTCCTCATTAACATATGACTTGGAGGCCGTCTTTGACGCCAGTACTACGACATCAGAGATCTACATTTATAGTCGAAAAACGGACACAGACAGATTTGAAGTCGATTGGTCAGGCGGTTCTCGAGATATGCTGGGGAAAACACTCACTCGCTCACATGTGGAGATTTGCGTAATTCATAGGATTGTGTAAAAGAAAAACTACAAATCAATACTTTATAACAGTGATACGTTGACCTTTTGAGCTTTGTGTGTTTGTGTGAATCATATAGCAATGATTTGATTGGCTGAAGACGCAAATTTGCGATTGGCCGGAATGTGATGATGTACAAGAGCGCCCCGTCACTTCACACGGGTGTGATTTTATTTATATTTTGAGCGGCGCTCAACCGCTCGCTATATATCCACAGGTTTGTGTGTATGTCTGTCCGTATGAGCACCGAATGGAACATGGGGGGGTGGGGGGGTGTTTGGTTAAATTTTGGTGTAATTTTGACAGACGGACAAACAAACAGAGACTAGTCGCTGTCCATGGTGCTAGACTTTGTTTGGCTGAGCACGGAATGTGATATATGATGACGTTCTCATCATGCGTGTGTGTGTGTGTGTGTGTGTGTGTGTGTGTGTGTGTGTGTGTGTGTGTGTGTGTGTGTGTGTGTGTGTGTGTGTGTGTGTGTGTGTGTGTGTGTGTGTGTGTGTGTGTGTGTGTGTGTGTGTGTGTGTGTGTACGTGACTGGGGGGAGGGGGCCTCAGGTATATTACTTCAGAAATATCGAGGACCACGTACTTCCTCCGTGATGGATCCTTGTTCACAGGCTACATGTCACACCAATCCTGACCAAATCCCTCTGTCACCCCACATCATCCTCAACCAAGGAATTGAACGTACATCACAGTTGCCACCGGCATCCGCTACTGAGCACTGGGGACATTAACCCATTCTGTGCGGGGACCCATTTTGGCGTTAGCATCACGTTGTGCTTTAGCTATTGAAAAATAGCAGACCGAGTGGCGCGCTACGAGCTTGTATATGTCTGCTATTTTTTGAAAAATCGAAGAGCGACTGACGTAGAAGACATTTTTTTAGAATCTGATCTCGGGTCAGAATGGAAAACTGTCAGGATGTAGAAGACATTTTTTAGAATCTGATCTCAGGTCAAAATGGGTCAAAGAACCACCATTCTTCTGTGCGTTAGAATCTGGTCTCAGGTCAGAATGGGTTAAATGCCACTGCATGTTATCAAGCCGTCGATGTGAATCACTGCTGCCACATGGAGGCTCGTGAAGGCTGCTTCTCCTTGGAGGATATGTTGGCTAATAATATGGTGGGGCAAAGTATACTACCGTTCTCCTTAGTTTCTGTGCTGCACAGTTACAATATTACGGTATTTATATAAACCCACAAAACAATGTGAGCCTGACTTGAGTCACGGTGAAAAAGAAGAACATCTTTGTTTTAGCCACTTAAACATGTTCATACTCTATACTTCATTGTACATTTAAAAAAAAAAGCTAGATCTGTAATTATTTTGTGAATGTTTGCCTATTGTTCGCCTATTATGACATGACCCAGAATAGGGCACTTACTAGGAGGTTAAAACATCAGCTTTCCCCGTTTGATTTAATCTGATTTAATCTAGTTTAATAAGATTATTAAAGGACCACTTCACCACTTTTCAACCTATCTTCATATAATAGGTCCTCACTAATAATCATGATAAAATGGCACGATTTATTTCTACTCTGTGTCTCATAGGAGGGCTGTGGGCAGTTTAGAAACCGTCTTCCAGTGACATCATCATTAGGCAGATAATTTTTTAAACACGATTATTTTTACAAAAATGTTTACATTTTCATTATCGTGAGAACGATGGCTTCCATTTTCGCATTGCAACTTTTCAGGACTAGAAAGCCTGCAGTTTCTATTAGCTTGTATTCCCCATCGATGATGTCACTGGAAGATGGGCTGAACTGCCCACAGCCCTCCTATGAGACACAGACCGAGTAGAAAAAAATTGCACAATTTTTTCATGATTATTAGTGAGGACCTATTATATGAAGATAGGTTGAAAAGTGGTGAAGTGGTCCTTTAAGTATATACATTTTTGCCTATTGAAGTCATATAATGTCTATGACACAAAGCAACAAAAAGCACACAGTTTGTGAGCAGAGGAAACGGTGCTGCTGTAGCTGTACTGCTGCTGTAGCTGTACTGCTGCTGTCTCAGGCTGAGAACAGCAGTGGCATTTCAGTGGAATTCCTCCTCACTGCATTGTGTACATTTGTGTTGCCCTCGAAAATATCCCCTCACTTAGTGGAAATCAGCTGTGATAAGATGTAGAGAAATTGTTGCGGGGGGGGGGGGGGATTTAAGCCCCACGTCTTGAGGAATACTGGACAAATCACCCCGGTTCTTGCCCGTTTTCACCAGTGAGGGGGATAACTTTGTAATAATGCTATTGGCTGTTTGTATTCTTTTTGGAAAAATATAAAAAGATACTCCTGTGGAAAGGCTATATTATTTTACTTATATTGACCCAATAAACAATTTAGTATTATTTAGTATACTGTAAATTATGTAAGGTTTTGCCCACTCAAAAGGTACCTCGTCAGATAATCCCCACATATCCCACAACAGCTTCTGTGAACAGACTTACTGTAGTAGCTTTTCATAAATTATATTTGTACTTGTAGGCTGTCTGCTGTCATGAAAGTTTACAGTTAGAGAAATTCAAAGTCCAGCCGTCTGCTGTCCAAGCCTCACTGGGGAAAATTCTGGGAGGAAAACAGAAACGGGGTGAGTTGTCTTGTTACTGTCTTGAGTCATGTGTAAGACAGTGTTCCTGTTTAGAGGGGCTAAACTCTGCAGGCTGCATTTTATTCCAAGCACGACATCACAGCGGACGTACCTGTACCTGCTCCAAGAGGACCATGAGATAAATGACAGTCCATGACTCCCGAGCACCATCTCACACCGCTGAGGAAACATTTCCCAATGAGCGGGCTGCCTGCCTGCCAGCGATATTGATATTCACTCCGGAGGGTAGAGAGACAGGCTGGAAAACATGTCCCCCAAGCTTTCTCTATAGCCCACAGTTTAGCCCACAATGCGCACACACAAACGAAAAAATGATGTATCCTCACGCACACACACACTAATACTAATAACACTTTCCAGCTGCAGCTTCAGGTGTTTAGCATCGAATTGGCGAGGCTTGTTTTGTGCACATTATTTCTCAAAAGACACGCGCGTCTCATCGAGAGGTTTATTAAGCTAGACCTCTGGCTGACAGACGGCATTAGCATCAGATCGTTTTTCTGTCCCTGTTTTTTGCCTGGGCGGACGGATGGTGCATTGCAGGTCGACTCCAAAACAGCAAAATCAGGAACATCAAATGAACTGCATTGTAGAACCCCCCAGCAGAACCACAATGCCTTTCAATAAGTCTATATACTGTCTATAGTCTTTCATAGACACAGCATTTCACAGCAGACCACAAAAGAACATCTGGTAGCTGTATACGCCCCTGTTGTGAGAGATAATGTGACATTGCTGTCAGGCTGGAAACATCATCTGTTTATCATTTCCGGTTGTGAATATCTATTTTAAAATATCTTAATTTCTTTTAAATAATAATAATTATATATATGTGTGTGTGTGTGTGTGTGTGTGTGTGTGTGTGTGTGTGTCTGTGCGTGTGTGCGTGTGCGTGTGTCTGTGTGTTTGTGCGTGCGTGCATGTGTGTTATTTATTTATTTAATAATATTTATTTATTTAATTTCCATTTCTGCAAAGCAGCAACATAGATATCCTTCGACTCTTATCTTGAGAGACTAACAAGTTCATATTGTGACACGGTGTGAGCTTATAGATCAGTTATTTTTGCAACTTTTACATGACACCCTCATACGATGAGGTATAAATTACTAGGGCATTAATTTATGAAAAACCATAAAGAGATGAAATATGGAGTGTGGACATACAAGGTTTCCTCCCTAGTGGTGACAATATGGATGCATTTCTGTGTATTGTATCGCACTCTTCAAGGATGCATAACATTATTGTTGGCAATTATGAGAGCTATAAAACACTTTGTCATCATCTTTACAGCATGCAAAGTGGGTAAATTGTTCTAATCAACAGAGCAAGACGGATACAGCATGAACTGTAAACACCACTGTGAGCATTCACTGCCCATCTTCCTTCAATCCCTCCTTAATCCATTTTGGGCGGGGACCCCTTTCATTCTGTTCTACTTTAGCTATTGAAAAATAGCAGATCTACAAGCTACGAGCTTATATAGGTCTGCTATTTTTGAAAAGTCGTAAAAATGCGGTGCAAATCTTTGAATATATATTTCAGAGCGAACATTTTTAACTAAAATATTGGCTTCTGGGGGGTCCCTGGAACTACATATTTTGATATGGGGGTCCTTGACATGAAAAAGGTTGAGCACCACTGACAAGAAAAAAATGAGGATTTAGAAGCCTTTTTTTTTATCGACTGTCCAAAATGGGTTAAGATCTCACAGCACACAGTCATAGCAGTGAGGTTGCTGTTAAATGTATCTGGATGAAAGGGTGGCTTGAAATCAAATGGATCGGGGACATTTTATGGTAGGGTCAGCATGCCGGGTCGGGTTGAGGAGGTTGTAAAATGTAATGGCCAAGAAGGATGTGTTTTTCATTAACCCATTCTGGGCGGGAACCCCTTTTGGTGTTTTAAACATTATTATGTTATAATTTAGCTATTGAAAAATAGCAGATCTACAAGCTCATAGCACGCCACTGAGTGGCGCGCTACGAGCTTGTAGGTCTGCTATTTTTGAAAAATCGTGAAAATATGGCACAAATCTTTGAATATATATATATTCTTTCAGAGCGAACGTTTTTAACTCAAATCTTTGCTTCTGAGGGGTTCCTGCCGGAACAACATATTTTCAGATGGGGGGTCTGTGGCCAATTACATATCATTTTTTGGGGTTCTTGACATGAAATATGGAGCACCACCGTCACCGATACAGAAACATCTTTCAGAAAACTGTCCAAATGTATAGAAGACATTTTTTTAAATGTCGACGTCAGGCCTAAAATGGTTAAAATGAATGTGCTAAAGACAGAAGTCAGAGCGTGGCAGTTGAATACCAATCACTAGCTTCTGTAGGTTTGTCTGTGACTGGCATTTTAAACTGGAACGGTCTTCTTTCTCTCAAGGCTTTCAGATTGTTTTCTTTTTTCGTCCCCAATTTGATTTAGAAGATCGATACATAGCGTGTTGTGTGTGTGTGTGGGGGGGGGCGTAGCTGATTTCCTGGGATCTTTAGCCATCTCAGTGGAATACTACACGGTTATTTGCTCACAACACTGTGGGCTATATCATGTGAATTGACCTCTATTAATGATCTTTTCCCCCTTTCTTTTTAAATAATTGTTCCTCTATACACAATATTGTTCAAAGAGTGCTCTCTTAAAAATAGCTTGCTTTGTGCTCGTTTTGTAATACAAAATAGATTAACCCATTTTGGACTGAGGTCGATAAAAGAAAAAAGGCTTCTAAATCCTAATTATTTTCTGAAAATGGTGAAAATGGTGCTCAACCTTTTTCATGTCAAGGACCCCCAGAATTATCTCTACTGTGCCACGGACCCCCATCTCAAAATATGTAGTTCCACGGACCCCCAAGAAGCCAATATTTTAGTTAAAAATGTTCGCACTGAAACATATATTCAAAGATTTGCGCCACATTTTGACGACTTTTCAAAAATAGCAGACCTACAAGCTCGTAGCGCTATATGAGCATGTATAGATCTGCTATTTTTCAATAGCTATATAAAGCACAACATAATGCTAACGCCAAAAGGGATTCCCCGGCCAAAATGGGTTAAGGTCATTAATGACAAAGAGGTTTAGGGGATGAATTATGTAGAATACGTCTGTGCCTTAGGTGAGTCAGAGCTCCGTGCCAAAGCTGCTCTCCGTGGAGCAGTAGCATTGGTTTATTGATTTGAGAATCAGCGCCCCCAGGCCCCATGCAGGCAAGCTCTGTGGGCCCCACAGTGTGATGGGAAGAGCCTCACATAATGGGGAGAAACGGGAAGAAGTGCCAGAGCCTTGTATATTGTTTTTGTTCCCCCTTTGGAGTATATATACAGCAAATGGGAATTGCTAGTATGGATTTCAAACCAGGAAGGAAATAATCTCTGGTATAGTACCGTATACACTGACACGACAACGCGTATTCAGGGCGGAGTCACCACCCCCAGGGGAAGTTGTGATTTGCTCTCGTTCACTGCAATGCAATTTGCGGCATTTCCAAAACAATATTGCGCAGAGTAGCGATTATCAAACGTATTTGCAATGCCATACGTTGAAAGATCTGTTGCCCGTGGACAAGGCATGTTACCTCCGCAAGTTAGATATTATCGGCATAGATGTGTGTCCGTATGTGATTAAGGATTGGAAAAAGTTGCATTGGCAGCCATAGAAAATTCTGCCCAGGGTAAAAAAACGGATGTGACGTTCTGTCTTGCTCCGTGTCAGTGTATTATGCCGAATATAAGACTATATGACTCTGATTATAATTTATAAGACGACCCCCATTTTTCAAGACTTATTTGTGGAAAATGAACATTGATTGTAAAATAGTCTAGTCCCCGATTATAATACGACCCAGTTTTTCCATTGGTAAAGAATAACAGTCTTATATTCAGACCAATAGGGTATTAAAAAAATGTTACGGAAACTACGAAAATGTTAATAGGGTACTACAAATACTACCTTACTACCTAATGGTTGACAATGTAAATACAGTTATTTGAAGCTGATTGTGCACTGGAATGGACTCTAGATGCACTGGCATCTTTATTGTATAGTTCGGACATCTTTGCGATTATCTTTCTCAGTCGTGAGAGTGGAACAACAGACATAAAACTTAATTATCACCAATACACAAACAATTACCTACAGTGGTAGGATTGGTCTTAATTATAGGCATGCTCACTGCTCTTTCTTTCATTGTCGACGTGCAGGCAAATAAATACTTGCCTCAAGCACAGCGATCCGCTGGGTATTTATTTATGTATGTACTGTATGTAGACCTACAGTATGTATGTATGTCAGTGTTCTCCAACATTGATTGATTGATCATTTTATTAGACAATAAGATGCAAACAGTACAGGGTACGTAAAGCACATTTGGTCTAAAATGTGTACCTTGCGGTCTTGTTTTCATTTCATGCATTCATTCACGATAACAATAATAACAACAATTTTAATATCTCAGGCCAACAGCCAATACGGGACCTCCATTCTTGGTGACGTAACTAAGGTACGTTTCAAGGTTGGTATAATAACGGGTCTAAAGGATTTAGAATAGCAAGAGATCTAAGACTCAGAGCAGCAGTCGTACCCATACAGAGAGCTCTATAGGGACTCAGAGCAGCAGTCGTACCCATACAGAGAGCTCTATAGGGACTCAGAGCAGCAGTCGTACCCATACAGAGAGCTCTAGGACTCAGAGCAGCAGTCGTACCCAGACAGACAGCAGAGAGCTCTAAGACTCAGAGCAGCAGTCGTACCCATACAGAGAGCTCAATAGGGACTCAGAGCAGCAGTCGTACCCATACAGAGAGCTCTAGGACTCAGAGCATCAGTCGTACCCAGACAGACAGCAGAGAGCTCTAGGACTCAGAGCAGCAGTCGTACCCAGACAGCAGAGAGCTCTAGGACTCAGAGCAGCAGTCATACCCAGACAGCAGAGAGCTCTAGGACTCAGAGCAGCAGTCGTACCCAGACAGACAGCAGAGAGCTCTATAGGACTCAGAGCAGCAGTCGTACCCAGACAGACAGCAGAGAGCTCTATAGGACTCAGAGCAGCAGTCGTACCCAGACAGACAGCAGAGAGCTCTATAGGACTCAGAGCAGCAGTCGTACCCAGACAGAGATATAAGGACTCAGAGCAGCAGTCGTACCCAGACAGAGATATAAGGACTCAGAGCAGCAGTCGTACCCAGACAGAGATATAAGGACTCAGAGCAGCAGTCGTACCCAGACAGAGATATAAGGACTCAGAGCAGCAGTCGTACCCAGACAGAGATATAAGGACTCAGAGCAGCAGTCGTACCCAGACAGCAGCAGAGAGCTTTAGGACTCGGAGCAGCGGTTGTACCAGCAGTGGTGAGTGTACCTCATGGCGCGCTCTGGTCGACAGAGTGCATCTATATTTGCCATCTGTGATAAACATGGTAATGCAACATGTGTTTTTAGTTGTTGTCCACACAGACATAAGAAAACCTTTGTGGTGCTGGCCAAGTGAGCCACATCAGCCCAATCATCTCCTGCTAACTGTAAGGTGTGAGGTGTTACATCTGCTCCCTTAGTGGGTGTAGTGGTGTCAGATATTGTTTTCTACCAAGTCTCCGTTAAGTTGCTGCAGGCTACATTTTTGACAACATAATGAAGAGGAGGTTTAGTTTGTCAACACCTTTTTCATTAATTGGATGGAAATATGGCATGCCTGAAAGGCTGAATAAGTTACAATGTCACAAGCCATGAAGGATATAAGGTCATGCTTATTAATAGTACACTGTTCTCAGATATTAATCTATATCGTCAAACGGTACAGTAGCCTACTCTAAGACTAGACTAACCTAGTCAAGTCAAGTCAAGTCAATTTTATATATATAGCACATTTAAAAACAACAGCAGTTGACCCAAAGTGCTTTCCATAACAGGTAGACCGTAGTCTATCACAGTGCAATAATAAAAATATGTACAGTAATACAATCGAACCCCCCCCCGCCCCCCCCAAAAAAAAAGAAAAACAGGCCAAACAAACAAAATAACAACAAAAACAATGAACAACAATAAACACTAAACTTCACACTGTATTAAAACACGATATACAAGATCCAAACTCCATTATTCTCTATAGTCAGTCAATGCCCCGGTGGGCATCACTGGGTTAAATTCTGAAGCTGTTCCTTTTTTCTTTGAGTAAGTGCATTCTTTATGTATTCATTTTGGTACGCATTAGGTATGGTATTACCTAGATTCCCTTTATATGCGTTACTGCAGTGTAGAGTGAGCTAGCAGAGATGAGTAAATGGTACGTGGAGGAACATGTTGTAAGCCCACAGGCCATCAGGTTCCTTCCAATTTCCTGGAATCGCTGCCGCTTCCTATAGTTTTTGTTTTGTTTTTCACTTACGCCGCCATTAACAAACCCCCCGAGGAAACATGAGACAAAAGAGGAACAGTGAGAGAGATGGGAGAGCAAGTCAAAATGTAATGTAATGACAAATAACAAGGCTAGATGGCATGGAAAGTGCGTCTTTATAGGTGCAGGCTGTGTGTGTGTGTGTGTGTGTGTGTGTGTGTGTGTGTGTGTGTGTGTGTGTGTGTGTGTGTGTGTGTGTGTGTGCGTGTGTGTGTGTCAAGTGTAGTAAGTCATCAATGTGCTATATACCGGTGTATAAATATATATTTTTTCTTTTCCCTCTGTGTGTTAAGCATGTGCAGCAGTTATATCTGGTTGGACCTAATTCTGATCAGTGTTTGGGTCTATTGTATTACGCCTCTTGTGCAGATCCAAATAAAATAATTAAAGTGTGTGTGTGTGTGTGTGTGTGTGTGTGTGTGTGTGTGTGTGTGTGTGTGTGTGTGTGTGTGTGTGTGTGTGTGTGTGTGTGTGTGTGTGTGTGTGTGTGTGTGTGTGTGTGTGTGTGTGTGTGTGTGTGTGTGTGTGTGTGTGCGTGCGTGCGTGCGTGTGTGTGTGTGGCATTCTTGTATGCATGTATGCTGTGATGTGACGTGACGTGTGTATACAAAAATGGCGTTCAGGTTTCATTCAAACTAAATAGTAATACAGTGTGTTTTTCCCCCTTCACCTGCATTGCACAGAGAGGAAAAGACAGGGGGCCAATTTGAAGTTTGTGGTGACATTTCATCCTCTTGATTGTATTAGAGCACCATCCGCAAAGCAGCAATTGTCTGCCCTGAAGTGACGGTACCTGAAGCTGACAGGAACCGATGGAATGACCTTACGACTTGTCCATAGCTTCATGCATGAAACATCCCATGTATTGCACCTCTGGGCTCTCTCTCTCTCTCTCTCTCTCTCTGACGCATAAAAGAAAAATAACGTATTAGCCCAAACTGCTAAATTGTGAACACAGGAAACAAGCAACCCGCATAGTGAGTGAAGACGAGCACTCTGCGATATTCTCCATAGCTTCCGGTACAGAATTCTGAGCTATGCAAAGCCCCAACCAGTTGATAATAAGTATCTCCCAGAGGGGGTTTGACTGTCTGACATACAGCCAGATAGGGTTTGCATAATCACCTGACAACACACACTGTGTGTGGAGGGGGCTATGTTCCATTATTCATCAATATGGTCATCCATTTATAGTGCTGATTTAAAATACTGTAATAAATATATACAGTGATAGATTGCGCCTACTATGGCGAGAGTCTTCGCTCTGATGTGATTAATAATAACGACCCATTTATGACCTCATTATGAATCCATTATATAAATCCATGCGTTCTTGCACTGTGAAATCCTCACTGTTCCGTTTATCCATTTTTTTACTCTGATGTAACCAAGTGGACCTCTAGCGCTGATGGATTTGACTGTCTGACATGTATTTGATGAGCATGTCCAGGAATTATAATTTATAATCAGGGCTGGGCTAAAGCCCGTCTCTGCCTCTGTCCAGAGTTTGCTATAGCTGTGCATACACCTCTGTTTACTTTGTCCACTATACTGTAAATGGTGGCCAGATGGGCAGAATTGTTCTTGATTGACTTACTAGTGTCAATACTCCTGATTTCATTGTTGGTTTTTTGTCTGGATTGCGAGAAAGACCACTGAGTAGTACTGGATGCCAAATAGTTTCCCCCAAAGTTTTGACTATTGCACGGTATACATGAAGGTGATGTTTTATAATATCAGCTATTATTATATAATGGCTGTCTTTAGCCTCGACTAATCACTATCATATATTATTTTATTCTTTTATATTATTTTGCGAGGACCACTCACCATAATCAATTACTACATATTTATATAATGCTATATTTTAATGTTTTAAGCCCTCTTGAAAGATAGTCACTTCTCTGTTAACCTGAATAACAAGCAATGGGGCGATCAAGCTATGGTCACATAACATTGGTCCCCACCACCTGTGAATGTGGAGAAGCAGACCGTACGAAGCAGCACTGCCTTGTTGTCTGCCCTCTACGCGTGGATCTCGTTTGCGTCCGTGCATAGGCATGGCTGAGGCATGGTAACGCCCCGCCTGCCTGTGATTGGCCTGCCGACACTGCCCATCTTGACTTATGTCCTCCGAGATGCGAGGTTACTCCGGAAACTGCCCATAGATCCGAAAGTCCCGTTAGTCCGAACATGCACTGCTCCCGTGCTTGTGGTTAGGTTTAGGTTTGCTCCCGTGCTTGAGGTTAGGTTTAGGTTTGCTCCCGTGCTTGTGGTTAGGTTTAGGTTTGCTCCCGTGCTTGTGGTTAGGTTTAGGTCTGCTCCCGTGCTTGTGGTTAGGTTTAGGTTTGCTCCCGTGCTTGCGTTTAGGTTTAGGTTAGGGTTAGAGATAGGGATAGTAATTTCGGAACAATGAACCTTCTGACTAATGACACGGCACCGGTTACTCCGTGGTGAGATTGAGAAATAAATAAAACAAGAGAATGACAGCTTGGCACGCGCGGCAGAATGCAACCTTGTAACTAACTTGTATGTTTTCTTTTTTGTAGAAGAGGCAAACTAATATTGTTTATACCGTTTGCTTTGATTGAATAATTGATTGACACTTTATTTGTGTGTGTTCTAAATAAAGTGTCAGTGTTGATTATCGTGTATTTATCTAATTATACTTAACTAATACCATTACAATAAAAAGGACAAAGATGAAGGGAAAATAGACCTTTTTATAGTACAATAATGTTTCAAGTTTACACATACAATCAAATGACACAATAATCAACACAAACACTTTATTTTAGAACACCCCCAAATCAAATCATATTACGGAGTGCATGTTCAATCAATTATTCAATCAAAGCAAACGGCATGAATAATATTAGTTTGCCTCTTCTACAAAAATAAAAGTTACAAGTTATACTTCTCTTGTATCATACCGTACTACTCTACTGTACTATTTCTACTGTATTATTTCCCACCACGGAGTAACCTCGCATCCACCCTCTATGCATTCACCCAGAGCCATCTATGGTCCCGCTCGGAACCCTACGTACAGTTTGTTTACACTACACTTTACGTAGGGTCCCGTCCCATCTGTCCCAGACTAGAGAGGGGCTAGGTTATGCAGGGGAGACACTGAGTTGTTGGTAACTCTTTGAAGGGGCGGACGTGCCGATCTCATCATACACCTACAAATGACCAGATATAAGGCACGTTAGTGTAGGAATAAACAGGACAGCATACTTTCTAATTGACCGGTCTCTGATGTCTAAACTTACCTCTGTTTATTCTCATCCTCCTTTCAGGGTGGTGTTCGGGCAAATGAGTTCCCTCTGGGTACAGGCACCCCTTTTATAGTTCCGGGAGGGTGACACCAAGTTGGAAATGGATAGAAGGGGAGATTCGGGTGGACTATAATGAATTTAATCATGTATGGGGTGTGTATACATTTCTATGCTAAATGCTATCTATGTATTGAGCGTGCATATACATGTAGTAGGTTTATGTAAAATTGTATTGTGTGATTCTAGGAGTGGGGAATATTGTTATTGTTACCTGGGGAATGGTATGGGCTAACCAGGTAATGGGTACCCAACCTATATAAAAGGCAGTCTGTTGTCTCTAACCCGAGTGATGACAGGTTGCACTGAAATCTGTCAAAGTGATTGAGAAAAAAATGGAACAAATGAAGCCTTACTGAAGGTTGCCCTGGACTGGTCTCCACTCATTTATCGCCTTGGCCGCTCGGCACTCTCACAGTAAGTGACCTTGAGTAGTTTATTTTCATATTTTTTTGTGAACCGGGGACTCTAGCACGCGCCCTTCACCACGTTGCTATCGTGCGCCCCTGACGGCCAATTCTAACCCATCATGAATTCTGACCCCGCACTCTGATTTAATGAGCCTTTTGCAGTATTACTGTACAAGACATTTGTAATTAGCAGTCTGACGGTGGAAAAAGTACTCAAATGTTTTACTAAAGTAAAAGTATAAATGGTAAATGGTGCATTCATATAGCACCTTTATCCAAGGCGCTTTACATAGATGTGCATTACATTCATCCATTCACGCACACATTCATACACATATGGTGGCGGAAACCATGCAAGGCACCAACCAGCACATCAGGAGCAATTTGGGGTTCAGAGTCTTGCTCAATACAAGGACACTTCGACACTATCACTGGGGGAGCCCACATAGGGTTCGAACTGGCAGCCTTGCGGTTTCCATCCAGCCACTCTACCCCTGAGACACCGCCGCCCCGCTACATTGCAGTATAAATACTGCAATACATTGCAGTATAAATACTGCAATGTAGATGTACTCTGTTACAAGTAGAAGTCCCTTATTCAAAATGTACTCAAGTAAAAGTACAATATCGGCATCAAAATGAACTACTCATATTGCATTTCACAAGCTCAAAATGTGTACAAAATCTTTAGAAAATAGCAGAGGCGCTAACGAGCAAGAAATGGAGTAGGTTGTGTGTTTGACGAGCTCCGCCAAAATCTATTAAAAAAGTTATTTCTGAACACAACTCAACCTTAAAAAATATCGTAAAGTATCGCCAAACCTGTTATCTTCAAGATACATTAGTTGTATCCCGGCCTGCCTGCTTTATGGAATATAATCTACGGAAGTTTAGTTTCGCCACGGCCACCAAATCAACACCCGCACCGAAGCCTGCAGCCGCGGTCTCGAGTGCCTCTACTACCCAGGAGGAAAGCCACTCCTCCCGGACTCCTGACGCAATGTCCGACCCAGCAGACATGAAAGCTGAAATTCTCTCTTCACTGAAAAATGACATCGCCGCCTTGATCAGGTCTGAATTAACTGCTGTGATGGCTAAGGAATTTGACAGTGTCAGGTCCGAGTTAAACTCACTTAAGACAGAAGTGGCAAAGAATACAGCAACAATATGCTCTGATGTGGAGAAGATGAAAACTACTGTGGCGGATATGGAAAGAGGCCTGTCGGCGTGCTCGGACGATATGACTGTGGCGCAGACGAAAATAAGTAAACTAGAGTCAGAAGTGGCAAGTTTACAGGAGAAATCATTGGATTTAGAGGGAAGAATGAGACGAGACAACTTAAGAATTGCAAACGTAGCTGAAACGGCAGGTTCAAGCTCACCAACAGCAGTTTCCAAGCTATTAAAAGAGGTTTTGGGATTGGACCGGGACATTGTGATTGACAGGTCGCACAGAGGTTTGCAAACAAGAGGAGTGGGGGGTAACCCTCGCGTTATCGTGGCAAAATTGCACTACCATCAAGACCGTGTTGATGTCATGAGACGTGCCAGAGAAGCAGGCCCCCTCCACTACAACGGAAGCAACATTTACATAAACGAAGATTTCCCCCAGGCTGTGGCCAAGGCTAGGCTGAAGTATAGAGAAGTGAAACGTTTCATCCGTGACCGTGGGATCAAGGAGTATGGTCTCATCTACCCATCGCGCTTCTTCATAAAGCATAATGGAACTGAGAGGCAGTTTCAGAATGCCGACGAAGCCATGACATACGCGAAGCACATCTTTCGGCAAGCGGCACCATCATCGCAAGTCAGCAAAGACGCCCCTGCGCCTTCCGTTCCATAATGACAGTGACAGACGCACTGATGCCGTGACTCTTGATTGTCTAGACTGTAACACAAATGACTCGAACCCTCTCACTCAGAAATGACTCCTGCCTGCCTGGTAATCTCCCTCGGGTGAGTAAATAATGTGCATTGTCAGTGTGACTGCACACATCGTTCTAAATATGGCCCATGATCCCATCTAATTCTATTTTGATTGGCAACACAAAGAAGCTGATATAATGGACAACTTTATTTTATTTTATTATGTATGCCGAGTTTGCCAACTATTTTTCACGTCCACATTTATACTTCTGCTGTTGGCTGACTAATCTGGAACCATATTTATGACTACTGTTGCTCTTTTCTTTTCATAATTGTGTATTTGAACTTCATATCATGATAAATACTACCAGTGCAGTGCATTTTATTTTATTGTTTTCCCTTTACAATTAACAATTCTTTCTGTGTGTGAGAGGCTGTGTCGTTGCCCCTTGCGTTTGTTCTCATTGTATTATTTTATTAGTTAGACCTGCTTGGCTTCTACGGACACTGTTTATGCTTACAGACACTGTCTGCTGCCTAATGTTCGTGTCCACTCTTTTCTGTTTCTTGTGAGCCGTGTATTGTATATATCATTTTTTTTTTTCTATCGCTGTGTTGTAGCTTATATGACAGGATGGTTATATTTCAGATATCTAACATGCTGTTTGTTGAACAGCACAACAAACTCGGATATATTCCCTATTTTTTGTTATTATTATTATTATTATTATCATTATTTTTCAGAAGGAAATTTGGTTTAAGGTTGGTGCGTGCGTGCGTGCGTGCGTACGTGCGTGCGTGCGTGAGAGTTTGATGTTTCCCACTCTAGTGGAGACCCTGGTCAAGTCACAAGTTTGTGTGGGTGTGTGTGCGTGCAGGTGTGGGTGTGTGTGTGTGTGTGTGTGTGTGTGTGTGTGTGTGTGTGTGTGTGTGTGTGTGTGTGTGTGGGTGTGTGTGTGCACATTTACTTTTAGATCATCAAAACCTCCCACATACTGTATGCTTTATGTTCGGTATACACACTTATACAGTATATATATTCAATCAAAGATTTGTTATTGATACGAGTATGGGTGTCTTTAAGCTAACCGAATGTTTCACATCTATATGTTTCACACTCTATATTTGAGTTAGGCTATGTATAATGTGTAATAATGTGTTCATTATTATATTTTTATTTCCAATTTGGATTTTGGCGGAGCCCCGTCTGTTAGGTTCAGGGCTCTTCGTTAACTACACTCTTAAAGTGTGGTTTCTCCGTTTTTGCTTTGCGGTTTCCCAGCGTTTTGAGCACTCACTATGTGCTTTTCCTTCTCTAGCTTAGAGGAGGAACGTGCGATCTCTTTCGGGTTAGTTGATCAGCACAGGGGTTTAGGTTCCTTCCTTTTTCTTTTTTTCCCCCTTCCCCATTTGTTTTTTGTTAAATATGGTTTTCATTATTATAATGTGTGCCTTTTCACTTTTGAACGATTATGCTTGAGGGTTACGTCGTATCTGGACCTGCTGGACCTGTTGTACCTGATATTTTCTTTCAATATTTTCACTAATTTATCATGATGTGTCCCAATGTCGGTAACTTAGGCTCAATTCGATTTATTAGTTGGAATATTAAGGGGATCCACCATCCAATTAAACGTACTCGTGTATTTACGCATTTGAAATCTATGGGTGCAGAAATCATGTTTTTACAAGAGACCCATCTCCGTACAAGTGATGCATCTAAACTTGAAAGAGGTTGGATCGGACAGATTTTTTGTTCTAAATTTGATGATAGATCTAGAGGTGCAGCCATACTGATTAAGAAGGGGGTCCCTTTTGTCCCCACTTCAGTGATTTCTGACAACAATGGCAGATACGTAATAGTTTCTGGAAGTCTTTTTGGCTCACAGGTGGTGTTGGCTAATGTTTACGGACCTAATTGGGACAATCCACAGTTTTTCTCTCGTTTTATAGCAAAGCTACCAGATCTCCACACACATTATCTGATCCAAGCTGGGGACTGGAACCTTGTTCAACATCCAGACTTAGATAGATCCAGACCTAGGCCCGGCAGTACAATTTCCAAATCCGGTAAGGTTGTTTTATCATTTATGGACTCCTATAAACTTTCAGATCCTTGGAGGAGGGCTAATCCAACAGCTAAACAATACTCATTTTTTTCCCCCGTTCACCACTCGTTCAGCAGAATCGACTTCTTTCTCCTCGATAGTGGCTCTCTCCCATTTGTTACAAATTGCCAATATCACAGTATAGTAATATCTGATCATAGCCCAGTCCAACTGGATATGTGTTTCCCCAACAGTGTAGCGCCTCAGCGAACCTGGCGTCTAAACCCTCTATTACTAACCAGTGATAAATTCATAAAATTAATGAATGGCCATATTGATACTTATCTAACTACTAATTCTACCCCAGGAATGTCTTCTACTGTTATTTGGGAATCCCTTAAAGCCTACCTAAGAGGACAAATTATTTCTTATTCAGCTTTTGATAAGAAGATACGTACCCAACGTATTACAGAACTGTCCACTCTAATAGCTGAATTAGACAAAAAATACTCTGTTGACCCTGATCCTGAATTATATAAAGAACGTCTACTGCTGCAAGTGGAATTTGATAACTTATCGATAAAACATACTGAACAGCTTCTATTTAAATCTAGGCAAATGTTTTACGAGCATGGTGATAAATCGGGTAAACTCCTAGCCCACCAAATTAAGCAGGCAGCGGCGGGCAGAGCTATTCCAGAGATACGTGTAGCACCGGGTGAGACCTCCACAAATCCTAAAATCATTAATGATCAGTTCAGACAGTTTTATAGTAATCTTTATACATCAGAGTCCAATGTTGATACTTCAGAAATTAATGCTTTTCTTGACGAAATTAACATTCCAGTAATTGGCCCAGCAGCCCAGGCTAGTACTGGGGCTGCCATATCATTGGAGGAAATCGCTCAAGCTATTACTTCTATGCACAGCGGCAAGGCAGCGGGGCCTGATGGTTTTCCTATAGAATTTTACAAAGCCTTCTCCGCAAAATTGACCCCCATCCTAGGTTCAGTATACAAAGAAGCATTTATAGCCAAGAAGTTGCCGGAGACAATGACACAAGCAACTATTGCAGTTTTACTTAAAAAGGGTAGAGATCCTCTAGACTGTGGTGCATATCGGCCTATAAGTATTCTTTGTTGTGATTATAAAATCCTCACCAAGATCCTCTCCCATCGGCTCGATGCAGTAATTCCCAAGGTTATCGCACCATGTCAAACGGGTTTTGTGCCTGGTAGACAGTCTTTTTATAATATGCGTCGACTGTTCAACATACTCTACTCCTCTCAGTCGACCCAGTGGCCGGAGGCGGTACTGTCGCTCGATGCGGAGAAGGCTTTTGACCGAATTGAGTGGAGGTACCTACTAACGGTCTTAGAGAGGTTTGGATTTGGCCCATCATTTATCAAGTGGATCACACTTCTTTATACAGCTCCTAAAGCTGCAGTACTGACAAATTCTATATGCTCAGATTACTTTCAGCTCCAGCGTTCGGTCCGCCAAGGTTGTAGTCTTTCACCATATTTATTCGATATCGCTATTGAACCCTTAGCTATAGCTCTTAGAGAAGATGACAGAATAGCTGGCATTGAGAGGGGGGGCTCCGTACACAAGGCCTCGCTTTACGCGGACGACCTGCTCATATATATTTCAAATCCACTCGAATCCATCCCTCCGCTCATAGACATACTCAATCACTTTGGCAGGCTTTCAGGCTATAAATTGAATTTTTCTAAAAGTCTTTTTTTCCCAATTAACCACCTGGCCTTAGATCTTGACTATACCAACCTCCCATTCAAGCTGGAACTTCATTCCTTTACCTACTTGGGAATCTCCGTTACTCGTTCCTATAAGGATCTGTATGAACACAACTTTAAAAAGCTTCTAGACCGCACGAAATTGGATCTCGTGAGATGGGCTTCGTTGCCCGTTTCGTTAGCAGGCAGAGTTAACACAATTAAAATGACTGTCTTGCCCCGTTTTTTGTATCTATTCCAAATGATTCCTTTGTTCTTAACTAAAACCTTCTTCCGGGACCTTAATAGTTGTATTTCTACTTTTATTTGGAATAAAGCCCGTCCGCGTGCCAAAAAAGCTCTTTTGGAATTACCAAGACCATCAGGAGGCCTGGGATTGCCTAATTTTATGTTTTATTACTGGTCGGCAAATATTAAAAAGGTGAGTTATTGGGTTGCGGTCCATGAATACAAACATGGTCCAATTTGGGCCAGTATGGAAACTCTAACTGATCCCGGGATCTCTCTAGTGGCCATGTTGTGCTCCTCACTGCCAAATGGTAATTCCATACGCTCTAGCAATCCAGTAATAAATAGCTCTCTCAGAATCTGGCGCCAATTCAGAAAACACTTTGATTTTAATAATACGTGTGGCCATATGCCCGTGACCAACAATCATCTTTTTCCTCCCTCGCGAGAGGACTCAGCTTTTAAAACATGGCACGTCAATGGCTTGATTTTCTTTAGCGACTTATTCATAGATGGCACATTTGCATCCTTTAAAAACCTCCAAGATGACCATGAGCTACCAAATTCTCACTTTTTCAGATACCTCCAAGTTCGAAGTTTTGCTAAGGAACACTTTCCATTTCCAGCTATGCCAGATAAGAGTATAGTAGACACCATACTAGACTGGGACCCATACACCAAAGGTAGCATATCTAATATATATAAGGCTTTACAGGAGATTGGCCCTCCTCTCTTGGATAAAACAAAATCAGCCTGGGAACAGGACCTGAATTTAGAGCTGGAGGAAGAGTTGTGGGAACTCTCTTTGAGGCGTATTCATACAACCTCTTTATGTCTTAGACATTGCCTAATTCAATTCAAAATAGTACATCGTTTGCATTTCTCGAGAGAAAAACTATCTAAAATTTATCCTGACATTGACTCTACTTGTATAAGATGTCATCTGGAGCCAGCCTCTGTTGGACATATGTTCTGGGGATGCACTTCCTTGAACCCATTTTGGAATAGTATTTTTGATGCTTTCTCAACCATCTGTCATATGCCAATTGCGCCCAACCCGATAACTGCTATATTTGGAGTTCCCAACGACGATGCACCAATTACTTCTTCCCAAGCCAATTTCATAGCTTTTGCTTCACTCATAGCGAGGAGACTTATTCTCCGCAATTGGAAATCTGATAAACCTCCAACATTTACAAGTTGGGTCAAGGATGTTCTATCCTTTATTCCATTGGAGAAGCTCAGATACAACAGGTTCAAATCTCGCCAGAAATTTGTAAAGGCTTGGTCCCCTTTCCTTGAATTCACCCTTTCACTGTCCTCCGACTCACTGTCCTTTGATGATGTGTCCTAAGTGTTTTTCCTACATGTAATTTGGTTCACTGTGTAGCCCCTTAATCTAGTAAAAGGCAAAAAAATTATTTTATTGTATTTACTTAATTTATTATTTATATCCTTTAATACCTGTTTATTTTATTATGATGTTTTTTTGTTGTTTTTTTTTTTTTTTTTTTTTTTTTTTTTTTTGTGTGTTGTTGTTGTCTTGCTTTGTGATGGAACCGGGGAGGGTGGGGTATATGTGGGGTTGTTTGTCTACAAAAATTGAAAATCTTATAAATAAAGTTATAAAAAAAAAAAAAAAAAATAGCAGATCTACAAGCTCACAATGTGTCGCATCGTGACGCATTGTGAGCTTGTAGATCTGCCATTTTCAAATGGCCGAAATCTGTAGGGTTGAAGTGGTTGATTTATGTTTATTGTTTTCTAATGGAAATTAAAATCTCCAAAGTTTTCAAATAATTGTAGTGGAGTAAAAGTACAAATTTTGGCTCTGAGATGTAGTGGAGTACAAGTAAAAGTATTGGAAATTGGAAATACCCAAGTAAAGTACAATACCTCAAAATTGTACTTAAGTACAGTACTTAAGTAAATGTACTTAGTTACTTTACACCACTGGTAATCAGAGATGCATAGCTTAATCTTTGAGACAAGCATATGCTACTAGCAGGATCAACCATGTGGAGGTAGGCCTCCTGCTATGGGAGCCGGGGCTCCACTGGGCTGCTCTCTGCGGGACGCCACACCACCCAAATGTTTTATCATAATTCTATGCTATTAAACATTTCTTTCTGTAAATGAATAACACCGGCAGTCTTGAGTCATGCCCAATGAAATGGTTCGTGAGGTCACCGTGACCTTATATGTAAAGCAGGAAAACGATATATGCACATCCCAGTTTCAGAATACGGTGCTGGATCCAAATAATGACTAAATGAAGAAAAAAGTGGATTGTCAATGTGGAAAGTGGAATCGCACTGCACGATATAATTCTGCTCCCAGTCTTTTTTATTTCAACCTATAAATACAACGTTTCGCCCCTCCGGGCTTTCTCACCGTGACCTTAACCGCACAAAAATATATTCAGCTCATCCCATATAACGTAAAAATTAATTGACAGAGTCCGTCATCTATTCTGTATCAGATCCGAAATGCAAACGGAAATGAATGCTATTGGCTGAAAGCGCAGCGAGGGCGGGTCTTCATTCGGTAGAAGCAGTACAAACCCTATAGTTTCCCTATACTTCGTTCATCATTCATTCATTTTTTAATATATTTCATTCATATAAAATATAATTCATTAACGACCATAATTTACTAAATATCATGATGATTTATAAAAAGGCTTTTAACTAGCGATTGAAAACAGAAAGTGTTTATGAAAAGGTTGACTAAAGTTTGCCCAAAACCTCATTGACTGAGATTATATTAAACGGTAGAAGGTGAAATAGCAACATCTGCTGGGTCATTAATCGGAAACAGCAGGCTGAAAGAGAACCCAAATAAGAAGTGGATCTTTAATTCCAGCGAACATGGTTTGCCCCTTGGTTCATCCTTGGTGCAAGTACAATCGTATATATGTTTGTGCCAGATTTGGCACAAACACTATATAAATATCCTCAAGGCGCTACTGAGATATCAGACGTACAGTGTGCTTATGGACATGCAACCCGTGAACATGGCCAAGGCTGTCACTGGCCGGGCGGGAATCCCTTTTGGTGTTTCAAGCATTATGTTATACTTTAGCAATTGAAAAATAGCAGATCTACAAGCTCATAGCGCGCCACCGAGTGGCGCGCTACGAGCTTGTAGGTCTGCTATTTTTGAAACTTCGTGAAAATGTGGTGCAAATCTTTGAATATATATTCTTTCAAAGTGAATGTTTTTAACTCGGGTCTAAATGGATTAACCATTTTGGTTAAAGGTTTCTTAAAACTCTGCAGTAGTACTGCTACATGTGTACGGAGAGGGATTAAAAACGTACTTACTTACGAGGTGTCAGTAATGGCCTCATGAACACTGCTGTATGTAAATGGGTTTTTACAGACGATAATTCATCCCCTGGTAAACGACGGTTCCCGTCTTTGACAAGCTAATCGTCAGTCAAGCGTATAATTAAGAACATGAGAGGGTATGCCACACTGAGTAGAATACTAGGCATATATACCATGTGACATGATGGTGCTGGTCTGTGCCATTCATCTACTCAGTAACGTGTGTGTGTGTGTGTGTGTGTGTGTGTGTGTGTGTGTGTGTGTGTGTGTGTGTGTGTGTGTGTGTGTGTGTGTACCCAACGGTATGCAGGCATGTGTACTTGTTGGAGGGCACTCAGGGCAGCAATCCCCCTCATTCCATGTGAAAGTTGGGGTAAAGCAGGGATGTTTACTTGCCCCTGTGATCTTCAATCTTTACATGACGGCAGCCACTCTCCTCTTCCACAAGTCCATCAAGGAAGAAGGTGGTGTTCAAATTCAGTTCAGGAGTTTGTTTAACATCAGACACCTACAGTACAGGCGAAGACTTAGACCCTGCTTCATCCAGGAGCCGCAATATGCAGATGATTGTGCGCTACTGGCTCACAGCCCAGCTGCCATGCAACCTGCCTATCTACAGCTCTCTAGGACCTGTGATCAACACCCCGAAAAACAGAAGTCATACAATAGAGCTATCCATCCCCTGTCCGTCCAGTGTTCAGCATCAATGAAGCCCTCTATGTTGTCGAGCACTTTTGCTACCTTGGCAGTACATTGACCCACAGAGTTATAAAGGATAGAGTGAGGACCGGGAGCGACAGCCCCGCCCCCTGCTATTCATTTCAATTCCGGAAGTTGCTCAGTGGCGTTTTGAAGCACCCGGAAGACTGCCGGAAGTGCCATTGCTGTAACTCAATGGCTCGAGCGAGCGGAAGTTGAGAGCGGCCTCAAATTTGAGGTCAGGGTTGACGTGACGCTCGTTATACGCACATGACGTCACTGAACGTCCGTCCACCTCCATGAACGTGCTGCAGTTCCACTTTTGGCCAGTAGGTAGTGGACAGCCCTTCTGGGGGCTTGGGCCCACCTGCCACATTGACAATGAAATCCAGGTCCGCGTCAATCTAGCCTCCTCTGCCTTTAGTAGACTGCGCTATAGGTTACTAACGTAACCCCGGTTATTTAAGTAATATGAGCGAAGTGACTCGCTTATGGGAGAGCGCCCTCTGGCGTGATCACAGAAGTGGGGTTGTCCCGATCCGATCGCGTTGTCGGAAATCGGGGGCCGGCCGCGTCAATTTCAAATGATCGGAATCTGATCGGGAGCTAAATAAATTGATACTAGGAACATCCCTAGTATCAATATTATATCCATATCATGATATTAGACTGGATATTGTCTGTGATTTGGGATATTGTACTATAGTGATATGGCATAAGTGTTCTATAAAAATATGAACATCGGATCTAGAAAAATTGTCAGATACTTTAATTAAGATCAAATGATCGCAATCGGATCGAGAGCAAAAAAAACGTGATCGGGACATCCCTACACAGAAGCATTACCATACACTCCCTGGCCATTTTAATTGGCTGGGTCTATAAAAAGCAAAGCTTTTGCACACCTACAGGCGACAGGTGCGTAGGAGAGGGTACGGTGCCCGACAGTGAAAGAGGAACAAGCACACTGTCAAATGCAGTGAACCAACTTTGCTGTTTCCCTATTAAAGTTGGTTCACTGCAATTGCCTGGGTCTAACCATGTGAGTGCTATTGCTTTCATTTTTATTCTTCCCATATTGTTGTTATTACGTACACATGTGCAAATAAACTAAACTAAACTAAACCTGTAGTCAGCTGCAGCATATCGGCCACTCTGGCGTTCTCTATGCCACGATGGGTTCACACACCTCGAGGACAAACGCATGCACCCAACAAAACATTGTGCGGTGCCAGCAAAGACACCTCCATGCTGATCCAGTACCAT
Organism: Protomyctophum bolini; assembly: GCF_963924005.1. Lineage (NCBI taxonomy): Eukaryota > Metazoa > Chordata > Actinopteri > Myctophiformes > Myctophidae > Protomyctophum > Protomyctophum bolini. Next base: position 21,781,810 of record NC_137866.1, read on the forward strand.
CTCAGCCTATACTGATCCAGGCCTCACATGTCCTAACTGTGTGGTTCCAGACTAGGACTATAGCCTCGAGTCCCAGCCTTACTCATCTGCGAAGAGAAAAGCCTGGTCACAACCTAAGGGCCGATTCATACTCCGATTAAAAGTCGTTTCGGCGCTGTAGAGCCTACAATGTGACGTCATTTGAGGTTCGGGGGGGGGGGGGGGGGTGGGTAGTTGGGTACCATCCTAAAGTCGTCTCTTCGGTGCTACTGAAAATTTCTGACGAGCCGAAATCATATCGGCACTACAGCGCCGAAACAGCGGTACAATAGGAGTATGAATCGGCCCTAAGGCAGAAACGGTATCGGTGGAAGTGTCGGGCCAGAACAACAACCGTCCGCATCAACGTCATGTCCTTGAGCGGTAGACTTCGGCCAGAATCCCGCAACATTCGCCCCCCAAAACACGATGCCCTCTACAGCGTATAGGTCCTCTACAGCGTATAGGTCCTCTACAGCGTATAGGTCCTCTACAGCGTATAGGTCCTCTACAGCGTATAGGTCCTGCCCAGCGTGGACTAAAACACGATGCCCTCTACAGCGTATAGGTCCTGCCCAGCGTGGACTAAAACACGATGCCCTCTACAGCGTATAGGTCCTCTACAGCGTATAGGTCCTGCCCAGCGTGGACTAAAACACGATGCCCTCTACAGCGTATAGGTCCTCTACAGCGTATAGGTCCTGCCCAGCGTGGACTAAAACACGATGCCCTCTACAGCGTATAGGTCCTGCCCAGCGTGGACTAGGACTCGGTCATCCACAGTGGCATCTCTATCTGTCAGCGAGGATAACCACTGACAAACAAGGAAGCTATAAGTCATCTTCGACATCAATGCCTGAAGAAGTGTGTGCGTGTGCGTGTGCGTGTGCGTGTGTGTGTGTGTGTGTGTGTGTGTGTGTGTGTGTGTGTGTGTGTTTGTGTGACACATACTTGTTGGCTGTGTGTGGGCCGGGAGGCGACGACCTTCTGATTACCAGACGGGCTTGTCTACCTAATAAGCAGACGGTCCAACATGACAGCCATATGAGTCAATGGGTTGGCACAATAATAGTATTATATGCCTTATTTCCATCTGTCTGCTTTCGTTACCGGTATCTTTCTGTGACCTTAATCGTCATTTTATTTCTTTTTTTTGCACTTTAAACAAATTACTTTTTTGATGTACGTGGTTGCAATGGCAAACAGCATAATTTAGATTTTTGATTAGATTTTATTAAGGATCCCCATAGCAACCAGCTATAGTCTTCCTGGGTTCCACAACAAAAAAACATACTACAAACACAACATTTATTAAATGTCAGTACTCAACACACAATACAGATAGGAAACTAACAAATAATATAATGACCTTATATTCATTTAATTTCGAGTACAGTATACTCCTCACCCAAATTTACGGTGCACTGCATACACACATACTGTAACATGAGGACCATTTCTGAACAGCAAGCGCTGTATGATTGATGATTGATTTGTGTATACAGCTTTTCGTCACATTTGAAAGGAGATTTTCCGTTTTACACAAACATTTACTGCCATTGATAATGAACGACCAGTTTTAAGCGTTTGTGTAAGCACAAACATAAAAAGATGTATGATGATGTTGATGATGATAAGAGCGCCCCTCACTTCACACAGGCGTGATTGATGATTGATCACTGATGCCTGTGGAATAATGTACAAGCCTAATAGACTACTTGGATTCCGTCGGGGGTTGAAGTGAGAATGGGTCAGTGCTCTGCATTCTGAGCAGGAGAGGACTAGTCTATACAGTATAGGAGGTCACGCAGACACAAGATAAAGAGGTCTTGCAATATCCGGCCTCTGTCCAGAAGCTGATATATCTCTGTGTGGCTTCTTGGCAGAAGGCTATTTACCTGCAGGGTCACGGGAGCGCCCGAAAATAAATATGAGGATTTTGACGTCATGGCCAAATGGAAATAATTGCTCCACCCCCCCCCCCCCCCCCCCAAAATGAAATAATTCACAGTGTCCGTTCTCCTAGTGATGCATGCCTCTATCCTGCACTCTATCTTTGTCCATTTGTACACTCTAGTTATACATTAAGATGCAGGAGTCATCCTCTGGTCTTTTCACCTTGCCTCATATTTAATAGAGCTATGCAAACAGTCAAAACAGTGTCACGTTGAATCACAAGACTCTAACGTGTGTGTGTAGAGTCAACCTACTCCAGTGGGTTCTTTTCTTTTTTTGGGGGGGGGGGTTACAGGTGATTCATAGATTAGGAAAACATTGTCCGTGTCCGGTGTGTGTGTGGTTGTGTGTGGTTGTGTTTCTGCTTTGGCAATGTAAACGTATGTTTTCTCATGCCAATAAAGCCCATTGAATTGAAGTGTGTGTGTGTGTGTGTGTGTGTGTGTGTGTGTGTGTGTGTGTGTGTGTGTGTGTGTGTGTGTGTGTGTGTGTGTGTGTGTGTGTGTGTGTGTGTGTGTGTGTGTGTGTGTGTGTGAGAAAGCGAGATTACAGGTTCTACCTATAAACTTAATCTCTCCATCTGGTTTCCATGGGGCAATCATGCTCCTCACTGTATTCATCATGGCCATGAACAATTAGCTGAAACCATGTCCCACATCTTAAATGGTTGCCATGTTTACAGGGGCCTCTACATAAGTAGGCATGACAGAATAGTGGATTTGATATCGAAAGACATCTCTTCCATTTTCAGGTCCTCCATCATGCTTTATAAGCATTCAAGCCGAGGATGTTTAACCTGTGTAATGATGATTCTGTGTTCTAACATTTCAGCTAACACCCCTGATGTCATTGTTGTAAATGAAAACTATAGAGAGGTGTTCATTCTCGAGGTCGGCTGTATCTTTGACTATAGCCTGCCCTGGAAGAAGCCTTTCTAACCAAAGTGCTGAAGTATCAGCAGCTAGTGCAGACCATCTCACAGCTATGCTACAGATGTAAATGTAGCCAGTTGGAGTTGAGCCTCAGAGGCCACCATAGGGGCACTTCCTCATTGACAATCACCAGGTGACTATTTAAATGCCCTGTCTTCTTCCAAGCAGGAGTTTGGTGAATGCTGGCCTGGCCGTGGGTCTTGAGACTGTTTTTATTCATTCATTTTACTGCCAGGGTGAGTAACATGTCTTAATGTAGTTTTAATCATGTTTGTTCTGCAATCTATTCTAAACTATATGTTACAATTCAGGTTGATGTCCATTCATGTGCCCTGTGCCAAACTCTCATGGGAGTGTGTGTGTGTGTGTGTGTGTGTGTGTGTGTGTGTGTGTGTGTGTGTGTGTGTGTGTGTGTGTGTGTGTGTGTGTGTGTGTGTGTGTGTGTGTGTGTGAGCACAAAAGGACAAATAAGATCTAGCCACTGCTGCTTTGTTTAGGTTGATTTTACCATTGTTTCTTTTGAGTATTGAGCTATTTCCTTTTATTTATCTGTTTTCTTTTGTTTCTCCCCCACACATATGGAGTCCTACCTGTGAGTTAACTGAGTTCAACAGAGCAGAGTGGTGCAGCTGACTGCTACAGGGGAGTTCACTAGGTTTCACTGTAGTCCACAGCCCAGTGCGTGCACCTCTTTTCATGGTGGCGCTTCTTCTTTCTGTGTGCTGTGTGATTGCTGTGTGGTTGGCTGGGCATAGTGATCTAACCGACCCCTCTACCCCTTTAGCTAGCTGCCCCTGTAGAAGTGTTGTCTCCCACTGGCCAGTTGACTCTGGCTATACTTATTGTGGTCAGTGATTGCCATTGATTGTCTGCTTAACTTTATCTCTGGGGTTGTATGGAACTGGATTTTAATATTCCTTGCACACCAGGTTACATAAACTTTTAGTTTTTATCTTTGGCAGCCTAGGGCATGTGCATAAGTTGGTTGTGAGGGGCTTACAAATTTTATTTAGGAAGCCGCTCAATTTGGAGGAGGCGTTGTTTCCTTTATCCATGATTTATGTCTGTTGTCCTGTGTCCGACATGTCAGCTGTACTGTATGTAACGATGCTACTCTCCTATTGTCAAGCAGTGTTTATGTCCTTTGTATAAGGTATTCCTGTACCTCCTCATTATGTGGACATAAATAAACATTTCAAATGTGTGTGACGTGACTTGGCCTGTTGTAGCGCCACCATGACGTTGATTTGAAAACTGTAAAGTGGCATTTCTTCCTCAGCCTAGTGGGAATATGCACGCACAGTTTCACCGCAATCGGACACTTGAGGAGTTGTGGCGATTTGTACAAAACGGGTACAAAGCGGGCTACTCCTGTAACCTTTAGCCAATTGTAGCCAATCAGGATGGATTATGATAAATCAAACAAACCCGTCTTGATCACATGACTATGGAGAGAATGTGTACCGATTTGCGTTAAATTTTGATAAAATCAAATCAGTAATATTAGAAAATGTGTTTTACATATGTCGGCCACCTGGTGGCACTATAAAGAGCAGATGTGAAAAATTCCAGGCAAATGTTTTGTGTGCATACAAAGTTTTACACAGATCCGTGCAGTTAGAGGTAAAAACACTAATCGGCCAGTTATAGCGCCACCATGAGGCAGAGTTGAAAATGTTCCAGTGGCATTTCTTCCTCGGCCTAGTGGCAATGTGCGTGCACAATTTCACGGAAATCACACGATGTGTTTGAAACTGAGCACTCCTGCGAATCTGAAAGACCCGTTGTGTTGAATGGCGAGAGACTGTGTACCAATTTGCGTGATGTTTGGACAAAATCTGTAGGTGTACTGTCCAATATTTTTTTTTTGCACAAAGCAGCCTCCTAGTAAGAGGAAAACCTCTTACCAGGATCCTTCGGTGCTAGTAGACGGATTCTTCTATTGTTCTTCACTTCTGTTATTGTGAGTGTTCTTCAGTACTGTATAGTACCACCTGATATGGATGTTTGTCTGCAACCTTAAAGTCACAACTGCTGCAACAACTGAACATTTGTTCAAAGATTGTTGGACAACCACTTCAGAGACTATACATCCACGTATGATAACAGCATCCTAAGGTTAGCAAGGAATATCACCTCAAACACTAGCCATGTGTTGTATGGAGAATATAGGTTGCTCCATATGCCATAATTGGCTCATACCGCGACCATCTTATGCGCTATCCATATTATGCAAGTGGCGCTGAGCGCACACACATAAAGCTTACCACTCGCCAGCATATTTTAGCTTTGGGGGAGTGTCCATATGTTATGACACGCTCCATATATGGCCGTCTCCATATGTCGATCTGACCCCTTCAAACCCTGTACACTCAAGACATGCTATATATATGGCCAGACCTCATCAAACCCTGTTTTTCATTGTGCATTTTTTGGTCAAATTTGATCCCATGCCAAGCCCATGCACCAGCGCTCGCCCAGTGGTCTGCCATCACCCAGGCAGATGCGTGCACACACCGATCTGCCCTCCACACTCTCAGCATCAGCGCCACCCCTAGGTCGCTTCTCACACTCTAGGGCGAGGTCGCTTCTCACCCTCAGGTCACTTCTCGCCCTCAGGGTGTCTTACTGCTACTTAAATATACAAAATAACCAATTAGCTACATGTAAAAAAAAATTTAATAATACAAAACTTCACGTGTGGAACTAAATCTTCAGATGGGGTCCACAGCCAAGTACCATATCAATTTCCGGTCCTGGACATGAAAATGAGAGACCACTTTTCTAGACTGTCATATCCCCCTTAATCTCTGAGACTCTGACCTGTATATGGCCCTCTGACTCGTGTGCCTTTCCCCTTCCCTGTATAAGAATATCCTCAACCTCCCTCACCTCCTTTCCAAGTAAACAAAGGGCGGTCTTTTTCAATAGATGGGAAGGGTCTCTGCAGGCTACAGTATATCAAATCTATTTCCAGTGTATGCTAATGCCGGCAGTAGTGGATTTTGAAATTCTATTTGTATTCTTGGAGCCAGGTCTCTGAAGGACACACTTGTCTAGAGTCAGCTCAGCTCCCTTTGAACTGTTCTATAGAGTATAGACTCCCTCACTGCGCCTCCGGGCACACGGTTGATGCGAGAGGCTGAAGGGGAGTCGTTGATGTATAGTTCATTAGAATGATAATTGCTGTTGAAGGGGATCCCTGGTGTGGACCGTCCGTCATTCTCCATTAGTAGCGACGTACGTACAGTAGAGTTCTCAAACTCTGCCCTAACCCGACCAGGCCCGACCCGACATTTTAGGGCCGGGCCTACATTTTATGCTAATCAGTAGGGCCGGGCCGGGCCTGGGGCTCCATGAAAAAAAAATATATATATTGAATTTGTTTAGAATAATAAAAATAATAGTTCTGTTCTGTCTGTTTGTGTATTTATCTATTATGAAGATGGTGCTGACTGGCGTTTCACTTTTACTCTGTGTAGAGTTCTCAAATTCTGCACAAACCCGACCAGGCCCGACCCAGCCCAACGTTTTAGGGCCGGATCGGGCCTAAAATATATGCTAATTAGTCTGGCCGGGCCGGGCCTAGGGCCTGATCAGTTAGGGCCCAGTTAGGGCCACGCCTGCATTTTCGGGCCTGATGAGAACTCTAACGTACAGTACATATTCAGGCCATGGCTTCCTGTGAAGTCACTAGTGGCCAGGAACCACGACAAAACGTGTTTTATGTATCCTGAAGCTAAGTTGAACACGATGCTATTTTGGTCCACTGATTATCATGCAGCTATACATTTACCTCTTAAGCCCCAATCCCCCGCCGGCGGGGGCAGCGGCTGTCCACCTCATGAACAGCTCTCAGCGGGTAAATGGGGCTGGTCAAGGTCTCAGGTTCCGACTCCGATATTTTTGATTTTCCCTCCTGGACCCCCCCTGGGGTTTACAATTATTTTTCTTTTCTCTTTTTGGACTGTGAAAACAGTCCATTTTTCATTAAAATCACAAAAATACAGATTTGCTCAGACTCATATGACGTGAATTCTCCATTCATTGTCAATGGCATTGTGTTGGGACAAAAGTCTACACTATAGCTGAATATAGGAGGAGCTAGCGCTCCTCAAATAATTACAGTGGCACTATATAACAATATCAGTAGGGTGAGATGGGATAAGGAGGGGTCAACATAATTACAGAAGTTGTGCTGTGCCTAATAATAGATCAAATATAAACAGGCATCCATGCATCCACAGTGAAGGTTTTCTCTTGTTTAACCTAGCAGAAATTATTAGCAGACAGACTGTTTTGGAGGGAGTGTATCCACATCAATTCCATACAAATATCAGGGATAAACCAATTACTGTACCAATGATAGCTTTTTTTGTGTAAGTCCAGAAATCGATCACATTCACATTCCGTTCTGCAACTTTAAACTGCAAGTTTAAAGATAAATACAGATTTACACACTGGATCTGAAATAGATTGCTAAGGACAGAATGGATTCACAGACTAGCCAGTAGCCACCACAGGACAGTCCCAGAGCATAAAAGTGCCTGAACTTGAAATGCAAATCTGATAAAGGAGAATAGATTGATTGATTAAAATATTTATTAAGTTTGCAGAATTACAGTACATTTCAAGCACAAACTCAATACAAAGAGTGTGAGTGGACAACCCAATTAAGCATTACACTTGTTTACAAGAGGGTCCACCTTGTTCAATTCATCAAAACATTTAGAGACGTACAAATAGACACTTCTATATAGTCAAAGAACAGAACTGGAATTCATCATAAGGGAGGTAAAAGGAAAAGAAACATACAGTGATGGGGAAAAGGGGATTCAGATTTTACGGGGGCCAGTTTCGAATTTCAGCCGTCCGTAGGTGCCCTTTGAGAGCGGTTTTGAAGGAAGGTTATACATCTTATAGCCTTTAGGGTGTAGCATATCAATCAATTAATCAATTTTAGTATTTATATAATTCAAAATCACAAGGTTACGACGGCATATTATCTCAAGAAACTTTACATGTAGAGTAGGCCCAAGGACCCAACACAGATTAGTTTAGTTTGCACATACAATTTTAAAACGTGACTAAAAAAACTAAAATGGAAAAAAGAACAAAAACAAATTAAACAGAAGGGTTTGTCGAGTGGCCTTCCTAAAAAGCTATCATTAAAACTTAGAAATGAAGGTGTTGATGAAGATATGGGGAATCTATAATAATAATCAGACACCCAACATGTTGTCATGAAGCAAGGAAAAAAAACCCAATTAATGGAAAGAAACCTCGGACCAAAACTGTCTCTAAGGTGGGCGGCCATCTGCCTTGACCAGTTACTGTAGGTTAAGAGATTGAATGGAGAGAGAAAGATGGAAGGGATGGGGGTTGACGAAGGCAGACGCAAAGATGTATAGTACAGCAACAACAACAATAATTACAATAACATAACCATAATAACAACTGACAGTCTGCAGCCTAAATCCAATCCAATCCACTTTATTTATAAAGCGCATTTAAAACAACAGTGTTTGAGCCAAAGACAAAGTGCTGTACACTCATTACCAAAAGAAAGAAAAATTACTAAAATTCCTACTGTATAATAACAGCCAAAATCTGCCAAAATCCATGGATGGAAAGTAAACCGTTGAACCGTAGCTGGGGGAGTTCAGCTCTAGCTCTAGCTCAGCCCTATAGCTCTCCAGATATAATGGTGCTTGGCCATTAAGAGCTTTGTAGGTGAGAAGGGTGATTTAAATTTATATTCTGTATACTTTATAGGAGCCATACAGAGAAGCCAATGAGGGACATAATGTTGTTTTCTCCAAGTTCAGTACACAATACACATGCATGCAGCATTCCAGGCCAGGTGAAGAGTCTTGGGGCAGCCGATGATAATGCAGTAATCCTAATCCAGCTTGGAAGTAACAAGAAACATGGACTCGTTTTTTCTGCTTCGTTTTGAGACATCATATGCCTGATTTTTGCAATGTTACATACAGCTGAAAAATAGGCAGTATTTGGTAATGTGTTTCATGTGAGAGTTAGCGAGCACATTCAGTTGTGTCTGAGTGTATACTAGTTTAGTTTAGTTAAGTGCTTAACTTCATCTGGCTTCATTGACAAATAGTATTATCTGCATGCAACAGATGACGGATGATTGACGATCAACCTTTTTAGAGGTGCAATTAAGATGACGAATCTTATTTACATTGTAGTGTCTGGTCTGAAGAGCCGTGAGGCTCGAAAACATCATGTGGTGAGAAAATGAAACCTTAAACTTTTGGAGCTCAGTCCAGTGTGCGGACCTTACTTTCTTTTATATAATTTACTTCAGCCCAGCACCTGGCGTTCAGTTAGTGGATTATTTTTTCTTTTTTAGGGGGGCTAGTGTGTGATATGAAATGTGAGTCATATTCCATCATATTCAAGTGCTTTTGGAGAGAAATGATAGTCACTTTCAGTAGTAGAGCACTGTAGAGGGGAGCTGTGTGTGTCTGTGACTGTGCCCAGGTGATGATGGTCGTTGATGCTCATCAAGGAAGGCAATTATGTTTCTGCACTGTCAAAAGTAATGCTACTTCTTTTGCAATGTATAGTTAAATAAAAAATCTCAGGGGGAAGGTAAATTATATAAAATTAAAAAAACGAATCGTATCGTGAGTTGAGTGAATCGTTGCATGCCTATTCATGATTAATCACAATGTTTCTCTGGGACCCCATCAACTGCCTGTCACACTGCCGTCAGCCTGTTGTCATAAAGTAGCCCTTCTTTGCTGCAACATCCTGCATTATATTATTCTACGTGCACAACCTACATCACAGGGAGTTAATCTACAATCTGTGTGCATCTTTGATGCATCACATTTATTTTTTCTCTTGAGACTTGAGCTTGATGTGATTTCTAGAGGGATATGAAAATAACGGGAAGCCCACCAATTCTATGTCGGAACATCTGTTCTGTGGTAATCCACCAAAAAACAGAAACAGTACGTGGATTGTTTGATAATTCAAATTCAGTGCCTCTTCTGTGGGTGTCTTGGTCTTGGCTTGGTATAACTAACAGTGGTCCATAACAAATACACTCAGAAAGTTCTCACAGGTCAGAGAGCAAACCGGCTTGTTTACAAGATGAATGAATCAAGATCAAATCGCCACACTGCAGTTACAGATCAGTCTTCCATAACACTCTGCAGCAGTAGATTACTAGCAAATGCATTATACATACTCCTCTCTATATCTCTCTCTCTCTCTCTCTCTCTCTCTCACTTTCTCTCCCACTCTGACTTTCTCTCTCTGTCTCTCTTATAGTCTCCGTCTCTCTCTGTTTCTTGCTCCGTCTCTGTTGAAGATTGTACTGATTGTGCTGCAATATCGCATGACCACGGACGATTTCTCCCAAGCTTATTAAATCAATGTTGTATGCCTCTTGAGGCAACGTGTGGACACACATGCGTTCAGAACTAGCAGCTTATCGCCCATTTCTATGGGGAACAAAGAGAATGGATCCCTTTTATATCTCCCCGCGATGCATTTGCCTAATCTCATGCCATCTAGAAATAAAACAACTATCTCTTTGGATGTGTTATCGGGACATCTATTGAAAGAACAGCTTTGATATTCATGAAGAATATTCTCATCCATATTCATGCATCTTAAACTTATTCATGTCTCTCCCTTTTTTGCTGCATTGCCTATATTCTTGTTCAAAACAAATACCTGTGTTCTGTAATGAGTTTTCTCCTTTATAATTGTCACCCCCGCTGCCCGTTGCTCTGGTGAAAGAAGTTGTAAGTGGCTTGCGGGTGTTTTAACATTACACAGTTTAAGTGAGAGGCTATTGAGCCTGTGTGACTGCTCTCGGGGCTGTGTGTGTGTGTGTGTGTGTGTGTGTGTGAGAGAGATCCACTAGCCCCTCTAGATATTTGCACCGACAGTATCCTGCTGACTGGCTTGCCACATAGAAACCGAGGTTTGAGCGCAGTGGAAGCTCATTCTGTTCAGGAGCCTGCTAGGGTGCGGATCACCGAGTAAGAGAGCGTGTGTGTGTGTGTGTGAAAGAGAGATTGAAGGAGTGGGGGAGAGGGAGGGAGGGCGCGCAAGAGAAGTAACGGATCAAGGGGAGAAAAGTCCAGACTGTCACTGGTGAGTACACCGCTGTCACAGTGGGTTGTAATACTTTGCCTGGGGGAGGGGGGGGGGGAACTCATGCTTTGAGCTTTTTTTTTAATGATTTTGATTGAATTGTGCAGGTTTGCTTCCAGTGCTGGTTGAAACAGGTTTCAGGAGGTTGTTAGTTGGGAGGAATAATGAAACCTGCATATTATACTGTAGCTCAGAGGCGCGTGGTGCTTTGTGCTCATGCGGAGGAGACAGATGCGGGCTACTGGGGTTTCTGTTTGTTTAACATCTCATTGGTGTGTTGAAACATTATCTTCTCACTAATAACTGTTTTTTATGTTTGTTGTCTCACACATGTGAAGTTAAATATTTACTTTTGAACAATGCAGAATTTCAATAAGCTTATACTTTCTTCTCTTTTATTTTTTTCATTCCAATAGCCTCAGTGTCTAGTATATCATAATCCCTTTTCCGTCTATTTATGAGCCATAGTGTAAATATTTAATTAGAGTATATTGACTGCATGCAGGTCTGCAGCTGCACTTTTAGCCTCTATCTTCTCACACCTTTTTGCCAATGCTTTTCCGCCTGCATGCTTGCTATCTGAACCGTGGTGATAATATTGACCAGATAATATTGACTTATCCCCTTTACCCTGCGCTTTTTAATTATTCAACAACTGTGCCATGTCGCTTACGGCGGGCTCAGTGCTTCACCTGTACGATATACAGATGGAGATTCTACAGGCTAAACCCCTGTAGCGTATGATGTTGAGTCAGGTTGTCACAAGAGAGAGAGTGTGCGTGTGTGTGTGCGTGTGCGACTGTGCGTGTGAGCGCAGGGTGTGACAGTGTGTTTGTGTCACTGCTTGTTTTTTCCTTCTTGTGCTGGGTTTGATCAACGTGCAACAACCCAGTGTGACACTTTGATGAAAGGGCCAGGGCTGTGGGGGCTAATGGATAAACCAGTGCTTCTTGTCAGCCAGAGCGCACGGAGGAGCCGGTCCTGTTTCCGATCATTATCTGTCCCCGTAATTGTGATCTAAAAGGTGGATGAAACATAGCTATCGATTTGAGATGAGAGACCCAAGAGAGATTAGAGAGTCTTATCTTGGACTTTGGAGTTCACGAAAGACTGATAAAAAAACTGACCTATGGTAATGTATAGGGGTGTAACGATATAGTAACTGCAGTCGAAAATGTGTATCGAAATGAAAACCGCAACATTGACTTTGTATTGTATCGTATCGTTTTGCAGTGCAAATAATCAATAGCATCAACACTACGTTTTTGTGCGTGGTATTTGGCAATTTTAAGAACAAAAAATAAAAAAGGGGGTTTAATACATTAATGTCTATTTATTTTCCAGAGAATCACACTGTTTACAAATTCATACATTTTCCCATATATTAAAAACTGCACTATCCACATGTTTCACACAGATTTAATGTATTTGCTAAATAGTTACTGTATCGATTTTAAATCATTGAACCCTATCGTATCGCCATTATGAACCAATACCGTCCATGTATCGTATCGTCAACCATGTATCGTATCGCTGTTAAAATGTATCGTTACACCCCTAGCCCATTCTGACCTGAGATCAGATTCATACGAGGTTTCCACTGGACACACACTGGTCTGATTAACCCATTCTGACCTGAGATCAGATTCTAAAAATGTCAGTCGTTCTTCGATTTTTCAAAAATAGCAGACCTACAAGCTCGTAGCGCGCCACTCGGTGCACAGTAAAGTGCTCAGTGTTCATTTATCCACACTCCCAAAGGAAGACCCAGGATTTCACGGTGTGTACTTTTGCATTGCATGATGATGAGTAGTAGCACAACAGAACTGATACATGTTGACGTGAGCAAGGCAAGAGTTTAAGGCAAAAACAAAGTCATCGCTAGAGCTCTGCGAATCAAGATGAGTAACTGCTCATTCAATTAACACTCTTTCCTTACTGTATTTATTCAGGGAGGTCAATTGAGAGAAAGCTTGCTTTAAAAAAAAAGAGTTTAAAGCTGGATCTCAAAGTAATCAGGGCTGGTCCGATATGACATCAAATCAATATTACTTAAAACTTCCAAAGGAAACAAACGACCATGAAAATAGCAGATATACAGTATAAGCTCACAACACATTGTAGAACGGCTATTTAAAAAAAGAAAAGTACACTACCACTCATTGTTACAACAAAGTATAATACAATACAATACAAGTGGTTAATCGGACTAATCAAAATAGTCGATTATAAAGAATATATTAGAATTGTTTTGTGTTGATTCATTGGTATATAAAGATATAAAATATATATGCATAGAAAAACTGCTTCTGGATGAACCGATTAATCTACATGAGCAAGAATAAATCAGTTATTGGTTCTCAATACCGGTTTTGATATATTTAATTTTATATATAAGTGTCCAGCCCTATAGAGCGTCGCAGTCCCTCCCCCTTTCAGAACAACGAGTTGCCCAGGAAATGAATCCCAATGCATTTTTTCCATAGGCATTTGGCATTTCATTTATTTAAAGACCTTTTAAGCGTCGTACGAAGCCAAATCTTGTCGTGACAAATCATGACAACACACACAATATTTTGGACCAAACAAATAATTACAAAGTAGAAAAACAACCAAAAAAAAGTGTTGTAACCTGCCGTTTTTTTCCTACTTTCTAATTCTTTGTTTGGCCCGAAGAATTGTTTGTTGTCATGATTTGTCACGACAAGAGTTGGCTTCGTACGACGCTTAAAAGGTCTTTAAATAAATGAAATGCCAAATGCCTATGGAAAAAATGCATTGGGATTAATTTCCTGGGCCACTCGTTGTTCTGAAAGGGGGAGGGACTGCGACGCTCTATAACCCTCAGTATTTTACAGCACACTGCATATGCGTATTTAGGAGGCGTATATACTTCGATCTCCCGTTCCACGCTTCACCTGTTCCATTCTGGTCCATCTGCCACTCTCATCAGCAGCAGTATCCATGGGAGACCGTTGAACTGAAGACATCCAGTCAGCCTCATCCACTCTCCTCTGGCCTCACTGTGGCAGGGCCCTAGTGGCCCTCGCCCTGTGTGTTTGGGTGTATGTATATTTTATTTTTGATTGGTGCATAATGTGTATGTGTGTGTGTGTGAGCGTGTGTGCGTGCGTGTACTCATACACGTGCCGTGTACTCGCATAAACTCCATTCAATTCAACAAACTCCATTAAACTGGTGCGTGCGCGCGCACACGCACGCACCAGTTTATGTGAGTACACGACACGTGTATGAGTGCACGAGTGTGACATGATTGTCTCTGATTAGGATGGCCGCCGGGTGTCCCTTAGCTTTCCGTGCGAGAGACTGAATCAGAGTTTCTGCTTCTTTCCCTCTGTTTTGCTTCATCTCTCATGTGGCGTGCTTTAGGACTACTTGTTAAAATGTCACTCACTAAACGGCTGAACTGTAAAATGTCCCTGTGTGGGTGCTGGGTGCGCGGCGAGCAGTGTTGCACAAGTGTGTGATAAACCGGGTAATGTGCCCGGATGGCAAGGCTGCGGGATATGCCAGATACCGCTGGGGCCCCCCCCACCGCCACCGGCTTCCAGGCACAATCTGTTTCGAAAACAATGAAACTTTGGACTCGGATTTGACAGCCATGTGGCTCGGGATCAATAGCTCGGCTGTCCGTGTGGGGGAATAATGTTGCTCTTGTAAAACTACAAGGATGTGCCGCGCCGACGATGATTGCGTGTGTTCAGAAAAAAGTGTGAGGGGCTCGTGTTAACGGGAGCTGGTGGAGAGCACAGCAATTATGCGTGTTGCGTCCCTGACTGGTTTAAGAGAGGAAATCCTTTGGGGTATTGCTGCTGCTGCGGAGCTGAATTGCTTTGCGTCGTCGTTGTCCGTAGCGGGAAAACCATTACCTTACTGGAAATGAAAAACAGAACCGTGTGTTCCAATTAGTTATTATTTAGTGATAAGCTGTTATTAATACTTTTCATTGTTTAAATATTTATAAAACCCACAGACAGACTTAACGACTTCCCTCTTCTGGGGCATGCATCAGTATCACAGTGCACTGTGAGCTTGTGAATTGGCCATTTTCACTACTTATAAGAAGTATAAAATAGCAAATAGGGCAGTATACGGCTGTGGCTCAGGATGTAGGCCTAGAGCAGGTCGTCTAATGATCCATGGGTCGGCGGTTAGAATTCCGGCTCAGCCTGTCTACATGTCGAAGTGTCCTTGGGCAAGACACTGAACCCCACATTGCCTCCAATGATTTGGTCGGTGTGAGCTCGCCACCGTTGGTGTGGGAAGTGAGGACACTGGCGTCATCTGTTTGCCACTTCACCCCCCAATGTATGAATGAATGGACCATTGTAAAGCGCTTTGAGTAAGCACATAGTGCATAGAAACGCACAATAAAAATGCAATCCATTATTATTATTATTAAAAGATGAAATATGGAGATACAAGGTTTCTGCCGGACGGTGACCAAATTCGGTCATGTTCCTTTGAGCGGTCATGAAGTGTACTCAGTAGTGTTTATTCTAGGTTTACTTTATATGCTCACCCCAAAAATTGGATATGGACAGGCTCAAGGACTCTGTTCTATAACAGAATATAAAATTATATTTTGTTTTTGTTTGTGTGCATTTGATTTATTCATTGCTCATCTCTAAATCCACTGCAAAAGATCAACCCTGTGTCTTTAGTTTAAACTATTCCATATTTTAAGTTTTTAACGTTATCTCACGTTACTATTGTACACACTCTAGAGACATTGTGAGTTGCATCTGCATTTCACAATCAATAACATTTGATCAATATGTTATGGATGAAGCCATAGTGGCCATGGACAGGAGTAATGAGTTTACTGTATGCATTTCTTGAAGGTGGAAGATGACTGCCTTGCAATGTTAGGGTATATACTGTATGAATAATGACTGAGAGACCTTTTGTTAAAGGGGCATTCCACTCATTTTCAACATTTTACCATGTCATTAATATACCTTAGAGCTGTTGTGTGGAAATAATGATGACACAGTAAAATGTTGAAAATAAGTGGAATGCGCCTTTAAGGTACCAAAACCACGATAAAACATACATAGCGTGGCGGAATGGCGGTTGCCATTTTTCTTCAATATCATCTTTTATGCCATATTATAGAATGAAAAGTATGGAGTTGACTATTCCTTTCATTGCAATGCAATAGTTCTGTGTCGGACTCGAGAGGGAGAGTAATCAATTCATGCAGGGGTCTGTGACAAGTTATTTTCTATACAAAGATGTGTTGGTTCTAGTATCCATAGGTTATTATGGTGGGACAATTATTACCTGCAGATGTTATATTTTGTTTGGTCGAAGAGAAGCAGCCTTATGACGCATCATTCCCCCCTTGCTGACTTCATGCCTATTGTTATTATTGTTCAGGGCTCCAGGCCAGGGGTCAGTTCAAATCAAGGTCTGAGATACTGTGGAAAGTGATGAAGCAGGCGCTTTTGAGAGTGGTGTCACTGGTGCCATCCTTTGAAATGTAAGCAATGCCTGCGATATGGAAGCAATTTAAACTCACAGCAGTGTCTTGATAAAAATGGGGGTAAGAATTCTAAGAGAATGCAATAAAACAGCTCAAGACGTTTCTTCAATGTGTGATGACGCCGTATTATTTTTAGCACCCTGCTGCATCAGCACACTGTGAAATAAACCGTACATTACTTGATGGCACCTGGAAAACAAGCAATTAATTTAAAAAGACAGAAAAGTATGCTTCCAATGGTTCCATAATTACATATTCTCATCCACATTGAATGAGCTGCAGCCCCCCCCCCCCCCCTCTCCAGCCCAGTCCACACCAGATTCACGATGCAACAAAATGCAACGATCTGAATCGCCCCGTTGCAGGTCGGTGTAGTTTTGTGATTCTGTTGCGAAGTGCTTGCGAGTTACATCGTGAATCATTTGTGTGCACTGGCCTTCACATGGCTATGAGTGTAGTAGAACGGTATCACCATTACATGTACAGTTCAATTTTACATTGAGTTTTACCCAGCCACCTACAGTACCTCAGAGGCTACATGAGAGAGACTACAGGATTTTCAGCCCCTCTCCTGCACAGTCCCATCTTAACTATACACATGACAGCGGCTGGTAATCCTTCTTTATAGCTCGTGATTAACAGTGGGTGTTTTTTTTCAGGGGCAGTAAAGCATTCTGAGGGAAGCATAGATTTCACTGTGCAACAGCTACTGGATGGCCTATAACTTTATGTTGTGATCGTTGATGGGGATCCATTTATATTCCCCGGCGTTGAAAATTACCGAGGTGGAAAATGAGCTTAATCTGTTTTTACGGTTCTAGAATGTGGCCTGCCAATTTTATTGTGATTCCACTGGAAATTAAAACGTCCACAGCAGTACGGGCCTGTGTGGAGGCAGTGGGCCAAAACGATAAACGTTCTCCACCCTTGTAAATGTCATAAACTGTCAGCCGTCCTAGACTGGCCTTATGTCACAATCAACCTGTTCACCATTTAGATATTAATTGCATTTATACATAGCCTACTGTATATTTCCTAGAGAACAGCTGATGCCAGAGTTTTGGGTCCGAAAGTAAGTCCTAGCCCACCGATAACTAATGTTTTGACCAATACAAAAGAAAATGTTATCAACTTGAGGAACGTATTTCATTAAAGTTACTATATACATTTAACTCTTAAGCGAACAAATAAATGAAAAGAGCATTTCACTTAGTTCATACTTACAATTTAGCAGCCTTGGCATCTCAGGCACCATGTTTTTTGTTCATTATACCTCCGGACACACTAGCTGCATTACCCCTGAAACTTATGTAGTCTAGATGTGGGGTCTGGAGACTCTCAGGGATCCTTGGGGCGGGTCCAAGCTGTCCACAGCTAAATGATTCATACAGTAGTTGGGTATGTAATGCATTCAGATGGAACTGTAAATGTTTCTGCACTCTCAGAGTTCAATTAACACCGAGGCTTTGACTACTGTTGATTACATCCCAGAGTTAAAAAATGTAAGCAAATGGGACATAATGCATGGGGCATAACGCATATCACACTGGGGGTCCTTCTCATCAAGAAGGTTGAGATTCACTGTTGTAAACAAAGTGCCAAATCACTCCGTTCTGAATAACATTTATAGTTCTGTGTATGATTTGATACAGCATATCAAGTATATGTGACGAGGCTGAGATGGAAGGTTACAGTAGGTGAATCAGGCAGGCTGTGAATGCATTTTGATCAGCTTGAACTGATTAGGACTGATTAGGAGCTGTGATGGTGGACAGAAGGTCAGGGAATGGCACAGCAGGAACCATAGAGTAGTAATTTCAAGCTTGTCGTGGGATAAACCTATTTTAATTTATATAAAAACTTTGGAATAGGAGGGGCACGGTGGCAGAGTCTGTAGTGCTGTCGCCTCACAGCTAGAAGGTCCCGGGTTCGATTCCCGCTGGGGGCGTGTTCTCTCCTCCGCGTCATCAGTGCCCATACCCGAGGCAGTGTTGGCGAAAGGGCCTTTCTGTGTGGAGTTTGCATGTTCTCCCCGTGTCCCCTTGGTTAGGTACCCTCACAAAAACCATGCAGTAATCCTGGTCTCTAAACTACCTCCCCTTGGCAAGCCGGGTCGGGGCACCTGATGGAGGGGAAAGGAACTGATCGGAATAACGTGTTTCTTCCACGTGCTACGTCCGACCAGGGAAACTCTCCCCTGTCCGGTGAAAAGAAGCAGCTTGGACTCCTCATGCATAGAAAGAAGCATGAGGTCAGTCCGCCCCAGGTTGGCAGAGGAAGTGTAGCGCCCCAAAACAACAGCAACTTTGGAACAGGTTACTTTACGAAAAATAAAGGCTACAGACGTTTTCACTACGCTCATCTGTGTGCATGCACCTTTGTTAATTTTTACATTTCCCTTTACCATCAGAGGGTTCTGAAAAGGATTGATCTTGCAGCATAAAACATTATTGATAAATTCAAGGATGTGGCTGGCTATTTATTCTTGCTATTTGTTTTATCAGAAGATGATAAATGTGTTTGTATCCCTGCAGTTATGCTCTTCTAATAAGGGGTGCTAAAATTGTAGTTGATTTAGGATTTATTTTATTTTATTTTTTTACAAGCATTTACTGTAGGCCTACTTGTACTTATTCTGTGCCTCCTCAATTACGTTGTACAGTACCTGGCACATTAATGCTGTGTGTGTGGCAGCCATGGGGGCTTGTATTCAACAGTCAGTTAATTGCCTGATAAGACCAGATGCTGATACAGGTCTATTGTAGCCAATGGCATCCTCCTGGGAGCCTAACCGAGGCTGTGAATGACCGGAAAATGAAGGAGCAATTAACCACCTGAACCTAGGTTCGCAGTAGCTCTGGTCCATAGGTTCGCAGTATAACAAAATCTATTGACTTTCATAATTGGATTAATTAGTTTTACCTTAATGGGTAGTTGTTTATGTAGCAGAGGTAGCGCTGCCTCAAAGGTAATTGAAGTGTGTCAGAGAGAAAAACAGGAGAATGCATTTTGATTAAAGGATGCATATGAAGCTCTCTGAGTTTCTCTTGGATCGACGTATTGAACATGAGTGTTTGTGCATTGTGTAAATGAAGCACAGGAAGTCCATTAACAACAACCTAAACTTATTATACCCAGCTTGCAAGACACTGAGATTGTCAGTTGGAGAGAGACACGCTGATATAAAACTCTGTACTTACTTTAAATAAAATGTCCAAAAATCTCACCCATATGTTTCGAAATGACTTATGTAGCATGAGGCATTGGTGAAGCTTGTGCACAACAAACGAATTTCACCCACTCTTTTACTTCTAAAACTGTGATGTGACAATATGCATGATAGCTAAAGGCCAATCACACATTAAGAACTGACTCGGAGTGGGATATTTAGAAACTTATGTAATATAACTGCAGTTCCCTTTCAAATTAACCCACTCTATTAAGGGAGGGAAGAGAGGCATTTTCCTCACAGTGGCAATAATGAAGTTGGAAATGATCTGTCTTTTTTATATCTGTCGTCTAACATTAAAAAGGGAATCTATCAGTCAATTAGGTTACTCAATCAAGAGTAACCTAACTAATGATAATTCATATGTATCAGTGCTTTTGGTGTGTGAAATATGTGGGTCTAGTACAAGGTGGGGCCCGGGTAACTTAGGAGTCCCTTGCATACACTAGTAGTTGAGCTGCTGTGATTCAAAACCCATCACACATCACATTCAGAGAAATGTTACACACTATCTCTATATCATGTCTTCGTAATGGATCTGTCTGATATGTCATATTCCATCTTAATTGGCTAACATTGGCTTTCAAAGTTTGCAGGATTGGCCCGTTTTGAACAAAAAGCCTCAAATCATGAAAGCAGTGTGCAATTTACGTGAAATCTTTCACAGACTTTCCTAACTAGGCTGAGGAATATATATATATATATATATATATATATATATATATATATATATAACACTACATGCTGTTAGAGCACTGGCCATGGAGGCTAGATGAAATGAAACGATATATTATGGAACCTTGCAAAGTTGGCTCGCAACACTATACCACATACACATATGACATTTGCTATTTTAAGCCTTGAATTGGCGGCAGTGTGTAATAAACGGAGAAATGGGTATCGCTGAGGATAATTATTATGACATGCTTTAGTGGCCATAATCACACTTACTGCATGAAGTAAGCGCAAAATGGCTCCTATGTGCATATGGTCAATAAGTGGAAATGATCTCCCTAATCATCAAAGACGTTCATCCTTCTTCCATCCTGTGGGATGTGAACATGGAGGCTATACGTTTCCCATGAGCAGAAAGTCCTCTTCACACCTCTGGTTCATCTGTAGGGGTCTAAACTCCTCTTCCTGGCATGCAGAGGGGATTTGTGGATCTGTAGGATTATAGGGATTTACAGAATGCTCTGAGAAAGAAGCCATGGGATACAGCAATCTAAAAATGGCTGAGGTGCCCACATCAAGATTAGAGAACATTCATCCCCTCCCCTAAAGAAGGTGGAAAAGCTATTATATTGACAGCCCACTTTAGTTTGTGAAACAAGTGTGTCTGGTAAACATTTCACAAGGAGGTTGCAGTGGATGGCAAAGCCTATTTTTGGTTAAAGATGTTTGGAGCATAGACACAATTTTGCAGTTAATTATATATTGGGTCTAATATTGGGTTGTAAGATCAGTGTGCCATTGGTAAAGTGATTTACCTTTTTTAAAGCCTCCAATAATACTGTTCTTAAAGCCTCCAACAATGTTTTTAAAGCCTCCAATAATACTGTTATGTATGTTATACTTGTACTTGTATAATATACGCGGGAGTACATTACAGTGTAGCATTTGTATAGGCTAGTGTTGCATTTGCAAAACTAATTTCACATGAAATGCAAAGTGTTATAACACACGGATGGAAAAACATCACAGGATCAAGACCATGTCTTCTAACTTCCTGAGCAGAGAGGGATAAGATGCCATGGATACAGTATGCCATGGAGATACAAACCAAATGGACCCAGGGGTCACACATTTGGAGTTAACCCATTAAAACCGGGAAAGCAACCGTGTCATTTTAGATTTTATCTTTGGCTATTCAAAAATAGCAGACATTCAAGCTAACAGCGGGTCACTTTGTGCTGCACTGCAAGCTTGTACATCTGCCATTTTCGCCAAAAACCAGTGGTTTTGAGAACCACTGGTTTGGCCTCGGGTCGTAATGGATTATATTAAAACTCAGGATTTGACTGTGTGTCTCATAACGACAGGGAGTCAACCCCTACCCTCTGTGGCAACATGACTTTTGGCCACTTGACTCTAGTGCCACGCCTCACATGCTGCTCCCCCAGAGACACCAGCTGTCAAGACAATGTGCTATAGAGGCACAGAAGCTGAGTAATTGTGCGGCACAGGACAAAGATAGCACCAACACTCTCCGCCATCTGAGGAGAATGCCCTTTGGGTAAATGAGGCTAGCAATACCAGTCAATCACCATTATGATCACTTTGTGCAATTATAAGGCACTTTATTTAAAGATTTAAATCAGTGGCTTTGATTTAGTCTGCCATTGTACACTCACGCATGTTCCATCGTCATCCGATAGCATGGGCACAGGTTGCTTGTGTTCAGCGAGTGTAACCTGTGTGTGCATCTTCAGCGTAAAGGTGGCCTTTGTTTTCGCCGCTGGAGATGACGTGATTCATGACACCGAAATCCGAGTCCATATCCCTGCTAATGGTTGGGTTTCTATGGGAACCAGGTTTCCTCAGGCATCACTTTGCGCTCTGACTCAGCTTCAAAACAATCCTTAATTAAATTTTGGTGCCCTCTCAAATACCTTATATTCCCCAGCCGAGACCCATTTGGGCACGTCTTATACCGTCGGATTGAAATTGAATGGAGAGAGCTGCAGACACTCCCATTCGCCTTGCCTCTATGACTGAATCAAAGACGGTTATGAAACGCCGTTTCCAGGGAGAAATGACCAGTGCCAAAGTTATCTCATGTAGTGCTGCGGTGTCTTTGCATGCAGCTTTCTGAGAACGATATAGAGATCTTATGGGACTCACTATAAGTCTCCAGTCCCCAAGCTGAAAGCTGATGTCTGCTGTCTCAAGTTTTCATTTTTCGTGTACAGCAGTTTGTCCCACCCTGCTGTTTCTGACCTTCTTTCATCTGCCCTCATGCTTAATCCTCACCTAAGAGAGATTTACAATTGGACTGAGGCTTCCGAGATATTGATTGAGTAAGCTGTTTCCGCAATGAAAAGACATGAAAAGCCCTTTTGATTGACTGCAGGGCTGTGACTGTCCACTCCCCTGTCTTTTGGGTGTGATCATTAGTTGCGTGCTAAAACCAGAGGTCAAGGCCAGTCTCACACTATCGGCATGAGTGGTTGTATCAAGAGAGTAACAGGTTCTCACCCACACTCGCCTGTCTCTCACTTTCACATGTCACACACATCTGTCTCACTAGTTTCATTAGACAATTACTGCATTAGCCTATGTAGTTTTTGAAAGCAACAAGAAGCCCTAAACCAGTGGTTTCCAAATGGTGTGCCATGGCAACAAGTCCAGGTGTGGCTTTTGTGACAGCCACACATTATTGTTGCAATAATACTACTACTTGTATAAAACTATACAAGTCAATACTATACGACTACATGAATTATCTTTTAATTTACTCTAATATAGTAAAATAAAGTCCAATACAGAGGCAAATTATATACCGTAAAAATAAAAAAGATAAATAAATTCACTCTGGCATCCCTATTTTGGGCATGTCATTATGCAGATTTTTTTTAGTCTAGAATTGAGATTGAGATTTTAATTATAATCTAGATTGAGAACTGTAGACTAGATACCAACCTACTGTATAACGTTGCCATATAATCGAAATAAGGTTGCCAAATATTCAAAACTTTCGTCAAACCCATTTATCAGAAGATACTGTAAGTAATCTTCTCAAGAGGAACACAACTATTCATTTCTGAGAATCATCTCGCAATGAGGGTCAGACTTCCATGTTATTGCAATACATTTCAGCAACTGTCAGCATGTGCCAGCTCTATAAAATTAATTTAGTTTTTTCTTAAATTTGTACTGATAGTGAGTAGTGAAATTGGCTGTGAGGCAAACGTCATGGTCTAACGGATTGTAATTTAGCAGTGTGTCACAGATATCCTACCAGAATGTTTTAACTTTTATACATTGCCATGTACAACGCAAAAGGGAGCCTTTGTCTGTACCACACCTAAAACACAAGTCTGATATCTCAGATTCGTATCTATGCACCTTTTGAGTTGTATAATAAAGTTGGCGGAGAAAATTATAATGAGTCTGTCTATATCTGGAATTATTAGTAGCAGAGAGGCTATCTCAACACAAAAGTATCTGTCCTTTTTCTAAGGAAATATGCAAAAAGATTGTAATATACAGTAGATTTTCACATACTGTCTTTATTTGCCTAGGCAGAGGGGGAAAGGGACAGAGAGGGAATACCTTGTGCAGATTGGTATCTTCGCTGAGGATAGCAGTAGACCAATCAGCGCATGACGCTAAGGCTGTATATTGCCCGCTCAGCTTCCCTCCCATGAGCACGGGGTAATTGTGTTTGTATAGACGCTCGGTAAAGCCGGATGCACCATGGTCGATTCAAAGCGACAATCTCTGTGATGGTGGGCAGATACTTTACCACTGTGCCACCCGAGCCACCCTTTTTGGAAGTATACTAATCCTACCGCTTTTGGAATCATGTTGCTCTAAGCGGGTAAATGCACTGTGGCTGTTGTGCGTCCCAATATGGACAATGGTGCAGAAAATATTCGTCCGAAAATGGCTAAAAATGCATTTTCAGCCTATTCGGTTTCGGCCAGAATAGGCAGAAGATATATCACCGAATAGTGTATGCAATTAATGCATTCAAAAGTGCTGAATAAATGTTTTATGGACCCATAATAGTGATTATTATAAGTTTAGCCATAATCATGTCTTTTGCCATAATTAGGTAACTTTAAGGTGCGGCCATGACAGCAATGGTATGAAAAAATATCTATAATATTAATCATATTCGGCTATATTATTCGGCTGTATTCGGTTTTCGGCCACCTGTTTCCTGTATTCGGTTTTCGGCCACCTGTTTCCTATATTCGGTATTCGGTTTCGGCCAAGAATTTCCCTTTCGGTGCGTCCCTATGCGAGGGCCCAAGATTTGTTTTGAATCGTTAACCGTTTTTTACTTACCATGTTATGCAGCGAGGTGCAGTGCAGTAAAGTGCCTTTTTGTGTAGTTATATGTTTGGATGACTGAGTCGTTTATGCTTTATATTGCTTCACTGGACACACATGGCCATTTGCAATGTTTCAGTGGTTATTGTCGCGACCATAGGTCGCATTCACTATGGAAACCTGCATTACCATGTGTCCCGTCACACCTCCATATATGCCATTGGTCACGCCTCGTAACATCATGCCTCCATGTATGGTCATGCCTTCATATATGAAGCTCCATATATGAAGCTGACCTGTGTTGATATATGTTGATTCTACCCCACCCGTCCTTCCTCTTTGATGTCTCCCTTTTGACTGATACAGTACCTGTCCAAACTCTAGACCCGTTATTAATTAGTGCAGCCGCGCCCGGCAGCCGGCGAAAACAAGAGTTCTCAACAGCCCCGAAACTTAAGGACCGGCCCTACCTGGGCCCTCATCAAACCCTGTACACTCAAGACACTGCCCCCACTGCCACCCTTAGATCTCCATACCGGTATATGGAGCTGACCTGTTCTGACATTCCTTATGTTGATCTGACCTCATCAAACCCTGTACACTCAAGACACGCTCCATATATGTCCAGTACAGAATTCATTCCATATGTTGATGTGACCCCTCATGCCAAAGCGCCAGCGCTTTCAGCAGTCTGCCGTCACCCAGGCGGATGCGTGCACGCAACCTGCTTCTCACCCTCAGGGCGTCTTACTAGTATATTCTTTACTGTGAAACGAGTGTCTGTTATAGAGTGTCTGCATTCTCTAAATCTCTTAAAGGACCACTTCATCACTTTTCAACCAATCTTCATATAATAGGTCCTCACTAATAATCATGATAAAACGGCACAATTATTTTCCTACTCAGTCTGTGCCTCATAGGAGGGCTGTGGGCAGTTCATAAACAATATGTTTAGATGTTTATTATCGTGCTTCCATTTTTGCATTGCAACTTTTCAGCACTAGAAAGCCTGCAGTTTCTATTAGCTTGGATTCCTCATCGTCACTGGTGGACGGGTTTCTGAACTGCCCACAGCCCTCCTATGAGACATTAAGGGCTCCATTTTCGTCACCGCTAAACCCCTTATCTCTAAACTTCTTTGTCTTGTTTTACTATTTTGCAAAACATTTTTGAATAGTTAAAATGGCCAGTCTACCAGCTCACAACGTAGATTGGCTAGTTGAACTACCGGTATTCAAAAATGTTTTTCAAAATAGTACAAAAAGGCAAAGCAGTTTATGGATATGGGGTTTAGCGGTGACGAAAATGGAGCCCACAGACTCAAAAAATGGTGCCATTTTATCATGATTATTAGTGAGGACCTAGTATATGAAGATAAGTTGAAAAGTGGTGAAGTGGTCCTTTAACAAACTCTTGACCGTGACATTTGTTGACAGTATTTCAATGTGCAACGGAAGGTCTACTTGAATCTACTGTGACGGTGGGTGAAGACTGTGCCCAGTGACAGGTCAGTCACATTTGTGCTTTGTAGAGAACTGTGCAAAATTCCAGATGACACAGAGTCCAGCAATGGCTGGATAGAAAAAAATCCCCCATGTGGCACAAATCCTCCAGACCTGGAAATCCTGTCCACAGCAAAATTCGTCTCAGTGGACTCTCTTAAGTTTATCTCTTAATTTAAAATGTGGTGAGAAAGACTCTCAAAGTCTCTGAGGGTATTCATTGTGTTACATCAGGACTGGTGAACCCATGGTCAGGCCAGGGCTCAGGAGTTAGAGCGGCTGTCTGGGAACCAGAAGGTTTCCAGACACCAAGCTCCTATTGGCTTTGCGTCAGAGTGTCCATGAGCAGCTAGACGCTGAACCACTGACTTTGTTTTGCCTTAGTAGTCCTTCAGTGGCTCCTCCAACAGTTAATTAAGAAGAGTCAAATGCAGAGAATGTCCTTTACTTGTGGGGATCGTTACAAGTTGCCAAAGAAAATAAGTGCAGAACAGGGACAGGATTTGAATTATGAAAGGGTATTATTAACAAGGGAGACGGTAAACGAGAATGACGGGGCAGGAGGGCAAGCAGGGGAGGCCAGACTGGGCAGGTATAGACACAGGGGAGGCAGGTAGGGCAGGTACACACAGGGGTGGCAGGTAGGGCAGGTAGGGCAAGTACACACAGGGGAGCAGTAGGTATGGCAGGTAGACACAGGGGAGGCAGGTAGGGCAGGTACACACAGGGGAGGCAGTAGGTAGGGCAGGTAGACACAGGGGTGGCAGTAGGTAGGGCAGGTAGACACAGGGGTGGCAGGTAGGGCAAGTACACACAGGGGAGGCAGTAGGTAGGGCAGGAAGACACAGGGGTGGCAGTAGGTAGGGCAGGTAGACACAGGGGTGGCAGGTAGGTAGGGCAGGTACACACAGGGGAGGCAGGTAGGGCAGGTAGACACAGGGGTGGCAGTAGGTAGGGCAGGTAGACACAGGGGTGGCAGGTAGGGCAAGTACACACAGGGGAGGCAGTAGGTAGGGCAGGTAGACACAGGGGTGGCAGTAGGTAGGGCAGGTAGACACAGGGGAGGCAGGTAGGTAGGGCAGGTAGACACAGGGGTGGCAGGTAGGGCAGGTAGACACAGGGGTGGCAGGTAGGGCAGGTAGACACAGGGGTGGCAGTAGGTAGGGCAGGTAGACACAGGGGAGGCAGGTAGGGCAGGTAGACACAGGGGTGGCAGTAGGTAGGGCAGGTAGACACAGGGGTGGCAGTAGGTAGGGCAGGTAGACACAGGGGAGGCAGGTAGGGCAGGTAGACACAGGGGTGGCAGTAGGTAGGGCAGGTAGACACAGGGGAGGCAGGTAGGTAGGGCAGGTAGACACAGGGGAGGCAGGTAGGGCAGGTAGACACAGGGGTGGCAGTAGGTAGGGCAGGTAGACACAGGGGAGGCAGGTAGGGCAGGTAGACACAGGGGTGGCAGTAGGTAGGGCAGGTACACACAGGGGAGGCAGGTAGGGCAGGTAGACACAGGGGTGGCAGTAGGTAGGGCAGGTAGACACAGGGGTGGCAGGTAGGGCAAGTACACACAGGGGAGGCAGGTAGACACAGGGGCAGCAGGTATAGGGCAGACAGGCTAGGCTGGGCAGTGCAGGTGGGTATATAGGAAGGCAGATGGCCAGGAACCGGAGAGTGTGAACTGGAAACAGGAGAAAGGTATTCACATCGACACGTGGATCACCAGGAATACTCTGTAATATGCAATGCTGCAAAGTAGCCAAGAGCAAGATTAACGTGGCAGAACAAACTGGCATGGGGTTTGAATACCGAATGGCGATGATGAGATGATGAACCACAGTATAGATGGAGCAGGAGAAGAGGATGACGCAAAGTCACTTGTTTGTTGTCTGTATATAGAGCAATTCATATATATATTGGTATAATTCACAAATCCCATTTCCCACACTTGGAATTACAGACCTCTCGTTTCACGGTTTTCTGCGTAGGTAGGGCAAGTACACACAGGGGAGGCAGTAGGTAGGGCAGGAAGACACAGGGGTGGCAGTAGGTAGGGCAGGTAGACACAGGGGTGGCAGGTAGGTAGGGCAGGTACACACAGGGGAGGCAGGTAGGGCAGGTAGACACAGGGGTGGCAGTAGGTAGGGCAGGTAGACACAGGGGTGGCAGGTAGGGCAAGTACACACAGGGGAGGCAGTAGGTAGGGCAGGTAGACACAGGGGTGGCAGTAGGTAGGGCAGGTAGACACAGGGGAGGCAGGTAGGTAGGGCAGGTAGACACAGGGGTGGCAGGTAGGGCAGGTAGACACAGGGGTGGCAGTAGGTAGGGCAGGTAGACACAGGGGAGGCAGGTAGGGCAGGTAGACACAGGGGTGGCAGTAGGTAGGGCAGGTAGACACAGGGGTGGCAGTAGGTAGGGCAGGTAGACACAGGGGAGGCAGGTAGGGCAGGTAGACACAGGGGTGGCAGTAGGTAGGGCAGGTAGACACAGGGGAGGCAGGTAGGTAGGGCAGGTAGACACAGGGGAGGCAGGTAGGGCAGGTAGACACAGGGGTGGCAGTAGGTAGGGCAGGTAGACACAGGGGAGGCAGGTAGGGCAGGTAGACACAGGGGTGGCAGTAGGTAGGGCAGGTACACACAGGGGAGGCAGGTAGGGCAGGTAGACACAGGGGTGGCAGTAGGTAGGGCAGGTAGACACAGGGGTGGCAGGTAGGGCAAGTACACACAGGGGAGGCAGGTAGACACAGGGGCAGCAGGTATAGGGCAGACAGGCTAGGCTGGGCAGTGCAGGTGGGTATATAGGAAGGCAGATGGCCAGGAACCGGAGAGTGTGAACTGGAAACAGGAGAAAGGTATTCACATCGACACGTGGATCACCAGGAATACTCTGTAATATGCAATGCTGCAAAGTAGCCAAGAGCAAGATTAACGTGGCAGAACAAACTGGCATGGGGTTTGAATACCGAATGGCGATGATGAGATGATGAACCACAGTATAGATGGAGCAGGAGAAGAGGATGACGCAAAGTCACTTGTTTGTTGTCTGTATATAGAGCAATTCATATATATATTGGTATAATTCACAAATCCCATTTCCCACACTTGGAATTACAGACCTCTCGTTTCACGGTTTTCTGCGTAAATAATTAATCATATTGATGTTCTAAAAATGTAACGCACTGAAAGGGCAGAATCCTGCTTATAGAGATAGGCTCATATCGGTCCGCTGCAACGAGAAAGGTTTGAACCTCCTGCATAATTTAATGGATTCCCCCTCCCCCTAAGATCCTTTTTTTTCTGCTTTAATTCTGACAGTGACAATGATAGTGTGCCAGGGAATATGACATGCAAAGAGCCTGTGGTCGGATTCAAACCCCAGTCAGGCGCAAGGAAAGGGCTATAACCTTATTTATGTGGTATGCACTCTTACCTGCTAGGTGAGCCACAGGGGCGCCCCCCTTAATGGAACAAATTGAATGTGCCTTGGAGCCTGTTTCTTCCTATCTCTTCAGCGCTGGGCCTGCAAATTCATGTCAGGGGATACTCATGAGACCCCCCCTCCCCAACCCCCTCCAAGACGCTCCTCAACATGAGTTATTGAAGATAAACCTGAGGCATCAGTGTGGCCATGAGGAGAGGAACACTGCGGTGACATTTGAAAAACAATTGAATTCAATCCCCGCTTGCAAAAGCATGGAGATGAATGCAAATATCAGGTGGCGGAATATCATTACTTCAGAACAATAATTGCAGAGTGATGATGTGTTGTTTCTTTTCGTTTTAGGGTGGGGGGGTGGGGGGGGGGGGGACTGGGTCTCCAGTCATTAATGCATATGCATGACGGTTGTCAGCAGTTTTTGGTGCCTCCTAATGTCTATGTCTATATGCAACCTGCGTCCCCCAGGAGAGATAGTCAGAATGTAGGAAAATAAATGAGTTTGAGCAGCCCACCCCCTCTTTCAGATTCCCTCTCACACCTACACCAACACGCATACGCAGCGCCACCGCCGCCACCACCATTCACCCAAAATATAAAAGGCTAGTATAAGTATGCTATACAAGAGATTAGTTGTATGCCATATTTCAGACACATATAATATAGTGTATACGATTTGCCGTTATACCATTTGATCACACTTAACTGTACTGTACAATGCAAGTGCATGATAATGGAAAAATGATGTGCATCTGCGAGTGTGTGCGTGCTTGTGTATACTGGCTATGTGCCACAAGACCACAAATGCACATTAACTGTATTTGTACTCTCATAACCAGACACATACGCTCTTTCCATAGAGCTATAGAGAGACTTATTCAGTCAGCTTTACTGCAATATTTATGAAGTCCGTCTCCCAGTAATACTTGGCTCCAGTTCTGCAGACCTTATACAACCACACCACTGACACAGTGGGAGGGGGGGGAGGGGATCCTATTCTGGGTTTCTAATTGACTCTGTTTATCTCTCTCTCTCTCTCTCTCTCTCTCTCTCTCTCTCCCCCCTCTCTCTCTCTCTCCCTGTTGTCCCTTGTAATCACCATCTGCTCGTCCATATTGTGTGATGCTGCTGCTTTGGGTACCTGCGGCTCTCCCCGGCAGACGTGACGTTTGGCGTCCTCCTCTGTGTGTTTGTGCTCTGCGGCCTGGCCCTGCTGGGCCTCGTTGCCTTCGCCTCCTGGAAGCTGTGCTGGGTGCCGTGGCGGAATAAGGCGTCCTTCTCCAGTGGTGGAAAGTAACTAAGTACATTTACTTATGTGCTGAGCAATTTTTAGCTATTTGTACTTGAGTATTTCCAAAGTACAATACTTTTTACCTCTACCCCACTACATCTCAGATCCAAATATTGTACTTTTACTCCGCTACAATTATTTGACAGCTTCAGTTACTAGTTTCTTTGTAGATTTTGATTATTATTACAAAACATGCATTAACCACTTCAGCCCTAAATACATTTTGACCATTTGAAAAGAGCTTGTTGCTATTTTCAAAAGATTTGCATACATTTTGAAGACTCGAAATGAGACATTCTGCATTATAATGAGTACTTTCTACTTGTGGTACTTTAAGTACATTTTTGATACCAATACTTTTGTAACAAATGTGAGCACTTTTTTCCCCACCACCACTGCATGTCCTCCTCCTGCAGCTCTGCAGCTCCCCTCGCCCCGTCCGCCTGCAGCAGCCTGCAGCCGTCAGCCTGCAGCCCGGAGGATCACGGCCCCCTGCGACCCTCCTCCTCCCCCCTCCTCCCGCTCCTCCTCCCCCCTCCATCGCCCATCAGCCCCCAGCCGCCGCCACCGCCCGCCGTCGCCATGGCAACGGACAGGATGAAGGAGCGCATGGAGTCCATGGGCTTCCTGGAGGCGGCGGTGAAGATAAGCCACACGTCGCCCGACATCCCCACGGACGTGCAGCTCTCCATGAAGGAGCACTTCCTGCGCCGCACGCAGCGCATGCAGAGGCAGGCCACGGAGCCCGCCTCCTCCACCAGGTCAGCCCATCACCCCTCACCCCCCACACGCAACGCATGCAGACCTCGAGGTCAGCCCTCCCCTCCCCCTCACCCCCACACGCAACACGCAGCGCAACCACGGAGCCTGCCTCCCCTCCCCCTCACCCAGAGCACTTATCACTTCTTTGGCTAGGAAAGTGCAATCACATATATGCACGACTTGCTTAGACACAGTTTTGCGGCGGGGAGATGTATTTGCCCATGCATGATATATTGCATTATATATATATACTAGACCGGTGCCCGGCTGTATATAGAGCACCGAGTCGGTAACGATTGGAAGTTGGAGATCCATGCCCCACCCGGTAACCTGTTGTACCCGTGTGAGAGTACTGTGTAAAGGCATGTAATAATACAGTATACTGTATAATACATAATGTATTAAAATTGTACAGTATGTGGTGTCCATTTCAGAAATCCAGGAATATATGGCCAAACAAAAATCATTTCTTATAGCAATGATAGTATGCTTCCAAAATAAAAAAAGTTTTATTTTAATTGCAACTGCAATCAAGCTATTCACACAGTCTTTTCTCTTTCCCCGTCTCATAATTGTCCTCTGACCCAACCACCCACACCTGCGCAGGCACAGTTCATTCAAAAGGCATCTGCAGAGGGAGATGCAGGTGGGCAGCCTCGACCTGGGAAATGACTATGAGGTGGAGAGAGACGAGAAGCCCACCACCGGCATCGGGCGCATTCAGCCAGAGCTGTACACGCAGAAGAACCCGGAGATGGAGGCCTCGTCCAAGAACAGCGGCATAAACTGCGGGAAGATCAACTTTTCCCTCAAGTACGACTACGAGAACGAGTGCCTCCTGGTGAACATCCTCAAGGCCTTCGATCTGCCGGCGAAGGACCTGTGCGGCAGCTCCGACCCTTACGTCAAGGTCTACCTGCTGCCGGACCGCAAGAAGTTCCAGACGCGCGTCCACCGAAAGACACTCAACCCCACGTTCAACGAGAGCTTCC
This sequence comes from Protomyctophum bolini, assembly GCF_963924005.1. Taxonomy (NCBI): domain Eukaryota; kingdom Metazoa; phylum Chordata; class Actinopteri; order Myctophiformes; family Myctophidae; genus Protomyctophum; species Protomyctophum bolini. The sequence continues at coordinate 21,814,567 of NC_137866.1, forward strand.
AGTTCCCGGTGCCTTATGACGAGCTGGCCGTCAGGAAGCTCCACATGAGTGTCTTTGACTTTGACAGGTTTTCACGGCACGACATGATCGGGGAAGTGGTGTTGGATAACTTGTTTGAGACGTCTGACCTGTCCAGAGAGACAAACATCTGGAGGGACATTGACTACGCCACCAGTGTAAGAATCTTGGCTTCCTACTAATATGAATGGAAAGTGCTGGTTACTGTACACAATGTATATGACATCGCTGGCGGTATGACGGGCTGCATCGATATGTCAAATAACATATTATTTAATGTTTTATTATTGTCAAAGTGATATATATACGGTATATATAATGTCAGTTTTCACATTGTAGCCTAACCTTATTTCCACCATTGTAATGTGTATGGGGCAATCAAAGTAAAGCTTCAAACCCTCAAGCCAGAGTCAGACTGCCTAGTGCCTACAGCACTAATAGCCTCTTCTAAAAGTTGTTCTTCTCATTCTTTTTTGATGATGTCCTGCAGGAGCCAACTTGGTGAACTAAATAATCCTCCTGGGCTTGGGGCATCAGTGTAGCAGGCGCTTTTATCACTTCAACAAGTTCATCAAACACTTAAAATGTTCCCCTCTGGCTGCTGAACTTCACTTCTCTTGGAGGGTTGTTCAGTGAGCTCTTACCTCATTGCTCAGGAGACAGAAAAGCAGTTAACTTATTCTTCGACACAAGTAGGGCCCACAGTCTTTATTGATTTAAGATCTATGCCAAATAAAAAAAGTGTTCAAACACAAAACAACCAAAAAATAAAGATAAAAAGGGGCGCTCCACGGGGCGCTCCACGTAGCGCGTGGTTGCCAAACCAGGGCTGTGTAAAAGCTCCCTACACACTAACACTTTGTTGTCTAGACTATAAGTCGAATTAAGTCAGGAGATCAGTCAGTTGAAAGGTATCAAAGGTATCAAAAACTCTCGCCACACCGCATCGACAGTTGCGGCTACTAGTATGATGTTATGTTTATCAAATCTGTTTGTGGCGACGGTAAGCCAATATAAAGATAGGCCCATCTCACAAACTTTCAAAGCCAATTATAGCCACTCAGAAACAAATTTGTGTATCACATGACTCTCGCGCACACACACACACACACACGCGCACACGCACACACACACACACACACACACACACACACACACACACACACACACACACACACACACACACACACACACACACACACAGGTGAAAACATAATATCTGCCTCCCAGCATACGGGATATAAGCCTTGCCGTCGAGCCATGAGCCTCCTGTTTCTGTTAGAGTGCCGCTACAGAAAGTACAGAAGCACATGCCCTTGACATTACACTATGTGTATGTCGGAGGGACTTACCCCCCAATCCAGCCCTTGATGATTTGTGCCAAGCAGGGAGGCATCTATTCTAGAGACCCATGTCCCTGACGGGGATTGAACGAACCACCAGTCCCAATCTCAGGACAATTCCACTCTAATCGCAATTCCACTCAATGCCATTTCAACGTGTGAAAAAGAACATTAAAGTCTACATCATTTCTCTCTAGACTCCTGCAGGAGCTTCCCCTTGTTAATAGGTCAAGGAGGGATATTCATCAATAACACTGACCCAGAGACATTAGCACGATAAAGAGTCTAGAGGGGAAGAAGCAAATTATTGACGTCTGCACCGTCGCAGACATGTTCGATCTAGGGAAACTATTTTGGGAAGCTTTATTCATGCTGGCATGTATGGCAAGAGATTTCTCATAAACCTCACCATATTAGCTTGATAATCTTGTATCTATTTTTATATACTACACTTACGTACAGTGACTGTTATATTGACATAATCAATAGGAGGAATTTACCTCCTGCAAAGATAATGTCAGGCCTTGTTAAGTACAGTAAGTCACTTGACTTTATCTTTTATTTAAATTCATTATGAAGTTAGAAGAATAGATCAGAATAGATCAGTCTGGCACCAACACTGTTGTATACCCCGGCCTAACCCCTAGGGCAAAGCAGGTCTAATTTTCTGTGAACTTTGAATAAATGTTTTGACATTTACTGTGCCCCCACATCATGATAGCTTCCAAATTACACCTCCTTGAAAATAAACCCCTAGTTTCAGTTGCAGCTGCAGCCTATACGGTGGTCTGGATTCACACCTTGCATAATTATCTAGGTTCTGGCATTACTGTACAGTGTACATGATACTTATGATTAATTTCCATTATTTTGTACCAGGTACCAAAAACACAGTTGTTTATGACAGGCCAGCAGTATTTAAATGAATGAATGGACTTGACCAACTCACAATAAATACCACCTCACAAAATATCATACTATACCCAAACATCTTGATGATTGAGTTTTCTTTATTAAAGTGTCATGCCTATATCGAATTATACCCTTTTACATTTCATTTGACATAATTCACAAACAATGATAAAACAAAAACCAACTAAAACACCCAAGCTTCATACATGGCAGATTACATCATTATACTAATACAATCTAAAATACAACAAATGCAGAAACCCTCAGATCATCATACACTGTACAATAAAACATAAAATGGAGAAAATAACAAAAACTAAAAAGAGGAACCTTAAGAACCCATGGAAGAAAATGCACAAAGGGCGGTATCAAACGATGCTAGCACAGTGAAAAGGTCATGTAGTGCTCTGTGTTTATTTATGTTACGTACCTGGACATACCACTGCGATACCATTTTAGTACAGTATCTGCTCAACTCACTTACAATTCATCGAGTTCCACCCCATGCAGGGCGATAAAAACATCTAAAACCAGTTCAGCATTTCAAACATACCATTTCTCCTGCAAGCAAAACTCATTAAATTGCTGCGGTAATGGAAATGGCACAGTGAGCGGAGGGATGTTGTCAGGCTGAAATGATGACCCTGAGAATTAATTTCATCAACCTCAAGAGACCATTGTCTTTTGTGTTTCTCAACTTCTCTGTCTCTCTACACTATGTCAGGTGGGTAATTTGGAGGGGGGGGGGGAAGCAAAAAAGGAAATGGCTTTTAGAGCTATGTTACTGTCGACTCCCGGGGCTCGCATAAATGCAGACCAGCCTTTCCTCTGTAGCGAAAATAAATACAAATACAAACGCACTTTGAGCCCCCCACCAGGCCACCATAGGTATAAATGCACTTTTTATCCAGAAAGGGATTTTCTTTTTTCACCCAATCTTCTCTATGAGGGTTTTCTCTTAGCAATATCGGTAGAGGGCGCAGTGGAATAAAAATCCCGGTGAAAACAAAATTCCTTTCTGGCCAAAAAGTGCATTTATACGATGTGGTGCGAGGCTCAAAGTGCGTCCGCTAAGGAAAGTAGGCTAACCCGTCTTTGTATTGGTGAGTAGGTAAAACATTATTTTTATCTTCGCTACAGAGGAGATTCTGGTCTGCATTTCATGCGAGGCAGAAAGCCAATCAGTTCCATAGCCTTAATACAACGGCAGCAAGAGCAGTAAGGCTATGGACCAGAGCTAGGTCTACGGGAACTCCCAGGGGTCCTTGAGAGGGTTCCAGGGTGTCCAAAGCAAAATTAGTTATGTATAGCATATAGCATCAGTTAACCCAATTTTATGCTAATCAAAATGTGCCGATCTACAAGCTTAAACTTGTCTCGTGTGTTCCGTTGTGAGCTTGTACTGTAGATCAGTTGTTTTTTCATCTACAAAAATGTAGAATTAAATCTTCTCTAAAGGGAGTTCCTGACACAAAATATATTCAGATGGGGGTCCGCTGCCAAATACACATTAATCCTTGACATCAAAATGTTTGAGAACCACTGCTCTACACAGGTGGAATGTAATAGGTGTGCCGCGTGCGCCTCACAAGAGCAAACAAATGTTGTATTTCAGTAGTTGAACTGTTTGTGTGTGTGTGTGTGTGTGTGTGTGTGTGTGTGTGTGTGTGTGTGTGTGTGTGTGTCTCTCCCACAGGAGAGTGTAGACCTTGGTGAGATCATGTTTTCGCTATGCTACCTTCCCACCGCAGGGAGACTTACACTCACAGTCATCAAATGCAGGAACCTCAAGGCTATGGACATCACTGGATATTCAGGTAAAGAGAGATAGCGTGCGTGCGTGCGTGCGTGCGTGCGTGCGTGCGTGCGTGCGTGCGTGCGTGCGTGCGTGCGTGCGTGCGTGCGTGTGTGCGTGTGTGTGTGTGTGTGTGTGTGTGTGTGTGTGTGTGTGTGTGTGTGTGTGTGTGTGTGTGTGTGTGTGTGCGTGTGTCCGTTCATGGATGATGATGTACTGTTTGCAATAAGGGCTCAGAGAGGATATCCAATTCTAAATACAAATATATACTCCCTGTCAAAAACAATAATCAAACGGTGGAAAGCTCTTCCCACTCCTACATTCTATTGCATTCTATTGCTCACAATATTAAGATGTCGAAAGCAGATGGTCGAAGGGGTTCTTTTGCATTGTAATTTGTAATAGACCGCTGGTCCATAACCCCCATTCCATTCCAACATCTCCAATATTGATATCACTTGTGCAATTGAAGTATTTATTGTACATTGATTTAACGCAAGGACTCCAAGTGTAATTCAGAATGAACGCGGCACTTTCACTATCGGATGCAACTTTGATCTCCTTCAGTTTGGTTGTTTTAGACGTCTACCATTATAGGTCAATCTGTGTCATAAACCATGGCTATCAAATTGTGCCGTCCAGCAGATTGGGTTGCAAGGCAAGCACTCTCGTTTGTTGTTTATTGGATGCAGGGCGGCTCACTAAATGCTACCATAATGGATGATACGAGGGCTGCCCCTGATGGAGTAAGATTGAAATCTGCATCCACCAGGAAGTTATGTCAATGATCCCATTTAAGTTCACTATTAATGCAGGCCATTTGGAGGTGTTGACTCGCCAACATTCCTGCAAAGACGATGCCAGGCCATCCAGGGTTTGGTTTATCGCTTCAGTAGAATGGGTCCCAATTCACCATATTCACACAGCGATCATCTTGCCATTAAGTTAACCCCGCTTTTTGTCTATTGGTGGGTGAGGATACCCTTTGCCCACCGCTAGCCCCTCCTATGTCCAGCTTTTGGTGTGTGTGTGTGTGTGTGCGCACAAACTTTGTCCTACACAAACATGCCATTGACAATGAATGGGCAATTTTGAATGTTTGTGTAAACACAAACATTGCGTAACAAAAAACATTGATGACGAAGGTGAGGACGCAAATTGTGATTGGCTGGAATGAGATGATGTATGATGATGTACGGTGATAAGAGCGCCCCTCACTCCAAGAGTGTGTGTGTGTGTGTGTGTGTGTGTGTGTGTGTGTGTGTGTGTGTGTGTGTGCTGTATAGTATAGTATAGTATTTGAAAGAGATCATCAGCCAGGTTTTTTCCTTTTCTTGGTTTCCTCTAAACAAAAACAGATCCCTATGTCAAAGTGTCGCTCATTTGTGACGGGAGACGTTTGAAAAGAAGAAGACGACCATAAAAAAGAACACTCTGAATCCAACGTACAATGAAGCCATCATTTTTGACATCCCTCCAGACAGCATGGACCAAGTCAGCCTACACATCTCTGTCATGGACTACGACTTGTATGTAAAGTATTCATATATACCTACAGTAGCTACTGTAGCTTCTCATTTATTTGTCTTCGACATAAACCATTCATTTATCTTAAAGGGTCACCTTTTCTCCACATCACCTCCATAATAGTACAGTACAGGACAGGACAGGTATATACTGTATGGGGTCCTAACAAATGCTCGCTATATGGGACTGTACCAGTTTTCTACACACTCTGTGTCTCAAACATGGCTGGGCTGTAGATAGTTTCCAAAATGTGCCTACCGATTAATTTTTTTTTGATATTTCACTAGGGGATTGAGTCCCTTGAGTTGCAGCAACTCGTTTTAATCTGTGGTCATTGCAAACAAGATTTCATTTTGTTTTTAAATTGATGCACAAACAATGGCTTCAGTTTCATCATGCTATACCTTTCCAGGAAGAGAAAGGCAGTAGTTCCCATTAGCTTGGAATCCCCAAACTAATGGATGATGTCATCGGTATAGGCAGGTTCCGGAACTGTCCGTGGCCCACCAATGAGACGATGAGTATTAGTGAGGAGTCGGACCAGTTACTGTATATGAGGTTGAGGTTGAAAGTTCTGTTGGTGAAGTGTTCCTTTTAAAGGATCATTAATCCACCAACACACTAAATATGTTTGTACAGTTTATTTTGACAAATGATATCACTGCATTTGAACACATTTAAAGCACGGATGTGATGTGAAAAGTCTAGCTGAAAATAGCCGCTGGATAAAAGGATTGATTTCCGCACGAAATTCAAACGTCCATGACCAACGACTCATTAACTGCAAAATGATGTTTAGCCAACATTAACTTAGCTATTCGAGTATGTCGCCAACCGTTTTAATGACTCTGGGCAACACATTAAAACGCAGGGAAATGGTCTGTCTATGTACAATATAGCTGAAGCTGACAGACAGCATTATGATAGCCCTGTAACTTAGCGACTGACAAAAAATAAAAATAAAAATCGAACCATCAGTCAGAGCAACAAAACAAAGTAGCCCTATTTGTCTTTAACTAAGAGACAATAGTTCACACAGAGAAAGTGTAGCCCGCTGCCTCTTTGGTGGAGTATGTGGAGATATAATAAAGCAGCAGTAGCAGCAGGCAGGATGCGGCAGTCCAAGTGACACAATGGGATCATATTCACAATCATTAAAGGTCAGAAGTCATGGTGTGTCATGTAAGAGAGGAAGGAAGGATGCGCTAAGGATTACACTGTAAAAATCCTTTGTATTGATTTAACTCTGATAGAGTTACCAATGCAATGAATATATTAACACCAGGCACGGGTCTACTTAGTTACACGTGCACACTCTCAGAGTTAACAATGGATACACATGCGCATGGATGGGTCCATTTGGTTACCTTTTGTACACTCTCAAAGTTTACCAATGGATATATTTTAACGCCGTGCAGCCTTGTTGCCAGCCCACCTCATTGTGTTTACTCTCTGTCTCTATGTTTCAGACAGTAGGATGAAACCATACTGTGTTGATGATCCAGGGGTTGGGTTATGCGCAACAACAAACACTGCCCTTGGCCCTGGCCAATTTAGAGAGAAAGGCCTGTGTTACTTTCATTTACACAGTACACTTCAGACATTATTATAGGCGCACAACTCTCAAGGGCATACTACAAGTTTCTTTCTTTTCTTTTTTCAAATGGCTTTGATGGCTCCATTGTAAACAGTGAGATGAGTCACTTCTATTGTCTGATAGCTCAAGCTCAGCTCGAGCTGCAGCATCATTGTGCCTCCTGGAGCACAGTGCAAAAAAGAGAAATACAGATCTATTTGCCTTGAAAACAACCTGCAATTATAAGCAACACTCTGTGGATGTCATGTGTATTTGTCCCTGCAGGGTAGGTCACAATGAGATCATCGGTGTGATCCGTGTTGGGTGCAGCGCTGAGGGACTCGGCAGGGACCACTGGAACGAAATGCTGGCGTATCCACGGAAGCCAATTGCCCACTGGCACCACCTGCTGGAGTCAAAAAAATCTGAAAAAGAGGTGAGTTGTGGTATACTTTTTTTTGGGGGGGGGGGGGGGAACAAACAAAATAAATAAATGATGTCACATTTTTTTTTACATCAAACAAGTGTTTGACAGTACAGAACACTAGTATGTGGTCAATCTTTTATGTGTTCTACCAAAAAGCTCTGCCTTTGTGTTTGTGTGTGTGTGTGCTCCAGTGGAAAGCGAGGACAGCCAGCTTTGACAGCCAAGGCTCTTGCCCTTCCCCCAGACCCCCTGCTAGCCCCTGAGCAGAACCACCTGTGACCCCGCGGCCCAGGAAGGCTTCTATCTCCTCCCACTCGCCAATTCTCTTCCTGTCTGTCTGTATGAGAGGGGGAAACGCAATCCCCATTTCTCTCTCCTCTTCCTGTTGTTTACTGTTCTGGAGTGATCTGATTCTTGGGTTAAATGTTTAGCTACAAGCTTCCCCAGCTGACCTGGAGAGAGATTGGCCTTTGAGCAGACCAGACAGACATACCGTCTGCAGACACTTGACATCGAGCTTAACTTTTCCAGATTGAGGCAAATGGGACACGGTCCCAGAGCTTTTAAGGGGGTGGGCGGGCTGAATCCGCAGCTTTGTGTTACACAGACTCTTCAATAAGGCTTCAGTTTGGAAATTGCTCTCTGAGCGCAGAGTATGTGTTCAAAGAGGGGAGTCAAGGACACAGCCCAGAATGCGGATGATAGGTTGAGGAATAGGTTGTCGTTTTAAACCCAGCTTTTCTCTCACATAAACATTTTAAGATAGTTGTTTGTCGTACTGTCATCAAGTGTAAAACTATTCCATCAAGCTTTATTGCTTTTAAGGGTAATAGAACGCAGCAAATGACTTTCAAATCCCCAGCTGAATTACTGTATATCGCACCGCCACGGTGAAAGAACAAATTATTTGATCGTTGGCTTAATGAAGAGCAGAGGCTGCCTGGGACTGAGCCCCAAATATACTCACAGCTGCTTCGATGCGTCGTTACAGACAGCTGAGACAAGAAGTGTTTCGTATGGCGTATAAATGGTGGACAAACAGGAGGGAGACAAAAGGTCATTCCTGTCATAATTCCTGAGCAAAACTGGCTGCACCTTAACTGATTTCATTTGTAGCTGATTTCATTTGTACTAGTTGTAACTTCTATTATGGAACTATTCCCAATTTCCCATGTGATAAGTGCAGGATGAGTGCAGGGTCAAGTTGAACCTGAAAGATCTGCACACCACATTAAATGGATTTTAATTGATTTTAAATGACATTGAAAACATAGTCATTTTAACTGTATTGCCATAAAACAAAGCATATTGGCAAGGGCTTTATAAATCCTTTGTAGGGTCCTCCTACTACATCAACCCTAACACCCAAACAGTACATCCTTCTATGTTTGATGTTTGTTATGAAGGGCATTTGCACTTGTTTAATGTCAGTCAAAACAAAAATAATTAGCACGCACTTGTTTGTCTCTGCTAATTTCTATTTTTTTTGTACAAGGTTAGGTGGGTGTGTGTAATTTTATGTGCAGGTGTGTGTATTTTACTATTATGCATAGTTGAAAAGAAAGGCATTTATATTGGTTTCATTTATTTATTTGATGCTGGCGATGACTGCAGAAAGCAGATAAATAAAATAAAGTTTATGTGAATTCTGGAGTGGTGATGAGGTGAATCTGAAATCTATACTGTAAAATCCTGTGTTAGTTTAAAATGTAGGCCTACCAATAAGGGTCTACACACCACACTAGCAATAGCATTCACAATTTTTGCAACAATAACTGGGGAGAAAATATAATTCATTGTTCTTGGTCTTGGTTCTGAAGAAATACTGCAGGATCTATATTTGACAATAAAACCATCTATGTTAATGTATCCATTGTTAAATTAACAATGAGGATTTTATTGTGTATCAGAAAGACTTATCATTCACATTAAGTTAATACATGTTTTCTGGCTTGTTTGTGTGGGCTGTCTCTACCACTTATATTTATATTGATGTACATTACATTTATCTGGTCTGTTGTGGGTAAGAAAGACTGCAAAGTGTTACGCTTTCAAATAATTATAAACCCTTAATGGCGCCATGTGTTTCAAATACAAAGGTGCGAAACAAAGGTGCCAAATGTCACATGTGATTACACAAAAGTTTCTTCATTTCATACCAGCTTTTCAAAGTCTATCTTTAGGGGCTGTATTGTACATTTTATTTGTTTCATTTTGTAAGCACAAATAGCATTTTTTTGCAGTATGGAATTTGCAGGCATAATGCTAATGTGATACTTGGCAAGAAAACTGAGAAAAACAAAACAAAAACCAAAATCATTGATTGAGTATAATAAGTGGAGGGGTAGAAATAATTATTTTTGAATATGAGGAGATTTTTAGAATAGCATCCAACGTGAGTGATATGAACAACAGTCCATGGGACCGTAAACCCTAATCTGATACTACATCTGTTTTTGGCCCTAAAGTTAACAATGGTTCATTCAAAGACATGAAATACTGTAGTATCCACCAGAGTGTATTCTGGAATACCAATACTGTAGCACTGAACTCTGAACTAAACTTCAGACAAAGAAAGTTACCATAAATCACAGTCTTGGAAAAAGATGAATATGGCAGAGCATAAAGTAAGCAGATGCGGTAAGCAGACCCAGCAGGCTCTGTTTTAGCTATTTCCAGCTTCCTTAAGTGTACCCACAGCGAGCTGCTTACGTACCTCAGCGTGTCTGAGAGTCAAGAGACGACAAGACCAAGAGGCCAGCTGTTGATACAGACAAGCATAGGTTTAGGCGTGATGTTTCTCTACAGTAACTGCCACTTCTTAGCTATAGAATGTGGTCTCACAATGTGGTTCTTGTTTGACTCGTACCATTAATGCCCATCTCCACAGATGGGATTTTGCGGGATTTTCTCATTCACACTTGGGTTTATAGTCCTGAAACTCCCTTTCAGGATATTTCTATTGTTTAATTTGAGTGAAATATTTGAAACTAGTTGCTCTTCTAAAATGTGATTTATGATGGCCATATGTTTGTTTTTTTTCCCCTGACATTGTGGTGTGTTATCCATTATAGATCATACCTGTTACATCAGTTGCCTCAGTGTATGGACTGTTTTAAGACCTCCTAGCTTTGGCTAATATTGTGTTGTTCCTTGATATTTGATCTTGTTCCGACTGTCATGGGTATCACTGACTTTCCAATTTTGTATTTGTAAAGAATTGTATTTGTAATATAAATGTTTGAGGAATAAAATGTTGATAGTTAGACAAGGTCTTTCATGAGTTCCTTTAAGATCCTGGATCATTGTAAAACACATTAAATGACGGACAATAATGTAATAAACTAAAATCAGATACATTTTCTTTTACATTGCCAGTCTTTTTGTAATGATGAAAATGATCAGTGATCAATGAGATTTGGAGATTTAAAATGGGCAAATCAATTGATCAGACAGTATAGTAATGCAGCTTAACTACTTAAAGCAGTGATACTCAACCTCAGGCCCGCGGGCCACATCAGGCCCGCGGGACCATTATGACTGGCCCACCAATGAAAATCTAAAAAAAAGAAGAAAGAAAAATCTGGAAAATGAAATAAAAATAAATAAATCTGAATGAAGTTATCTTTAATTACATTATTATAAGTAATACTATTAGAGTTGTACTATTACTCGAACGAAAATAAAAGCTTGGGGGGGGGGGGGGGGGGGGAGATGCAATGCAAATGAAAGACATATACTGTGTATCCCTATTCCCTGACATAATTTTATAGCTAAACGGACAGAATTCTATTTTATTTGAATGATGAAACCCAGCTGCCATTAATAGTTGGAAATGGAAATGGAAATTGCGGAAATTGTAATTGCGGAAATGGAAATTGCGGAAATTGCGGAAATGCGGAAATGGAAATTGCGGAAATTTCTTTTTTTTTCATGAAAAAGGTCATAGCTGGGTAATCTATTTTCAGGCAAATTGTGTTTATTGTATTTTATTTTACTCACCCATAACAATTTATTTTCTGTTAACCAACTTGCTGGCTGGCAGGCAGGCAGACAGCTACTCATAGACAGGCAGACAGACAGACAGCTACTCATGGAGAATTGGACAGGCAGGCAGTCAGACAGCTACTCATAGACAGGCAGACAGACAGCTACTCATGGAGAATTGGACAGGCAGGCAGACAGCTACTCATGGACAATTGGACAGGCAGGAAGGCAGACAGCTACTCATAGATAGACAGACAGCTACTCATGGACAATTGGACAGGCAGGAAGGCAGACAGCTACTCATAGACAGACAGACAGCTACTCATAGACAATTGGGCAGGCAGGCAGACAGCTACTCATAGACAGACAGACAGCTACTACTTTGAACTGACCACAGGATGGCAGGGAGCTCAGTTTTAAAGGAATTTTGGAGTTCATTCCATGAAGTTGGGCCATTGACAGAAAAAGCTGTCTTGCCCATAGTATGTGCATAGCGGTCGGATCTGTGGCAAGTTGGGAATGCATGCATGCCCCATCCGTTATACTGTACAATACACGTGTAATTAGAGTAGCTGTTGTATCTGTCTGTGTCTGTCTTTGTACCTTTTATGCAGATACTGTATATGGAGATCTCTTGAAGTTGGGTCGGTGCAGACGGTTCTCGAGATACGTAATTAACAGACGGACATGCAGTCCTACCTACAGAGATTATGTGCATTTATTGTTAGATGTATAGCATTTTGATCAACAGGACATGACATGTGTGAAATTATTGTATGCTGCTAACTCTCAAACGCTCAAAGTGTAAAAAAAACGCTTATGGGGTCCCATTTTTTCAAAGTTAGATTTACACTGGATTTTACACTTTTACACTCAAATCTTGTCATACTTGGCGTAAGCATTCATTATTTATAGATAATGAAATGAGTGTAAAAGAGTATACTGTATGAATTTAATAGCAGACATTTTGACAGGTATAACTAGCTGACGCTAGTAGGTACCTGTAATGACATTCATTGCGGATGTGTTCCTGTGTTCCAGCAGCATGGACAGCTCTAGCCCCATATGTGCCCTCTTCCTAACGCTCATTCTGTAGCTCCGAGATGAGGTCACACACTGGGCCCCTCCCACCGCGTTTCAGAAACGGCGCAAGTTTCCGCAATACTTATTTCTTATTACTTATTAGTAATGAATCCAAAACGTGTAGGGGCCCGTGTAGGTTTACACTAATTCAACCATAAGATCGGCCAAGAAAATCCAACTAGAGATTTGAACCGAGCCTTTACGTCCTGTATTTTGTCAGTCGCTTCCACGTTTTTAATAAGAAATAAGTATTGCGGAAACTTGCGCCGTTTCTGAAACGCGGTGGGAGGGGCCCAGTGTGTGACCTCATCTCGGAGCTACAGAATGAGCGTATAGGGACAGGACACATATGGGGCTAGGACAGCTCCTGCATACCGTCACTTCATGCTGGCACACAGAAACACCTCAAAGAAAGAGACCGACAATTAACATCGTTAACCCCAGCTCCGTTTATTCTTCATCAAAACGTCTGCTGTGAAAAGTGACCCATTTATACTTCTTCGTACGACTATAAAGCTGTGTGCCGAAAATAGTCAATCTGATCTTCTGCAAGCTCACAAGCTTTGTGTGTCTGCAATTTTCGGCACGACGCGACTCCAAAGTACAAATTAGTATAAATGAATATAGAAGGAAATGTTCTCGACCGTCGAACATACATCACTCTCCGTATACTGTAGGTCAAACGAGGAGTTTCCTTTTCATGGTTAGTCTGTATAGGATCTGGTAGCCGTCGTCCCAGCCATAGAGCTGTTTCTCATCAGGGTTGTACCTCAGGCTCGCGTGGGCTCCGTACCTCCGGGGGAAGTAGAGGAGCGGAGCCTCCTCGCTGAGCGTCACGCCGTTGACGTCGAACACGCACTCGACGCGCGAGCGGCTGGCCAGGCGGGTGTTGTACACCACGTACACGGTGCCGCAGGCGACGAAGGCCGCCTCCGCCTTCTCCCGCGGGCAACGGGTGTCCCACATCTCTTCTATGTCGAGAGTGGCAGGGTCCATCTTGGCGAGGTGGATGTTGGGCTCGTCCTCGCCGACGGCGTACAGGAGCCAGAGGCCCTCGTCGTCGGCCGCCAGGTCCGCGGTGGTCTCCGGGTTGAGGCTGTAGACGGGAGCGCCGCCGTCCACGGGGAGAATGGCACTGTCTGTCACCGTGCCGCTCCGAAGGTCATATTTGACCACCTGGATCTCAGCGTCAGCCTCTCGCTGTATGTAGTACAGGTAGCTGTTGTAAACGGCACTGCCAGGGCCGCTCCACGCCGACGGGAGCCTGATCTGTCTGCTGTGGTTGACGCCCGGAGAGCTCGAGAAGTCCCGCACGGAGCTGAACTGGTATAGAGTGTCCGCCGCGGTGCCGTTGAAGACGTACACCTTGGAGGACCTGGGGTCTCTGAGCCACAGTCCCTTGGGGCTGCCCACTCGCTTCAGGACCTTCACTGATCTGATGCTGGAGACGATGTCCTCGCAGTCTGAAAGAGAAGACAATACAACACACATGATGTTATACCGCCTCCGCACGTTTATAAACGGACAGGATATAAACATGCAAGAAAACGGTCAGGGATAGGCTACTCAAATAGCTGAACCCGTGGGCCACATTACAAAATAGTAAGGGGCCAGGGGCCCTTACTATTATATATCACTTTTGTGTGTCTGTTTCATTGAGGTATATACGTGTAGGACTATGTGTGTACGAGAGAGATGCAAGGCAAGTCGTCCCGTAGTGGACATTTATGCATCCCTCAATTATAGACTAGTGGTTTTTCTCTGTATCAATGGAGATAGTTTGCAAAAATTACTACTGTATGCAAAAAGAGTATGCCTAATGAATTATTAGCAGTTGGCGATGATGCTTTTTCAAAAGCCTTAAGCAGCCCTGGCTAGGCAACCCAGCCTGGCAGAGATATGTGCTCCGCAGACCACCCTTTCCTGGTTCAAACTTCTTTGTAACAGCCTGCCTGGCCTGGGGACCACAAGGCTATAAACCTAAAGACCATTGTGTGCTCAAACTGCACAAACAGGAGAGCCGAGCAGCTTCTAATATACAGTAAATCAAACTGAGTCTCCTGGAAAACATGGGCAATTGACTCGGAATAGCCTACGTCTCCACAAAACAACTTGTAAAAACACTGTGATTGGTCCCATTTTTCACGCACGACACTGCGAGAGGATGACAGGTCTCAGTGAAACACTAAATATAGAACATGTTCTGTGACTCTGCCAGCACTCTGCAGGGGTGGACTGGGAGCAAAAATCTGCCTGTGAATTTACATGACAACGCCCCCTCATATCTGTCAAAATCCATATAATGAAGTAGAGCGTGCTGTCAAAGCGTGTCAACCGGTTTGTCAGGCAGTCTTTGACAGAAATACAAACTATAGAGACCATTATGATATGACAAGTCCTTAACAGCTGTTCTGCACTCAATACACTTATAGAGCCTACTGCACAGATTTATGAAATAATGTTATAACAACACAAAACGTGGGTGGCGGTGGCTCAGGGGTAGAGTGGCTGGATGGCAACCGCAATGTTGCCAGTTCGAACCCGGGCTCCCCCAGAGTGTCGAAGTGTCCTTGAGCAAGACACTGAACCCCGAATTGCTCCTGATGTGCTGGTTGGTGCCTTGCATGGTTTCCACTGCCATTGGTGTATGAATGTGTGAATGTAATGCACCTTGGATAAAGGCGCTATATAAATGCACCATTTACCATTTATATAAAAGTGTGAATGTATAAGTTACAGCAACTCAACTTCTCTTATCAACTTGTGTTGTCCAGCAGACCGTCAATCAAATGGAAATAAATATGGTATCCTCATCCAAAGTCGTGTTGCAAAGTGACTAAACTACAGTGTCATACCCGCTGCATTAAACGGGTGATGCGTTGCGATGGATTTGACCATATCAGATGTTTTGGAGCAACGGGACGCCCCGTCTCGTTGCATGTCGATGAGGACATGATGATTTACGATGCTCTGCCCATCGGTATGCAACTGAACCGCCGCTGAGTTGGCAGAAGCTAATTTCACTCTGCTCAGCACGGCCACTTGCTCGCATGACAGGAGAGACCCCTGTCGACCTATATATCATGCGGCCCTCATCACTCCAGGTGCCTCACAGGGCACAAGTCCACTTCTGATGGATGAAGCATGATTGAGAGTCACGTGTAGGACTAAACTGCAATAACTGCTGTTTGTGCAATATGATTGGTAAACTAAAAGGGTTATGGTATCTAGGGCTCCATTTTCGTCACCGCTAAACCCCTTATCCATAAACTTCTTTGCCTTTTTTTTTTACTATTTTGAAAAACATTTTTTAATAGTTCAACTAGCCAATCTACATTGACATGTTGTGAGCTTGTAGACTATTCAAAAATGTTTAGCAAAATAGTAAAAAAAGGCAAAGAAGTTTAAGGGGTTTAGCGGTGACGAAAATGGAGCCCCTAGTCTACAGAAGTTGATGGCACTGGGGTTTTAGTAGTGTAAGCCATTTGATTTAATTAGTACACAGCTACACGCTAGTAGGCCATACCCGTTAGGGGATTTGACAACCAATCCCTCCCCCCCTCTTGCCTTTTATTAAACAACGCAGAATGCAGCAATGCTAATCGCTGTATCAGCAAATTTCTAACACCCGTGACCCACATGGTGAGTACTTTATATTTTAAATCTGAATGTTTATGTACTGGCTAATAAAACAAGGTCATAAAAGGTCCCTCAGGCACGTGCAGAGGGGGGGGGGGGGGCTAGGGGGGCTTGAGCAAAGTTTAATTTTTTGAGGGAAAGGGCACATTTTTGGCCACATAAGGACATGTGGGGGGGGGGGGGGGGGGGGGGGGCGCAATACGAGCTTATGTGGGGGCCAATAAGGGCTTGTGGGGGGCCAATAAGGGCTTATGTGGGGGACCAATAAGGGCTTGTGTGGGGGGCCAATAAGGGCTTGTGTACTGTGGGGGCCAATAAGGGCTTATGTGGGGGGCCAATAAGGGCTTGTGTGGGGGGGCCAATAAGGGCTTATGTGGGGGGCCAATAAGGGCTTGTGTGGGGGCCAATAAGGGCTTATGTGGGGGGTCAATAAGGGCTTGTGTGGGGGCCAATAAGGGCTTATGTGGGGGGCCAATAAGGGCTTATGTTGTGTGGGGGCCAATAAGGGCTTATGTGGGGGGGCAATAAGGGCTTGTGTGGGGGGCCAATAAGGGCTTGTGTGGGGGGCCAATAAGGGCTTGTGTGGGGGCCAATAAGGGCTTATGTGGGGGGCCAATAAGGGCTTGTGTGGGGGCCAATAAGGGCTTATGTGGGGGGTCAATAAGGGCTTATGTGGGGGCCAATAAGGGCTTGTGTGGGGGGCCAAGAAGTGCCATTGTCCCTTCAAGAGGAACATTTTGACAAGTAATGATAACGGCTGCCATCTTGCCAGCAAGGTGCTAACTAGGTTCAATTTCCCATTGACAGCCCATTCATCCAAATTAACAGAAAAGTCCTGTATTAAACAACATCAAACTCACCAACATTGCAGCTGTATAAAAAGCTTGGATTATCCTCTTTCAATCTGTAAAGTTTTTGTTTCATAAAAATCCACAGTAGACATAATGAGCTACTTCCAATCAAGAAATTCCTTGCAGGTGTGCGTGTGTGAGAGAAAGCAGGGGTCAGAGTAGCCCCAGTATGTTCCTTGCCTCAGCACTACGCTAGGGAGAGGGTGAATTGCGTAATCCAATTTGAACATTTTCTGTCGATCTAATGAAAAGATCAAAGTCAACAACAGGGGGAGCAAAAAGAGAAAAGATGAGGAAGAACCATGGGAACTTGGGAAGAACGAATTGGAGAAAAAAGCATACAGGTAAGCTTATATGGACATTTTAAAAGCAGCAGTCTGCACTCTGCAGATTTTAGTTAAATGAAATGTAGCACGCTAAACTACTGTAGCTAATCTAGCTAATGTGCAAAGGCATTAGAACTATGGTGCAGACTGCCGAGCTATAGCTAATCTAGAAGTGTTTAGCCTTGGACCTTGCTTAGAGTTGAGTAATGGTAGGATACAACTGTAACCACATATCGATCAATGTCATTGCTATAGTATAGTATAATGTTTGGACATTTAAAAAAAATGTATTCATTTCATTAGTATGACAATTGTTCAAGTCGCTCCGGTCCGAGTCCAAGTCGAGTCCCAAGTCGTTTGGTCCCAAGTCCAAGTCGAGTCCCAAGTCAATCCAACCCTCAGGTCCGAGTCAAGTCGAGTCTCAAGTCATTTGGTCCCAAGTCCAAGTCGAGTCTCAAGTCTTTCTGTTGTGGGCAAGTCAAGCCGAGTCACAAGTCGAGTCACAAGCTTGTGTCAAGTCTAGAATTTGAATTTTGTTATTTGTCATGTGACTTGTCATGATTATGAATTGAACCGAATGGAAACAAGACAGCAAGGACTTTTTTCAGTGATCCGTTTTTGATCAGTGTTTGACTGTACCCTATACCGATTACATTTCTGCCAATAAAGTATTCAATCAATGAATCAATAGATATTCCCCACTGTATTTCACTGTACTATGGCTCCCCCTAATGGCCGTTTTGTCCCTGTACGCTGTTGCCAACGGCTGATTCGGTCTGGTTTATTAACCAGGCTAGTACGCTGGAGCAGAGGCAGTGCAATCTGCGCATGCTCACAACTGTCACTGTGTGCCTCTGTGTTGACACTAGTTTACAGACACAACTTCACACTTAGTTAGTACATATGGAAATATGGAATATACAATTGGATCTGGGTGTCTTTCAGCAACACTAACTCAAAGGTAGGAAGCTTAACTTTTCAATCTACTGCAGCTGTGTGGTGAAAATAAAGGTTTTGCCTTTGTGCAAGTGGAGTTGCGCTGCACACCGACGCTGTATTCAAATACCGTATGCTCGGAAACAAAACAAGTCACAAGTCATCTTGTCTCGAGTCGAGTCGAGTCGGGAGTCATTGGCTAGCAAGTCGGAGTCGAGTCTCAAGTCTCGTTGGTCTTTTACCTTCCAAGTCCGAGTCGAGTCGCAAGTCTTTACATTCAAAGTCCGAGTCGAGTCGCAAGTCGTCAAATATGCGACTCGAGTCAGATTTGAGTCGAGTCCAATTGTCAGTAACTGCTTCTTTACTGTTTATCTTTTTTGCACATCTGCTGTTTGTCTGCTTCTAATAGCAAAAATGTAAGTGTTATTTACCGTATAGCTATAAAGTATTATTCCCCCCTTTTCATACGTTGGCATATTTCTGGGGACAGTCATTTTAACCTGTACGTGCACTATCACTACCACTACTCAATTTGGAGAGCTACCTGTGCAAAAAATATATGCATTTTTATGGCGCCTTTATCCAAGGCGCTTTACATAGATCGTAGCTTGTTGTGATTGGGCTTAACAAGGCTGGTTAAGTTTGATTACGGAGGAGAGTATAACACAATAGATATAAAAACCTAGATGCCTCATTGGCCGCTGCAGTTCATTGGAGTGACCTGCATCATGCATCATGCAAGTGCGGAAGGCACGCTGCCACTGGCCAATCGCAGTGTGTCTATTCCGGGACCGATCAATTCAATTCAAAGGAGCTTTATTGGAGAAAACAAACGTTGACATTTCCTCTGATTGGCCTACCGAACGTCCCCTTCCGTGACGCATGTGTGCGGCCATCCATGTGCGTCACAGAAGCTTGCCCCTCCCTGTGAGATTCAGACGCCCCCAGAACCGAAGGAGGCGTCTGCCTTTCTATGTCTACGGGGTAACATCACTTTTGCGTGTCTGTTTCATTGAGGTATATACTGTATATGTGTACCATGTGTACGAGAGAGATGCAAGGCAAGTCGTCCCGTAGTCGTAGTGGACATTTATGCATCCCTCCAATTTTACAGCAAGCGACGTGGTCACGACAAAGCATAAATGATTAGTTTCACTCATTGGTTTCAGCTGCTCACCAGAGACACTGGAGTGCACCTCCCCCCACTCGCCCTCATCCTCCTCATCCCCCACACTTTCTTCCTCACTCCAGGCCCCGAGCTCCAGCACCTTGTCCGCCTGGTTGGCGCAGGCCCTCGGGGAGGTGTGGGTCTCCAGGTAGTCCATTTCACTCTCCACGCGGTTGACACGGACCGTGGCACCTTCCAGGTCTAGGCGCAGGGAGCTGTGCCCTTTGCCCAGCCCGTCCATGATGTCGACAGTCAGCTTCTTGAATTCCTGCAGCTCTGCACGGTAACGATGAAACTGGTCATTCCACAGCTCCATACGACCCTGTACAGAATAACACACACACAATATCAAGACAGGACAGTTTCTTGCTTACTTGCTACTCACTGCTGCTCAACATTGAAACTGAGGAGGACCCCTGGGAGACCTTGAGCTAAATGATTGATCGGAAACAAATGAACCCTTATAGGTCAGGTAATTCTGACCCTTTTCCACTAGGGTTGAACCGGTTCCGTTCTTTTTTCCAGTCTAATTATCATCCAGTTCAGAGTGTTTCTACTGAAGATAAATTGATTCAGAACCCTAAAAGTTGGTTTGGAACCAGAAACAAAAAAGACTTCTTTGTTTAGCCCTGACCTGGGAAACCAAATTGGTTCCCAGGTTCTACACTATTCTACAGGTTGGAACATAAAAACAGTGGCAAATTAAGCAAGAAAAAAATGTACACTTTGACGGCCAGGCCTGAAATCGAACCTGGGGCAACTGGGGACTCCTGCCACTAATTAGAATGGTGATTTAAACTAGTGGAAAGTAACGCAATGTGGTTTGCGGCTGGTCCCGTGAAAACACCAAGGTTCAAAGGATCTAGAACAGAACCATATAGAACCAAAGTTCTTTTGGTGGAAAAGGGGCCTGAGAGAGAAAGCCGTATGGGTCCATTTGCACTATTTTGCAGTATAGATTGGGGTCCCAGAGATTAAAATAAATATTTTAAAAGGCCGTCCATCGGCCAATGCATATCAAACTTGGGTCCTTGAAATAAAAAAAGGTTAAAGGAGAATTCCATGCTAGAAGGCTTTCTTGGCGATGGAAATAAGTGAATTAGCATAACACCCCATAACCCCATTCAATTCAATTCATTTCATTGAGGGCTTATGGTAGGGGAAATAGCCAATAATGCGCTTTTGCACAAAAGAACACATGGACCTCTTTGGTGGGGACGTAACAACTACAAATAAAGGTAAGAAAGCCTTCTAGCATGGAATTCTGCTCTACTTCCCTGGCCCATGAAATCAGTCTCTTGAAATATGCCGTTATATACAGTTTCATCATGTGCACAAATTGAGGTTTACTCACATCATCTCATAATATAAAACAGAAGCGATGTGTTTGTCAGCGCAGTGACTGACAGAGTGAAACTGACAGGTGAATTATTTAGGAAGAGAGCGGTGATGAATGATTTCCTCTCCTCTGTTTCACTTTCATTCACTTCTTTCTTTGCTTGCTGTATAGGTCTGAAAACATTAAAGACTGTGAAAAACTTTTGATGGATTTGTCCTGCTCTCATACTGAAGCAATGAAGAAGTCAATTCAGCGTCGTGGGAATGAGACTGGTAAGAGACCACATTGGATGAAGTAGGAAGGGTCACAGCTGTAAATAGAATATTCATTCATTTGAATAATTGTTTCAAGATTTCTTATTTCTGGAGTACACCCAAGTGTACGGTACATCAAGAAGGCTTCAAAGCAAAATAATTATTCTGAATAGTAAGTATTTGTACATTATGAATATGTAGCAGATTCAGATTCAGATACCTTTATTTGCCATTGTGTATACAACTATTCAATACAGAACTAAAAGAGCGCAACTCCATAAGAACATTTAAAAGATCATATAAAGCTATGATAATTGACAAATATATAAAATCACTTTAATATATACAATATGCATAGGCAGTAGATATTACAAAATTATATAAATAAAAATAATATATAAATAAAATGTATTATTATTATTATTATTTCAAATATACAAACAGTACAAAACAGTACAAAAGTAAACAAGAATAAAAATATACACTATATTTGAAGCAACCACTTCAAATATAAAAGTACGCTTTAAAAAAGCTAAATCTATGTGGGCGTAACGTAACTAGTATAAGACATAAGCTAAATATGAATTTTCTGTTCCTCATTGGTATACAAGAAGCACAACACTACAGAGAATCAGTTTTTCCCATTGCTATTGTTCCTGTTTTTTTCTGTTCCTTTTTTCCCTTTCTTCTATTATTTGAATCATTAAAAAGGTGGGCATAATAAGCTTCGGCTTCAGCCCAAACCTTTTCAGTCAAACTGTAATTCTGAAACCCTCATTCTGAAATGTACTGTAAATTACTGAGATAAATAAACTAACTAGGTAACTAACTAACTAACTATACACACATAGGAATTGGTCTTGACATTAACATGTGTGCGTTCAATTCTTTTTTCACATAAAAATCTAGACAAGACAACACCGTGCAGGGAGAAACATAAATATAAATTGCAGTTAAGAGCACGAGTGCTCTTCTCCCGTAATGCCCTGAACAATCTCACAGACACACATGAGTGTCTGTGTAGAGTAAAAACTCAAAATGTCTGTCTTTCTTTCTTTTCAATGTCTTTCTTTAGAAGCAAATAGATCCTTTCAAAAACTCAGTCAACAAATTAATGCATTCTCCATTCCATGAAATGGATGTCATGTCTCATAATGTTCCCACTTACTGTCATAAAAATAACAATAACTGGTCATTTGTCCCCTCCCTAAGGCACTCTTTTTTTAATAGGTTTTCATGCAGACCATGCAAGATGCATAGAACCTTTTGATTTGTGTGACATTAATTGTCAGTGCTGTGAAGGATCAGAGTTTCAACGTCATGGTATGTTGGTAACAACAGTAATGCTGGATGCCTGGTGGAATGAGAAGGGGAATGCAGACGAACAGCCTGCAAGCATCTGACTGATGTTCTCCCTCTCATTCTCCCAGAGGCCCTGGTGAATTTGATGAGATGGCCAAATTGGATTGCTTTGGTCAAGACAGGCAGGATGTACTGAAATTTAAGTCCGAAGAGATCTTTCCCCCCCCCCCCCTTTTCTCGGCTGTTCTTTGTCATTGTTCAAACATCATTACACTTAATCTCAGTACAATGGCTCTATTATTTCTCAGATCCGTGACAGAGTTTTCAAGCATGGAAACGATTCTCTCTCACAAATGCTGTGAAATAAAGTAGATTCAATTGAATGGAGCCCGACGGTCGACCGATATATCAGCCTGGCCGATACACGACAACTTTTCTGCCGATTTCTTTTTCCGCTGGCGTGCAGGCAGATTTGTGACCATATTTTAAAACAAGACATGCGTTCTGAGCTTGTATATTGACTAATTGGACCGTGTTTGAATAGGGTGGTAGTAGTAGTGGTTAAATAAAATAAGTTAATTTGGGTTTATTTTATATTTTCTTGTTTGTTGTAGCATGAAGTAATACTTCATCTACTACATCTATTATTTGTGTTCATTTGTATTTGTTTGCTTTATAATTTTAATCTTCTCAAAGAGACACTCTAATCAAGTTTTTGCAAATAGATTTAGAAAATATTGTACTTCTTGACAAAATATCGGTCAAAACATTGTTAACCGGTGGCCTAGATCTAGAAATCGGGATTGGCATCTGACCCAAAAATTTGGCACCGGTCGCGCTCTACAATAATTGAGGCTGGGGGACTCTGTCTTACCTCGATGGCCAGCATTCGGTTCTCCAGGTAATCCATTAGTCCTTGGTAGTAATGCTGTGCCTCGGTGAGAGCCCAGACCGAGGACATGAGGAGGACAATGAGCAGCCTCATGGTAGACAGAAGTTATTGGACAGCTAGAGCTGCTCTATCTGTCCAGCTCTGAGTCCTCTCCGCAATGACTTGGTCTCCTTATACAGCTGTTGCTCCAGCTTTGAGCGTTTGTGTACAGCACGGTGTGGCCTGCAGAGTGCTGCTCTCTGTAGTGTGTATATACACAAAGAGGTGAGTGGGACAGAGGGAGTGAGAGGCCACTTCTGGCCTGTTCCTAATTCTTTTGGCTGCGCTCACTTTGCTGGAATGTTTTCACAAACTCCCAGGGAGGAGCCTTTGAGTGCCTCTCACTGCTCTCTGTCCTCAATGAATAAATGTGCTCTTTTTAGTACTATATGGTCCTAGTGGTGTGGCAGAGAGGGTGTGTGACGTGCATCTGTGTTTTACACACTGTAATGTACTGTTATTCAGTGGAAATGGGGAATAATGCAGACTGAACACGAAATTCCGTGTGAATGATGCTCATCCATGCAACATCACACATCACACAGTTCAGTTGAGATGATGTGTGAGAGAGGTGACTGGTGGCTCAGCCAGTTAGTGCACAGACCGCAGGCTCCTTGTGAGTCACAAGGACCCGGCCGTCCCGAGGTTTGGGTCTGACTTCCATCATGTTTTGGCATTGTCTCCTTCCCATTAAAAATGCCTCGATTTCCATGTCTACACTCTACTATCTAATTCTTAAAGAAATAGGAAATGTGATGTAATGTCAGGTTAGCCTCATCACTGGAAAGAAAACCAAAAAAATTAAACATAAACAACTTATTTTAGTTTGAAAAGGATTATTTTTTTAGCCTACCATATTTATGCTACGGTATATGTGCCACTAAACAACGGCTGATAATTTTTCGGTTCACTGGTGCCCACACACATACAGTACCTGTCTTATTAGATGACAGCATATTGCTTTCCCTCCTACACTGACAACAGAATCTCCTCCTGCTGCGCTCTGCTTCAAGTCTACTGTGACTGCAGAGCCAATGCAGCTGACTCTGTGTTATTTTAAGTCTGATCATAGTCTACTTCAGGTCCATTTGTACTTTCTAGAATATCAGACACTTAAATTACTTAAGTGAACACTCAGGATCTCACTGTGATTTCAACCAACACCACATTTAGTAAGTTAATTTGTCCCAGGAGGCTCAACTTTAACCCATGCATTAACACGTCAAACTCACTATTTATTAAATTGTTTTTATCACTGTACGATTGCATATCCCATTCTGGGCTGGAACCCCTTTTGGTGTTTTAACTAAGCATTATGTTATACTTTAGCTATTGAAAAATAGCAAGCTCATAGCTTGTAGGTCTGCTATTTTTAAAAAATCGTGAAAATGCAGCACAAATCTTTGAATATTTATATTCTTTCAGAAAACTTTTTTATTTATTTCAACGTCAGGCGATGGGATATACATGAAATGTGTCCTCTGCTTTCCCCATCGTAGCCATTAGCCGCAGTGAGCACTACAGGGGCAGCACCCAGGGAGCTGTTGTGGGGTTAAGTATCTTACTACAGTACAGGGACACTTCAAGCGATGGAGCTTCTGTTTCCCAGACTGCCTCTCTCTATACCCATTCAGCTTTGGCCGCCATTTGATTGCACTTTGTACAGCAATTTCAGAAAACGGACCTCAGGGAATACGCAGACATATCAAGTGTATATAGTAGGACAGTTGTGTCACTCAGTATACCCAGAAAGCCAAATGACGTCATGATGACGCTATGATGACGTCCCCCCCGGTGACTCTGGTGACGTTCAGGACTAGGCCTAGATCACAGCCGAAGCCGATATGGTCATGATCTTTACGTCATTTCCAGGACGTCTTCACCAGTCAGTTAAAATAATATAGTTTATTCTGGGTCAGATCTGACTAGTTATGATATGACCTTATCTGGCCCCAATAGAGACGTCACTAATTGAATTGTCCAGGTGCATGCTGGGTATAGGCCATGATTATGTTCTGAATGTGTGTCAGTTCTCATTTCACCCCAAACTCCCACACACACCCGCTGCTTAATTTTAAGAGAGGGGCGGGGAAAAAATGCGAAATTGTCTGCAGTGTTGTTTAGTTGGAATTATTGGACAGCAAATTGTATGACAATATATCGCAGACTGTAAATAAATGGAAAACTGCATTTAAACTCACAGGACCTACTCTTAACTAGTTAACACTAGTGGTTAAATCACCGTCCACCACACCAGAAATTTAGAAAACAACTGAATTTCCGAACCAAAAGTTTTTCACTTTAAAATCAGCTATTTTCACCGAGTGTCAAGTGCAAATTGGACTATCAATTTGGCCCAGCTGCTCCTTCCCACAATCACCTCAATCGAGACGTGAACCCAACCACATATCCCTCATCTATTTTTACATGCAGACACTGTAGAAGACAGAGGGAGTCGTCATGGTAACAAAGTGCCATGCGGCCACGTGAAAGAATTGAAGTGTGTAGCGACCTGAAGTGTGATCTAATCTGGACTAGAACAGTCTTTGTGTCTGCCTGGCAAAAGCATAGACAGGCCAGTTTTCGCTTGTGTGTAAGATTAGACGGGTGTTACAGTAAGAGGGGGGGGGGGGGGAATGTTTGAGTGACATGCTCTGCAGATAATAAAGTAATGGTATAATACAAGTAAAAAAGTTATTGTGTTTAGGGTTGCTTATAGGTTTAGGATTTAAGCCAGCAGGTTAAGTAAAAACTGACATTTCTAAAGAAAAAGTGGTTTTGATGTCGTCACAAAGATGTAGCGTGTGTGTGTGTGTGTGTGTGTGTGTGCGTGCGTGCAAGGGATGGATGAATGGATTCTGAATCACAGAAGCCCCAGCGGCCCCCAATGCGCTACCCAGAGCAGACAGTGTCCACACAAACACGCTTCTCATAAGGCATGGATGAGTCAAGATGAAAGCACCTGTAGTCAGTTCATTATACAGGATTTACAGTCTGCACAGTATAAGCCAGTGATTCTCAAACCTCTTTGGTCTCAGCAGGGCACCCCTGCAAATAACTTTTCCCGAATGACATT
Source organism: Protomyctophum bolini (assembly GCF_963924005.1). Taxonomy (NCBI): domain Eukaryota; kingdom Metazoa; phylum Chordata; class Actinopteri; order Myctophiformes; family Myctophidae; genus Protomyctophum; species Protomyctophum bolini. Next base: position 21,841,057 of record NC_137866.1, read on the forward strand.
GTTAGTATAACATTATAGAAGAACCTTATATTTATGTCATGTTTGACGCTAATTATGTAAATCTTTCCCCCTAAGATGCAGTAATATGTCATGAGGACAACTTCAGAGAATATCCTTTTCCATTAAAACAGAATAAATGCGTCAGGTTTTAACCACTTGAACCACAGCATCCCTATTCTGGGATGTTACAAGCTCACAATGCTTCGCAATGCATTGAGCTTGTAGATCTGCTATTTGGTGTCTGTAGTTCAAATAAGAACACAATGCAAAAATATTTAACATCTTTGGCAGCGCTGACATTTTTCTTGTTAGACGGCTATATAGTGCAGGCTGATGTGCCCACATATTTGAGAGCTAACCTATATACATTTTAGAAGATTTTCGATTGGCAGAGAGTGAGAATGTAGCCCCTGGTGCTGGTAGTCGAGGCCCCCTGGGCACTGTCCCCATTGGTCCTGTTCAAAGTGTGTGTGTGTGTGTGTGTGTGTGTGTGTGTGTGTGTGTGTGTGCGCGTGTGTGTGCGTGTGCGTGCGTGCGTGCAATCATTTTACTCCCCAAGACATTTTCTTCGATCTCTTTTTTTCTTTTTTTTTAATTGATATGAGGCTTGTGAGTCAAAAGCCTCATATAAATTATAAACCTCCTGGCAGTCTTTTGGAGATTACTTTAATCTATTAATTACTTGCGGAATTGTGTCACTGACTGGTCAGTGACACAATAGCCATTATCCTCCATTTAGCAATGGCGTGTCACAAACAGACTCATACCCTTTTAGCTTGCAGTTGATGCTCTATGTTATTTATTTAGCCATTTAACTCATGGGGAAGAATAGAAAATAGGATGGAAGGTAAAAATGTAGATGTCCTTGTATACCTTTAGCAAAGCTCTGCAGATTATTTTATTTTATTTTATTTATTCATAAAGCACGTTTTAAAACAACCAAGGTTGAGCAAAGTGCTACACAGCATACAGAAACAAAAACAAAGTACAAGGCCAGGGTTAGATCCCCGGCTGGGTCTTATATAATACTATAAACATGGGGCACAATGTCTCCCTGCTTTCAGCAAAGCATCATCAATGTCCAGGGAGTGTACACTCATGGCTGGGGATGTGCCTGTACAAGTGTACATCAAGCCGTCAGAAACATCAGAGGCTCCTGCACACCTTACTTAGATACTGGCAAAGCAAACCTCTGTAGTGTAAACCAGTGCTCATTGATCGCTCACCTGCTCACCATGCATTGAGTGAATATTCCACAAGATGGCAGCATTTATCTTCATCTGAAGATTATTATAATTTTTTTAAGTCATGGAGGTTCTGTGGTTTCATGTTAAAGCTCATATAAATACTAGCTGTGCTGAGGTAATGCAATGTAGAAGAGAGTCTTTGAAGCCGTGATATTAGCTGACTGCTTAATGAGAAGTGAGTGATGGCATTGGAATAAGTATTCAGTAAATGTGCTTTATGGTTGTCATGTTCTACGCGAAGGTATCATGTTATTTTTGGCTGATCACATAATGGTCTATATACTGTACAGTCAGTGTACGTACAATTAATCAAAAGCTTAGATATGTTTGCAGTCGTATTGCACTTTTCACTATATGTGTATATATGTATATGTACAGTATAAGCCTACTGTGTGTGTGTGTGTGTGTGTGTGTGTGTGTGTGTGTGTGTGTGTGTGTGTGTGTGTGTGTGTGTGTGTGTGTGCGCGCGCGCACACACTGTGCACACATGTGTATATGCATGTGTGTGTGTGTGTGTGTGTGTGTGTGTGTGTGTGTGTGAGACTGTGGATCTCATGTAATCTCATGTCTCTCTGTGTACTTGCCCTCACACCAGGCGTCGGGAGCCACCCATAAAAAAGCCCTTTCCTCTGCAACAAAACAAAAGCCCAAACACGCCCATAAAGGCTGCATTCTTTATTAGCCCTTCGTATTGATTGAGGGGGTCAGGAAAAAAAAAAAACTTGACTACCTACTGCCAGGGTCGTATAAAAACAGCAGACCATATAGTGAAGCAACGTAAATCCTTTAGGCTCTTGTAAATAGCTTTAATACACCCGAGGCGCCAAATCACTTGACCTGTGTTAGCCCTGCCGTTTGTGGGCTTTCTGGCTGACTGAGCAGCGTGGAGCCAGCCCCTCTCCTCCCATTCTCTGGCTGTCAGTCCAGGTAATAGTCAAGGCCTTATTAGTAACGCGCTCGGCTCAGTCGCTCTAGGCCAGTGGTTCTCAAACTTTTTTAATTTCAAAGGACCCCCGGTTTGATGTGTGTTTTAGGCCATGGACCCCCCATTTGATGCAGTGCTTAACTTCTAACTAATATCTGGGACCCCAATCTACGCTGTAAAATCCTCTGTGTTCATTTAACTCTGAGGGTGTAGTACAAATGGAACCAAATGGACTCTTATGGGCATTTGTAAAGTCTCTGCGTTACAGAGAAAAAGGTCCATTTGATCATTTTAGTCTTTCTTTTTTTCTCCTTATTTTCTTTTTCTTTTTTAACTTTTCTTTTTTTCCCCCAGCCACTGTTCGGCTAGTAGCCAAAGACACTAAAATGGTCATCAGAATTACACACACCCACACCTCACTCATACATAGGAAAACAAAAGAAATGGATGAACTCACTATTTATAGATAGGCCTTTGCAGACTACAGACTTAAACAAAAAAAGCAATAGGCTTGAACTTGAACTGAATTGTATTTGTTATTTTGTTTGCATGCTTATATACAGATAACAGAGCTTTTTTACAGATTTTCCTTTTTAGTATTGTATTTATTATTATTATTATTATTATTACCCTTATTATTATTATTATTGTAGTAGTAGTATGCCTATTTGCATTGTAGGGTGTATGCTCTTATCTCTTGCCATTTGTAGTATATGGTTAAAAGTTTGTACTTTCATCTCTTTTTAAAGCTGACTCTGGGAGCTATGCTCAAAGAATTCCTGTGCATGTGCAAATTAATGGCAAATAAAGTCTCTTGATGGTTAGCTGTGGCCCCCCTGGAACACCACTTTGAGAAGCACTGCTCTGGGCAGACTCTGCTCCACGCTGGCTCCAACCTTCATGGCACTCGCACATTTAAGATTTAACCACTTTCAACTCATGGTGTCCCTATTTTTTATCAAGATTGTTCAAAAGTTGTTGTTTTCACAACTTTTTCCCAAACTGTTCAATATCTTTAAAAAAATAGCAGATCTAGCATAGCATATGAACTTGTAGATCGAATAACCTGAAATATATAATGAGGTTTAAAGTGTTTAGTCAGCTACTAGGAAAGGCCACTGCTTGTGGGGTTTCCTTGCTTGGGGTTCGGCTAGGTTAGGTTTGGCTTCATTTATGCTCAATTAAATACTGATGTACGACTGTATCCCTTGCCCTTGTTGAATGAAAATAACTGCTTATCGTCAAGGGACGCGGTCATGACAAGGTGTTCAATTAGGCCGCGCAGCAGAGCGAAGGAGGGGGGTCCCTCGCTCTCTCCGACTCTTGGCTAATTTGTCAACTTCACAATATACTGTACATTCTCTGAGCCAGGACTATTATCTAGTCATGTTTTTTGTATTGCATGCATAGTTGTGGTATGTATACATCCTCCCTATCAGCTATCACTCCTCCCTGTCTCTTCTCCCCGATTGGCATTACCTCAGTAGCTACAGCTCTGGCTATCAAGCACACGAGTATAATAATGTTTGGAAGAATCCTTTTTAATACTTTTGTTGGCCACCAAATCAGGAACTCAGTGTTGGCAGCTTGACTATACGAAGACCTTCCAGGAATATCCACAGCGGTTAATAAACTCGCGTAACTGCCGCAATTGTGAAATTCCTTTTTTGCTGTGGAGTTTTATCAACTTTAAGTGGACACATTGTGACCATTGGGGTGAATGACTGTAGCTGAATGTGTAGATGGACCGTCTGGGAATCAGAAGAACGTCTGTTCGACCCTCGGCTCGTCCATGTCAAAGTTTCTCAGAACAAAATCCTAACAGCTCCCAACCCATACACTCAACGTAACGTTAAGCAATTTCCCTACCCCCGGGGACCGGAAAATACAAATTCTTTCATTGATTTAGCCGTGGCAGCTTACAAAACGAGAATCATTTTATTTTCTATGTAAGATCTAAAATAGGCTATACGAAGCGTGACGACGAGAATCGTCTGTCCACCTCCGTGTTCAGTTGTTCGCCCGTCCCGACAGCCGACATGCACTTGCTTGGTTTGCTGAGGAGAAGAACGCCTAAGGGGCTGCATGTGGACAGCTGCTCAGAGGGGGGAAAGAACTCTGACAAAAGCAGCATTTATCCACGGTGGGCACTGCGCGGGGATCCAGTGTGGCAGCTTGACCACTGGAAATAAAGACACAGTATGTGAGAACGTCCAAGGAAATGCCGTCAGAGCCAGTTGTCCCTGGACAGAAGCACACAGCTGTCCGACATACGCTACATACAGTAACGCCTGCACAGAAAAATCCTCAAGCTTGTATAACTCAAGACGGTATACATATGTAACCAAATGGACCCTTACTTACACCTCTGGTCTATTTGGGTACATTTGTACACTCTTAAGTTAAATGAAAGCAGTGTAGAAGCGCTGCCACACTCTGCTGGACTGCATAACTGCTGTGCGCGTGGCTGAGAACGTTCAAGCAGTGTATGTTTTCTTGCTGAAGCCAGCCTGAGATGTGGTGCCATGCAGGGCCCGTCTGTTGCTGTGACCTGCTGCTGTGTGTGACCAAGTATTCAAGTCAAAACATACATTTGGAGAACCCTGGCTTGTCAGGATTATGGATGCTCTTGAAGTTTACACTGTGCGACACAATCCTCATAATAAATGCACAACAATTTCAGAGTCTATGGCGATACGCCTCCCCTGCAAACCACTCCCCGGCTCAGGTATAGCGTACAGTATGTGTTCTGAAACTCGTATTTGTGACATGTTCCGGCATTATTCTTCTTGTTGCCGTTCCTGCCTCTGGAAGCCGAGTGAGGAAACATAGCAGGAGGCGGACCTGTGCATACCATTATCTCACAAAGCACTCATTACTGGGAGTATCTCCCATCTTCTCTGTACCAGCAAAACATGTCACCTCATGCTCTCTCTGCCTCGTTCCTGAGCGCTGCCGCGCTCGGGCCCATCGCCCTCTTTGGCACGGCGCTCCGCTCATGACTCACTTGAGTGAAATGCCTCATGCTCTGATTAATGACGGCTTTATGGTTGCCAGGCTGTGAAGTGAACGGGGATGTATGTATGCACGGCCTCCTCTTCCTGTAAGTGAAGGCATTGGAGACGTCAACTTGACACGACCACCTGTAGCCCCTTCGCCCCACGCTTTTATTTATTTTTGTCAAAACACGCAGTTGTGTTATGCCACCATACGTACAGTACATCTCATGAGAACATATATCATTTACTGTAAACACCAGCGCTATAAAAGTTAGGTAATAGTCTGTTGAGTATGAGTATGTTAAATTACTGTTGTCGGTGGTGTTAGAGTTCATTACTGAGGCTCTGCACAATATGCTTTAACACCGACTGGAGCGTAAACACACGACCGCAGCAGATATCTTGGTGAAAAAATGGCTGCATTGTCTCCTACTTTATAACATTTGAGCACCCAACAGTGGTGAAGGCGCATGTAAATCGGGGCATACTTCTTTTATAAGGTAATTACATGTTTAGCGACACCATGTCTGGAAGAGTGAAAGTATGAACATATCCACCCCCCTGAGATAAAGCCACAGTTGCTCTGTAATTATCACAGGTCTCATATAAAAAAGGAATGAAAAAAAAAGAAAGAACTCCAATACATCAGTCGTGGCATACCATTGAATCATAGTGAGGTGAAAACCTGCGATTGCACCTCGAACACCTACAACAGGCCCGGGTGGCAGAGGGCTTGTAACCATTTAACCAATTTCAACCCGCCATCACTACTTTGCGCATGTCATTACAGGTGAACAATAACATTTTCAAGTATTTCCACTATTAACTCACAATGTGATGGTGATCTGTTGCAGATCACTATGAAAACCTGCAAACCCCGTCCGTTGCTCCGTCACTCAAGCCTCCTTATATGGTGGTCAATCCGTCACGCCTTGTGATGTCACACCTCGTGACATGCTCCATATATGAAGATCGCGACGCCTCGTGACACGCTCCTGCCGGGTTGTCAGTCCGTCACGCCTCGTGACACGTTTTCAGTCTCCATATATGATCACGACGATGTCGATCTGACATCATCAAACCCTCTACACTCAAGACATGCTATGACCATGAACCCTGGCCATACCTAGCCTCGGTTTCTGCGAAGAAAAAAGCCTGGTCACAACCTAAGGCAGAGAAGCTATCGGCGGTTGTATCCTCCAGAATATCCGTCAGATGTATTTCCCCCGGATACGATATTTTCCCGGCCAATCACAACACTTTAATTCGCGGAGAATGTAAACTGATTTGTAAAGCATCAACGTCATTTCCTTTGACGATACTTCCGCTAAAATCCCGCACTTCTGCTGATAGTCTTTTCAGTCGCGGTCTTGCCCAGGGTGGGCCATACCTGGTTTTCATTGGAATTTTTTTGGTCAATGACAAACAGGAGAAATATATGGGAACGTCAATATATATGGCCATATTGCGATAACCAGTGTGGTTGCCGTACAACACATGGATCTCCATTATGTGGAGCTGACTATCATCACCTGGATGTTATATGAAGATCACGAAACTGACCTCATCAAACCCTGGATAGCCGTACATGGTTTGACAGACTAGATCTGCATATATGGAGCCGGCCAGCAACTCTAGATCTGACCTCACTGAATTGGTTGGTCATCTTCCCAGGCAAGCGCCCATATATGGTGCCCAGGTCTCGTGGCATCATGTGACGTCATCAGGGATGGAAATGTGGAGACCCTGATGTCATAGTAATGCGACCTGCTGTCGCAGTTAAGCCCATATATGGAGATCCCTGATGTCTTCAATATTGGCCAGCAACTCTACATCTGACCTCAAACCCTTAGATCTCCATATATGGATATATGTCAGAACCTGTTCCATAATTATGTTGATCCTTCCCCATCCATCCTTCCTCTTCGATATCTCTTACTTATCTTGACTTATACCTGTCCATTCAAATTTCAAACTCTAGACGGGAATACCCCAAAGTTAGTAGCGGAGCCGCGCACGGCAGCCTGCGGCAACTAGAGTTCTCAAACAGGCCCGAAAATTAAGGCCCGGCCTGGGCCATCATCACACCCTGTACACTCAAGAGAATGTCCCCGCTACCACCTTTAGATCTCCATATACTGTACTGTATGGAGCTGACCTGTTCTGACATTTCATTATGTTGATCTGACCTCATCAAACCCTGTACACTCAAGACACGCTCCTTATATGGCCAGTACACAATTCATTCCATGTTGATCTGACCCCCGCCCCATGCCAAAGCGCCAGCGCTCGCCCATCAGTCTGCTGTCAACGAGGCGGTTGCGTGCACGTTTAGGGGCGAGATCGCTTTTCGCCCTCAGGCGTCTTACTGGTATATAAGTTTTAAGTGGTTAAGACTCGATTGGTGTTCTTTATTAAAACATGTAGCAGAGACCCAGTCGGTGGACCTCATCGGGTCAATCTCCCATGCAACCTGTAGGTCAGGCTGTCGGGAGAAAGACTTCCTCTGGAGGTGTATACGTCCTGGCTGGGAAGACCATTCCCGAACACCGACGTCACATGGAGAGCATCTCGGCAGACTGCAGGAGAAAGAGGGACTTGTCAGCAGCTGTTCCAGTCTGTTGCATGGTGTGGAAAAGGCCTGTCATGGCCTAACTAATGGTAATTGTTTGGAGCACTAAGAGCCGTCTTGTCTGCAAGCTGGTATCTCAAGGTTTTGGAGTGGAGGGTGACAGTGCTGGCGGTTGTTGGGGGTAAGCGGAGTGGAAGGGGGGGGGGGGTAGGGGTGAAGGTGGAGGGGTCGGGGGGGGGGGGGGGGGGGTTGTGTTGGTTGCAGACGACAAGATCCCCTCGTAACATTTCTCCCCCATTGTTTCATAGGGGTAGGGGGATGTTCGGGAGTGACATTCCAAAAAGAGAGCGCGTGAGATGAGGGTGAAACAGTGGAGGCAGTGAGTGGGAATAAGGAAGAGAAAGAGTGGGAGACAAGAGGGAGAGAGCGGGAGGGAGAGAAAGTGTTGGGGAGAGAGAGAGAGAGAGAGAGATGGCGTCTCAGGCAGACTGGCTGGCTGCACCAGGATCTCCAGCACTCAGCGTCATATGATTCTAGGGTCAGAGGTTATCCCCACTGATGAATATCGGGCTGAGGCCAGTCTCCCTCACAAAAGAGAGGGAGTTGTTTTCACTCCCAAGGTCTGGAAAGTTTGTTTCAGGAATTCATTCTGCCAGCACGAGACTGTAAACCTGTCTCAAGCTACAGGAGTTATGTCTTCAAATATTACATTTTTTTATTTTTTTTATGGTTCTATTGTCCGGCCAAAATATCAAGGGATGCTCTTTTTCATTGAAATATATCTCGCGTTACATTTGTGTCATTGTGTGCAGTCAGTGGGAGGTGAATGAGTATATTAGCTAGTGAAATATACGTCCTATACAGCATACATCCGTGGGATTTTGGCTGGATTTGGAAGATTACAGTTTGTAGTCTGTGAACTGTGTGAAAACACACCGAACATGTCATCTCAGAGGGGTGGTCATACACAAAGCAGCTTTTTGGCAATGTACTGTAGGCTGGCAACATTCCCAGCAACAGGCGATCGAGTGAGAGCCAGGGGTTAAATAGCTATTCAACATACTTGCTGGCAACATAATTAGCTTTTTAATTAAGTAGGTAGTCGACCACACCAAGGCAGCTGGTTGAACATTGCTGCCCGCCATATATTATGCGTAATAGCTGCACTTCTAGAAAGCATCTCACAGATGTGTAAACTCTGAAGGGAGAAATTACAGGGGGGGATTTCGAATAACACTGTCAGCAGGTTTTCTCCTAAAAGCTTCTGAGAGATTACAGCCGTCCAGGAAGGACAGGTGTGATATATGATATTACACATCAGGAACAAATGGATGGCAGAGGCCGGGCCGGGGCATTCATGAGCCCTAGTAGTGCACAATCAGTCTCCTGCCTGGATATATACACATTTTGACAGTTTTTTTGATTTGGTACTGCAAAGTCAAGTTCTTTCTCACTTGCAGAGTGATGGGAGCTGGCCACCGTCGCTGACTGACGTGACTCCCTGTGAAAAGAAAGGAGGGGGGGGGGGGGTTGGCTGGAGTCACCCCTCGAGACAGAAACCCGTCCTCACTTGACACTGAATTGCCGTTCGACGTCCACACGGTAAAAGGGGGAACGGAGGTCGCTCACACATTTTCACAAGGCCGGGTTGTTGCCAGGTTTGTGGTTTGCACTTCATTAACGCGGTAACGAGGAGAGGAGAGAGTGGTGGTGGCATTTGAGAGAATGGGGATGTGGGAAGGATTCGTTAGAAAGGGTTTGGGATGAGAGAGGAGATGACACGAGGGCTGTGAGAAACCCAGTCGCGTCCACACGCTACATTCCATTGCCCGGCATAAAAAAACGAGAGTGCCATTGGGTTTGTTTAAAAGCCGTTATCTTTGAAGCTGTCGGCATGCAGCAATACTTAGTATCGCCTTTCGGTTATGCGGCTCTTTATCTACTAACTAGAGAGTTGGAAGTCAATTATTTATTCAACACCCCATTACATTTTGAAACGTTCTCTTTTCAAAGTGAGATTTTCATATTACCGGTATATATGTACTAGCATTACATTGCCTTATATAGGAGTGAGTCTGTGAAGCCATCTCATCCAAAAAAACTCCTCTGTGTGTGTGGCCCTGGCGTCAGTGTCACCACATAAGCACATTCAGTATACTGCAGATGGCTCACTGATCCAGGACCAGCACGTCCAGAATGATCACATGAGTCGTATTCTAAAGGTTGGGCTCGACATAGCCATCGATCCACCTCATCATCACCCTCGGGTCGAACCTTTAATCCATTCTGACCTGAGATCAGATTCTAAAAATTTCTAAATCTGGACAGTTTTCTGAAAAAGCTATGTTTCTATGTCAGTCGTTCTTTGATTTTTCAAAAATAGCAGACCTACAAGCTCATAGCGCGCCACTCGGTGGCGCGCTATGAGCTTGTAGATCTGCTATTTTTCATAACATAATGCTAATACCAAAAGGGGTTCCCGGCCCAGAATGAGTTAAATCCCTGGTCCTCCCGCTGATCCCTGGTCTCAGACCAGACGAGTACACCTATCCACACCCTGTTCTTTATCGTCCTTATTCCCAGCAGACCTCTCTCCCTTCACCCCCCTGCTTCTCTTATCACTCAGGGAACAGATAATGGGAGATATTTTTCTCTTATTAGTGCCATTAGTGTGATTCTCCGTGCCTAATCGTCAGTCCTATGAAGAGGCCCATATTATGCTGGATGTTTGACATGTTTTTCATAACAACCCAAAAGCTCAGCGGCGCTGTCGCGCGGAGGTAACCTGGTGCCTGAGAACCACATCGCTTGACTGCTCCCCAAGTCACGTCTAGACAGAGAGTTGAAGTTTAAGGCCGTCATCGGGTCCATAGTGAACTTTAACTTGGAAACGCATGTACGCACGCACACACACACCAGCGCATAAAGACCACGATACATCAAATCAGATCAGACGAACCCAGGTTCCCAAATGAACACAATAAGGTCTGAAAGTCTCAGGACTGTGTGTGCTCAATTGTCCCTAATTATGACAATGATTCATGAGCGCTCCCACATTCCAGGGTCTCCTGGTTTTTGCTGCTATGCATCTCGGAGCCTGAGGAGCTATTAACACGATACCAATCTCACCCAATGGCTCCAGATTGGGCCTCTCGTCGTTTTGGGCTCCCGAAGGGCTAACCTGTCCAAAACTCTGGGAATCCAAACATCCATCTCCGCCCCTGCTTTTTCCCCTCAAGGAAAAGGTGGGCATCAGGACAAACAATCAATGCCAATGACAGATCTGTGTCAGACACTGGATAATTACAGCACTATGAAAGATACTGTGTCATTTTAACCCACCGTCTCCGACTGCAAGGGATTCTCTCCCACTGTCTGTGTCTGAGTGTGTCTGAGCGTGTCTGAGTGTGTGTGTGTGTGTGTGTGTGTGTGTGTGTGTGTGTGTGTGTGTGTGTGTGTGTGTGTGTGTGTGTGTGTGTGTGTGTGTGTGTGTGTGTGTGTGTGTGTGTGTGTGTGCGCGCGCGCTCGCGAGCCTTTCAGTTTACAATACATGTCATGTGTGTGAGTGCACGTGAGTGTGTGGAATAATGAGGAAATTCAGATTTATGGGATTCTTGCTTGTGTCACTTTTGACATAGGATGTTTTAATGAATCCTGTCCTCCCACTGCTTTTATGTAATTGCACCATAAGTTGCAGAGTGGTTTTCTAAGCACTGAGATTAACCCATTCTATACGGGAACCCGTTTTGGTGTTATAGCATTACGTTATGCTTTAGCTAAAAAAATAATAATCGAAGAGCGACTTGACATAGACATTTTTAGAATCTGATCTCAGGTCAGAATGGAAAACTGTCAGGATGTAGAAGACATTTTTAGAATCTGATCTCAGGTCAGAATGGGTTAAGAGATGTAGAAATGACAGAGGCATGAATCATGACGCGGCGAGCTACCATATACATGAACAACAGCATATTCAAATGCACTGGGAGGAGGCGCTGCAACTTCAGAAGAAAATGACTGCAAATGCTCTCATTATCAACCTGAAACCACACGCTGGTCCTATGGTGGCACTGTGAAATACAAGATGTGACATATTGTAAATGTGCGTTGGTCACAGGAAAGTGGTCCTGAGTCTGACTCCTGACACACTGCACCATTTCTACTGATATATGTGACCAAATTTGACTAGGAGACTGCCATTGGATTTTTTGAATTTTTGTTTTTTCATTCCATATCAAAGCAGGGAATCATAGCTTCAAATTGACATATTGGTTGTTCAGTTTGACCCACCAGTTTTGGAGATATGGCTTATAGAGTGATGTCTTGCAGAAATCAGCGAGTTGAGAAAACAGGCTTGAAAGGTTCACTTCTGTGGTCTCTAACATTACACCTAGCTACATGTTTAAGCATTTATTTCATATTTACATGTCAATTTCAGCTTTGACACTTATTTCAGACATGCTCTAGTATGTGAAGAGTCTGCCTGTGCTATTAACTCATTTTGGGAAAAAAAATAAAAAATAAAACGTTTTTCTCCTCTGGTGAAAAGCTGGAATGTGCTCGATGGCAGTCTCTCAGTTAAATCTGGTCACATATAACGACGTTTATTTTCAGGTCAGGTGTCGGGTAAAAAGGGACCGCATCTTTATTTCCTGCCAACTTATCCAAGCAACGAATCCTCCTTGTTTGTTCGTGTACCTCTGTGCAGGAGAAAATAGATATAAGAATGGAATGAAACCTGCCATCTGTCAAGTCGATAATGTAGGTAAACAAAACAAAGGAAAGGAGCTGAGCAATAAATAGTCTGTGTGGATCACCAACCAGTACCTCAACTGGGACAACATGGCCAGCAGACAGACAGACAAGACAGACAGCTGGAGGAGCAGACAGATAAGTCGATCAGATACAGACGTTCTGTTGGGGCAAATGCCTGATTCTGGGCAGGCCGAACCTGTACTGTACTCGGTGTACCAGTAACAGCAGCTTCTTTTGTGTTGCCGCAGGGAGGAATTTATAGGAAAATCAATTGGTGTACACCAAAGCACAGACAGACAAAACACGTATCAAAACTCCACGGACTCACAGAGGTATACAAAGGGTCAATTTTTTACACGTTCAGAGTTCAATTAACAGATTGTACTGTTCTAATAGAAATGAACATGAAAAGCAATAACAAATGAGGTCATGCGTGACCCTCCATCTCATTACTCTCCCTGTTCCAGTCCTCCTGTCTAGAGTCTGACTAAGGGGAGAGAGACTCGGATGACTGCAGGGATGGTATCCTGGCAACCAGGTCTGTTTAGGGGTGTCCTGGTATCAGCATGGACTTTGGGCCGTGTGTGGATCTGTCTGGAGTAACTTAGGTTGCTGTGAAAAAATGTGAAGCATGCCGAAAACATAATACACAGGAGCTCATGGCGTCTCCAAAGGCTGCGAGCCGCTCTGTCTGTTCTCCCCTGCAGGTGGCCATGTTTGGAAATGCTGACAAATAGAGAGGAAAGACAGAATGCATGAGGAATGGCCCCGGGTGGTCGGCGCTCATACCAAATGTTTTGTGCACTGCTGCTCACCCTTGAGATGTAACTACTCTACATTATTTTGTGTGTGGCTGATAATATGTAGCACTGCCCCTTTAAGGGTATAGTGCATAAAGGGGGTGACCAGGTTTGAGGCCTCATGTTTGGCCAGAAGCCTGATTTGAGTGTTTGTTGGGGACCTGGAGTCATGAGGTGTATTTTGTAAGAAAACCTCAAACAAATATTGATGCTTTGATAATTTACTTTGATTATATGGGGATATATTTTAATTAGTAACATTTTATATTCTGTTTACAGAGTTCAGCAGGTGTGATGTTTTGTGAGGGGGAGCTGGGACGCTGCCGCAGTCAGTAAAGGGTAGGAGAATGGGTTTTCAGAGGGTTTTTGACATGGGGACAATGTTGGTTAAACTAATTTATTCTCTGTACTTCGAGCCTCCTTTCCTGGTTTAATCACTAGCCCCTTTTGGCACCCTCGGTTAACTTTTCTGTATTTTGGATGGCGGTACCCTAGGGTCCATTCTCCATAGGATGCAGCTTTACCACTGTCTGTTCACACTGTCTGTCCACACGTCCCAAACTCTTCTCCCTTCTGGCTCCAAAACTATGGAATGCACTTCCCATTACAGTCAGAACTGCAGCCTCACTCCCAATCTTCCGCCGTAGTCTGAAAACCCACCTCTTCAGACTCCATCATGGCCCGTAGCACTTACCCTAGCCCCTTAGATAGAACTTTATGTAGACTTGGATAGCATTTTATACAGACTTATACAGACTTGCATTTTATGTAGTCATAGCACTTTATAGTATTTATAGAATAGTATGTATAGTTTATATGTATAGTTTCATTATATAGATATTCCACTGTTACTCTCTTAGCTTACGCATGTTTCATGATAACTACTTTTTATGTATGTGATTTATTGCCATGCTTTTTGCTTTTTGCTTATTGTAAATCGCTCTGGATTAAGAGCGTCTGATAAATGCCTAAATTGTAAATTTAGCGTGGTCGCTTGAGTGCTGATGCGATGTTTCAAAGATGCATAAAGTTGCAGTAGGAGTTACTGCCTCTGATTGGCCGACCTCGTACAATACATGCTGGATGTTTTTAATGCTGTTGTGTCGTGGGTCTATTTAATAACTCCTGTTATGGACAATGGACATGTTTCCTCTTTAAAACTGTGTTTCTAAAATGTCTGAGCCCAGATACAGCAACGTGCAGCTAGCCAGTCGCGGTGCGAGAGGCGGGACATGGGAAGTGAGGAAGAGAGAATTTCAGAGAAGCCAAAACCACAAAAAAAAGTTTAAAATACTTAAAGGCAACGGATGGCCGCTTCGCACACGTTTCTGCGATCTCCTACTTCTACTCCTACTACTATGCATATATGAAGCATTTCAAAATCACCCGTGCTGCGGGTTACAAATCACCCGTGCTGCGGGTTACAAATCACCCGTGGCTTCCTGCGAGGTTAGGGTTTGGGATAGTGTTAGTAATGGTCATCCTGTGAGGTTAGGGTTTGGGATAGTGTTAGTAATGGTCATCCTGTGAGGTTAGGGTTTGGGATAGTGTTAGTAATGGTCATCCTGTGAGGTTAGGGTTTGGGATAGTGTTAGTAATGGTCATCCTGCGAGGTTAGGGTTTGGGATAGTGTTAGTAATGGTCGGACTAACGGGAGGTCTGTCCAATGCCACGCTACCGTGGGTATTCAGTGGGTTGGAGCCTTGAGC